>NC_064638.1:608200265-608825265 GCF_023864345.2 Schistocerca serialis cubense | reverse complement strand
TGGCGTATTGTGACGAGCCAGTTGCTCGGTCACCATTGACCAGACGTTTTCAATTGGTGAGAGATCTGGTGAATGTTCTGGCCAGGCAGCAGTCGAACATTTTCTGTATCCAGAAAGGCCCGTACAGGACCTGCAACATACGGTCGTGCATTATCCTGCTGAAATGTAGGGTTTCGCAGGGATCGAATGAAGGGTAGAGCCACGGGTCGTAACACATCGGAAATGTAACGTCCACTGTTCAAAGTGCTGTCAATGCGAGCAAGAGGTGACCGAGACGTGTAACCAATGGCACCCCATACCATCACCCATCATCAGTAATGTATCTCTTACCCTATTTTTAAAATGCCGTTTGATTGTGGCACATAGCATTTTTGTAGCTTTGTACTCACGTCATCGTTTGATGTGTATGTAATATAGGATCCAAAAAGTAGTTCAGCTTACTTTATTTCTGTGACTATTTTGCCTTTAAGTCTTTCACATCCTCCAAATGTCATTACTTTTCAGAGCACAAGCGAACGAAAGATTACCTGTCTTCTTTCCGCCAGCAGTGCTCGGTGTATCGCCCTATAATCTACCCTCCATCTTTCGCTTCTTGTCCCTCTCCCGCCACTTACCCCTCCGCTTTCAAATTTATTTACAATGATCACCCCTGTGCTAGGCGAAGGGCCGTGGGGGGGGGGGGGGGGGGGCGTCACAGGTCACAGGAAACTCATAGATAGAGAGGGTGAGAAAACGATGCACATTTTTTTACAAAATAATGCTGAAAGACGTTGAAAAACAAGAGTTTATTAACCATCAAACATACTTATTTTTCTAATCATTCCATGCTGCCTCCAACTGTTAATTTTTACTTTTAGTATTGTTAAACAATTTCGGCCATATACCCTTTTCATTATAAAAAGAATATATATCTTCAGTACACTGATCTTTAAGCTAAAGTAATGACTAAACAATATAAATTACACTAGATGAACTAATTTTCTAGATAAATTTGTTAGCTGTGTGATTATCCAAAATCTGCAATGACATATATTGTCAATTCAGTCGGAGGTGTTGTTACAGGGAACTTAGCTCCATGTACACAACATATTTACAGTGATGATGATGTTTGGTTTGTGGGGCGCTCAACTGTGCAATTTTTTCACAGTCCAATTTTATACACAGTCCGATCTAGCTACTGTCACGAATGATGATGATGGTGATGAAATGATGAGGACAACACAAACACCCAGTCCCCGGAAAGAGAAAATCCCTATCCCGGCCGGGAATCGAACCCGGGACACCGTGATCCAGAGGCAGCAACGGCTAGACCACGAGCTGCGGACATATTTATAATAATGACACACACACGCATTGCGGGTACTTCATATACATCTAATAGCGTGGATACAGGGCAAGTAGCAACTTTAATGGCATTGCAGCTCTACCACTTACAATAAAATACACTGACAGAAATAAAATCGGAACACGAAGAAGGAGTTGTACGACATAAACGGAAGTTGGTAGGCGTGTTTCTAAATCTGAAAGATGGTATCTATTAAAATTTCGTGCCAGTCGCATAAGTCAATTAGTTTTGCTTTAAATACGCTCTGTAATGGTCGTGAGCGTTAGTTACGGTTGAGAGTGGTGTTGATGTTAGTCAGCAAATATGCCATTGGCAACGTCTTACTGAGTTTGAATGAGGTCGTGTAATAGGGCTACGAGAAGCTGGATGTTCCTTCTGCGATAATGCAGAAAGTCTTGGCAGGAATGTAGCCACTGTACACGATTGCTTTCAGCGGTGTTCGCGAGAATGCGCGGTCACAAGAAGACTGTGCTCCCTTGGACCATATGGCACTACCGAGAGATTTTTTTTTTTTTTAATGGTTCAAATGGCTCTGAGCACTATGGGACTTAACACCTGGGGTCATCAGTCCCCTAGAAATTAGAACTACTTAAACCTGACTAACCTAAGGACATCATACACATCCATGCCCGAGGCAGGATTCAAACCTGCGACCGTAGCGGTCGCGCGGTTCCTGACTGAAGCGCATAGAACCACTCGGCCACATCGGCCGGCCCGAGAGGAAAGAATATCTTGTTCGGTGCATGGCTCTGGCGCATCGTAATGCATCTCTAGTAGCAATTTGAGCAGCAGCTGACCATAGTGACACAACGAACTGTTAAAAATCGGTTACTTCAAGGACAGCTTGGAGGGAGGTGCCTTGTAGCGTGCATTCCACGGTCCCCAAGTTACCGCCATTTGTGACTTCAGGGCTGTCAAATGAGAGTCATTGGAGGGCAGGGAGGAGGCCTGTTGTATTTGCTGATGAAAGCTGGTTCTGCCTTGGTGCCAGTGACGGCCGCGAGTTGGTTGGAAGGAGGCCAGCTAAGGGCCTGCAACCAACCTGTCTGTGTTCTAGATACACTGAACCTACACCTGTTGTTTTGGACTGTGGTGCAATTTCTTACGACAGCAGGAGCACTCTAGTGGTTATCCCTGACTGCAAGTCTGTTGATTCGATCTGTTGTGCTGCTATTCATGAACAGCATTCCAGGGGGTGTTCTCCAACAGGAAAACGCTTGCCCGCATACCGCTGTTGTAATCCACATGCTATACAGATTGTCGACATGTTGCCTTGGCCTGCTGGCTCACCATCGGGCATATATGCGACATCAACGGACAACTCTAGCGGCATCCACTAATTGCTTTAACGTTCCCCGTGTTGACCGACCAGCTGCTAGAGATACGGAACTCCATCCAGTCGTGTGAAGTTAGCACCCCTTTTTCGAGAAATATACATTTTTTTCAGAGTTCTTGATAGATATGGCATAGTTCTAGAGTTCTTTGTACAAAATTTCAATAGTTCTGCAGAATTTAGCGAAGAAAACAACAATATTCGAAAAAATTTTCGTATCGAAAACGTTCTTTGGCAATTTCCGCAAAATGTAAATAAGTACAAGAGTTCTGAGCACAGTTCTGAATAGAGCTCCAAGAGTTCTTTCGAAAATCCAAGTAACATTTTTTTGTGCAGCTAATAGTTTACGAGATAATTGCATTTTAATGAGAAAATCTTTTTACTTACTGTGAAGTTGGCACCCTTTTTTTCAGAAAGATATATTTTTTTCAGAGTTCTTGATATATATGGCATAGTTCTAGAGTTCTTTGTACAAAATTTCAATAGTTCTGCAGAATTAGCGAAGAAAACAACAAAATTCGAAAAAATTTTCGTATCGAAAACATTTTTTGTCAATTTTCGTAAAAATTAAACTTGTACAACAGTTCTGAGGACAGTTCTGAACAGAACCCCAAGAGCTCTATCGAAAATTACAACAACATTTTTCTCTGGCGATAATGGTTTGAGATAAATTGATTTAATATGGGACACACTTTCTTTACGGAAAATATAAATATATTCGTACAACAGTTCTGGACACCACGTGAAGAGTTCTATCGAAAATCCTAGTGAAATTTTTTTGTGCAGGTAATAGTTTAAGAGGTAATTGCAACTTAATTAAGAATTCCATAAGAGCTCCTACTGTGAAGCTGGCACCCTTTTTTTCAGAAATGTATACTTTTTTCAGATTTCTTGATAGATATGCCATAGTTCTAGAGTTCTTTGTACAAAATTTCAATAGTTCTGCAGAATTTAGCGACGGAAACAATATTCGAAAAAATTTTCGTATCGAAAATATTCTTCGTCAATTTTCGCAAATTGTAAATAAGTACAACAATTCTGAGCACAGTTCTGAACAGAACTCCAAGAGTTCTATCGAAAACCCAAGTAACATTTTTTTGCGCAGCTAATAGTTTACGAGATAATTGCAATTTAAGGAGAAAATCTTTTCACTTACTGTGAAGTTGGCACCCTTTTTTTCACAAATGTATACTTGTTTCAGATTTCTTGATAGATATGCCATAGTTCTAGAGTTCTTTGTACAAAATTTCAATAGTTCTACAGAATTTAGCGACGAAAACAATATTCGAAAAAATTTTCGTATCGAAAACATTCTTCGTCAATTTTCGCAAATTGTAAATAAGTACAACAGTTCTGAGCACAGTTCTGAACAGAACTCCAAGAGTTCTATCGAAAAGCCAAGTAACATTTTTTTGTGCAGCTAATAGTTTACGAGATAATTGCATTTTAATGAGAAAATCTTTTCACTTACTGTGAAGTTGGCACCCTTTTTTTTAGAAATATATATTTTTTTCAGAGTTCTTGATAGATATGGCATAGTTCTAGAGTTCTTTGTACAAAATTTCAATAGTTCTGCAGAATTTAGCGAAGAAAACAACAAAATTCGAAAAAATTTTCGTATCGAAAACATTTTTTGTCAATTTTCGTAAAAATTAAACTTGTACAACAGTTCTGAGGACAGTTCTGAACAGAACCCCAAGAGCTCTATCGAAAATTACAACAACATTTTTCTCTGGCGATAATGGTTTGAGATAAATTGATTTAATATGGGACACACTTTCTTTACGGAAAATATAAATATATTCGTACAACAGTTCTGATGACAGTTCTGGACACCACGTGAAGAGTTCTATCGAAAATCCTAGTGAAATTTTTTTGTGCAGGTAATAGTTTAAGAGGTAATTGCAACTTAATTAAGAATTCCATAAGAGCTCCTACTGTGAAGCTGGCACCCTTTTTTTCAGAAATGTATACTTTTTTCAGATTTCTTGATAGATATGCCATAGTTCTAGAGTTCTTTGTACAAAATTTCAATAGTTCTGCAGAATTTAGCGACGAAAACAATATTCGAAAAAATTTTCGTATCGAAAACATTCTTCGTCAATTTTCGCAAATTGTAAATAAGTACAACAGTTCTGAGCACAGTTCTGAACAGAACTCCAAGAGTTCTATCGAAAACCCAAGTAACATTTTTTTGCGCAGCTAATAGTTTACGAGATAATTGCAATTTAAGGAGAAAATCTTTTCACTAACTGTGAAGTTGGCACCCTTTTTTTCAGAAATGTATATTATTTTCAGAGTTCTTGATAGATATGGCATAGTTCTAGAGTTCTTTGTACAAAATTTCAATAGTTCTGCAGAATTTAACGAAGAAAACAACAATACTCGAAAAAAATTTCGTATAGCAAACATTCGTTATTAATTTTCGCAAAAAGTAAATTCGGACAACAGTTCTGAGGGCAGTTCTGAACAGAACCCCAATAGTTCTATAGAATATCCTAATTACAATTTTTTGTGCAGCTAACACGTTACGATATAATTGCAATTTAATTAGGGAACCTCTTCACTTACTGTGAAGTTGGAATCCTTTTCTTCAGAAATATATATATATTTTCAGAGTTCTTGATAGAAATGTCATAGTTCTAGAGTTATTTGTACAATATTTGAATAGTCCTGCATAATTTAGCGAAAAAAACAACAATACTCGAAAAATTTTTCGTATCGAATACATTCCTTGTCAATTTTCGCAAAAAGTAAATTCGTACAACAGTTCTGAACAGAAGACCAAGAGCTCTATCGAAAATCCTAATAACATCTTTTTGTGGCGATGATAGTTTATACGGTAACTGCTTTGATGTTAGACCCACTTTCTCCACAGAAAAAGTAAATTCGTTCAACAGTTTTGATGAACAGTTCTTGTTAACACGTCAAGACTTCTATCTATAATCATAATAACATTTTTTGTGGTTGTAATAGTTTGTATGGTAATTGATTAATTGTGGGGCACTCTTACTCAAAAAAAAAAAAATTATGTCTGTTCGTATGCTCTGATGCCAGCTCTGGATAGCATTGTAAGAGTTCTATCGAGAAAACTAGTAACATATTCTGTGCAGGTAATTGTTTACGTAGTAACTGCCATTATTAAGGAATGCTTATGAGCATTTCCCGTGAAGTTTGAACCCCTTTTACGATAAATATAAATTTTTTTCACAGTTCTTGATATATATGCAATAGTTCTAGATTTCCCTGCTCAAAACACGAATAGTTCTACAGAATTTCGGGAAGAAAACAATAACACGGCAAAATTTTGGTATGGTAAAAAATTATTTGTCAGTTTGGAAAAAATAAATTTGTATAACAGTTCTGTTGGCAGTTCTGGATAGCACCGGAAGAGTTGCAATGAAAATGATAAGAACATTTTTGTGGCGATAATAGTTTATACAATAATTGTTTTAATCTGATACTCACTTTATCTAATATAGCAAAATTCGTAGAATAGTTCTGATGACAGTTCTGAATATCACCCACAGAGTTCTACCAAAAACTATAATAACATTATTTGTGACGATGACATTATATGAGATAATTAATGTGGGACTCACTTTTGTCATGTAAAAGTAATAAATTCGTACAAAAGATCTGACGGCATTTCTTAATACGACCCTAAGAGTTCTACCGACAACTGTAATAACATTTTTTGTGGGGATAACAGTTAATGAGATAATAGCATTTTCGAGAGACCCACTTGGTCTACATTATAATAAATTGGCACAACCCTTTTGCTACCAGTTCTGGATAGCACCGAAAGAGTTCTTTTAAAAATCCTCATAACATTTTTATTGTGCCAGTAGATTATGAAATAGATTGTGTGTTCACTCTGCAGTGGGTGTGCGCCGATGTGAAACTTACTGGCAGATAAAAACTGTGTGCCGGACCGGGTCTCTAACCCGAGGCTGTGACCAAAGAATATCGTCACAATATCCTTTCGTCCAGGAGTGCTTCTTCTGCAATTTTCGTAGGATAACTTCTACGAAATTGGGAACGCAGGAGATGAAGTACTGCTGGAAGTACAGCTATGAGTACGATCGTAAATTCTCACTTTTTATTTTGGAAAACCGAAAATCGAAAACCGGATGTATATTCTACTAAATACAAAAAGTCTAAATGTTCAGCACTATACAAATGCCAGTACACCTTCTTAAGACTGACTGTAGTAACTGTAGGTGGAAGCGTGGGATGTGCACGCTTAGATGATTCAAGGAGAGAAGGCTCGTCAGTGCAAAACAAACAGATGGCTGAGAGAGCAGATACATTCACACGCGCCACTAACCAGATGGTGTCACACCTGTCGAGAATCGCACCAGAGGTACAATGCGCTGTGGTGGAGTGCTGTTGGCGTGGTTACTATGCAACTTACTTGATGGGCATCAATACACCGTTATATTAATGTACCATACTTGAGAAACAATGTCATTCACACACTCCGAGTTCCTTATCACTCAGTACTAGACTAAATTACCGGCCTGGTGATAAGCAGCCTATGTACCTCACCGACTACACATCTTCGTGTTATAAGAAAAAAAAGAGAAAAATACCAAGGGACACAAAATATGAATCCGGATAAACCGGAAATCCGGATTATTGAGGACCAAATAAACGAGATTCTTATTTACAAATTTCGAACTTCTTATTAACTTTAATACTGTATCCCCTCAACATTATAACACCTCTATTAGTCATGTATTGAATTAGGATTTAAACATACTACTTAGTTCGTTTGTACGATATATTCAGTAAATATACTTACATTTCTATACATTGTAAAGACTTTTAACTCTCGCTGTAGTGTAACTCATCAAACTTCCACACTTCCTTTCTAACTAGAACAAATGTTTGCAACAATATTAACGACATCAATTTCAAATTTATTCGTTACACACAGCACATGTTTTATGTATCCTAGCGGCTGGTGATGTTGCAATATAACTTTCATCCATGAGGGTCCTGTGCATATTTTTAGCTGTTAGTGGGTCCTGGATGTCATGAGAGTTCAAAACAATTACTGTTTTACGTGATGAAATTCATCTGGTTCTTCCTGATTCTAAAAATATACACTTCATGTGTGCCTTTCATTGTTGTATGTATGATTCAGTATCGACGCTAATGCTCTCTTGATGAGATATGAGCCGATTGCTCGTTTTTATCCACTGTGCCCTTTCGTATTTCATTTCAGCGATTAGTTTATTTGTTTATCAACGTAGTAAGTAGTACAAAGCTAATCCAGAATGTAAACTGCACGTAAATTCTGTTTGAACTGTTTAATAGTCAGTGTCCGCTGTCTGAACGTCAAATATCAGATTAATACACTGCACCTGGTTGCGTTATTTTATAGGAATTTTATTATTTTAAGTGGGAAGTACTAGATAATGTTGAAGAAATTCGAAGCATATTGTTCGAAGAGCATAATATTATTCGAAATTTACCTGTACCAATAGGTGCAGCCAAAGCAGCATTTGTGATGCTGTAATTACCTCATAGATGACGATATTTGTCTATTGTAGTTTTGTATTCCAATCAGAATTTTGAGAGCATCAAAGCCTCATTTCAGCGTGAGAGAGGGGTAAAATCAATAGATGATATTGAATTGAAAGCCTTCATCAGTCTCTTGTTTTTAATTGTTGTTAACAAAAGTAACAGATAAAGCCTGGAAGATCTGTGTGGAACTGATGGTGATGGCATTGAAAAATTTCACCTCGCAAACGAACATAAAACGTTTCAAATTTATTCTGGAGAGCCTTAGATTTTACAGTCGCGCTATTCGTGATGAAAGGAGACAATTAGACAAGCTAACAGCTATTCGGGAAATATTTACTGTGTTTGTACGCAACTACCACAAATCTTACACCCTTGGAGAAAATGTTACAGTAGGCAAGAAGCTGGAAGGATTCTGTGGAAGGTACAGTTTTCGCCAATATGTATCAATCAAAACAAACGAGTATGAATTCTTAAGTGTGGATTGTTAAGTATTGTACCTGTACAATTTGGAAATATACGCTGTGTTGCAACCAGAAGGATTTACCAACTGAGCAATAAACAATTTGATGTTGTTCTGTGACTGTGTAAACCTATATATCAGTCAGGTCGAAATGTGAAAGCGGACAACTGGTTTACTAGTACTGGAATGATAATAGAGCTATGAAGGGAGAGTTTTTCTTTTGTTGGCATGATGAAGAAAAACAAGTGTGGAGATTTCTCTAGAGTTTGCTATCAGTAAAAGAAGGGCTGCCCACATTTCCTTTTTTGACTTCCACAAGACTGAACTCTAGTTTCCTCCGTACCTAAAAGGGGAAGTGAGTGATCCAGGCATCACGTTTGCATGAAGATAATTCGATAGATGCTGACATTGTAGATAAACGGAAGCCATCCACCGTAAATTTTAAAATAACGTTAAGTGTGATATTTTCACAGCGGATAAGCCGAATGCTTTGTACAACGCTGCAAGAAATGTGCGCCGCTGGTCAATGGTTGTATTTTTGTAATGATCAGTACAGTTGGAATCTATGCACAAGTGATTTATTGTGGCAACAGGAAGAATTGTATCAAAAGGAAAGGGTTCCTGAATCAGCTTTGTTATACAATGTTGTTTTCTTCGCTAAATTCTGCATAACTATTGAAATTTTGTACCGAGAACTCTATAACTATGACTTATCTATCAAGAACTCTGAAAAAAATATATATTTCTGAAAAAAAGGGTGCCAGCTTCACAGTAGGAGCTCTTATGGGGTTCTTAATTAAGTTGCGATTACCTCTTAAACTATTACCTGCACTAAAAAATTCTACTAGGAATTTCGATAGAACTCTTCACGTGGTGTCCAGAACTGTCATCAGAACTGTTGTACGAATATATTTATATTTTCTGTAGAGAAAGTGTGTCCCACATTAAATCAATTTATCACAAACTATTATCGCCATAGAAAAATGTTATTAGGATTTTCGATAGAGCTCTTGGGGTTCTGTTCAGAACTGTCCTCAGAACTGTTGTACCAGTTTAATTTTTGCGAAAATTGACAAAAAATGATTTCGATAGAAAAATTTTTTCGAGTATTGTTGTTTTCTTCCCTAAATTCTGCAGAACTATTGAAATTTTGTACAAAGAACTCTAGAACTATGGCATACCTGTCAAGAACTGTGAAAGAAATATACATTTCTGAAGAAAAGGGTGCCAACTTCACAGTAAATGAAAAGATTTTCTCCTTAAATTGCAATTATTTCGTAAACTATTAGCTGCACAAAAAAATGTTAATAGGGTTTTCGATAGAACTCTTGGAGTTCTGTTCAGAACTGTGCTCAGAACTGTTGTACTTATTTACAATTTGCGAAAATTGACGAAGAATGTCTTCGATACGAAAATATTTTCGAATATTGTTTTCGTCGCTAAATTTTGCAGAACTATTGAAATTTTGTACAAAGAACTCTAGAACTATGCCATATCTACCAAGAAATCTGAAAAAAGTATACATTTCTGAAAAAAAGGGTGCCAACTTCACAGTAAGTGAAAAGATTTTCTCCTTAAATTGCAATTATCTCGTAAACTATTAGCTGCACAAAAAAATGTTAATAGGGTTTTCGATAGAACTCTTGGAGTTCTGTTCAGAACTGTGCTCAGAACTGTTGTACTTATTTGCAATTTGCGAAAATTGACGAAGAATGTCTTCGATACGAAAATTTTTTCGAATATTGTTTTCGTCGCTAAATTTTGCAGAACTATTGAAATTTTGTACAAAGAACTCTAGAACTATGGCATATCTATCAAGAAATCTGAAAAAAGTATACATTTGTGAAAAAAACGGTGCCAACTTCACAGTAAGTGAAAAGATTTTCTCATTAAAATGCAATTATCTCGTAAACTATTAGCTGCACAAAAAAATGTTACTTGGATTTTCGAAAGAACTCTTGGAGCTCTGTTCAGAACTGTGTTCTGAACTCTTGTACTTATTTACATTTTGCGGAAATTGCCAAAGAACGTTTTCGATACGAAAATTTTTTCGAGTATTGTTGTTTTCTTCGCTAAATTCTGCAGAACTATTGAAATTTTGTACAAAGAACTCTAGAACTATGCCATATCTATCAAGAACTCTAAAAAAAATATATCTTTCTGAAAAAAAGGGTGCCAACTTCACAGTAAGTGAAAAGATTTTCTCATTAAAATGCAATTATCTCGTAAACTATTAGCTGCACAAAAAAACGTTACTTGGATTTTCGAAAGAACTCTTGGAGCTCTGTTCAGAACTGTGCTCAGAACTCTTGTACTTATTTACATTTTGCGGAAATTTCCAAAGAACGTTTTCGATACGAAAATTTTTTCGAATATTGTTGTTTTCTTCGCTAAATTCTGCAGAACTATTGAAATTTTGTACAAAGAACTCTAGAACTATGGCATATCTATCAAGAACTCTGAAAAAAATGTATATTTCTCGAAAAAGGGGTGCTAACTTCACACGACTACTCCATCCCACAAACTGACATCCAGCACCTGTACGACATAATGCATGCACGTTTGCATGCTTGCGTTCAACATTCTGGCGGTTACACCGCATTTCACATTTGCAATGACTTATCTCTTAAGCCGCGTACACACTGCCACTGGAAACATGTTTCTGCCGGAAACATTGTTTTCTGCGATGTTTCGCAAATGTTTCCGACTTTGTTTCTGGTCTGTGTTTCCGTCCACACTGGCGGCAAACATTTCTCGTGTGTTCACGCCGTCTGCAGTGCCCCTTGTGTTATTGTGTTCGTATCGTCTGCTGCTGCGTTATGTCTGGTGTCGAAGAAACAATAATGATATGTGGAGCTGCATTATTAATGCTAGAAGGTTTACACATACAAAATGAAAGGCGTCCTCGTCGTTGGTGGAGAAAAACATTATATAGAAGAACTGGCGGAAATAACCTGCTACGTGAGCTTCCGCAACTTCACTCGGATCTCACCTAACGATTTTGAATATCTGGCAAATATATCACCATTTGTTCCAAAAAAAGACACGAATTTCAGGAAAGCTATTTCAGTCAACCAAAGGCTTGCAGTTACTCTTCGTTTCCTGGCAACAGGAGATTCATTTCAGAGCCTTGCGTATTTATTTCGCATTTCGAAACAAGCAATATCTAAAATAGTACCCGAAGTATGTGGAACTCTGGTGGAAGTACTGAAGGATTATGTAAAGGTAAGTAAATGAAAAACATCGTTAAATAAGCACATTTTCGAAGTGTTATTATTTCTCAATTACGTTACATAATTCGTCAAACACAACTTCTTCAACTGCGTTGTCACTGTCTACATAGCTTGTAAATGTAACAGGGGAATTGTTACTTGATAATGATGGCCCTGCTACATTCATACCCCTTTTCGACTGCTCACTTTCTAAATACGCTACATTTTGTTTCATTAGTACATTATTAAGCAAAGCCATTGTTTTTGCTCGTTGTAACTCGGGCAATTTCCGTAAAACTGAGGCCACATACTGCCCATACGCACTGCATTCATCGTCCTTGTCTTCTTGTTTTTGCAGCACTTTAGTTAGCAATTGAGACGCAGTCTTGAAGGGTTGCTGCATGTCTTTTTTCTCGCCCATCATCCTTCTGATTTTTGATGGTGGAGGACTGGAAGGTCCAGCTGCAACCTCTTCATCCTCATTTGTGCCCTCTGGCGAATGTACGAAAACCTGAAAATCAAATTTCTTTCTTTCAGATACCTGCGACTGAAAACGACTGGAGTGAAACAGCATGTTTATTCTCACAGATTCTTCAGTTCCCCCATTGTGTCGGAGCAATTGACGGGAAACATATCGTGCTACAGTACCCTGTTGGTAGTGGAAGTGAATATTATAATTATAAAGGTTCATTCAGCATTGTGCTGCTTGCTGTTGTCGATGCCAGCTACAACTTTTTGTACGCAGATATCGGCTGCCAAGGCAGAATATCAGATGGTGGTGTGTTCAAAAACGCGAGCATAAATGAGTTAATTAACAAAAAGAAACTTAACTTGCCACATGCCGAATGCTTACCAGGTGGCACCAAGGCCCTACCATATGTTTTTGTAGCAGACGATGCTTTTCCCTTACAGGAAACATTATGAAACCCTACCCGGGAAAACATGTTAAAGGTTCAAAAGAGAGAGTTTTTAATTACAGACTTTCAAGGGCCAGAATGGTTGTTGAGAACACTTTCGGCACTATGGCTTCAGTTTTTCGTGTGTTTAGAAAACCTATGTTGCTACAACCGGAAAAGGCAAAAACTGTCACACTTACAGCTGTATGTCTCCACAATTTTTTAAGGCGAAATGCTGCGGCAAGGAACACCCCACATGGAAGCTTCGATTCCTACGATTTACAAATAGGTGAAATGATTCCAGGCACGTGGAGACGAGATGACGCTGCATCAGTTTTCATTTCAGCACAGAACATACCAAGGAAAGCTGCTTCCACGAATAAACAAATTCGAGACGAATTTGCTAATTATTTTTTAAGCCCACAAGGAAGTGTACCGTGGCAAAATAACTATGGGTGAATGTGAATGTGTACTATAAAATACAAATAAAGACAAACAAGCATAATTTTCGTACCTCATTTTCCACAGTATCTGTTGTCTCGTTTGGCTCATGTACATCGTCCAAGAACTGCAGCAGCCGATAGCCGAACCAGTTCGAGTCATATGCAGTGTCTGCACCACTACCAGATGGTCTGCTGGCAATAATTTTTCTTTTCTCGCGCCTGTACGCAACCACGAGCGATCGTATTTTCTTCTCAACACTTCCCTTGTCCGTGCCAAAAGCTGCTGTAATTTTTGCAAGTGCATCGTGTTTTTTAACGGTATTTTTGTAATCCTTACTCCGGACGTTCCATAAACAATTCTCCCCCTGGTGCATTGCAATTAAATCGACAATTTGTTGTCTTGACCACTCCATTATTCTACAAAAACAAAGCGAAAACGAAAACGACAGTAAACAGAACACCGCTAAAAAGTTGACGACACACACACACATACGCTAGCGCCGTGCAGCGGTGACAAGTGGTAGCTAGCCGGAAACATTGTTTCCTTTGATCTGTACCGACACTGCTACGGATAGATGTTTCTGTGTTTCCAAACATGTTTCGAAACATGTTTCCAAATGGTGTCCACATCAAGCTACCGGAAACATGTTCTAAAAACATGTTTCAGTCTCAGTGTGTACGCGGCTTTACACACATTAACCTGTGACCTTGCAATGTCAATCTTTTTGGTGTTGCGATTGTTTCCGTCAGTGTATGTTATAACATTTTACATCTGCATATTAACAGTTGTGGACGAAAAGGAATAATTTTAAAATACTTAGGAACGGTGGACCCAGGTTCAAAGAAAATCAAACTAATACTACCACTTTGTAATAGGTACCTACTACACACAATGTACTTTATTGAGGGAGCATACTTTGTACGAGATTTGTACCTGTTATTTTGCTGTCAAGCAGGTAACGTCCAGATGTATGCGAATGCTTTCTGTATTCACATTTTTACCGGTTTTTGATGCGCAAATGTGACTCGAGAGAAATGACGCGAACTGAAAAGACAGCGCTATTGCAGTTCTTCAGAACCCAGAGCCATGTGGCATTTTCCGTCGCGAGGTGAATAGCGAAAATCGACAGCCTAGTTGTCATATTTCGCGACAAACTACTCTGGGGATCCATGCTGCTAGTCAGTCTCGTGTTCTGGCTTTCTTTGGACTGATGCTCAGTTGATACTTTTGTCTACATGGCGGGGCAGGGAGCGAGATCGGTTTTATTTAATTTAATTTATTTATTTATTTATTTTTCCTTGGGGGAAGGGGGCGTTTGTTTCCTCTTCCCAGGCCACTCTCGGGGAAAGCCCTTTTTGAGACGTAAGCATGCAAGATGCTTTACGGCAATTATAGTGATACGATGGTTGCGTTGCTGCAGCTTTTTTTTACGTCTGTGGGATGGAGAGCGTGAGGCTGTTATTGCGCAGCTCAACCGCTTTTCAGTCCAGGTGCTGTAGTCCTGATGTGGCATTGTTTTATTCACTGCGGGCGCCGCGCGGAAAGAGTAAACATTGGGTCGCTTCTTTGCGACATTCGAGTGAGAAATGCGTCTAGAAATCGGCGGAGATGGTAGAAGTGCACGAGCTGTCCTTGGCGGCGCTCGCGCCCGGGAGAAAATGTGTCAGTAGGGCGGCCGGTACGGCAGCGACACGCAGCCAGCGGGCCTCGGCTGGCACACAGGACAGGAGGAGGGGCTACACGTGTCAGCTGCAGTCTCATGGGCGTGCTTCACAAAGCGAACTGTTCGCTAATGCCGCCCTCGCTGTGTGGGCACAGCGGCAATACGAGTGCTAGGAGAACAGATGCAGATGCTAAGCTTTGCAAACAGCCCCCCCTCTGGCCAAGGGTGTGAAAGGTTTAAGAAGTGTTGAGTGTTGTGCACAGATTTCGAATGTCAGAATTACGGCTACGTCCAAAAAAGACAAAGTCGGGAGCGACGAAAAGAGGTAGAAATAAAAACACTTTAGAAGACGTGTAAGATTATTTGTCTGTATAAACCAAGAATACTCAAGATGCAGAAAGGAAGAGACACAAATTAACTTAGCGGATACCAAAAAGTTTTTCTTTATTTGGTCCAGGTATCATATATGGGCTTTGAAATTAAGAAGCAGTTTCTGCAGTTGGAAATTGGGAGCACATGGAAATGAACCCTAAGCAGTGGGAAACTACACACTGAGGTGACAGGTCATCGGACACCTCCCAAAATTGTGTCGCACCTGCTTTTGCCCGACGCAGTGCAGCAACTCGACGTGGTATGGACTCAACAAGTCGTTGGAAATCCCCTGCAGGTATATTGAGTCATGCTGCCTCAATAGCCGCCCATAATGGCAAAGATGTTGCCGGTGCAGGATTTTGTACACGAACTGACCTCTCGATTATATCGCATTTAAATGTTCGATGGCATTCATGTCGGGCGATCTGGAGAGCCAAACCATTCGCTCATTCATAAAAATTCCATCGTTGTTTGGAAACATGAATGGCTGCGAGTAGGCGAACATAAACATTCCAGTCATGATCGGTTCAGTTGTACCAGAGGATCCAGTCCATTCCATGTTAAGACAGTCCACATCATTATGGAGCATTTCCAGTTTGCTCAGTGCATTGTTGAGAACCTGGGTCCATCTTCTCGTGGGGTCTGCGCCACACTGGAACCCTACTACCAGCTTTTACCAACTGAAATCTGGACTCAACTGATCACCCGTCTAGGGTCCAACTGATATGGTCACGAACCCAGGACAGGCCCTGCAGGCAATTGTTGTGCTGTTATCAAAGGCACTCGCGTCAATCTTCTGCTACCATAGTCCATTAACGCCAAATTTCGTCGCATTGTCCTAATTGATATGCTCACGGTACGTCCCACATTGATTTTCGCGTGTATTTCACGCAGTGTTGCTTGTCTCTTAGCGTTGACAGCTCTACGCAAACGCCGCTGCTCTGTCATTAAGTGAAGGCCGTCGGCCACTACGTCGTCGGTGGTGAGAGGTAACGCCTGAAATCTGATATTATCGTCACACTCTGTCAATCTCGGAATACTGAATTCCCTCACGATTTTCGAAATGGAATGTCCCATGCGTCTGGTTCCAATCACCATTCTGCATTCAGATTGTGTTTATTCCCTTCGCGCGGCCGTAATAACATAGGAAACCTTTTCACATGAATCACCTGATTACAAATGATAGCTCCGCGAATGCTCAGCTCTTTTAGTATGCGCGATACTACAGCCACATGTATATGTGCATACCGCCATCCCATGGCTTTTGCCACCTCACTGTACACATCCCTCTCACTTTCATGATCAACGTGCCACAAAGGAAAGGTAAGGTAAAAAGTAAAATTGGCATTGTGTGGTTTGAATACACAGTGCTGTGTTATGCAGGGTTCTTATGAAGGTGGTCTGACGTTGCCTTCCTCCGACATTTCAACTGACTTCCGCAGTCAGTTATAGAGGGACCTACGGTTTTAAGGCGGGCTCCGAACTGCGGCGCGACGTGACATTTTACACATTAACGAATACTGCCAGAGCTGAAGGATTCATTAGTGACAGACTGGACTGGGGTTCGAATCCGCTTTGTAGTCTGGCACTTTTCCTCTGAGCCAGCGAAGTTTGAATCACGAAAAAGGTAGAGATTGACGTAACTTAGTAATTGAACCTTGGTTGCTCAGTGCTTAAATGTGAGACTAATAGTCCAAAGATGTGGAATTGAAACCCCAATTGGCCCTAAGATTTTTATGTTACGTACCGCCTCTTCACCCCTGGAAAACATATGTTAACTGGAAAAATGTCAATTTGCACCAAGGCCCGGAATCATCCTGCAACTGGCATATGTGCCCAATGGAACACCGTCTTCAGTACGATCGTGCCCAGAAAAGCTCAACGGTGCTCATACTAATCAGTGGCTGGAAGACGGCTTTATATTTTTCATTCCTAGAAAACTTCCCAGCTAAGAATCCCAAGCGTCTTTATTTTACACTAGAAACCCTACGTTCTTGGCAATTCGTTTCCTCTCAAAAAAGAATCGCTTCGTACTGAGAATTTTCAGTCTTGTTACGCAGCTTGACAGAAAGCGCTTTTCTTCCTCGGTTTGCCTATTCGTAAGAAAGGAAATTAACATTAACATTATTAACATTAGGAATAAACATCCCGCTGCCGCCGAGGTCATTAGATACTCGCAGTTCGCTCACGTCTTCTCAACAGACAAATGGCTATTTGACTGTAGGACGGCTGTTGGTGCTGAGAGTATACTGCTCGGAAAATAGACGTAATACACTCCTGGAAATGGAAAAAAGAACACATTGACACCGGTGTGTCAGACCCACCATACTTGCTCCGGACACTGTGAGAGGGCTGTACAAGCAATGATCACACGCACGGCACAGCGGACACACCAGGAACCGCGGTGTTGGCCGTCGAATGGCGCTAGCTGCGCAGCATTTGTGCACCGCCGCCGTCAGTGTCAGCCAGTTTGCCGTGGCATACGGAGCTCCATCGCAGTCTTTAACACTGGTAGCATGCCGCGACAGCGTGGACGTGAACCGTATGTGCAGTTGACGGACTTTGAGCGAGGGCGTATAGTGGGCATGCGGGAGGCCGGGTGGACGTACCGCCGAATTGCTCAACACGTGGGGTGTGAGGTCTCCACAGTACATCGATGTTGTCGCCAGTGGTCGGCGGAAGGTGCACGTGCCCGTCGACCTGGGACCGGACCGCAGCGACGCACGGATGCACGCCAAGACCGTAGGATCCTACGCAGTGCCGTAGGGGACCGCACCGCCACTTCCCAGCAAATTAGGGACACTGTTGCTCCTGGGGTATCGGCGAGGACCATTCGCAACCGTCTCCATGAAGCTGGGCTACGGTCCCGCACACCGTTAGGCCGTCTTCCGCTCACGCAACAACATCGTGCAGCCCGCCTCCAGTGGTGTCGCGACAGGCGTGAATGGAGGGACGAATGGAGACGTGTCGTCTTCAGCGATGAGAGTCGCTTCTGCCTTGGTGCCAATGATGGTCGTATGCGTGTTTGGCGCCGTGCAGGTGAGCGCCACAATCAGGACTGCATACGACCGAGGCACACAGGGCCAACACCCGGCATCATGGTGTGGGGAGCGATCTCCTACACTGGCCGTACACCACTGGTGATCGTCGAGGGGACACTGAATAGTGAACGGTACATCCAAACCGTCATCGAACCCATCGTTCTACCATTCCTAGACCGGCAAGGGAACTTGCTGTTCCAACAGGACAATGCACGTCCGCATGTATCCCGTGCCACCCAACGTGCTCTAGAAGATGTAAGTCAACTACCCTGGCCAGCAAGATCTCCGGATCTGTCCCCCATTGAGCATGTTTGGGACTGGATGAAGCGTCGTCTCACGCGGTCTGCACGTCCAGCACGAACGCTGGTCCAACTGAGGCGCCAGGTGGAAATGGCATGGCAAGCCGTTCCACAGGACTACATCCAGCATCTCTACGATCGTCTCCATGGGAGAATAGCAGCCTGCATTGCTGCGAAAGGTGGATATACACTGTACTAGTGCCGACATTGTGCATGCTCTGTTGCCTGTGTCTATGTGCCTGTGGTTCTGTCAGTGTGATCATGTGATGTATCTGACCCCAGGAATGTGTCAATAAAGTTTCCCCTTCCTGGGACTGAATTCACGGTGTTCTTATTTCAATTTCCAGGTGTGTAGAACGGCCTTGAGACGTCAGTTACTGGATGAAATGTGGTGAAGGTCCATTGATGGATAAGATTCATTCTGAAAGGAGATATCCAGATGGTTAAATTTAAGGCTATCTGTAGTTCGTAAACTGTATTCACAATTACTAATTGCAAGTTTCGCACCCAAATGGTTCAAATGGCTCTGAGCACTATGGGACTTAACATCTTAGGTCATCAGTCCCCTAGAACTTAGAACTACTTAAACTAAGTACATCACACACATCCATGCCCGAGGCAGGATTCGAACCTGCGACCGTAGCAATCACGCGGTTCCGGACTGCAGCGCCTAGAACTGCACGGCCACCGCGGCCGGCTTTCGCACCCAGAAAGTTACTGTCTAAGATGGTCAGTGGCTACCAAGGGGCCATGTGACCGATGATTGTTGCTATGCACTTGCAGGAATAGGTGGCGACCTCCATTCCAACTCGTTGCCGCCATCCCAGGAGTGATCAGCGAGTACTGCGGTCAGCATGCGTCATAAACACAGGACGCGCGTTAGGCGACCAGACCACATGTGCAGTGCTCTGCTTTTACCCTAGGAAATAGTGTTTGCAGTTTGTCTGTAGCTGTGTTCAGTGGATTTCGGATTAAAGCAGGGTCGTTCTCTTCACGAATGAGCCTTAGTTCAGCTTCCAAAGTGGGAGAGAATGTATTGCAAATTGGCGAGTACTTAGAAACCATTTCAAGCGGTAAAATATATCCCTTCGTAGCTGTGTTTATGTATGCGGTGCTATTTCCATAGGTGGTTGCAGAGATCTCCATTTGGAAGTGTAGCAGCGCAGGTCTGTAGGAATGACATCATTGACTCCTATGTCCGCTTTTGTGCCCGTGCAATAGGTTCGACTTCAGACTACAAGACGACAACACTAGACAACAAAGGGTCTCGTGGACGAATACTTCCAAGAGCAAACAACTCGTCGCCCGGAAGGGTCAGCTTGATTTCCGGATGGGGATGGCATAGAACATGTTTGGGTGGTGAGCAGTTCTTCTACCAAGTCCCATGCCGCTCTGAGAGCAGCTTTGCAAGAAAGATGGCGTTCGCTTCCAAAGGATCTCATAGACACCATCGTTAATTACTTCACACACCTCAGAATGTGCTGTTTTGCTGCTCGAGGTAAAGACGACCCCTCTTATAGACGCTACTTGGGCTACAACAAACTGACACATCAATTTTGTACATTTGAAAACGTAGATTCTTTGTCTGTTGCTCTGTTGTCTTGTTTTACTTGCTCAGTGTCGTATGTTCTACTCTTCGGCCAAACGTCATCGCATTCTCAACCTTTATTGTTCCTTCGTTTATCGAAATCAGTGTAATACCATACACTACAATCCTCACCCGGGGATTGAACGAAAGTTTTCACTTGAATTATGACGTACACTGGGTGTCCTGCTATTTTGCGCTGTTGGCCTTTAAAACAGCAACACTGTGAAGTCGGTATGCAGCAAACGTCAAACTGGGATGAAATGTATTACATGTTGGGATAAGCAAATGATTAATATGTCAACGAATCCCGCGCAAAATAGAATGAGTTACCCCATCTACATTCTGTGTACATATAAGAAAAGACTTCGCAGCTAATTTCTCATTTACGATACGCCTTTGAATGTTGGTTGTTTGTAAAAGGTCGTGTTATGCCTCGTGTAAAAAGGCAAACATCTGCCAGCACCTGACGGATTTCGACGTCAGGGCTGGCGACTTCCGAGGCTGCGGCAGCAGACAGTGGTGCTTTCAACGACAGCTTCGGGCACAGAAGTGGCACCACGTCGTCGTCTTTGCAGACGTCCCGGTTCTGAGTGCAGTATCACCAGGGACGTGTCCATGAATGGACGCTCCATGAAGAACGGACGTTGCCATATTGCATTCGTCACCGATGGACGGGTCTGTTACCTAGCCTGATGATATGTGGGCCCATTGGGTACACAACACGGTCAGCTCTGGTTCATGAAGCCGGTAATTTGGACAGCGGATGTTGTATTTATCACATGGTAAGGTCGTTGTCCTGTTTTCGAGGTCTCCATTACTTTACTTTTCAGCAAGATATCGCAAGACGGCATGTTGTCGGTGCTGTCTTGGCAGGGGTTGCCAGGTGTCCGGCTGTCGCAGGACATGTCCGGCCTTAACGGTTTTGTCCAGGCAAGTATATGCGAGTCCGGCTTTTGTTAGCCTTTTTAACGCAGAAGTAGAGAACGCATAACTAAGGTCTGTTCCAAGCTAATGACGTAAGCACGAGTGATAAGTGTAAGGAGGAATAAAGGAGGTACACCGTAAGAATACACAGGGCGACCCAGGAGGAATGGTTAATATTGAGTGATTCGACAGGAACGATCGTTCGAAGCAAAAGGTCTAGTAAACATGGACTTTAAAAGGCATATCTGAAGAGCTATGAGCACCTCTTCATCTTCCATACTGTTAAGCAAATCTCTTCTACTGCACGCCGACTGACTTTCTTACTTTAAGAGTGACAGGATGGACCGAAAACAGAAACGAAACCTTCACTTAACACGGTCTCTAAAGTGTATATGTTAAGAACTATGAGCCTTTTTCATCCTCGCTGTCGAACTCATCTCTGCTACTGAGCATGTGTTCTTAAGGTACACACTTTAGAGCCCATGTTTGCTAGTCAATGTTTTCTTGTTTTGGTCCATACTTCCTCCTCCCAAATAAGGAAAGCAGAAAGTTGCGGTAGAAGAGATTTGTTTCACAGTATTTAAGATGAAGAAGTGCTCATAGCTTTTAAGATACCGGTATGCATTTTAGAGCGCTTGTTTACTAGAATCTTTTGCTTCGAATGGTCGTTCCTGTCATATCCCTGAATACTGACCATCCTTCCTGGGACGCCCTGTATGCATATACCAACCAGTACCACTTTTGTCTGTGTTCTAAGTTTTTCTTCGTAGGCCGAACGAGCCTCACACAGAATGTCACAATCACACTAGGGGCAGAGCGAGCGAGACAAAGTACAAGGGCGTGCTGAAAAGTAACGCCTCCGAATATTTGTGTGAAAACTCTTTAAGGTTTTTAAACAAAATAAACGTTATTACGAGTAACATTCTACATCCTTTTTTCTTCATGTCTACATATTTATTTCTCGACATAGTCCTCCTGGCGACGAACACATTTGTGCCAACTAGAGACCAATTTGTTGATACCGTCACAGTAGAATGTTGGACATTGTTGACGAAGCCACAACCTCAGCTCTGGTGGTGGTGGTGATAAGTTCCTATGGGACCAAACTGCTGAGGTCATCGGTCCCTAGGCTTACACACTATTTGATCTAACTTTAACTTACGCTAAGGACAACACACTCGCCCACGCCCGAGGGAGGACTCGAGCCTCCGATGGGGGGAGCCGTGCGAACCGTGTCAAGGCGCCGTAGACCACGCGGCAGCCTCAACTCTGCTTGCACCGTTTCATCGCCATTAAAGTGAGGTCGTCGAAGGCGTTCTTTAAATTTTGGAAACAGTTGAAAATCGATGCTCCTTGTGTAGACGATCTCTTCGGATTCGAAACCCTATTATAGCACGCTTTTTCTCACTAACCGATAAATTACCTTACTCACCGCTATGTCACTCTACAATTCGGAGCTCTTGTGAACACGAAGAATAAAGATGTAAAATTATAATAAGGCTTGTTTTATTTAAAAAGCTTAAAGAGTTGTCAGATAAAAATCGGATGCGATACTTTCAGTACGTCCTCGTAGAATGTACGGTCAGCCAATGGTAATTTCCCCCACACGCCACACTCGCTCGTCGTTTCTACCGATGTTGAGGGACACGAATGCGCAAGACAGTTAGTCTGCGCTGCATCTTCGCTGGGAAAGGCTGTTTGCAGATTTCTTTTTTTTTCTTTAGTTTGAGCACATTTAAGTTTGATTTCAAAAAAACCTGCAGTAACTGATTATTAACAAACGACTAAAAACAGCCAACTGACTCCATCTAAAATAGGTAGCCCAGCTTTTAGAACAGAACGAGTGGCTAAATATAACGCCAAGGCCGGCTTTGTGTTTTTGGACCTGACGATGCTAGTAAGACCTACTTCGTAACAGAGGTCGTTGGACTGCTGCCATGGTCAACACTTACCCCAGATATCTCAGCCATTGGAAACATCTGGCCATGGGTTGCCGAGATACTGAAATGCCACTACTCGCTAGTCACTACGATTGTTTAACTCTACCATAGAGCTGAAGCAGCATGAAATGTCGTGTCCATATGTCATCAAGCTTAGTTCTACTCGTTGAATATTGCTCGTCAGTGTGGCATCCGCACCATACAGTACTTATAGAGGAAATAGAGAAAATACAAAGAAGAGTAGCGCGTTTCGTTACAGCTTCATTTAGTTAGTAAGCACGATGGCGTCACAGAGATGATCAACCAACTCCAGCCGCAGACGCTGCGAGGGAGGCGTTCTACATCACGATGTTGTTTAAAGTTCCGAGAGCGTACATTCCAAGATGAGTCAACAGACATAATATTGCTTCCTCCTACGTATAACTCGCGAAAAGGCCGCGAAGATAAATTTAGAGAGGCTCGAGCCCGCACGGAGGCTTACTGGCAATCTTTCTTCCCGCGAACTGTTTGCGTCTGGAACAGGAAAGCAGAGGACGGGAGAGTGACAGTGGTATACAAGAATGACAGTGGTATACAAGACAGGTAAGTAGAGTTTACTGTACTACATTTTGCACCCTTTATACCCCAATATAATCATGTATTCTTCCTACTGTAACTGTATATGCGGAATAAGTGCAATTTTGTTATATGTTGCCCTTAGTATTGTAATCTTACTGGTCAGCCGTGTACTCACAGCTTATTAGGTTATCTTGTTTCAGCCAGTTTATTAATTATTGTAGCCACGTGCTCAGTGGCCTCATTGTAACTCGAAGTTTCATGCGAACATAATTACGCTGCATATTTTTAACTGTTCCGGAAGTGAATGCAAGAAGTACCGCAAGTAATCTTGAGAAGGATACGTCAAGGCGGGCTCGAAAACAAGAGCGTTTCACGGTACGGCTCACACAAAATTATCTCTGATGGGACCGTATCGTCCACTCCGTCAGACGTGTGTGATTGGTACTAGCAGAAGCTTTCGTCATCCGACAGAATTAGTGGCGATACTGTACACACTCAGAAGTAGCGTAGAACTACACGCCGGGCATTCACCAATCGGGTCTGTTTGTCGTGGCTTGCAGCCTGTAATATCTAGCCTAATGACCTAACACCTAAAACTTGTAATAAAAATGAGCCATCAAATAAACTATAACATTTATCTAAAACATATTTTTTTAGTTCAAACACTAATGCAAGTGTGAAAGCCAGTAGTATTTTAATTATTTTTATAAGTTGTGCGGGTTTTTGAAATTTGTGTGTAAGAGGACAAGATCCATTAATGCAAGTGTGATCACATTGTTGGGCAGGATGCCAGAAACTTTTTTTAAAGTGGTCGGATAATTTCAGTTAAATATTATAAGATGATGTTTTGAGTGATATGGTAAATAATTCTAGCATCAACATGATGAATTGTTGTAAGCTTGTAATGGAGGACGAGAAAATGGAATGAATTTGATTTCAGTTTCTGTTCTTCAGACCAAAACTTTCATTCATTGTTAACATGACATTTCTTTGACGTCTACTGTCTTCCATTACTAATGTAAAATGTAGGACAGAGTGTTAGTGAATATCACACACACACACACACACACACACACACACACATACACACACACACACACACACACACACACAAAGCTGAGTAGACTCCTAAAATTTTAAGTTCTGATATTTTTCTCATGACAAAGACTATGTATAGCTCCAAGCTACACTCTTAATTACTTGTTAAAATCCATCCACCGGTTTTGGAGGTTAGTGTTTTCAAACGGATAGACATGATAGCTTTAGAGAAAACTTTAAATCATGTTGGCTTTTATACACAATTTTAATGAAATAATGCCTATATGATGCTTGAAGCTGCGCCCAAGTTATGTGGGAAAACTCCTTGAAAATTCATCTAGTAGTTTTGGTGATTAGTGTGTTCAGACAGCAGACGCGACGGTTTTAGATAGAACTTTAAATCACAGTATCTTTTTCACATGATCCAGTTTTGATGAAATAAAGCCTGTATGTTGCCCCAAGCTACACTAAATTTACCCATGAAAACCTAATGAAAATTGGTCTAGTATTTTCAGAGATTAGTGTGTTCAAACAGACAGGCAAGCACAACAGTTTTACAGTATTGATATTATTGTATGTGTCAAATGACATAATTGGGATTTCACCTCTTGGAAGTACATTTTGGCCAGCCATTTTGTTTCCTTGTATTTTTAGGTCATACGAACGTGGTAACTACTACGTATGAAACTGTTAACATATAAAAAAAGTTTGTGAGAATACAAAAAGGACCTGTCTACCATTTCACACTGAATGAAACTATTGTTGTATGTCATTCATTCTTATGCAGCACTCATTGCCAATCTCCATTGTCTGGAGAGCCAAATAACTCGACGATTAATGAAATAGTTCACTGTTGAAAACGAAAGATCTTATAATTAATTGTTTCCTTGAGACATTTAAGTCTCTTTTTATTATCTAAGATAATGATCGAAGTAGACGAATGAATTAAAATTCTTTTTTCTTTTTTTTTTTTTTTTTCTCGTTGCGGACGTCACATGACATCAGCACAAGTTCGTTTTTTTTTTTTAATCCTTCCACTCTGTTTTTTTTTATTACAGAGGCCAATCAGCTCTCTGACCGAACACGCAGAGCTACCGTGTCGGCTCCCTTACACCACCACAGCACAATGGTCAACATTGCTGCACAAAGTACCTAAGCGTAGTGCCCTCCTCAAAAAAAACTTCAATTCATTTTTCCCTCACATATTGTCACTACTGCCAGGGCTCTCCGATATTGGCAAGCACCCCAGCACTGGACGTAAAGGGACGTCCTTGTACCATTGATGATCTTATAGATCATTAATTAAATGTTTCCCTGAGACATTTAAGTCTCTTTTTATTATCTACGGTAATGATCGAAGATGTGGTGGTGTAATGGTGAACATTTATGCCTAGCAAGCAAGAAGACCCGGGTTCGAGTCCCGGCCGCAGTACAAATTTTAATTCATTTCATCTGCTTCGATCATTATCGTAGAAAACGAAAGAGATGGAAAAAGTAAGTAAACTGTGTATTATTTCAAGAGTAATCGCCACAATTGTTAATACATTTATCCCACTGTGAGGCAAGCCAATCAGTGGCTTAATGGAAAAATGTTTGCAGTTGCCTACGGAACCAAGATTGTACCCAGCCGTGCGAAGAGGTGTACGCCTAAATAAAATCATGGTTCCGTATGCAACTGCAAACATTCTTCCAATGAAGGCACTGACCGTCTTGTCTGACAGTAGGATAAGTGTATTAACAGTAATGGCGATTTATTTAGAAATAATAAATGATTTACTTACTTTTATCTGTTTGTCTCGTTTTCATTTGACTGCCTCTTATAGATTGCCTTCTTCCTGAATGCCGCAGATATAATTTTGTGACGCATGCTGAATGGTATTATGAAAGAAAAATCAGAAGAAACAAACTTAATACTTTCATTTGCCTCCAAATCATCTTTGGCAACTATACTCTTTTGACGTTTACAAAACTGATAGAAGCAGTGTGCGCTTCATCTTTTTTAATCTATCTCACCGTTGAAGTCATATATCTTTCGGTATTGGTATATCTTCAAAAGCAAGCTTTTCATTATTCCCTCGGTGTGAGGCAACACCAAGAAATCTGCGGGCACCAGATCAGGAGAGCACGCTGCATGCTCAAGAACCGTTACACGGCACTTGGCCAACAAGCTGTGTGAAAGTTGGCATCTTGTCTAATGTGCCTCCTTTCAAGATGGTTTAAATGGTTCAAATGGCCTGAGCACTATGCGACTTAACTTCTGAGGTCATCAGTCGCCTAGAACTTAGAACTAATTAAACCTAACTAACCTAAGGACATCACACACATCCATGCCCGAGGCAGGATTCGAACCTGCGACCGTAGCGGTCACGCGGTTCCAGACTGAAGCGCCTTTAACCGCACGGCCACCCCGGCCGGCTCAAGATGGTTTATATTTCGTTTGTGTTTTAAAATCGATCACAACCTTTTTGGCTGGACCATTCAATCCAAACTTCCACTCATAGCAATCTGAGAAATAATTAATACCCAACAACCTTATGTGAATAAGAGAATAAGAAATAATTTTATTATGGGTTTCTGTAAAACTGGTTGAGGCCGTGTGCGCTTCATCTTTTTTTAATCTATCTCACCGTTGAAGTCATATATCTTTGGGTATTGGTGTATCTTCAAAAGCATGCTATTCATTATTCAGCAAAACAGTTTGTGAGTAGATTCTTTCGAAACGTACGAATTCTCACTTTGGATACTTTGGGTGACGTCTTAGAAAATGGGCCTGTCAGTTGGCCTTATGTATAAAATTCGCCCGGTTTCACTTTTATGCGTAATAGTGTTATTTATACTGTTTTTTTTTTTAATTATGTTGAGTCGGGGGAACTTTTAGCTTATGTGCGGTTTATCACCACCGAAGGTCATCCAAGGCAAGAAATCTGGTTCATGACCTGTGATTAAAGAAAAGGGTGGCTCGAGTCAAACGTCAGCGAATTAGTCATGAACGTAATCAACGTTAAGGAGGAACCAAATCCGCAACCGTGGATGATAACTTTTAGAAAGTGAACAGTATGTTAGTGAACAGTGTGTGAAATGATGACTCCACAGGAAGATTTGAAGGAAGAGTATAGAACAGTTTACACTAATGACTGATCGTGAGAAAGTTCTCTACAGGGAGGATGCCTTATTGTGATTAATTCTGACCAAAAGCGACTTCGAAACCATTTTTAGATTTTCCTGTGCGTAAATGAAGGTGATCCACCTTGTGCTGGAAAAGAAACAGCACTCAAAGCGGTGGGGTGTACGTTGGTAGACAAGAGTGAATTTAGTCCTAATTGGTTTTCTTAAAAAAAAGAAAAGAAACAAAAAACAGAGAGTGAGGGAGGGAGAGACGTGTGTGACAGTAGAATGTACTCGTATACTACTTATCGGCTAAAACGGTGCTCCATGCGCATACCAGGTAGCCTACCTAACGCTTCCAGGGACAGTGAAAACCTTATTTTCAGTATGTCATACACTATGTGATCAAAAGTATCCGGACACCTGGCTGAAAATGACTTAAAAGTTCGTGACGCCCTCCATCGGTAATGCTGGAATTCAATATGGTATTGCCCTTGATAACAGCTTGTATCTCGAGGGCATACATTCAATCAGGTGCTGGAAGGTTTCTTGGGGAATGGCAGCCCATTTTTCATGGTGTGCTGCACTGAGGAGAGGTATCGATGTCGGTCGGTGATGCCTGGCACGAAGTCGGCGTTACTAAACATCCGAAAGGTGTTCTATAGGATTCAGGTCAGGACTCTGTGCAGGCCATTCCATTACAGTCATGTAACCACTACGCCGCAGGCCGTGCATTATGAACAGTTGCTGGATTGTGTTAAAAGATGCAGTCGCCATCCCCGAATTGCTGTTCAATAGTGGGAAGCAAGAAGGTGCTTAAAACATCAATGTGGGCCTGTGATGTGATAGTGCCACGCAAAATAACTAGGGATGCAAGCCCCCTTCATGAAAAAAAACGACCACACCATAACACCACCGCCTCCGAATTTTACTGTTGGCACTACACACGCTGGCACATGACGTTCACCGGGCATTCGCCATACCCACACCCTGTCATCGGATCGCCACATTATGTACCGTGATTCTTCACTCCACACAACGTTTTTCCGTTGTTCAATTGTGATGTGTGGCTTATAGCAGCCACTCGACCATGTAACCAAGTTTTATCACCCCCTGCCTAACTGTCATAGTACTTGCAGTGGATCCTGATGCAGTTGGAAATTCCTGTGTGATGGTCTGAATAGGTGAAGTATGCCTATAACACATTACGACCCTCTTCAACTGTCGGCGGTCTCTGTCAGTCAACAGACGAGATCGGCCTGTACACTTTTGTGCTGTACGTGTGTCTTCACGGTTCCACTTGACTATCACATCGGAAACAATTGACCTAGTGATGTTTAGGAGTGTGGAAATCTCGCATACAGACGTATGACGCAAGTCACTTGACCACGTTCGAAGTCCGTGAGTTCCGCGGAGCGCCCCATTCTGCTCTCTTACGATGTCTAATGACGACTGAGGTCACTGATATGGAGTACCTGGCAGTTGGTGGCAGCACAGTGCACCTAATATGAAACCGTATGATTTTGGGGGTGTCCGGATATTTTTATCACATAGTGTATGATTGTATATTGAATATAAAAATGTAAAATGCTGTCAAGATCTTCTCATGAAGAGGTATTATCTTACGTTAAACGTTTACAAGTCAAGTATTAAAGTTAGACGCTGAGTATATGTCATGAGGCGGTGTAACTCTTAGCGCAGAAACTACCCAGACCCTATGTATCCGGTATTGGAGAGTGAGAGCACTTAGTAACTTCCAGCATACTCTACAAATAATTTTAAACCTTTTTGAAACTTTTTCTTGCTGACTCCTCTCACCTCCTCCCTCACACATGTTAATGAAAGGAAAAAAAGTTTATCGTTAGTTTATTTTCGCTGTTCACGCACGACGTCTTCATTTATTTCTTCTTTATTATTAAGTCTATTCGCAGCACATTTTGCAGATGGTATCCACATGTATCAGTGAATGTACTTGCAAAATGATATCATTGTACAACGCATAGTTCAGGAGAAATGACGTCACAAACATTGAAACGCGTGAGAAGCTAGCTTGCTCGTTTTACGGAGCGCAAAATACTAGGACTATACTTGCCAGTGTTTGATAATGAAAACATTTAGCGACTTAACAACAAAATTTTAAATTTAACTTCACACCTTTCAAAAACTTCATATTAGTCCGAAACTAATAAAACCAACACAATTTTGCGTCTTCAGCTCAAAAGGTTTTACATACTTAACGTCAAATTTTAGCACATTAACTCAATTAGAAAGTAATCTGACTGTTGAAGCTGTTTTATACATGGGAATCGATTTTGGTGAGGCAGAGGGGAGGAGGGTTAATGGTGTACTCCTGCTGTGTGACCTTCCTTTCGCGGACAATGCTCTTATCGGCTGAGCTATCCACTCAAGGCGCACGACTCGTCCAAATAGCTACACTTCCGCCAGTAGCGCTGTCTCTCACTATCCTCCTCCCCCCTCTCTCTCCCTCCCCCTCTCCGTCTCATTCTCCCCCTCCCTTGCAAAAAAATGGTTCAAATGGCTCTGAGCACTATGGGACTCAACTGCTGAGGTCATTAGTCCCCTAGAACTTAGAACTAGTTAAACCTAACTAACCTAAGGACATCACAAACATCCATGCCCGAAGCAGGATTCGAACCTGCGACCGTAGCGGTCTTGCGGTTCCAGACTGCAGCACCTTTAACCCCCTCCCTTTCATTAAGGAGTTCTGTGCCGTGAATAATGCAGAGAACCTGTCAAGTCTATAAAACTAGAGAGAGCTACAGGCAGGAGCGAAGCTGTGGGGGCTGGATAGCGCAGTCGGTAAGAGCACTGCCAGGGCAGATTGTCCTGCATACAGTTGTAATCTGCCAGCAAGTTTAGATTACTTCCTCATCGAAACGTGATAAGTCGCTATTCAAATTACTTTTGTGCCTTTTAATCAGTTTTACAAGTGACGCGCCAGGATAGCCGTGCGCATTTAGGCACTGGGCTTCCGCGATTCGCGGATGCGCGCCGGCCCGGGGAGAACGAAACCGTCCGGTGGATGAACGAGGAGGGTCGGTAGGCCGCCTAGCCTGGATGTGGTTTTTAGGCGGTTCCCCACATCCATCTAGGTGATTTTCGGGGTGGTACCCACGTCCCGCCTCAGTTACACGAGTCGCAAATATTTCTAAAATGGTTCAAAAGGCTCTGAGCACTATGGGACTTAACTACTGTGGTCATCAGTTCCCCAGAACTTAGAACTACTTAAACCTAACTAACCTAAGGACATCACACACATCCATGCCCGAGGCAGGATTCGAACCTGCGACTGTAGCGGTCACGCGGTTCCGGACTGTAGCGCCTATAACCGCACGGCCACTCCGGCCGGCGCAAATATTTCTAACTCATTCTCACGCTGTCACATGGGATAACACAAGACGCAGACAGATGGGGTGCACAAATTCCGCTCTGGAGGGAAGGGTTGGTGACATGGAGGACACCCTGCATTTCTTTACCTCTAACGTAGCCAAATTCCGAATAACATGACGACCCCGAGAAGATAGGGGATAAGACCAGGAAAAAGAAGAAACTTGAGTTTTAGAAGTGCACGTATTTACGTATATTTTTTCAGTGAACTTACACATCAAAGGCACAGCTTTTGTGTCTAGCACGTCTTGATATAACTGGAAGAACGCAGCAGGATGCTAAGGTAACAACATACAGGTTATCCCAGGAGGAATCATCAGTATTCAGCTATATGACAGGAACGATCTTTCAAAGCGAAAAGACTTAGTAAACATGGGCACTAAAACACATGCCTTAAGAGTTATGAGTACTTGTTCATCTTCGCTAATGTGAAACACATCTTTTCTACTGAACAAGTGCTTATAGCCCTTAAGGTATGTGTTTGGATCTCTTTTTTCTTGTTTTGGTGCACATTACTTCCTTCCGAAATGTGCAAAGCAAAGAACTTGCATTAGAAGAGGTTTGTTTCGCGGTATCGAAGATGATGAAGTGCTCATAGCTCTTGAGGAATGCATTTAAAATCCCATGTTTACTATACTCCCTGCTTTGGATCTTCGTACCTGTCATATACCTGAAAATTCACAATTTCTCCAGGGAAGCCTTGTATGAAACTTAGGTTTTACCGAGGTATTCTTTTTAACCATTGTAAAGTTAGGAAATCTTCAGCCAAATACCTGGCGACCTGATAGTGTGTCAGAGGGAGTCTCAACTAAGAATATTGGGGATGGGATGTCCAGTTCCGGCTTTTGTCTTACAGCCATGGAACCGGAAACCTTGGATATAACCCGATCATGGGATCTGTTTTTAACTCTTGGTATAATATATAACAGACACAAATTCGAAAGCCTGATGTATAGGACCTAGTATTTTCTACGTATATAAGGAGTAAAGTCGATAACTTGCTGCTACGTCAAGTATAAAAAAAAAAATGGTTCAGATGGCTCTGAGCAGTATGGGACTTAACTTCTGAGGTCAGCAGTCCCCTAGAACTTAGAACTACTTAAACCTAACTGACCTAAGGACATCACAGACATCCATGCCCGAGGCAGGATTCGAACCTGCGACCGCAGCGGTGCGGTTCCAGACTGTAGCGCCTAGAACCGCTCGGCCACCCCGGCCGGCCGTCAAGTATACATACGTCGTTGCCGATCGCCGGCGACTCATACATGATTATGAGAGGTACAGTATACTGAGTACTTGGTGTATTTATGTAAACTCCAATGTCATTTGAAATGTCAATTTTATAACTGTGGAATCGTGCCCATTGAAGTCGTACTGTACAATTTAACTTAAAGTATTTATAGTTTTGAAGTATCTCTGTAATTCTATATACGAGGACGTGCTGGAAAGTAAAACCTCCGCATTTTTATGTGAAAACCCTTAAAGCATTTTAAATAAAACAAACATTATGAACATTCTACATCTTTATTCTTCATGTCTACTTATTTGTTTCTAACATAGTCACCCTGGCGACGAACGCATTTCTCCCAACGACAGAGCAGTTTGTTGATACCGTCACTGTAGAATGTTTGACTTTGTTGACGCAGCGACAGTCTCACCCCTGCTTGCTCTGCTTCGTCACTATCAGTGAAGTGCTCGATGGTGGTTGGTTCAAAATGGCTCTGAGCACTATGGGACTTAACATCTGTGGTCATCAGTCCCCTAGAACTTAGAACTACTTAAACCTAACTAACCTAAGGACATCACACACATCCATACCCGAGGCAGGATTCGAACCTGCGACCGTACAGTCGCGCGGTTCCGGACTGAGCGCCTAGAACCGCTAGACCACCGCGGCCGGCTGCTCGATGGTGTTCTGTAAGTTTTGGTAAACTAATTAACATCGTATTGCGTCAAGTCGGGACTGTGTGGAGGATTATACGGATATCGCAGCGCTCGTGTGTATGTAGCATTACCATGCTGAAGGAGAGGGTGCTCCATCTGTCAACATCTCTTCGAATTCGAAACGTTACGCACCACCATGTTATATACTACGATTCGGAGCCATCTAGCGGCAGAGGGCTGCAATTAATAATGTGTGTTTTATTTAATAAGGCTTAAGAGTTTTCACATAAAAAATTGGGAGGCCTTACTTTCCAGCAGGCCTTCGAAGAAAAGTCAAAGTAGTTCCGCACTCAAGAAATGAGCGCAGGGAAGCAGATGCAGGAATCCTGCATCGCGTCTCATGGCGAGATCCTAGTGGAGGCGGCTTTTCGTCGCCTTTCTCCGATTTGTTATGAAGTGTCAGGTTGTGTGTTGTGATGAGTGCTTGTACATGGAAGTGTCGTGTTTGTGTTATTGTGGACGAAAGGAAGGGTAAGGGTGAAACTCGGTGCCCACACGTAGCTTGTTCCTCAGGATCGACACCGAGGGAACCCCCGAATTTAACGCCCCCATCCGACGGACAGATCGCCATCAACAGTGCCACATACACGTCGGGCAGGTTTGGAATTTAATTCAGTACATTGGTGCAAATACCGGTGATCAGGAACTTTACGCCACCACCTCCCATTCGCTTGCCGGCTAAATACTGTCTGTGAAAATTTTCCTTCACAAGGATTCGAACCGGCGTACCTCGAGTCGAGCGCCACTGCATAGGCGTGCGTTAGCGATCTCGGCTACGCGGGCGGATTAATTTTATATATTTTTTCCTTCCTGGAAAGTGTGGTGTTTATTGTCACTTCTCGTCACTTTTTGAGATTTTGTATAATATTTCGTTCGCTCCTATTCTGTCCAACGATATCACTCATCCTGCCTATCCGAACCGACCTCAAATAACCCCCACGAGCACTGTAACTATTCCGTGAATCCCGCAGACTCTGTCATTCGTTCTTCCGCACACAAAAGACAGGGATACGCTGGCATGCGACCGTACAAAACTGTTGAAAGCAGAAAAACATTGAGACTGGTATCACACATGAACAACCCCCAGTACAACGCTACCAAAAAACTTCAGTAGGTACTGAAAGGCCTTCCATTCACTTATAGGACACAGTCCTACTTCGCACTATCCACTCGAATTTACAGCGAAAAGCGCTAGCCGCTAGGCCGCCCCTTGTGCAGCAAGTATCATTTGCAACGGTGACGGACCGTATGCGAAACTCCTCGCAGTGAGCCAGGGCTTTAAATGCCGTCTGATGCGTCCATGCCTGTCGCAACACTATTGAGATCGCTAAGCTCAATGACACCAAAGACGTCAGCACTACAATTGATATTTGCTGCCGAAGGGTGGCCTAGCGGCAAGAGATTTCTCCTGACCTCCTAAGCTCTGTAGAGCTGTTGGATGGGTTCCTGTCCTCAACATACCTCCACAATCACTCGAAGTTTGTCAGTATACTCGTATTTTTTATATCCTATGTATACAGTGATATAATTTGGGAATGTGGTGTCTGATAGCTCGTAAGTACGCAAAACAAAGTATATACATCGTATTTCAACCACCTAGTGCTGCTGATAAACAATTCTTTACTCACAAACAGTTTCGATCTTCAAAGCAGTTTGAAGTATATTACAATAATTTGTAACAATTTACAATAGCATTATTAAAACTAAGGCGTCAAATAACATATAAGGCACTGCCGTCATTAGTAAAATTAAGTGTTGGTATAGCTGAGAGGTCGTCGTGGCTGGCCGCCATGCAGTGGGCCCGGATTTGGTTCCCGGTACGGCCAAGGATTTTTCCTTGGTGAAAGTATGGTAAGGGGTGCACTCTGCCTCATGAGACCAACTGAGGGGTTGCTCGACCGATTGGTAGCAGTTCAAAGGTCAAAAGACTGGGAGAGTGGTATGCTGACGACATGCTTCTTCATATCGCATCTGATGACTCCATTGGCAGTGGATGACACGGCTGTCGGTCGGACCCGACTGGTGCATCGGATCCCAGAACGTAGAACTTCACTATTTTACATTTCACTATTAACTATGTAATGTATTTTACTATCGACAGAATTGATGTAGGATGATTTTTTATGGTGTGACGCCAAAGTTTTAATTTTGCAAAGTAAGTTTTTATAGCTTAAGACACCTGAAGGTAGCGAGATGGTCAGAACCGGTTATGAATTAAGAATCTTTTATAAGCAGCTCTTACACCTGAAATACAAAGTTTTCTCTTACCCGTATACAGAGTGATTCAGACCCACCAGGATAGCTGAGAACGCTAACGCGCTGCCTCCTGGACTCGGATAGGCGCGCCGGCCCCGGATCGAATCCCCCCGGCGGATTAACGGTGACGGCCAACCTGGATGTGGTATTTAGGCGGTTTTCCACATCCTACTAGGTGACTACTGGGCTGGTCCCCACGTCCAGCCTCCGTTACACGACTCGCAGACATTTGAAACACATTCACACTATTTCGCGATTTACACTAGACACAGACAGCTGGAGTACACTAATTCCATCCTGGGGGGTATGGGGTGGCGGCAGGAAGGGCATCCGGCCATCCCTTAAAATTCACCTTGCCATATCCGTACTTAACCCTGCCGACCCTGTGCACAGTGCGGGATACAGGCAGTAGCAACAGAAAGAAAGGAAAAGGTACAGGGTGATTCAGCTGCCCCTACCTATGAATTTCATGCAACATACAACGCCTTCAGAAACCACACGCAAGATATTCATGCTCTCGCGCGCTATGCACAAACTATTAGTCCTACAGAAAAAATGAAGAGGATCTCTTTGTAGGAGATTTAATGTAGCTAAATTTTGCACCAGAATACCTTTTCGCTGGAGGCCACAGTTTTCGAATTATTCAAGAAAAACCCCTTTCAGGGTCACTTTTGTATTTTTTTTGTCGAATACGTCGAGAACTGTGGCCGCTAGCGAAAATGTGTCCCAATGCAAAATTTAACTATATTAAATTTCCTGCAAAATGAGCCTGTTCACTTTTTCTGTACCGCAAATAGCTTACGTGTAGCCAGCGAGAGAATACGAAAATCTCGCGAGTCGTTTTTGAAGGCGCGGCGGGTTGCATAAAACCCATAGGTAGGGGCAGCTGAATCACTCTGTGTAGTCACATGGATTTTATCGAAACTTAAGATTTAAAGCCATATTGGCTGTTATTCAGCACTGACTGTTGGTTAGAGACTGGACACATGTTTTCCTTTAACTTGTTTAAATTATGAATTACTCCATCATGTATTATGTTTTTGAGAACTGCGACTACCACTTAAATGATGCTGGCCGGAGTGGCCGTGCGGTTCTAGGCGCTACAGTCTGGAACCGAGCGACCACTACGGTCGCAGGTTCGAATTCTGCCACGGGCATGGATGTGTGTGATGTCCTTAGGTTAGTTAGGATTAAGTAGTTCTAAGTTCTAGGCGACTGATGACCTGAGAAGTTAAGTCGCATAGTGCTCAGAGCCATTTGAACCATTTTGAACTTAAATGATGGAAGAAACGTATTAGTCTGTATCAGTCACAAAATTTTATTTTATCAAAAAAATGGTTCAAATGGCTCTGAGCACTATGGGGCTTAACATCTGAGGTCATCAGTCCCCTAGACTGAGAACTACTTAAACCTAACTAACCCTAGGACAGCACACACATCCACGCCCGAGGCAGGATTAGAACCTGCGACCGTAGCAGCAGCGCTGTTCCGGACTGAAGTGTCTAGAACCACTCGGACACAACGGCCGGCTTTATTTTATCAACTGTGCGTTTCGATGGTTAACCATACCAAGTGGAAGGCGTCTTCGACATGGGTGATTTTAATGCCAAAAACTATTGATGTCGTGCAGCATCAAGTGAGGCGGCCAAGAGGTTACATGGTGATTTGCACTGTTGATAATTGAGGAGATTAACCCCAGAACTTCAGCTGTAATATAGCTGTAGTTTAAAGATATTAAAAGTGCTTGCAGAGCAAGTCCAGAAGTATTCATTGTACATGAGTCACACTATGTTGTTACGCAGCGAAGATGTTGGACGCCTTTCACCTGATAATGGTGGTCAACTATCGAAACGAGCAGAAGATAAAATACATTTTCGCGACTGACGCAAATTCGGTCTATACGTTTTTCGTTCGCTTAACTAATCCGACATTTGAACATATTTTGAAGTGTAACCTCATTATCAGGCAAAATGATAATACAGAAACATTTCACATAAACACGAGTATGTCTTGAAGTAGTAGTGTTCTACTTTGCCTTTTGCTTGCCTGCCAATGAAGAAAGAGAAGTAGGCTACACCTCATATGGAGAGTGTTAACGCCTTTTGTTGGTCTGCTGCTAATACAAAAAACCTAAATAAATACTCAGTCTGTTTGAGTGGTTGCCTTCCTGTGGCGTATTCACCTACATCTATTGCTGTAGCTGTCTGTACATAATTGTGCACTGTTTACGAACTCGTTGTTAATTACAATCAACAACATGCGCAGTAGAAACACGTTGGCGGTAAAAAAAAGTTGGTTCGACTTGACTACTGATGTGCCGATCGTGGTCTTCTCTATCACCTTTTAATGTCACCTGCACACAGATGTTAGTAAATAAAGTGTGTTACAGTAAGAGAGAATATAAACTGCTTAATACCAATAATCGACACATATATCTATTTTTAAAAAATACAAAGGTTGGAGTTGAAGATATATACATATTACTAATCATTCCAGATATTTTGATTCAACGGTACTGAGTTAAAGTTGGTGCAAAACTAAGAATTCTGTAAATCAGATGTTTCATTCAGGATTTAATTTTTGACCTCATCCAAATGTCCATTTTCCATCTCTTTTCTGATGTGGTACTCTCCGTCAGGCGCGCCCCAAAGAGGGGCAAGGTTAGAAGCGCGGACTACAGTTGTAGCTATTTTATTTTCAAAAGGCGCAGGTTAACTCACTGAAGGTTGGACTTTCACTGGCTCAAAGCTCACTGCCCTACAGGAAGCTACTAGTTCCGAAACATGTCTGTGCCTGATAGAAGCGGGAAAGCAGTCCTTAGTGTTCGCAAGAGTTACGCTTGTAGTTCATGCTACTATCCAAGGCTTAAGATAATTATTTATTAAAACACTGTCGGTTTCGCCTGTATTTTTATCTGTAAGTGCTTTGCTGCGTTTGTTTGAAACAATGTGCTTTTGCAAGCTACTGCGTGAAACTTTTGTGCGTAGTGGAGCGATTAGTGTGCTGGAAAGAAGTCTCAACATCTCATTCATGTTGGATAAATGCTCTCGTTTTCAGATTTCAGGACTTCGTCTGTTATCCTGGTAGGTTAAAAAATCTAATCCCATACTTTGCCAAAATTTTCCCAATGCGACGAGTAATCTTGTTTGTAAATGGTAGCAAACTTTTCTCTGTAGCAGGTTGTTGTTCTTGTTAATGTCGGAACGTTTTCTTGTTTTTCTAGTGCACGACCCTTCTTATTATAGTTACTATTTTTATTAATAACTATACTGTTATTGGATAACCCGTACCGTTGTTTTATTGGTGGTATTTAATTAATATGATCGATTATAAAATTTCGTCAGTAGACTTGCTTGTGGCAGTCCACCCACTGTGACAAACACACACACACACACACACACGAGCGCACACACGCACACACACACACACACACACACACACCTTTATGTTCTCTTTTGGGCGATGGCTAGATTCCTGATGTAAATACCGGTCTTTTTCTGTTTACCCTTTATAAAAAAAGCTCTCGTTTGGCGAGTCTGGCCAGCAGGTTGCCGCACGCTTGAGGCCACGTGACACAACCAGGTGCGCACGGGCACGTGCTCGCTGCACTGCGCCTCGCCTCGCCTCGCAGTGCTGTGCTGTGGCTTCGTCTCGTGTTCCGGCTGGCTCTGCTGCCGCTGTGCTCCTTCACACGTGATGCGCTGCGCGTCGTTCCTGCTAAAATCAACTCTGCAGTTTCCGTTCGACGCGAATCACGTAACAGTGAAAGAGGTATTCGAAGCGGCCTCGCCACGTGTACACACGAAGTGAGATAAGGGCGACAGGAAACACAGCAAGAAGTGGCTGTAGAACTGAAAACCATTAATAATCCGGGTTGGTTCAAAAAATGGCTCTGAGCACTATGGGATTTAACATCTATGGTCATCAGTCCCCTAGAACTACTTAAACCTAACTAACCTAAGGACATCAAACGACACCCAGTCATCACGAGGTAGAGAAAATCCCTGACCCCGCCGGGAATCGAACCCGGGAACCCGGGCGCGGGAAGCGAGAACGCTACCGCACGACCACGAGCTGCGGACACTCCGGGTTGGTGCTTGCGGTTGATACTGACAGTATGAAACGGCTTCAATAATCAAGTAACCCATAGTCTTGGCAGTGTGAACCTTATAAGAATATCGTTAATATCGCTATAGCTACTGAAAACTGTCGAACTCTGCACAACGGATTAACTATAGAATTATGTAACCACTGGGCAAAATTTTCTAGAGGTAAATAGTTTTCCTGCTGGTGTACGTAAGACGTTTCTTTTAAAGATTTTTCTACATAAAAAAGCGTATATCACTCAACTGTCAGTACTGCTTCACAACGGTCACTTTAACACAATTTCCACAAAGATTTTTCAGTCAGAGCTGTCAGACGAAATGTATCTTCCATTTTTTCCCCCATTCTAGCCATCCAACTTTATACAAAGAATTTTTCAGTTCCCTGTCAGCCCAGTACTTTTTCATTCTCTCGGATCTCATCCTTCTTTCTTCATCGGAAATCACACTTCCGATTGTCTGTTGATTCTCGTTTGCAGTCTGGTTTGTTTGTCTGTGTGATTCCTGATTTTGTCTGTTTTGTTTCTTAGATCTTCCAATGTAATCTGTAGCTCATCCATATCTTCCTTGATTTCTGTAATCCACTTAATGTTGCACTTACTATTCCACAATTTTTCTATTAGTCTCCTGATGAGGCTATCAATAATTCTGGTGGAATGTCGTCTACTCGTGGGACCATGTTTCGACTTAGGGCTTTCAGCGCTCTGTCAATCTGTGCGACCTTGTAGCTCTTCAAATACAATTTTTGACTGGTTTGAGGATTTCTTAGTAAGAAGCACGCAGCATACTATCTTAGCTGTCGACGACAGAGAAGATAATATGCGGCGATTTAGAAGTAACTGCAGGCGTGTCCCAGACATTTCTTGCTGTTCATGATAAGTATTCTTGATCTGATAGACAATGTTAGTAGCAACCACAAACGTTTCGCAGAGATGCAGTTACCTATAATAAAGTACTATCTGCAAAAAAAAAATCCATAAATATTCAGTCAGATCTTGATAAGATTTAAACTGGTGCATACATTGCCAAGTTCCCTTAAGCGTTCATAGATGTAAAACTGTGCACTTAACAAAACGTAAAAAACGTATATCCTGTGACTACAATGCAAGTCATAAAACTACCTGAACAATTGGTTGTGAGAATCGGGTGTGAAAGGAAGGGGTCAGGAAGTGGTATGAAATGGAATGATCACATAGACACAGTCGCAGGTAAAACAGTTGGTAGATTTGGGTGCATCGTGGATAATTGGAGCATGCAGTCAGTCTACAAAGGGTAATGCGTACACAATATTTGTCCTAGTCATCCTAGAGTATAATTTGGGTGTATGGAACCCATACCAAAAACGACTAATAGGGTTTTTGAAAGTATACAAACAAGGGTAGCATATGTGGTCACAGGTTTGTTCAACTCACGAGAGCGTCATTGAAATGCTGAAAATCCTGAACTGGAGGACGCCTGAAGATAGAAGTCAAATATCTCATGAAAACTACATAAGTTCCTAGAACCAGCCTGGAGGAATCTAGTAATAAACTACAGTCCTCTACGTATTGCTCCCGTAATGATGATTGGGACGGCAGAATTTGACAAATATCAATGCCCGCAGTGGCATTTAAGTAGTCTTTCTGCGACCCATATGCAAATGGAACTCGAAGAATCCCTAACATGTGGAACAATTGGAAGTTGCCATCCACTTCTCAGTGGGTTGCAGAGTAGGTGTGCAGATGTGTGGTTGAAATTCTTGTAAAGGGAATACTTGAAGAAATACGTATCTCATCCACATCCACAAGAATAAGATTCGTCCTGTGAAGAGGGAAATGCTATGCATAGATCCCTGCCACGAGTTCAGGGCTAACTACGAGCAGCGCAGAGCAGTGTGTTGTGACGTAAGCGGCCGCACGTGTCGCCGTATCAACTCCTCTTCGCTACGTTCCCGCCCTCTAATTTCTTCTTATCATTTTGTCGTCCGTATTGTGCTTTACTACGCCGTTACCTCCCGTTATGGCATTCCCATATTCATGTCAAACGCAACAGGAAGCTTCGAATCTAAACTCTAATGATGTTGCAGTTGCACACATTCACGCTTTGAATTAGCAGCAGCCGAACATTTGATTGTAATTTGCGTTTGTTATCGCTGTGCTCTCTGCAGTGTATAAGCAAAGGGAAAACAGTTAACGTTTGAAGCAGCATAAGGAACAATATGTCATCCTTCTAGTATTCAACTATCTCGTTCGGCGAAGGAGGATTGAGCTGAAAATGTAACGGAAAGCAGACCAATGAACAAGTGATCAGCTCTGGAAAGAAGAACCACTTTCGATGAGGCTCGAATCGAGATCTGTGCTGGAGACCGTGTGTGTGTGTGTGTGCGTGTGTGTGTGTGTGTGTGTGTTTCACTGGGGTAACCCTATATGCGGTTATCCGAGCTTTATATGGCGCATGCAACTGTAGAGCAATCGGAGCATTTCATCTCCTTAACATAAGTGTGTTCAAATCCAGAACCGGATTCAGTAAATTTAGTGGGATTTTCCCTGCCTTGCTCTTCACTCCGACTAAATGTACTCACGCACCTGACACGGCCAAGAAGAACAGCACCTTAGAGAAAGAGAGAAACAAGGAAGGAATATAAAAGTTAAGCGCCTTTTCGACAACGAGTTAAACAAGGAGCACTGCCGTAAGACAGGGGCGAGGGTTAGAAATCGGTCGAACCATTTACGCGGGGACAATTCCAGGATTCGTGTTCATCGATTTTGGGGAAACTACGGAAAACCTAAATTTGGATGCCTCAACGGGGATTTTAACCAGACTCTTACGAACGCAAGTTCAGAAATTGACACGAAAGGTGAGCACGTTGTGAACACATTACCGCCACACTAAACCACCATTTGCGTGCCAATGTACTAAAATAATACCATGACTGGTGGAGAGGGCGGGTGGGGTGGAGTTCAGTAGAGATGACCGCATTGAGGTGTATGTAAGGGAACAGTAACTGCGATTTCATTTTACAAGTCGGGGACAATCGAATAGCCATAGCCGGCCGCGGTGGCCGTGCGGTTCTAGCGCTGCAGTCCGGAACCGCGGGGCTGCTACTGTCGCAGGTTCGATTCCTGCCTCGGGCATGGATGTGTGTGATGTCCTTAGGTTGGTTAGGTTTAAGTAGTCCTAAGTTCTAAGGGACTGATGACCTAAGATGTTAAGTCCCATAGTGCTCAGAGCCATTTGAACCATTTGAATAGCCATAACCCCGTGGACGAATACCTTTCAACAGCAAACAATTTATCGAATGCAGTGGTCAGCTCGGCCGCTCAATCTTAGTCTCATTGAGTGAATGTACGCAGGCTGCAAACACGGAGCACTGGTGAGCCATCTCGGAGAAATCCATGGGTGCAAGGCCTTCTCTGTAAGTTTCGTCACCTTCAACACGTAGCTCTGTGAGTTACCATTATTTCTGCGAGTGCATCACATACAGCACACGTTACAGTTATCTCGTCCGTCGTGCCTCCCTACTGCTGAAACTGAATTTTTGCCTTGATATCGTGCTTTTTCATGGTGATATTGCCCTTCTCATCTGCCGCACACTGAGTCTGGGGACCCTTGACACTTCCTCCTTTGACATCTGCTTCCATCACCCCCTTTTACTCTGTTTTAATTGCATTTAGATACGGTTTGCCCCTTTTTTGAACGAACGTACCCTATTTTCCGTTTTAGGCAAAGCACTCTGTTGAATAGTGGCTGCTGAGCATACCAACACGAACATGCTTGAGCTTATGTACTGACAAAGAGCAGGCTTATGTAAGCAAACCTCAGTTGTGGAGCAAACTTCGTAACTATACTTCGAGATAAATCCAGCAGATCAGTAGTAAATTGCTCGAAAAGTTTGTTCGAGTATGTGGATACTTGGCCATTTTCTCAGGAACAGTAAGGTAAAGAGGGATGTTGCATGCGTTATACATTTAACCAATACAAAGCAATTGCCTCGTTATAGACAAATACGGAGTATTCCAGAAGCATGTACAAAAGGACAATGAAAAAAATCGAAGGTATTTATTTATCTGTGGCAGGAAAGGATGTACGTAAATCAACATTTGCGTTTTGCAGTTGTGTATAGATGCGTACTTGTGGCTTCATATCTGCTACATTTAGCAAGAAGTGCCAATATTACTCTTATTCTTTCAACTAGTGTTATAACATCTCTCATCATTGCATTCTGCTTTTTAATCCGAGGTTTTACGGGTGATAGGAGGTCATTATGTTTTTCCATTGATCCTGGAATAATTGTACCAATCATGTGGACATATCCGTGACTCGCAGAGTGAATTACTGTGAGAAAAAGTTTTTCATTTCATTAAAGAATGCTTACGTAGTATATCACGTCTCCTTTTTTTGTTTCACACCTGTAAATCCCGGCGAGGACGTCCAAATCGTCGTTCTTCTTCTTCTTTTGCCTTTTCCCGTTGCTGATGTTAGATCGCCATTGTTGTATGGATTTTGGCCATGTTAATTGGTGGCCAGATGCCCTTCCTGCTTCGTGACGTCACCAGCCTCCCCCCCGCCCCCCGTCTGCCGCTTGACGGACTATTTCAGCAATCTGCGCCAGAGCAAGCTCGTGAGTCCAGGGTGGGAACACCTGCCATATGTTTGCGTACCGTCTGTCTCTGAGGCCATGTGTTTATCTAGTTGTATGTGGAAAACCGCCCAGAAACCACATCCAGGCTGGCTCGCTGCCTGGCCCACGTGACCACCTCGTCAGTCCGCAAGGCGGATTCGATCAGGGGGCGGGTTCGCTCCCCGTATGCCGGAAGAGGCGCGTTAACGACTCAGCTATCCAGGCGGGTCACCGAATGGCTGTCATCCGAGCTCCACTTTGTGCTCGTCAAGCTTGCAGTAACGTGTGTTGCCCTCTTTAGGTAACGGTAGGGTAGGAAGTATCTCACGGGCTCCTTAAACAAACTATCGCGGCATTCGTGTGAAATGATTTGAGCAAACCACGGAAGACGTGTCAAGATGTCTGCACAGCGTTTCAATCCGCGCTACTTTTGAATTCGAGTGTCACTTCACCGCCCTCCCAAGGTAATAAACTGTTCAAATTTGGTCTGGTAACTACATTATTTTGATCTTCCTGGCTTTCCACATTCGAATGGCAGGCAACAGTCATAAATAGAACATAAATCCGATTGAATCCTCGTGTACTTCGCAAGATGCACTTTCTGATTGTTCTCTTAACTTAGTTAGGCATAAAGGAAAATTTACATGTCCACTTTCTTGTTGAGTTAGAAATATCCTTGATTTTTTTATCGTATGTTCATTTGTGAAAAGAACTTATATTTAGTAATTTTAGTGTATCGTGCCGTAAAGCTTTAAGAACGCCACCCAGACGGACACCAACGCAAATGTGGATGATATCATGTGCCAGAAGTTAAGAGATTAAACCTAGACACGCATAGTAGAGTGTTAGCGCACATTTAAAAAATTGTTTTTGGTTATGCATTTCGGTTTATTTTTATACTATTACATATCCACTAGCGAATTACCCTGAGAAACTGTATGCAAAAACCTTTGCGACAACATTCACGTGAGAGAGACGGTGGCAAGCATATGAGGTAATTATAAACAAATGTGATTCAACGCGAAGTGGTGCGGGCGGGCGAATAAAAAGAGAGACGGCGAGAAACGCTTTTGGATCCTATTCCGTGAGTAGCGTGCCGTTTACGTAACGACGGGAAGTTGGATTTACATGGGCTGTATGGGGGAGAGCGTGGCGCGACTGCGTGTTGGGGACGCCTGCGGACGCGAGAAGGCGTCGGCCTCGGCCAGTGGAAAGTTTGGCGCCGGTCACGTGTGCGTCACCTGACGTGCCCCTCCCCTCCCGCCCCTCCAAACCCCACCACTGGCCGGGACTATGCAACAGCCTCCTCCTAGTCCTAGACAGCTGCCGACGGGCGCGTTCTCTGCACGGGTGTCAGTGTACCGACTGTGTTTTTATTAAGAAAGAATGCCAGCCAGTTCTAACTGAGCTACTCCTGTTACACGGATTTGTATACTTTCTAACAAATGCGTTAGAGTGTACCTCGATGTATTGAGTGACAGCAGCATTGTTTTTATTGTCGGTCGTTCGGCTGGGTTGATGCCACTTTCGTATCCCGCGATTATTTATTGCATTTCTGCGTACATGCTACTCTCAGCTCTATTGTAATCTTTGTCAGCCCCAAACATCTTTTCTTCTACACCACATCCTTCAGCGCGAAGCTGTAGCAGATTCCCCACTTACCTGTTTTTGCATTTGATAAAGCAGTTCCGTGAGCTTAGTACCACGCCTATTACACTCTTAAGACAGAACTATGCACCGCGAAGTGGTCAGAAATCGGTAGATGTGATGTACATGTACAGACAGAAAAATGATAACAGTTTCAGAAACACTGGATGAGAAAAAGAGCTTCAGAAATTGAGCAAGTCAATAACGCGTTGGTCCACCTCTTACGCAAGCAGTTCCACGACTTGGGATTGACTGACACGGTTGTTGGATGTCCTGAGGGATATCGTGCCAAATTATGTCCAGTTATGTCGTCGGGGGACACCAACTTGCATGTCACTCGTCATACGGCTCAACAACCAGGAGTGATTTTCCGGGGTGATATTTCTTTCCATAGCAGGACCCCTTTGCTTTTTATCCGCGTCATCTTTACAGCACAGCGCTACGTCGACGATATTGTACGCTCTGTTTTGTCGCCCTTCATGACAAGCCATCCTCGGCTTAAAATGGTTCAAATGGCTCTGAGCACTATGGGACTCAACTTCTGAGGTCATTAGTCCCCTAGAACTTAGAACTACTTAAACCTAACTAACCTAAGGACATCACACACATCCATGCCCGAGGCAGGATTCGAACCTGCGACCGCAGCTGCCTCGCGGTTCCAGACTGCAGCGCCTATAACCGCACGGCCACTTCGGCCGGCATCCCAGGCTTACATTTCAGCAAGATAATGCACGCCCACACTAGGCGAGAGTTTCTACTGCTTGTCTTCATATTTGCTAAACCCTGCCTTGGGCAGCAGGGTCCCCCGATCTCTCACCAATTGAAAATGTTAGAAGCATTATGGGCAGGGTCCTCGGACCACCTTGGGATTTTGACAATTTGGCGCCCCAGTTGGACAGAATGTGGCACGATAGCCCTCAGGAGGACATCCAACAACTGTATCAATCAGTGCCACGTCGAATAACTGCTTACATCAGGGCCATAGCTGGACCAACGCGTTATTGACTTGCTCAATTTGTGAAGATCTTTCTCTGGTGAACAAATCATCCAATTTTTCAAAAGCTGTAGTCATTTGTTTTTCTATATATGTACATTACATCTGCCAATTTCCGATCCATTGGGATAATTTTTTCGTGGTGAGGTTTTTTATTTTTCTTTATTTTTTGCCTTACAGTGTACTTTTAGTTCCTGTCCATTTCGTTCTTCATCTCTCTACACAATTTTTAATATCCTTGTACAGCACCAAATTTTAAATACTTGCACTTTCTTCTTCTTGTATTTCGGCACTGTGTAGGTTACACCAAGACACTTCCAAGGGCATCTTCCAGTAGTGAACTATGAGTGTTTTTGATATTTTCCCTTATTCAGCCATGTATGTGACCTTGCATTGCAGTCAACAGAATTCCTTCATTTCTTCTATCTCCATAATTATAATAATAGTAATAATAATATTAATAACAGAACGATAGTGCAAGGAGTGAACGAATTCTCTACAATGTAGGCTCACACAGATGGCCGAATAAAGAAAGAAGTAAAAAATAGATTCCTGTATGAAAATTCCTCTGGAAGTGAGTGAGTTAAACGTGTACAGTGGTAAAATATGCAGAGAAGAAAATTGGAGCATTGAAAATTTGGTGCTATAGAAGGATATAAAAATTATGTAGAGGGGGTAAAATACTAATTGGAGAGAGACTAAAGAGAATAGGCGTGATAAGAACTTCGGAGACGCAAGAGCAGGTGAGGGGGAAACCTGTAAAGCTTCGTTATGAAGAGGACGGTGGATTGTAAAAATTATTTGGGGCTATTCTTAATACCTTTGCTAAACAGTTCTCTGTTCTCTTTCCTTCCATTCCTTACCACTTCAGTCTTTCCTTTGTTTGTCTTTCAACCGTGTTCTTTAGGAAGTATTATGTCCATTCAATAACATTCACAAAAAGCAAAAAAGTAATATCCTATGACTACAACATTATTGAGTTACAGTTGTTTCAATTTCTACAGCTATCTGGTTGTAACAGTTTGCGAGGATTTGAGGTTGAATGATGACAGAGGCTCAGTTGTATGTTACTACCGTGTCAGACTTTGGTTCACTCACAGAATATTGTGAAAATGCAGTCAAGCTACAAAGGAGATAGCTCGCAAAACACTCAATGCGACAATCATAGAATACGGCTGTATGGTACCTATATCAAATAGGGCCGACAGGGGTATTGAACGTACAGAATGGAAGGCAGCACGTAACGCCACAGCATCGCGCAAACGCTGAAAGACTTGAACTAAAAGACACTCCAAAAAATTGAAGTCAAGCGAAAGCCTGCTTATAAAGTTTCAAGAAGCAGTAATCACTGAGAAATCCAGGAATATACTACAGCCCCAACACAGACGGACCGCGAAGACAACTAGACTATTTAAAGGACGCACAGTGTCATTTAAGTAACCATTTACGAATCGAACGGGAAATAAGTCTTGGAACGGGAATTGCTCCCTGGTATGCACTTCACAGTGAATGTATGTATACGTAAGCACCGCGTCCGCATCATGGCGTTCAACCAAGAAGAGCGCGAGTGTGGCTACACGAAACGTGCCATCGAATAGGCGGATGACTCATAGAGGTTCAAAGTGTTGTACTTCCCTTAGTGGGAGCGCTTTATCGCCTAAATGTATCGCATAGTTGATGGGACCACGGACTACTTGTCTGGTTACACAAGAGCCCTCTGCTTACACGCTTCACGTGACAGCCTTAGCGGAGCTTGCGCACACTCATCCGTCTGACTCAGACCAATATGGCGAACAGTTAGCAATGCTGGCAGGCCTTTAGCTGCCCACCAGTAAACCCCGATTCTTTAACAGATCGAAGTCTCATGTATAAAGCAGCTTCAAACGTAGTAAATATTTGACGTTAAGCATACGAGCGAGAAAAAAGTCCAAAAAAGATTTGAAATTCAGTGTAAAGTTTGTTGGAAGTCACTAAATGCTCTCATCATTAAACTCTAGTCCAGGTAATTTGCACTCCGTTTTACGCAAAAGCTAGTTTTTCGCACATCTCGGTGTTTACCAAGTCATATCTCCTGAACTGTGTGTCGAACAGTGACAATTTTGCAGGTACGTACAGCAATATACGCGGATACTGTCTGCAAAATGTGTTTTGAATAAAGTTAGTAGTAAAGAAGTAATAAATCACAACGCCACGCCTGAAGCTGAAATGTAGTAAGCGACAAACTTTTTCCCTTTAACGTCTTGTGTATGTGTGTGTGTGTGTGTGTTTGTGTGTGTGTGTGTGGGGGGGGGGGGGGGGGGATATACCAGCAAGAAAAGCTTTCGAAAAAGGTTTGATATTAATCCTAAAGTTTGTCGGAAGTTCGCAAGTGCTCACAATCTCAAATACTAGATGAATAAGTCCAGTTAATTGCGCGTCAGTAGTCATGCAGTCTCAAGACATGTACCCAGTCTTAGTGTGTTACACCTTTACCATAAGATTGTACAGGGTAATCAATCGTTAACGTAACGGCCTGGTAACGGCCGGCTGCTGTGCCCGCGACGCGAGCCGTAAGATGTCCGCAATAAATATAGTACGGTTTGTCGCTTCAGTTATTTGTAACATACGCAACATAAACATAAATTACTCACTTATATTATGCATGGAAATGCTGGAACTGCCTCCTTTCGTTATTCAGGCATTTGTAACACCTGCTTAGTAAATTGCTCGTTACATTCTGCTGTTCTCTCTGAGAAATGGCAGCAGTTTCTGACAAATGTTAGTTTTATGTTCGTCTAAAGTCTGTGGATTTGATGTGCAAACTTTCTCTTTTAATGACCTCCAGAGATATTAATCGCAGGGGGTTCAATCGGGGGAAGTAGGAAGCCATATGTTCTTGGTGACGACCCTGTCTTGGAACACGACACGAATTTCCTGTAATGAGAAGTTGGCTGTATATGTTGTCGCAGAGTCGTGCTGAAAGGTCGAGAAAGAACGTTCTCTCTCAGTTAATTGGCCGAAAAATACCACAAAATGTTTTGCACATATCTCTCACTCTTAACTGTTTCCTAAAAAAAATAGGGCCTATTATTCTCTCATAGGGCACTGCAGTCCAATTTTTTCATCATGCAGGGATGCCTCGTTTGTTTCAGAACTCAATAACTGTTGTTCTGTGAATTAACATATCCACTTAGGTGGAACGATTACTCGCTCGAAAAGGAACTTAGGTGAGGGTCAATGTATCCATCATGCACGCTGTTCAAGCTCTGTTGACTTTTTACAGGGTCATCCAGATTAAGTTCTTGCACTGCAGTTAATTGATAGGGCTGTAACTTCAGTACCTTTGTAGCCGTTTGGACAGACCCATACGAAAGTCCCATTTGCAGAGAAAGACGCTTAACTGCCTTTTTTATATCTTTCCAGAGAATGCTCAGTGTTACCCAGAGTTTCTTCTGTGAGTAGTGTACGCCATTGTCTATATTTCATGTCAAGAACACTTCCTGTTTCAGGAGGTTTATTTACGAATCGATGAATCATACTCGGATTACGAACTTGAACATCAGGAAATTCCTCTGATCTGTACACACGTGTATGTCGTACCTGAATACCTTTAAGGATTGATGACTCTGTAGCTCTTAATAAGCAGATCATGACAGCATTTTAAATTCAGTCAATAATTATATGAAATACTGAAAACCTACCATTTGTTGCCCCAGGAAGCAGTTAGACAGCAACCTGCATGTGTAGTCGTGGAAGCCGACACGTTCCCTACCTCATACTGTTTAGTGAGCCATTACCTGTTTTCTGTTTGGGTTTTACACGTTTCTACTTAGATGTCATTCGAGTTCTTGTGGGCTGCTTAATCAGCTGCTTGTAAGCTCTGCGTTTGTGCAGTGCACTCTTGGACTGCGAGCACACAGGGACTTCGCCCTCAGTAATCACAAGTAGGTTACCTTAGTTCGTAGATGCTGTAGTGAATTCGATCAGGGCAAATCATTGGTAAGTAATCGTTGTGTTCCCTTAGGGTGCTAAGTAGACCAAATGGTGAATCCAAAGTAAGCTTCTTCCTGTATTCCATTAGTAAAAACTTAATGTTGCTTCTCCCGCATCCAGGGAGGCAATCAGTTCCTCCTGTTAATATGGACCGACACATGGTTCTAAGATTCCGAATGGGATTAACTCGTGAAGAAAATAAAACACCAAGTGCGAACGTAACTTTGGTTTTATTTTATTTCTGTTGTTTATTTGGCTGGAGTTTGTTGAACCATTCTTCCAACAGCAATACAGAGGAATCAGAGTAAAAAGAATTAGATGGTTTCAGAGTATTTTACAGTGTACACACAGGCGTAATAATTACAGTTAAAGACTCTTGGTTGGTTGGTTGGTTTTGGGGAAGGAGACCAGACAGCGAGGTCATCGGTCTCATCGGATTAGGGAAGGAAGTCGGCCGTGCCCTTTCAAAGGAACCATCCCGGCATTTTCCTGGAGCGATTTAGGGAAATCACGGAAAACCTAAATCAGGATGGCCGAACGCGGGATTGAACCGTCGTCCTCCCGAATGCGAGTCCAGTGTCTAACCACTGCGCCACCTCGCTCGGTACTCTTGGTGTGATACCAACTATAGACAAGGAAAGTACATCAAATTTCTAAACACACGCTACAACTCATATAAAATCGAAGTGCTTTTTATATTTGAATATCTTCATGACAACAAAAAACCCGTAGTAATTTCTGGTAAGAGCACCTTCACTTTCACAAGGTTTTGCAGTAAGCGGTTTCGCCGTGCGTCGAAGAATGTGCAGGAAAACAGACTGGTTTATTTTTAGTTTGGCGCACAGCGCAGTTGATCGCTTCAGTGACTGAGGAGTGAGAGTGCCGTACGGTCGATACCTGATACTACAAAAGAATTTTCCTCTGGAAGGACTGAGAAGGGTTAAGATCTTGTGAGATACTCAATGCGAATTTGACAGAGAAGTAGCGATTCTGAAACCCAGAGAAACTTTGTGTTGGAATCCAAGCAATCGTAAAAGTCCCATATTAGTAAGAACTTAAGGTGTTGTAACGATGCTGAAATCAATTCCAGTTCGAGGAAAAGCAAACCTAGGCACAGAAAGGAGACCAGCGAAATATTTTCGTTCCTTGCACAGCACGTATTTATGTAGAGTAATTAATCAAGTACAGCTGCTTGTGAACTAACCCGTTGGACGTCGTTAGAGTATCTTGTAAATCATTTTTGTAACTTGGCAGTTCCTAACGATCCTGTCAGTACCTTAAATACACTCCTGGAAATTGAAATAAGAACACCGTGAATTCATTGTCCCAGGAAGGGGAAACTTTATTGACACATTCCTGGGGTCAGATACATCACATGATCACACTGACAGAACCACAGGCACATAGACACAGGCTACAGAGTATTCACAATGTCGGCACTAGTACAGTGTATATCCACCTTTCGCAGCAATGCAGGCTGCTATTCTCCCATGGAGACGATCGTAGAGATGCTGGATATAGTCCTGTGGAACGGCTTGCCATGCCATTTCCACCTGGCGCCTCAGTTGGACCAGCGTTAGTGCTGGACGTGCAGACCGCGTGAGACGACGCTTCATCCAGTCCCAAACATGCTCAATGGGGGACAGATCCGGAGATCTTGCTGGCCAGGGTAGTTGACTTACACCTTCTAGAGCACGTTGGGTGGCACGGGATACATGCGGACGTGCATTGTCCTGTTGGAACAGCAAGTTCCCTTGCCGGTCTAGGAATGGTAGAACGATGGGTTCGATGACGGTTTGGATGTACCGTGCACAATTCAGTGTCCCCTCGACGATCACCAGTGATGTACGGCCAGTGTAGGAGATCGCTCCCCACACCATGATGCCGGGTGTTGGCCCTGTGTGCCTCGGTCGTATGCAGTCCTGATTGTGGCGCTCACCTGCACGGCGCCAAACACGCATACGACCATCATTGGCACCAAGGCAGAAGCGACTCTCATCGCTGAAGACGACACGTCTCCATTCGTCCCTCCATTCACGCCTGTCGCGACACCACTGGAGGCGGGCTGCATGATGTTGGGGCGTGAGCGGAAGACGGCCTAACGGTGTGCGGGACCGTAGCCCAGCTTCATGGAGACGGTTGCGAATGGTCCTCGCCGATACCCCAGGAGCAACAGTGTCCCTAATTTGCTGAGAAGTGGCGGTGCGGTCCCCTACGGCACTGCGTAGGATCCTACGGTCTTGGCGTGCATCCGTGCGTCGCTGCGGTCCGGTCCCAGGTCGACGGTCACGTGCACCTTCCGCCGACCACTGGCGACAACATCGATGTACTGTGGAGACCTCACGCCCCACGTGTTGAGCAATTCGGCGGTACGTCCACCCGGCCTCCCGCATGCCCACTATACGCCCTCGCTCAAAGTCCGTCAACTGCACATACGGTTCACGTCCACGCTGTCGCGGCATGCTACCAGTGTTAAAGACTGCAATGGAGCTCCGTATGCCACGGCAAACTGGCTGACACTGACGGCGGCGGTGCACAAATGCTGCGCAGCTAGCGCCATTCGACGGCCAACACCGCAGTTCCTGGTGTGTCCTCTGTGCCGTGCGTGTGATCATTGCTTGTACAGCCCTCTCGCAGTGTCCGGAGCAAGTATGGTGGGTCTGACACACCGGTGTCAATGTGTTCTTTTTTCCATTTCCAGGAGTGTATTTAACTTGATTTTTCAGACCTCCAAGTATACGACGTCACAAGCAGAGGACGAGGAAATAGAAAAAGTATATGAGGATATTGAACGAGTAATTAAGTATATAAAGAAGGGTGATAATCTACACTGGTGCCCAAAATTAAAGCAACAAAAGGAAATTTTGGAACGTTGCGTTTATTTTGACATAAGATAGTGTAAACAGGTGACAGTAAAGTAAAAACAATGTAATGAATACACAATGGAAACAACTGCAACATGCATAATGGTAGACAAATATGTTCTTCCTTTTTTCTAACTTAACGGGTTTGCATACACACTCCGACTACTGGTTAATGTGCTGAGTGTTGGATGTGATCACCTCTAACTGCAATACAGGCCTGACAACGACGGGTCATGCTGTGAATGATGTCGTCAGTCTCATGTTGGAGGCAGTAACGCCCATTCTTCCTGCAGAGCTGCTCGCAGTCTTGGAGAGTGGTTGGTGGATGCTATTGTGATGCAAGCCGCCTCCCTAGTGGATCCCAGACATGATCTATGGGGTTCAAATCGGCAGAGCGAGCAGGCCATGCCATGCGTGCAATATCTTCCGTTTCCAAGAAAACATCAACCACCAGTGCTCTATGACGTCGAACGTTATCGCCCATTAATACAACGTCTGGGCACACAGCACTTCGCAACAACCGCAGATGAGGTCCCAAGATCTCGTCAGAATACCGGACAGCAGTTAAACCTTGCCGAGTCACCAGTATAATTTCATGAAGAAGGGTTCGTGTGGTAAACATAATCCCTACCCTCACCATTTAGGAATCCTCATGTCGGTATCTTGGGTCCCGGAATTGTTTCTCACGTTCCCTCCAGATGTGAATCTATCGAGAATCACTCTCCGGAATAAATCGAGACTCATCTGTGAAAAGAACATTGGACCACTGTTCGACTGTTCAGGTGGCATGTTGATGACGCCACTCTAGACGTTCTCGTCTGTGAAGACGAGTCAGAGGTAGACATACAGCATGTCTCCGACAATAAAGGCCTCTCTGTTGACCTTCTGCACGCAGTTGGACTCGATGCAACACGCCCAGCGGATGCTGCGAGCTCACATGCCAATTGCCGTGCTGTACTAAGGCGATACTGTCGTGCTGTTACAGCCAAATAAACGGTCCTCTAATCATCTTGCGGTGTTGCAGTTCTTCTTCTTATGTCCGTGCTTGCTATGAAAATAGGACGAGGAAGTCTGCCTTATGCAAGACACCTTTTCTGTTTTGTTTTACCCAGACATGTTTCAGCCCTTTTGTGCTATCTTCAGTGGGTTATTTTCTGTTTTCTTACTTACATGATGCTGTTGGACATTTATGGTGGTGGCTAGTCTGCCACGCAATCTACAACTTCTCATGGTTTTCATGTTGTAGTGCTTTCTCATATGTTGGCGAAGTGTGAATAGGCTGATTTCGTGACCTATGGTCGCTTGACACTGCACTTTCTCTGATTTTTCGAAACATGTGTGCACAGCTATTGTGGAGTTGGGGCTACCAGGCAAGCACTACATCATTTCATAGTGCCCTGTCGTCATCGTTGGGGTGGTTATCCGTTGTCCGGAATGCCACCTTCCGTGCAGAACACTACCGTTCGGACATCTGGTTGACAGTTAGTATGATTATATCGAGGATTAAACACAGGATGGGGAAATAGTGGTTTGTTGCTTTAATTTTGGACTCCAGTGTATTAATCATGAGCAATTGAAACGCTGTAATAGGAAAAGGGATAAAAGATAGAGTTATGTGAGAATATGGGCTTGGTAGTAGGTATGAGAGAGGAGAAAGACTATGTGAGTCCTGCAGTGAACTTTTAGTTTGAGGAGTGCACTGACCAAAAATCGCAAGAGGAGGAGGTATACTTAGAGACACGTAAAATTGCAGCCGGATTACGTCATGCTCAGACAGACATTGCGAAATCAGATACTGAATTCTGAGATGTAACCAGGTGCAGATATAGAAGACAGAAGTTTAAGAGATTCTCCCGGAAGATTCAATACTGAAAGAAATGGGGTAGTGAATTACTGAAGAATACGGACAGGTGTTTGAGGTTCTCTAAAGATGTATATACTGCCATAATGAATACCAAAGTAGGCAGTTCATGTGAAGAGCAAAGGACATCTCTAATTAGAGCACAGAAAGTGAATAGAAAAACATAGGTACAACGAATGCAACTCCCAAGATACTTCAATTAATCGGCGAAAGAAAGAAATACAAAAATGTTCAGAAAAAGACAGGAACACAGCAATGTAAGGCACTCAGGAATGAATTAAATAGGAAGCCAAGACGAAATGGCTGCAGGAAAAGTGAAGAAATCGAAAAAAAATGGTCATTGGAAGCATAGATTCAGCATGTAAGAAAGTGAAAACAGCGTTCGGCGAAATTAAAAGCAAGGGCGTTATCATTAAGAATGCAATGGGAATTCCATTGTTAAATGCATAGGAAGGAGCGATTAGGTCGAAAGGGTATATTGTAAGTCTCTGTGAGGGGGAGGATGTGTCTGGCGACGTGATAGAAAAATAAGTGGGAATCGATGTGGAAGACATACACGTACAGGATCCAGTATTAAAGACAGAATTTAAAAGAGCTTTGCAAGACTTGCGTTCAAATAAGGCAGAAGGGATGGATAACATTCCTTCGGAATTTATGAAATCATTGGGGGAAGTGCCAACCAAACGACTCTTCAAGTTGGTATGTAGAATCTATGAATCTGGAGACATACCATGGAACTTTTGGAAAAATATATCCACACAGTCCCGGAGATAACAAGTGCATACTAGTGCGAAAATACTTAGCCACGGTGATCTTAACAGGCTGATGCGTCCAAGTTGCTGACAAGAATAATATCAAAAGAGTGGAAAAGAAAATCGAGGAGCTGTAAGAGGACGACAAATTTGGATTTAGGAAATGTAAAGGCACCAGAGAGGCAGTTCTGATGAAGTTGCACTTGATAATGGAAGCAAGACTTACGAAAAATTACGAACACGTTCACTGGGTTTGTCGACGCAGAAAAAGCGTGCGATAAGGTAAAATGGTGCAAAAATTTCGTAATTCTAAGAAAACTAGGAATAAGCTATAGGGAAAGACGGGTAATGCACAATATGTACAGGAACTAGGAGGACAGAATAAAAATGTAATATCACGAAAGAAGTGCTTGGATTTGAAAGGGTGTAAAGACAGAGATGCAGGCTTTCGCCCCTACTGTTCAGTCTACACACCGAAGAAGAAATGACGCAAAATAAAGAAATGGCGAAGAATGAAAATAAAATTCAATGTGAAGAGATAGCATGATAAGATTCACTGATAACATTGCTATCCTCCGTGGAAGCGAAAAATTACAGGATCTTCTGAATGGAATGAGTACAGAATGTGGATTGGGAGTAAACATAAGAAAGATGAAGGTAATGAGGAGTAGCAGAAATGAGATTAGAACGTCAAAATTGTGGGCTGTGAAGTAGGCGAAGGAAATCTACTACATCGAAAAAATAACACGCGAGAGACAAAACAAGAACGATATAGGAAAGAGATTGCCACAGACAGAAAATGCTTTCCTGGCCAAAAGAGGTCTACTAGTATCAAACATCGGCCTTAAATTGATACAAAATTTCTGAGAATGTGTCCGCCCCCATTAGCTGAGTGGTCAGCGCGGCGGAATGCCACGCCAAGGGGCCAAGGTTCGATTCCCGGCTGAGGCAGGAGATTTTCTCCTCTTAGGGACTGGGTGTTGTGTTGTCCTCATCATCATTTCATCCCCATCTCCGATGCGCAAGTCGCCCCATGTGGCGTCCACAATGCTGTTCGCTCATTTCCATTTTTCTGAGAATGCACGTCTGGAATACAGCATTGTATGGGAGTGAATAATGGACTCTGGGAAATGGAAAATAAAATCGAAGCTTTTGAGATGTACTGCTATGGAAGGATGTTGAAAACTGGATGGACTGGTAAGATTAGGAATGAGAAGGTTGTCCGCGGAATCAGCGAAGAAAGGAACCAACGGAAAACGCAGACAAGAGGAAAGGACAGAATTATAGGACATGAGTTACGACAACAGAGAATAGTCCCCAAAAGGAGTGACGTTGCCACAAAAAGAAAACGAAAAGCTTTTGCGGAAAAATCATGAAACCACTTGAGATTGTAACTTCTGCGTAGGTTTTACTTATGTTGGTCACTGAATGATTATTGGCATTAGTGGCGTCTTGGCTGGTAACATGTGACCCAGACGAATCTCTCCACTATTTCACAAGACAGTAAATTCGTGCCGCCGAAGCTAATAGATTCCGCGCCCAGTTTGACAGTGACTCACTCTATCGACATCTTCCGGCAGTCAAATCTGAATCTCTCTTTCATAGTCAAAAGAAATTAGCACGATATTTTAAAACTGTTTGCGCGCTACCATTTCATTAGGCAGTGATAATATGCTCATGCAGATTAAGGTTTCAAAGAAAGAAGTGGTCTGGCTAAGCGACAACGAGTGATTGATTTGTTACGTTACCCGAGCTTGACTGATAGAAACCACTTACAATTAATCTGGTTAGAGCACAAGATCATCTCTCACAGAACCTGTCCGAGACCGAGAGGCCAGTCTTCGAGATATCACACAGTCATTTGGAAATGAACATGCAGAGTGTAGATCACTACTTTTATTGCTAGAATTTGCTTCCGCTGAATTAGACCGTCGTCAGATATTTTGCCGCCCCGCACTACATGGTGATACCTGTGATAACTATGATTCTACCCGAAGCCGGCCATGGTAATGAAAGTACATGATCTACCCTGTGCTTTGATTACAAAATTGTGAAACAAGGTCTCCTGGCGACACAATCTGGCTCAGGTGCGTATCCGTACCATCAACGCTTTTTTTAATGTTCTGCATGTGTGACAACTGTGATCAGCAACTGTTAGCAGCAGAAGAAATACTAACAGTCATTTAGTCATGTAATAATTTGTATTTGTGTACAGTGCTCATCTGTTCCCCGATGAGCTATTTACTCTTAATTCCAATGACGAACCCTATAAAATTTATTCCAGTGAAAAATGCTTACCAGTTGTTATGTTATTTGTAGTGATAATTAAAAATGGTGAGGTGTAGCGATAATCCCCTATTAACGTAACAGATTATGTAACTGTGATGTACCGTATTAAGCAACAGTGCAACTGGCAAAATGTCTAGGCAGCTAGAGGCTAAATAAATACAATAAAAATAACAATAAGATATGTCAAATGTATTAATACACTAGTAACGATGATAGTAATATGTTTACATCAGTGTTTGGTGTATAAGAGAAATACAGCATTTGAAAAGCTTTAGTCGAAAAATTTGAGAAATAGTAAATCAGTTTATTTAAGTGCTGTAATAGCAACAAAATGACAATCAGAATTTGTACAATGTTAAATCGAAGTACGTTTTCAACATATCGGTATTTCACTTAGCACTACGATTGTGGAAACAGATCTTCAGACTACGGCTATGCGAACGTGTAAATGAGAAGACGGAGCCATTTCCGGCTTCACGCGAGAAGTCAGTCTTGCTGTTATTCTTTGGTGGAGGTTGTCTTTCCCTTCTGCATAGGTTTACTATATTACCAGTGGTTTGACAATTCTGCGAACCTGCTGATGTCAGCAGGTATTGTCAGACAGTGAGTGCTTAGAAGATCCTTTGCAGTCAAGCTCTTCCAGATGAGGAACTGACTGAAATAAGTCCTGCGTTAAACATAGCTTGTAATGTTCTACAGTCCCTTGCCATTCTTGAGACGTTTACTTCAAATGGTTCAAATGGTTCTGAGCACTAAGGGACTTAACATCTTAGGTCATCAGTCCCCTAGAACTTAGAACTAATTAAACCTAACTAACCTAAGGACATCACACACATCCATGCCCGAGGCAGGATTCGAACCTGCGACCGTAGCAGTCCCGCGGTTCCGGACTGCAGCGCCTAGAACCGCACGACCACCGCGGCCGGCGAGACGTTTACTCTTCATATTACTGTCCTCGCGGTTTTGGGGTTGTGGGCTCGATCCCCGGCCGGGTGTTCTCCGCTCGGAACTGGGTGTGTTTGTTATTCTCATCATTTCTTCGTCCTCGACATGCAAGCCGAACTGCCCAGAAAGGGACTCGAGGTCAAATATGTCATATGCACATTAAATTTTTTTTCTTTATTCTGCGTAAGCTGGTTGAGAAATTTGGAAATTAACATATGTAAACACTGTTACTAAAATGAACTCTTTTTTTTTTGGGGGGGGGGGTGTCATGATACATCCCCCGCCCCTTCTACCTCGGATCCGTGCTAGCATTGCCGCTATTCTGAAAATAGGAATCGCCAGCCGCAGTCGCTTAGGTCAACGTGTCTGGCATTGGTGTTACGGGGGTACTGCGGAGTAAAGTACCATTTCCGGAAAAAGTCGTGTCTAATTCCGTCCCGCGGCCTGCGCTGAGTGACGTCACGTAACGGGGCGACGTCACGGCCGGCGGTCTCGTGTGGCGCACGCTTGTGGGCGGCGCGGACGCAGGTGCGCGGTACGCGCTCAACACGTGGCCGGCGCAACGTGAAGCTGGCTGCCCGCGATCAATACTCGCGCGGCCCACGCCGCTTGCGCACGCACCGCCGCCCACATCGACCTGGCGACGCGCCGATTGCAGCCGCGGCCTTGACCTTTATCTCTGCCGCCCCCGGCCCACTCTGCCCTTCCCTGCGGGGTTCAGCGGCCCGCCCACGCAATCGCGCCTCCTCACGTGTTCCATCCTTTATTAACATAGGCCACTGTCCGCACAGCGGATTACTTTGTGGGCACGTGCCCGGCTAGACGGCAAAAACTCCTTACTCAGTCTACTATCGAAATCTGGCTTCTGCGTTATGTAGCTGATGTCGCAATCGTAGCAGCTAACCACTTATTTCACGTAACATCCCCTCCCCGCAACCCGAGAGACGCGTGCTGTGTTCTGTGCATAGTAACATTCTTTTAACTACAAATATTTCCTCCCCGACTTAAGTTTGCTGAAACTAGAAAAATTTGATTTCAACAGACGATTATTATATTCCAGTATAAAAGTATCTGAAGCTGCCATTACTCTCAACTTTCGCGTGCCTCATTCAGTTGGCCGGCCTAGCCTTTTGCGTAACACGTTTCCGCTTAAGCGTATTCGTTGTACTGAGAGCAGAGATCTTTTACTGCCTGATTGGTTACTGTGTACAGTTTGTTAATTTTCTTCTATTGCCTTACGCAATCACAACATGATATGTTAATTCCATACAACCCGTTTCGAGGCTCTGTACCTCCTCTTCAGTTCTTCTATGAAGTATTGTGCTACGAAAAGTGTAAGAAATTATTATATTTTAAATTTTACTTGGTTATTTTTATAATGGTTTCTCTCTACTGTATACGAATGAGGACGGACTGCTCGAGCTCTGAGTTTCAGAAACGGAATTTATATGTTTCTTATCTTAACCTCAGTCTATCACTTTTTACGTGACTGTTGCTAGCGAGGTTGCAGTCATTAATCATTCAGACTGGTTTTACCAGAATGTCAGTCCTATCTTGATCTACATTCGAGAGTCTGAATAGAAAAGAAGGGCACAGTGTTGAATTATTGCTCTGTGTACTACAACAGAAATGGACAAGCAACCTTGAATCTGCAGGTATTAAAGTGAGAAATTGTGTAAATCATATCCGTGGAGGGCAGTCTCCTAGTTAATAGGCAATTGGTTCAACCAAGGAATTAGACTTCTCATTTTTTTTTTTTTTTTTTTTTTTTTTTTCATGTGGGGTACCACAGCCGTGAACTTGCCATGGTTCCATCTCGGTTATTGCTTGATTAACAAATATTTGCTATATTACATTTCGCACGATTGGCTGTAAGCTACTTATAGTCGTGTAATATACAACAGGTACGGTACCGGTACCGGTACGGTACCGTGCAGTGGATCACCCGATTAAACACCAGTGTAGTGGTACTGCTTCAGGAGCAGTTTTTCGGCTCGTAGCTAAAAATCTTTCTTTTGTAGATGAGGACTGAATATACTATCATTGCTATGTTCTTATTGCACATGTAAATCTCAGAAGTGCTTTTGGTGTGGAAACCCAGAGGGATTCAACGTCCAAAATCGCTCCCACTGGTGATCTTTCCTTGCGAAGTGTGACATTGTACATGACGTGCAGTTTTTATATAAATTGTTTCAGAGTTAGCTGCAAAATAATTTATTTGGCTTATACAGGACGTGTTTCTTGTTTCGGCTATTGCGCCATTGTCATGTGTACCTGTTAATGTTACGATTACTAAAGCTTACTTACGTCTATGGGTGTTTCACATAAAACTGTTTTATAATTTTACTTGCACCTTGGTGGAGTAACGTTCATAATGCATCTTGAAGCGTATATCTCTCTTGTGACAATTTGTATGAATCACGTAATTTCGTCTGTATAGAATACTATTTTTGACAGATAAAATGACAGTTCTCGCTCCTGTGATGCTTTATGTTTACAAAGAGTAACGCATCTCTGACGTTCAGGGATCTTTTTCATTTAATTATCGTTAATGAATTTTGTTTGTGAGTTCCCCCTTCCTCCAAAATTTTGCACGAAGCTCTTGATGCGTTGCACAAAATTAGATTTTGCTGTCACTTTTATGCTTTCCTTCAGAGATACATATAACATCATAGGAGCGATAACTGTCATTTTATCTGTCAAAAATAATATTCTATACTGAAGAAATCATGTGATTCATACGTCATCAGGCAAATATCTTCTCCAAGAGGCGTTATGAAAGTCACTCCATCTAGACGTAAGTAAAACAGAAAAACAACTTTGCATGAAGCATACATAGACGTAAGTAAGCTTTATTAATTTTAACATCAAAAGCTACACGTGACGGTGACATACTAGCCGAAACCAGCTTGTAGTGAAGAAATATAACCAGAGAATGGTAAATAAAGTATTTTGCAGCTAACTGGGAATCAAGTTATGTAAAAATGTCACATATTGACCTCTTTTTTTTTCTGCGGTCGCAGCAGAGAAGAAATTATTGAAGTGCATTTGTTTCTCATATGTCAATGACTTGTATACGTGTAGTGCCGTGCTTGTTTCGCTGGTGATGATGTTGGAGAGAGAAAAGAGGGTTCGAAGCCGGAGTCTGTATACGGCCTATTTCTGTCGAAAAGCACCAAGCAGTTACTGGCCGTAACCTAGGCGACGGATAAATCGTCTACGGCAGCGTTGAATAGCTGTATCTCATGAACAACTGCTGTGAGGTTTCGATCATAATCCAGGCCATTGGTATATCGTCTTTTAAAAAGAAACCTAACGCTACCGAGCCTCCTGTCTTTTGTTCTTGCTGTAGCACACATATACCTGCTCTTAATCTCGTACGTCTTCGAGACTGTGGTGAGTACAACATAAGTGAATAAATACAGTCCAGACCAAAACATGATGGCGGCTCAGCGTATAGCCAGTTACAAGCACTAGACAAACGTCGACACCAACTCTGAATGAGAGAAGTCGCGCAATGCTCAAGCCGCTGCACATGCATTCTGGAGTAGAGTTTTCCGTGTTTGTGTGTTTTTTTTGTGTTCTACTTAGGATGAAGGGTGCGGTGGGTACGTAGAAAAAGCCCACGACCTATTTCTTCTATACCTTTTCCTCCGTCTCTGATCTTCCCTGTTCTTTTCACCAACAGGCCATCATTCCTTTTCAGTTGCGCAGTTTATCGCCTTGCTAGTTTACCGGAAGCAGTTATCGGTGCGTAGTTGATTTACGCATTACTATAACATAAGACTGACTCACGTTCTTTCCAGTGTAGAGTCCTTTTAAGCCGAGAAAACTTACCACGACGTAACGGTGTTCTTTCCGCAACGAAGAGAGTTATCACAGAACTGAGTGAGTCCCCCTGATTTTAAGGTGATAAGCGCAGACATCGATATTACGCGGAGCGCCCCGTTATCTTGCTTCTCCGGATAAGCGAGCAGCGTGCAATTGCTCTGGCCGCTAGTCACGCAGCGGGGAATCCCTTGCGCAAGTTTTATCTTTGGATTACCGAATTCATGCAAAAGTATGCTCATACTGTGCGTATAACGCAATTCTGGTGTTCACCACAAATGTATTACTTATTGCCATAGCACTATGCTATGCACCCAACACACATTTCGAACAAGATGTTCAAAATAATACGTCTTAATAACTGAGGAATGAGTGTTCTTATCTAGCAACACAACTGTCAAGTTTATGAGTTAACCTGGTCCAATAATTATGTGGAGCTTCAAATAATTTTCGTACGCTGCAGTTAGCTTTGATAAATAGGTCGTCTCGTTATAAGGAAAACTGCCCCGTGTTTCACAGTGTCGTAGTTGCTCAGAGTGACAAAAGTAAATGAAAGAGGGAATCCTTTTTGAGGAGGACGCGGACCTTCCAATACCTGCCATGTTACATTTAAAGAACATTTTATCTTACACCGCATGCACTGTGGAACGAAGATTTTTGGAGTAGCATTTTGGGTGTGTCTGACACTTTTTACCAAGGGGTTTTTGTGCATTGGTAATTATTCTTTTATAACTGAAAAAAAAAACAACCTTCTCACCGACTTCTGTTGCTAGTGAACTTTTATTTTTGACATATTACAAAAAGGCTATGATAAAAATGTAAATTTATATGCTGCGCACACTTTGAAAATTTTGAGCCTTTATCGTTAGCAGTTTACTTGAAAATGTTTCTTACATGGCAGAAACCTTATTTGTGAGAAACTCTATTGAATGTACAACAACAAACCGCAGGAAGAATTTTCTGTGTCGTTAAACAACTTTTCATCTGTTCTTTTAGCAGCTTTCGCTCTTCATCTGGCATGCCCCTCGAAATCATTGTTTCCTTTTAGCATTCTTCTTTATCGCGTTGTCTATGAATGACACTGAACTATGGTCTTTTTCAGAACACATGAAAGTAATATGCCTTGTTTTGTATGTGGCAGTAGCATCATATGTTTCAAAACGTTGAGTGTAATATTGTCTGTCTACAGATATTGAACCTTTGCATGAACTATGTCCGGCGGGACCAAAAACTTGGTGCAAAAACAGTAGATAGCGCAACACGTTCATACACGTAGCCACAGTCTAAAAAAGGTGTCATGAAGGTTATAAAGTTAATATCCACAGATCTGCCTGATATTGAATTTAAAAAATTTCTTCATGATCTACACAAACTCAGGATGAGAGTGTGAACAATGTAATTTTGACCAGAATTCTCGTTCTTCAACCCATGGCGCTTCCATGCATTGGATTACTGCTAGTAAAGTTGTCCCCTTAGAAACTGTCATTATTATTTTACTTATGCAGCTTCGTGGAGGTTTCATCTTTTTACAAACGCGACTACTGAATCGCGTCATGTTAGCACTAAACAAAAAATTCAAGTCACAAAGTAACAACAAATTTATTATGTTATTCTTGAGACTTGCTGTCGGAGACAGGAACACTAGCTTGCAGTACCTTGTTAGCTAACTATGGAAATTCTTCCAAAAATGTTTTAAATGAATTTTTTGGAGTAAATGTTGCGACAAACCTGTGTCAGCATATTTTTAGACAATAAATTAAAATACTTAGTATAATGCTAAACACAATATAATGTGTTACTTTAATGAGGAAGGGCTCTGTTATTTTAGTATACAAAAGATCCAGAAACGAAATTTTCATTATTTTCTGGAGCTTTGTTCTCTTAAGGAAGTGCAATAGATCTCTTCCTGAAAAATATGCAACAATTTTTGTTGCAGACACAAGAGAATACTGAAATAAAATCGATGATGATATATAGAGACGGAAGTATATCCTCGAAAACACAGTCAGTTAATGCTTTCTTTTCACTGATGAATGGCATAAAAATTGTAAGTTATGTGTCCTCGCGATTGGCTACGTCCTTCGTCATTGCATCGTTAAAACGTATGAACCAAGATCACACGTATCTCAGACAGTTCTGACTACGGCATTCAGTGACATACGAGCGCTGCTGTAATCAATATTACTATGGCGAAACTACAGTCAGGTAGTGTAAAGTACATATTGCAGCTCAGCAAGTTTGCGTGAGCTTAATCGCTGATATACACACATCAAAAATAGTTTTTCATCACCCAGGTCCCCAGAACTCATGAAGATAGGCGTTGAGTGTGGATATTGTGTCACAGACACAGTCCCTTTGACTGTTCAGAGATGTCACTAAACCCGCCCAAAGATGTAAACAACCAGGCATGAGCAGCGCCTATTAGACGGAGGGGGTCCGGCAGCCCATCAGTTCCAGTCATTCCACTAGGAGGTACACGGTTCGTGTTGCCTGTAGTTTAACTATGCCTAGACGGTCAATACCACGTTTCGATCGCGTCCGCGTTGTTACTTTGTGAAAAAAAAAAGAAGTTCAAATGGGTCTGATCACTATGGGACTTAACTTCTGAGGTCATCAGTCCCCTGGAACTTAGAACTACTTAAACCTAACTAACCTAAGGACATCACACACATCCATGTTCGAGGCAGGATTCGAACCTGCGATCGTAGCGGTCGCGCGGTACCAGACTGTATACTTTGCGCCACGAAGGGCTCTCAATAAGGGAAGCGTCCAGGCGTCTCGGAGTGAACCAAAGCGATGTTGTTCGGACATGAAGGAGATACAGAGAGACAGGAATTGTCGATGACATGCCTCGCTCAGGCCGCCCAAGGGCTACTACTGCAGTGGATGACCGCTACCTACGAATTATGTATGGCTCGGAGGAACCCTTACAGCAACGCCACCATGCTGACTAATGCTTTTCGTGCAGCCACAGGACGTCATGTTACGACTCAAACTGTGCGCAATAGGCTGCATGATCTACAACCATCGTTGCAACCACGACACAATGCAGCGCGGTACAGATGGGCCCAACAACATGCCGAATGGACCACTCAGGATTGGCGTCACGTTCTCTTCATCGATGAGTGCCGCATACGCCTTCAACCAAACAATCGTCGGAGAAGTATTTGGAAGCAACCAGTTGAGGCTGAACGCCGTAAGGCCGGTTCCCACTAGGGCTGCCGCGCGTCAAAACCGCGCGTCAGCGGCGTGGTTGCCATGGAAACGGCGTCAGCGGCACGGCGCCGCGGGTTCTGCGTCGCGGTTTGACCATGTCGAACCGCTGCCGCGCTCCAGGTCCGCGCTGCCAATCACAGAACGCGCTGAGCGTGACGTCAGGTACGGAACCCCGGGCCACACGAACTTTCGCCGAACCGCTGGCGCGGACGCGGCGGCAGCTATGAAATACTTATCATCCGATTCCAAGGAAACTATTCGGCAGAAAAATTTGATTCTAGGGCATGTTACAGCCTGATATCTTCTCTCGATAAAGGACCGAATTTCTTTTCGTTATTCGTCGTGGTTACTTGCCGTATCGCATTTGCGTAAACCTTTACACGAAATTTTAATGTGTGTGCAGAGGTAAAAACGCATTGCGTGGACTTTGCGTACAGTTCATTTTAGGTAATACATTATTGCGTATGAAATTTAGTCAACATATCGACATTGTTTTTAAAGCTAAGAGCAGATCGATAGCTTTCACCGTTCTCGAGATATTGAATGATATGTCGGCGGACGGGCTGTGCCGTGACCGCGCGCGGGTTGCTCGCGACGCGACCGAATCTTCGTCCTGCTCGTCGTAAACCATGTGGTTGTATCAACCGCAAGTTTCGTAAACGGTTCGAGAAATCGAAACGTGTTTTTTTGCAAACGATAACATGTGAAAAGTCATGTATTTCGTCGCATGATAAATATCCTAAATCTGTTTATCTACCGAGATATGAAAGTAACTACAGTTTTTCAGAAGGGATAGATGAATTTTTTTTAAACAGCATTTAATAGCATGTGGAATGAGAAGTTAAACCGAAACTAATTTGCTGGTATGTCATAAGATGTAATTTACTAAATATCTACAGCTATTGATTATTTCCTTTGGTAAGTAACAAACTTTTTTTTCTTTATCCAGTGTACTTTACTGATTCAAGACGCGTTTCGCCTTTTACTTTAAGGCATCTTCGATGGAATCTAGAATGATTCAGTTTTGTTTTGATCTGTGATACTTGCAGATTATAAAACAGTTCACATCTTTTTTTACGTGAATGACTGATTGCTTACAGTGAATCGAGTTTTTGGCGGACATATACGTTTCCCCTCACCTGGTCACATGCTGGAGGTTGAACTAAAACTTAGATTATGGAACATCATCACATTCTCATGTTCGCTCTTTTTTCTTCTGTCACTAGCAGTAGACGTTTTACCGAAAACTGTGATTTGAAGTCGTAACTACAGTGTGTTCACCACATGTCCCTTCCTGTCTGATTTGTTTCTGTACATGTTGCCAACCTGCAGAATTATATGCTGAAAACTAATGTTTGTTTATTTTTGTTCTCCTTATATCTGTATGTGTGTGTGGCTAGCCAGTGATAGTTATAGAAAGTTGAAAGTGAATCCAGTAGTTGTCAGACAGTGGTTGAAAGATTTGGTGTTCAGCTGATTTCAGTTTTGGTTTAAATGTTTTGTGGAGGAGTGCATGGAAGAGTAAATTCACTCCTTACATTAATAGATAAAATAGTAGGATAGTATTTCAACAGATGATTGTTATCAGAATACTATCACCCAACCCCTTTGTCCTCACTCCTTGACGCCCCATAGTACGTCCTGTCAATTAACTCCTATTGTTGTCAAAGTTGTGCCGTAATTTTCTCTTCCTCCTCTATTTAATTCCGTACCTCTTCTTTAGTCACACGATCCTCGTATCTAATCAGCATTCTTATTGATCACCACGTTTTGAAAGCGTCCATTGTATTCTTGACAGAACTGTTCTTCGTCCACGTTTCACTTACATACAAGACTGCACTCCACACAAATACCTTTGTAAAATAGTATCCAACCATTAGAATTTATATTCGGTGTGAACAAATTTTCTTTTTCAGAACGCTTTTCTTGCTATTGACAGTCTTCAGTCAGGTTTGCATCTGCACCAGGAAATGCCTTACAATTTAAAATCTGGTTTCGAAAACTCTGTTCCAAATATATATTATTCTTTTGTGATTCTTAAGCAAGGTGCTGGCGATGATTACATTATGCTCTGTGGGAAATTCTATCAGGTGGCTTCCACTTTCATCCCTTCCACCTAGCCTTTGTGTTCTTACTGTTTTCGTGTACCTGCTACCGTATCACATTTTAAATTTTTGTCTCGCTTAACTATCTGAAAATCTCTTTTATCGTACATTGTTCCAATGTGTTAGGAGATAGTGAACAATCATGAACGGTAGTCATGAAATCTGTTTATGTTGAAATGAGAAAACATGAATAATGAAATATGTGAAAGAGTACATTGTACAGAAAATGAAAAATTGGTATGTCTTCACCCAACTTTGTCTTTCCTTCATGTAGATGTAAGATACAGTTAATCAAACGCACCGGGCGTTTCAGTGGGTCCCGCCCCGTACCTCAGTGGCTGTCCGTCATGGCTACCGCTAGCGTCTGCCGCTTCCAGATGGGAACGCCAATTCCGCGAGCCGCCGCGTCAAAGCGGAAAACGATTGCCGCTGCCGTTGCCGCACGCCGCGCTGCCGCGCTCTAGTGGGAACCGGCCTTTAGACACACTGTCCAGCGAGTACAACAAGGTGGTTCCCTGTTGTTTTTGGGTGGCATTATGTGGGGCCGACGTACGCCGCTGGTGGTCATGGAGGCGCCGTAACGGCTGTACGATACGTGAATGTCATCCTCCGACCGATAGTGCAACCATATCGGCAGCATATTGGCGAGGCATGTCATCCTCCGACCGATAGTGCAACCATATCGGCAGCATATTGGCGAGGCATTCGTCTCCATGGACGACAATTCGCGCTCCCATCGTGCACGCTCGACTAGAGCGGCCAGCCTGTTCTCCAGACATGAACCCTATCGAACATGCCTGGGATAGATTGAAAAGGGCTATTTATGGACAATCCTCTGAGGGATTTACGCCGAATCGCCGTTGAGGAGTTGGACAATCTGGACCACCAGTGCCGTGATGAACTTGTGGATAGTATGCCACGACGAGTACAGGCATGCATCAGTGCAAGAAGACGTGCTACTGGGTATTAGAGGTGCCGAAAAAAAAGGGGGGGGGGCGGAAATGATGTTTATGTTGATCTCTATTTTAATTTTCTGTACAGGTTCCGGAACTCTCGGAACCGAGGTGATGCAAAAGCTTGAAACTGCAGGGCAGTCTTGTGACTGCGTTCGTGGAACTATTGGGATTCAGAATTCCCCAGCCGTCAATACACATGTTACAGGTTCATATGGTTTGCATATACAGGGAAAGCTATACAACATCTGAATAAACGGGAAACTTATACTAGGGAATCATGCGTCGTAGTACCATGCGCCTTGTTCTTTAGACCTTGCAAATGCATATTACTGTTCCGAAGAGGTTTACAAAATTTAGAGCAAACGCTGTGTCCTATTTTAATATATCTGTTTTGGGCTGTAAGATCAACTAATTATTAATTCATTATCATCGTCATGTAATCAGCGTTCCAAGCTACGTAAATATCATTACTTTGCAAATGTACAAAAAAAAAAAAAAAATCTGGCGAAATAAGAAGGTTGCCATTGCGGAATCGCATATTCAATAGATTGACAAACTGCAAGAAATGTGCAGTTTTTGTTTGATACCAAAATGGAAGTGTAGATTTTCCAATCAGACGTTGATTGTAACATCGGAGAAGAATTTGCTTTGAGATTATAAAGACATTTTCGGAGTGTCAAATGCCCACTGCTTCAGAATAGGCAAAGTTTAGCACGTATTTAATCGATAACGTCAAAGATTAGGAATGTGTCCCTCACTCAATACATATCGAAATCGTTGTAAAATATCTCAAATGGAACCGCATGCAGTTCAAAAAATCTCTGTCTGGTTTTTCTTGGAAGCGAGCAACAAAAATTTCCGTATCTACAAAAATATATTAAACAGTATTAATGATTTTCGCTTTTTTTGCACTAACACACTTTTTAGACTACACAGACGAAAGGGACGAGTTTCTGCTCGTTGTGTGCGACACTTTCCCTTTGTGCCAATTGCATTAGCTCAGTTTCGTGTTTTAACTCGTGTACGTCAAATTTCAAGGATGAAATGAGCAAAACCAGCCAACCGTTCTCCGAATTGTTTGTGGGAAACATCCTGGCTTGCACGTATAGCGTAACGCCCATCGCGCTATACTGCGAGACTTGGAGGTGAGCCGGCACCCGGATCAAATCCGTGTGACGGGGTAACTGCTGTTGATTCAACCTGAATGTAGTTTTAGGCGATTGTCACGCTCATTTATGCAAATATTAGGCTGGTTTCCATACTGTTAACATACAGGGCAAAGCGTCTGCAAGAGCATCCAGCCACAAAGTTAAATATTATAAGTCTGGGCGTTGACTGTTTCGGCTTGGGCTCTCCTCCTTGGCGCCCTGCGAACTGTGCTGTACGTGAAAAGCAGACACGAGTGTAAAGAGACACATTACTTTGACGACAACATTTAACTGGTGGCACCATTTGTTTTGAAAAAAAAATTGTTACTGTCAAGAGGCTTTTGAAACTGTAATTATTATTGCCTAGTTAGTGCTATTTTTGTCACATTGAGTAGGTGGGACAGAAATAAAAGTCATGTACATAAAACGAAAAGTAGCTAAAGTAGACATTTTCACAGCAAGCGCTTATGTGTTATTCACTGGCCACTTTATTCTATAAAAAGAAAAAAAAATATCGTGTGGCTGTACAACACGAAGCAGACAGATAATTTTCGGAGAAACTATTATTTCCATCTTGTAACAAGTAATGTTTTCACGCATTTAATCAGATGTAAGTAACCGAACATCAAATGATTTTATGCGACAGGTTAAGAGTGTTGGCTGGACTGGGTCTCAAACTTTTCCGGGTCAGTGTGTTTCCAACATTCGCGGTCAAAAACGACAGTTTACAATGCCATGTGCAACAGAACGACGTTCTTGACAATCATTGACACTGCCGGTAACCTCTCGGACGATTTAACCCTTCTCTAACGACGTCGTGGTGCTGCAACCCCACTGAACCTGATCCGACCCCGTTGGAATGTAACACAACGGCAACTTTTGCTCTGGTATGCAGGGCGGAACCGCTAGGGACCGTTCAAAACCATTCGATAAAATTTGAACGTAGTCCAAAGCAGCAAAACTGTTTTGTGCCAAGATCACGGCGGGAAGTAGGGATGGGAATGGAGGAGGGGGATGCGACACACACATACATGAATGAAACGGCAAAGGGTCCCTCTAAAACCACCGAGTTCGGCAACATCCTCGGCGCCACACGCGCTTCACTATTAGTACCTGAAAAATGTTCCTGTACACGGACAACACTTGACCAATTCCTAGGCTCTTTGGGGCAGGTGCCAGCTTGCGGGCATGAGTAATGTAATGGGTGTCAAAGGGTTGGCCTGCCCACAGGTGCTCAGGAATCGGTCAAGGATTACTTCTGTACAGGTACATTTTTAAAGTGCTCAACAAAATCGCACGCGTGGCACTGAAGGTGTGTCCGAACGGGGATTGTGATCACGCCACGACATGGCACGGAACAGGTGGACTGAAACAGCATACCTTTGCTGCTTCGCTACTCGACCGAATAGTAGCGGCTCCGGTCAAAGAAAACCATCATAACGACCGGGAGAGCGGTGAGCTGACCACACGACCCTCCTATCCGCATCCTCACCTGAGGCTGACACGGCGGTCGGATGGTCCCGATGGGCCACTTGTGGCCCGAAGACGGAGTGCTTTTGCTGCTTCGGATTACGTTCACATTTAGTCGAATGGTTTTTATATGTTGTTGTTGTTGTGGTCTTCAGTCCTGAGACTGGTTTGATGCAGCTCTCCATGCTACTCTATCCTGTGCAAGCTTTTTCATCTCCCAGTACCTACTGCAACCTACATCCTTCTGAATCTGCTCAGTGTATTCATCTCTTGGTCTCCCTCTACGATTTTTACCCTCCACACTGCCCTCCAATACTAAATTGGTGATCCCTTGATGCCTCAGAACATGTCCTGCCAACCGATCCCTTCTTCTGGTCAAGTTGTGCCACAAACTTATCTTCTCCCCAATCCTATTCAATACTTCCTCATTAGTTATGTGATCTACCCATCTAATCTTCAGCATTCTTCTGTAGCACCACATTTCGAAAGCTTCTATTCTCTTCTTGTCCAAACTATTTATCGTCCATGTTTCGCTTCCATACATGGCTACACTCCATACGAATACTTTCAGAAATGACTTCCTGACACTTAAATCAATACTGGATGTTAACAAATTTCTCTTCTTCAGAAACGCTTTCCTTGCCATTGCCAGCCTACATTTTATATCCTCTCTACTTCGACCATCATCAGTTATTTTGCTCCCCAAATAGCAAAACTCCTTTACTACTTTAAGTGCCTCATTTCCTAATGTAATTCCCTCAGCATCACCCGACTTAATTAGACTACATTCCATTATCCTTGTTTTGCTTTTGTTGATGTTCATCTTATATCCTCCTTTCAAGACACTGTCCATTCCACTCAACTGCTCTTCCAAGTCCTTTGCTGTCTCTGACAGAATTACAATGTCATCGGCGAACCTCAAAGTTTTTATTTCTTCTCCATGAATTTTAATACCTACTCCGAATTTTTCTTTTGTTTCCTTTACTGCTTGCTCAATATACAGATTGAACAACATCGGGGAGAGGCTACAACCCTGTCTTACTCCCTTCCCAACCACTGCTTCCCTTTCATGTCCCTCGACTCTTATAACTGCCATCTGGTTTCTGTACAAATTGTAAATAGCCTTTCGCTCCCTGTATTTTACCCCTGCCACCTTTAGAATTTGAAAGAGAGTATTCCAGTCAACATTGTCAAAAGCTTTCTCTAAGTCTACAAATGCTAGAAACGTAGGTTTGCCTTTCCTTAATCTTTCTTCTAAGATAAGTCGTAAGGTCAGTATTGCCTCACATGTTCCAGTGTTTCTACGGAATCCAAACTGATCTTCCCCGAGGTTGGCTTCTACTAGTTTTTCCATTCGTCTGTAAAGAATTCGTGTTAGTATTTTGCAGCTGTGACTTATTAAGCTGATAGTTCGGTAATTTTCACATCTGTCAACACCTGCTTTCTTTGGGATTGGAATTATTATATTCTTCTTGAAGTCTGAGGGTATTTCGCCTGTTTCATACATCTTGCTCACCAGATGGTAGAGTTTTGTCAGGACTGGCTCTCCCACACCAGAGCAAAAAATACCGTTGCGCTGCATTCCAAAGGGGTCAGATGACGTTCTGTGGGGTTACAGTCCAATGATGTCATTCGATAAGGGTTGAACCATCTGGGGTATATCGGCAGTGTCGAAGATTCTCAAGAACGTCGTTCAGTTGCACACATCATGCAAACTTTCGTTTTCGACCGCGAAATATGTGTATAAGTGATCGCCCCAAGGATACCGGTTGTTTCATTGATGCTCTTTATGCCACCTCCTGAGATTTCCTCGTGTCGATTTTGAGCGACGGTGTGTCTGAAATGTTGTCCTCAACTACCGACAAAAAAATTGTGACTTCAATGCTGGGCGTCGCGGTTCTGACCTCCAATGCAAAGGCGACAAAAGAAGGGGTAGGATGCACAGTTGCAGAGAAAGGTTGTAGTAACCTTTGAGCCAAATTCCACGCTTCTGCGTCAGGGGGGGGGGGGGGGCATTGTTTAGTATATCGGAAGAACTTTCCCACACCCTTCGACACGGAATTTAGGCGTTTACCAAAACTAGAGATAGTGTTACTTGGTGTTAGCATGATGTTTCTGGAGGAGGGGGGGGGGGGATTATTTTAATGCTCGGTGTGCTTATATTGTGAGGTGAAATGAATATCAGGAGCAAAAAATCAGCACAAGAATCTGAAAGCTTAAACGAAAACAATACACAGGGCATTCAAAAAGTTTTGTACAGTCGTCTCTTAATTTTTTTATTTTTTGCAGGAGGAGAATAAATTTTTTTGTCAACATACATGGAACATTTACCTATACATTGAGCCTACTCAGTGTAGCTTGCATCAGCTGTGACGCATCTGGCCTAACGTTCACTCCACGATGTAAATGCGCTGTGGTAAAATTCTGGGAATTGACTTTTACACCATCGCTTGACACAGGAAATAAGATCTTTATCACCATCAAATGTTTTACCACGCAGGTAGGCCTTCAGACGACCAAAGAGGTAAAAATCAGACGGAGCCAAGTCCGGACGGTAGGGAGGATGAGGAAAAATTTACCAACCCATTTTCCTGATTTTCTACTGCATCATAACGGCTGTATGGGGTTTGGCATTGCCATGGTGTAGTCTGATGAGCTGAAACTGAAGCTGTGATCTGTGGATCTTGATTGTACGTCGCAACTTGTCCAATGAGAAACAGTAACGGTCCCGGATAATTGTGGAGCCAGGTTCCAAAAAGCCAATGAAAATGACACCACACTGATCCCAGAAGAAGGAGGCCATCACCTTTCTGCTGTTCGTGGAAGTCTTTGTTTCTTCTTCCGAGGGGAACCCGGCTGACCCCACTCTGTGGATTGGGTTTTGCTCTCAGGTTCGGACAAAAACAACCATGTTTCATCTTGTGTAATGATGCCGTCAAAACACTGTTTCCACTCTACAGTAAAGGTCTTCATGAGACCCTCGCACACATTCTTCCTCATCGTTTTCATTTCTCTTGTCAATAATCTAGGCAGACAACGTGCACAGATTTTTCTGCACCCTAGTGACAGTACCAGTGATGCCACACTACCCAATGACAAACGAGTCATTTCAGCAAGCTGTCGTGTTGTCACACATCTGTCATTTTGGATGATTTGATCAATGGTCTTCTTATTCACATCACTCACTGTCGTCGATGGTGTGCCTCATCGTGGATTGTCCAGTAGAGAGAAATCACCTTCTTTAAACTTCTGCAACCACCGCTGGATACTGCTGCCATCCACTGTGTCCTCCCCACAAACAGGGAGCAACTTCCTGTGATCGATGTGGCAGAGTCACAGCCGATCTTGAAGAAGAACTCCATCACCGACAGTTGTTGCAACCTGACATCTACTTCACGGTTCGTTATGGCTCACCTGTAAATAAAAGAAAATACTTTTATATACCAACTTATAGCTACATGTTCCAAGTATGTTCACAAAAAATTTCAATTTCCTCCTGCAAAAAATAAAAAAGTTAGAGACGACTGTGCAAAACTTTTTGAATGCCCTTTGTACAACGATAATAAAGCTGCATTTCGCTTCCTCCTTCATTGTGGACAACGACGACGGTTTTAATAAAAACCTTTTGTAGTGTTGGCAAATTATTAATGGATGTTTTAAGTTACCAATGCCGCGCGGGATTAGCCGAGCGGTCTATGGGCGCTGCAGTCATGGATTGTGCGGCTAGTCCCGGCGGAGGTTCGAGTCCTCCCTCGGGCATGGATGTGTGTGTTTGTCCTTAGGATAATTTAGGTTAAGTAGTGTGTAACTTAGCAGTTAAGGCCCATAAGATTTCACTCACATTTGAACATTTTTTTGAAGTTATCAAACGGTGCATTTAGCACTTTAGCATACTTGCTGAGATAGTAGGAGCGATAGCCATCTGAGTAGATCGAAACTGATGTCCGTTCACAACAGTCAATTCTGAATTAAGAAAACTGAAGTACTAACTGGAAAACTCTTGTAAACATGATAAACGTAATCGTTGACTTACAATAGAGCTGCCGTAAGAGTACTCAGAATGGAAGACAATATTTCCTTTTAGTTTTATATCGACCTAGCCGAGTGCCCGGCGTTGCCCGGGTACCTATTTACTCAAATCTTTTATTAGTCAGTCACTTTCTGTCCCTCTCTCTGTCCATACACCCATGTCTTCCCTCTGATTCCATATCCCTGTCCACCCGCCTTTTGTAAGTCTCCTCCTCCCCCCCCCCCCTTCTCCCTGTTCATATCCTTTCCTTTCCTTTCCCTGTCCATCTCCTAATCCCCCACATCTCCGTCTATCTTTTCCTCCACTTGTCTCTGTCCATCTCCTTCTCCTCTTGTCTGTGTCTTTTCCTCGTTCCCCCTTGTAGTCTGTCCATCTCCTTTCTCCCTTCTCTCTCCACGTTATCACGCTCACCCCAATAGGAGGGTGGTCGTTACCGCTATAGTATTTCTTTCCGTATTGTGACCAAAATGTGTACCAAATTTGATTGAAATCTTCCTTTTTTTTTATCCACAACTTTTCTCGCATACGCTCATGTCAGAGGTATTTTACATATATTTAACGAAGTTCGTGCGTATTGTGTACATATTTCACCTGTACGTCTAGTGAATTTGGGCGAGCCGTTTCATTTTCACTCAGCTCAATGTTTATGACATCGTATCTCCTGAACTGTGTGCTGTACAGTGATATAACTTTGCACGTACCTCTAGTGCTGTGTGTCTACTGTCTGCGAAATGTGTTGCGAATAGAGTTAGTAGTAAAGAAGTAATAAATTAAAACGTAATGCTTCATATGGCAGTTCTACAGCATGAACAGCGAAAATGTAGTAATCGTAAACTATTTTCCTTTCATTATTCTGTGAGGGTAGTCAGCGAGAAAAAGTTTCATAAAAATTGGAAATTAGGTGTTAATTTTGTTACAAGTTTCTACGCGCTCTCATCCACAAATACTAGATGACAAAACTATGGGTATGCTTACGTCGTGGGCTACACTCCTTTTTCACCTCCACTCCTTCCCGTGTGGTACGTAGGTGGTTCCTGCCCCACAGCGGTTCTTTTTAGACAGTAAGTGATACGTGTACCAAGTTTGGTTGAAATCGATCCAGTGGTTTAAGAGGAGATTTGGGAGGAAGATACATACATACATACATACATACACTCACACATACATAGGTACATCCATTTTTATGATTCTACATCTACATTTATACTCCGCAAGCCACCCAACGGTGTGTGGCGGAGGGCACTTTACGTGCCACTGTCATTACCTCCCTTTTCTGTTCCAGTCGCGTATGGTTCGCGGGAAGAACGACTGTCTGAAAGCCTCCGTACGCGCTCGAATCTCTCTAATTTTATATTCGTGATCTCCTCGGGAGGTATAAGTAGTGGGAAGCAATATATTCGATACCTCATCCAGAAAAGCATCCTCTCGAAACCTGGCGAGCAAGCTACACCGCGATGCAGAGCGCCTCTCTTGCAGAGTCTGCCACTTGAGTTTGCTAAACATCTCCGTAACGCTATCACGGTTACCAAATAACCCTGTGACGAAACGCGCCCCTCTTCTTTGGATCTTCTCTATCTCCTCCGTCAACCCGATCTGGTACGGATCCCACACTGATGAGCAATACTCAAGTATAGGTCGAACGAGTGTTTTGTAAACCACCTCCTTTGTTGATGGACTACATTTTCTAAGGACTCTCCCAATGAATCTCAACCTGGTACCCGCCTTACCAACAATTAATTTTATGTGATCATTCCACTTCAAATCTTTCCGCACGCATACTCCCAGATATTTACAGAAGTAACTGCTATCAGTGTTTGTTCCGCTATCATATAATCATACAACAAAGGATCCTTCTTTCTATGTATTCGCAATACATTACATTTATCTATGTTAAGGGTCAGTTACCACTCCCTGCACCAAGTGCCTATCCGCTGCAGATCTTCCTGCATTTCGCTACAATTCTCTAATTCTGCAACTTCTCTGTATACTACAGCATCATCCGCGAAAGCCGCATGGAACTTCCGACATTATCTACTAGGTCATTTATTATATATATTGTGAAAAGCAATGGTCCCATAACACTCCCCTGTGGCACGCCAGAGGTTACCTTAACGTCTGTAGATGTCTCTCCATTGATAACAACATGCTGTGTTCTGTTTGCAAAAAACTCTTCAATCCAGCTACACAGCTGGTCTGATATTCCGTAGGCTCTTACTTTATCAGGCGACAGTGCGGAACTGAAACGCCTTCGGGAAGTCAAGGAAAATAGCAGCTACCTGGGAGCCTGTATCTAATATTTTCTCGGTCTCATGAACAAATAAAGCGAGTTGGGTCTCACACGATCGCTGTTTCCGGAATCCATGTTGATTCCTACAGAGTAGATTCTGGGTTTCCAAAAACGACATGATACGCGAGCAAAAAACATGTTCTAAAATTCTACAACAGATCGACGTCAGAGATATAGGTCTATAGTTTTGCGCATCAGCTCGACGACCCTTCTTGAAGACTGGGACTACCTGTGCTTTTTTCCAGTCATTTGGAACCTTCCGTTCCTCTAGAGACTTGCGGTTCACGGCTGTTAGAAGGGGGCAAGTTCTTTCGCGTACTCTGTGTAGAGTCGAATTGGTATCCCGTCAGGTCCAGTGGACTTTCTTCTGTTGATTCCAGTTGCTTTTCTGTTCCTTGGACACTTATTTCGATGTCAGCCATTTTTTCGTTTGTGCGAGGATTTAGAGAAGGAACTGCAGTGCGGTCTTCCTATGTGAAACAGCTTTGGAAAAAGGTGTTTAGTATTTCAGCTTTACGCGTGTCATCCTCTGTTTCAATGCCATCATCATCCCGGAGTGTCTGGATATGCTGTTTCGAGCCACTTACTGATTTAACGAAGGACCAGAACTTCCTTGGATTTTCTGTCAAGTCGGTACATGGAATTTTACTTTCGAATTCACTGAACGCTTCACGCATAGCCCTCCTTACGCTAACTTTGACATCGTTTAGCTTCTGTTTGTCTGAGAGGTTTTGGCTGCGTTTAAACTTGGAGTGAAGCTCTCTTTGCTTTCGCAGTAGTTTCCTAACTTTGTTGTTGAACCACGGTGGGTTTTTCCTGCCCCTCACAGTTTTACTCGACACGTACCTGTCTAAAACGCATGATTGTATAAATATTCTCCTTGGTAATCTCTTGAATGTGAGGAGATTGTATAAATATTCTCCGTGGTAATCTCTTGAATGTGAGGAGATTGCCTCCTCTGAGTGCAGTAGAATTACGTGATCACGTTGAGTTTGATTTTGTAAATAGTGACGGGTTTCACTTGTTCATATACCACGCATGGAACTGAACTGTGTAAAAGAATCAACTTTCAGCAATCACTGGGTAAAAAATATAATTTTTTCATTAAGTCTGAGGAACCAGTATTTTTTTGTATTTGTACCTCTTGCGAATGGATACGAAATGATTTGTAGAGATGAAACTAGCTTATTATAGATGTACAGTGTAGGATAATGAATTTCTCGGAGGCACGATTACCAGTGAGAGGAAGTAGCTGTCACAAAGGGACGGTTTGCTGTTTCAGCTGCAGCTCCGCCGACGGGTCGTCGCGCAGGGATGATCAGACCATCTTCCAGTACTGTGACGGGTGAGTTCTCGCTCCAGGCGACCACTCAGATAAAACGACATTACTCGCTGGAGCTTCCGCTTCCACACGCTCTAAATTCACAACACAAATGATCTGTGCCACAAACTCAGAGAAAAGACAGATCTTGCAAGGAGAACCGTTTCTTGTCCAGCAACCGTTAGTACCCCGATGAGTCCCCATGCCGAGGAGAGTTACGAGCATTCGTCCGCGTTTCTAGTTGCGCTCACTGTTAGTTTGAACCTCTTTGACGGGCGGTAAGCAGTTCGTTATTCTAGCGAAGATACAAGCAGAGACAGCATTTTTGTGCTTGTGTGAGAGGGAACGGAGGAGAGGGATCGTCCATCAAGAAAAAATTAGAGGCCCACTACTGTTCGTGTGAAAAAGTGAAGAACCCACGAGGGGAGGAGGAAACAAACCAAAAATTCACGGTTGGAGAGGGGTCGTGATGTTGTTTCAATGATTACAATACCGAGGCAAATTTAGCAAGACTGGCGCTGTGAGTCCACTTATCAGTGTGACGTTGCACCCCCTGTGGCCTGGGTGCGGGCACTGATACGGTTGGGAGAAATGTCATAAAGCCGTTGTGTCCTCTCCTGAGGCGAGCTGTTGTAACTGGACCAGGGTACCCTGGGCGCAGACACTAGGCACAAGTTCACGTCCGAGCTGGTCCCAAGTGTGTTCTGTTGGGGCAGATCTGGGGACCTTGCAGGCAACGGTAGTTTCCTCAACATAACGCCGACAGTTCATAGAGATGTGCTCCACGCGTCGACGAGTATTGTCCTGCTGAAACGTGGCACCAAGATATTGTCGCATGAGAAGTAACACACGAAGACGCAGATGTCCGTGACATACCGATGTGCCGTCAGGTTTCCCTCAGTTAGTAGCAATTGTTATCCGAGGCCACACCCGATGGCTTCCCACGCCATAAAGCCACACCGCTGCGGCTCTCTGAAAAATTGAAAGAACGGAACATCTACTCACGAAGCCACCATACTCGCCGACGATGGTCATTCGGGGTAGTGAAGAACCACGATCCGTCGCTGAACACAAGGCGACACCATTGATCGGCGGTCTATACTTCCTGGTCACGGTAACACCACAAACGCAGCCGTTGGTGTTGCGGTGTTACCGGCAGGGGCAGGCTACGCTTGGGATGGCAAATCCGTAGGCCAGCTGGTGCTACTCTGAGACCAGTAGCGCGGGGTGACACAGGGTCTGGCAGCGAGCTCGGGTGGCAGGTGCAGATGTGGAGGGGTTGCGGTGTGCCTGGTGCACAGCACGGCGATGCTTCCTCGTAGTAGTCAGACGTGGCCGGCCGGAACCTTGACGGCGAGTGTGCCTGCCCTCACGTTCGCATGTTGTCCTGCATAGGGTCACTGTTACATCCAAATACCCCACATATCTGGATATTGCTCGATTCGACCATCCACCGACGGTGAGACTCCTTCCAAACTCTGACTGGTGCTGATACCGCTGCCTCAAATGAGTACGCAGCATCTTCGTGTTGTGCACAGTGAGCGCTGGACAGCCGACGCTGTTCGAGCCCCTTGTTCACCCTACCAGGCCTGGCAAGAACACTGAGCGCGAAAATCACTAGTCCACTCAGGTGCCCGAATAGCAGTGACAGAGAACGCCAATTCTAATCACTTCCGCGCACGACCCCCCCCCCCCCCCCCCACACACACACACACACTCCGTGGTGCATACGTGCACAAAATTGCACTCAAATTGTATTCTGAACGCTTCACTTTATTTTGTCAGGCATTGTAGTTATTCGAGGAAGTTTTAGCCATTAAAAATTATTTTGGTATTTTGTCAGATTTTGACAAAACATCAGCCTCGTGTAAAACTTGTTAGTCGCTTTCAGTGGGGAGAAAATGTTAAGCTCTGCGCTTCGCAATATGTAAAAAATATAATCTCCTTTCACTACGTATTCAGGGAGATGCAACTGGAGTCAATCATATCACAGGAATGTCTGGAAGTAACAATGCGTGGCGGTATGAAATGCAGCGACCACGGGCAGTCTGGCGGTTGGATACAGGGAACCTGCGGTATTTTTGCTAAAGATATCGCTCACAAGGCCCTTGCAAGCCGTATATTGGTCAATCATGTGAGATCCGTATCAGAGTACAAAGAATATCAGCCCGCATCACCCAAATCCTCGTTTTAGTCGCGCGACTACTTGGTTCAAATGGCTCTGAGCACTATGTGACTTAACTTCTGAGGTCATCAGTCGCCTAGAACTTAGAACTAATTAAACCTAACTAACCTAAGGGCATCACACACATCCATGCCCGAGGCAGGATTCGAACCTGCGACCGTAGAGGTCACTCGGTTCCAGACTGTAGCGCCTAGAACTGCACGGCCACTCCGGCTGGCGCGCGACTACTAAACTACCCACAGTTTGATTAGAGTTAAATATTGTCGATACAGTCTAATGTCTTGCGATTATCGGTTTACTAATGACTTCTTTTGCAGGTACGAGTCCTTATGAGGTACCTTTGATAAAATACTCGGGCGAAGAAGCAGAAACCCAATTTTTGCGTTGCTTTCCGTAATTACGATCTTTACACACCGAAATAATATTACCTTGTAGAGACTTTCTGCGGCTGCAGATGTAACAGAGATATTATTCCGTATACAGATTGCTTGGCCAATAAATATGCTATCCTACACGAGATCCATCGTCCCACTGAGTTTGTACCTACAGGGTGTTTCAAAAATGACCGGTATATTTGAAACGGCAATAAAAACTAAACGAGCAGCGATAGAAATACACCGTTTGTTGCAATATGCTTGGGACAACAGTAAATTTTCAGGCGGACAAACTTTCGAAATTACAGTAGTTACAATTTTCAACAACAGAAGGCGCTGCAAGTGATGTCAAAGATATAGAAGACAACGCAGTCTGTGGGTGCGCCATTCGGTACGTCGTCTTTCTGCTGTAAGCGTGTGCTGTTCACAACGTGCAAGTGTGCTGTAGACAACATGGTTTATTCCTTAGAACAGAGGATTTTTCTGGTGTTGGAATTCCACCGCCTAGAACATAGTGTTGTTGCAACAAGACGAAGTTTTCAACGGAGGTTTAATGTAACCAAAGGACCGAAAAGCGATACAGTAAAGGATCTGTTTGAAAAATTTCAACGGACTGGGAACGTGACGGATGAACGTGCTGGAAAGGTAGGGCGACCGCATACGGCAACCACAGAGGGCAACGCGCAGCTAGTGCAGCAGGTGATCCAACAGCGGCCTCGGGTTTCCGTTCGCCGTGTTGCAGCTGCGGTCCAAATTACGCCAACGTCCACGTATCGTCTCATGCGCCAGAGTTTACACCTCTATCCATACAAAATTCAAACGCGGCAACCCCTCAGCGCCACTACCATTGCTGCACGAGAGACATTCGCTAACGATATAGTGCACAGGATTGATGACGGCGATATGCATGTGGGCAGCATTTGGTTTACTGACGAAGCTTATTTTTACCTGGACGGCTTCGTCAGTAAACAGAACTGGCGCATATGGGGAACCGAAAAGCCCCATGTTGCAGTCCCATCGTCCCTGCATCCTCAAAAAGTACTGGTCTGGGCCGCCATTTCTTCCAAAGGAATCATTGGCCCATTTTTCAGATCCGAAACGATTACTGCATCACGCTATCTGGACATTCTTCGTGAATACAGTGGCGGTACAAACTGCCTTAGACGACACTGCGAACACCTCGTGGTTTATGCAAGATGGTGCCCGGCCACATAGCACAGCCGACGTCTTTAATTTCCTGAATGAATATTTCGATGATCGTGTGATTGCTTTGGGCTATCCGAAACATACAGGAGGCGGCGTGGATTGGCCTCCCTATTCGCCAGACATGAACCCCTGTGACTTCTTTCTGTGGGGACACTTGAAAGACCAGGTGTACCGCCAGAATCCAGAAACAATTGAACAGCTGAAGCAGTACATCTCATCTGCATGTGAAGCCATTCCGCCAGACACGTTGTCAAAGGTTTCGGGTAATTTCATTCAGAGACTACGCCATATTATTGCTACGCATGGTGGATATGTGGAAAATATCGCCGGCCGAAGTGGCCGTGCGGTTAAAGGCGCTGCAGTCTGGAACCGCAAGACCGCTCCGGTCGCGGGTTCGAATCCTGCCTCGGGCATGGATGTTTGTGATGTCCTTAGGTTAGTTAGGTTCTAGTTCTAAGTTCTAGGGGACTAATGACCTCAGCAGTTGAGTCCCATAGTGCTCAGAGCCATTTGAACCATTTTGGAAAATATCGTACTATAGAGTTTCCCAGACCGCAGCGCCATCTGTTGTTGAAAATTGTAACTACTGTAATTTCGAAAGTTTGTCTGCCTGAAAATGTACTGTTGTCCCAAGCATATTGCAACAAACGGTGTATTTCTATCGCTGCTCGTTTAGTTTTTATTGCCGTTTCAAATATACCGCTCATTTTTGAAACACCCTGTATATCATGACACAATGTGACACTCCGACAAGTGATGAATGAGATGCCTGTGGCACCAGAACTTTTAATAAATAAATAAATAATTTATTTGTTAAGTGAATGCGCTTTCATAGATAACGTTTGTGCGTCGTAATTCCACCGTCCGCCAGGTATTGGAAGCCTGCGTCGGAGCTTTTGGCAGCTGAACGGTCGCGGCTACGTGCCGGTTTCAAACTGACGACCCGGCGTTTCTCCCTGTGGCCGCGTCTCAGGCTCAGTATTCAGACATCACCACAGAAAAACGGAAAACTGTATACAGTTGCTACAGCAGGCTTAGACTTCGACTCCGGCACCAGCTCCTAGGCTCAGAAAGCAATAAATATGGATCCACGTCGCCGACGGTGAACTCCGCTACTGCTTTATTTGCCCTCTAGCATTCACAGAAGAGGCTGCAGAAGCAGAGGACAGACTGGAGCTCCTGACCGCCGCATAAGGCGTGACGCAAGACCTAACTGTAAGGCTAACGGCACGCGCACAGGCTTTTACAAGTCCGGTCATCGAAACTGTGCTGTGTCATCCCTGCTTCGACTGAGGTTTGGATCTGCAGCTTAACTTCGAAGTTCCTGCTGCACTGAACTATATCCTTGCCTGCTCATTGTCTGAACTCAACTTGGCCGGAACTACTGTCGTTGCCACACTACCCGTACTCGACAACTGGCAGTATGTCTCTGATTATCTCACGGTGCCGCCACGAAACACGTCAGTACGTCATATTGTAGGAGTATAGCTAAGTTAACGACAGCATTTATATTACAAATTTTTAAAGGAGGAAAATATTATGCTAAATACCCTGACAGAAGGATGACGAAGTATTTAAAGAACTGAAATGATGCAATAACGAGCTTCAATTGCAGTTAATCTAATTCCTAAGATATCTTTAAGCTAAAACTTAACGTTTCAGCTTCGTAGGAAGCGCCCTTCAGTAGTTTGTTACTACTCTCAAGCGGTCGATTTCACCGTTGCACGAGCTTATTCTTGATGAATAATTGCCTTGCTTTGGTTTTATTGTGAGATTTTTTGTATGGAACCAGAGCTGAATGTAAGTTTCCGTAGCCTCCTCTTCTCGAGGTACACACAAAAATGTAAACGTTATGGTGAGCTACTTGAAACAAACAGTTAAAATCAGAATGAAAAGTTCTCCAAACGGCCGAGCACCTACGTGAAGAGCAAATTGCAGAATTCGGAATTACTAGACACTTGCTCCACCTTTTCTAAATTGCGGAGAAGTGCCATCCCCTGCTTGCAGCTGTAAAGTGTAACAGTATCTCATATTGAGAAATGAGACTATATTTCAGTTGCCAGCAGCGATAATTTTTATTCCACTCTGTGGAGTTGCCGATGGGTACGTAAGAAGCTCTGCGGAAGGAAAACAGGAACAGATAGAGATAATCGTGAATACGAGACAGAGTAGCGTGTAATTTATGTAGCTGTCCGAAGTTTGACGTACCAGTGAAAACAGAGTTTCCGGGCGGAGAAAGCACTGCGCTACGGAGAAAAGAATTCAGTGCTCGTCGCCACGGCTCGTCTCTCTGTAATAAGGAGGTATCGAACGCTGGATGCAGCCAACAGTTTCGTCTCACTCACGAAAGTCACGATTTTGAGTAACGCTATAGAACGCCCCTCACGTGAACTACCGAAGCAAATGTCGCATCCACACATGGACTGATTTTAGCTGTGCGGGAAGTAAATTCGTAGGAAGAATAACACAGCAGTTCCATCCGCGTCCCCCGTCACGAGATAACGCATATTTGATTCATGTAACTAACTTTTACTGCGGCTTCTCTTGGAGTCGAGCCGTTGTTGTTTGATAATATTGTACGTAATTTTAGGAGTTCAGTATGAGTCAGTTCTTGGTGTTTCCGAAGATGCCCACCGTCGGGAGCGGCCGTGGCGTCGCCATGGCGGCGTAGAACCTGCAGGTAAGTGAGACACTCTTTTTCTCTTCTGCGCGGCGTTGCGGCTGCCGGCTACTGTTTGCGAGCTGACGAGCTCCGCCCCGGAGGCAGCAGGTATCCACGCCAAGTAGCTCAGCGGGCAGACGTCTCTGCAGCAGCGCTTCCACACTCCCGATCGAACCAACAAAACTTAAAGGCGAACGCCGTTAGACTCACTACAGTGGATTCAGAGGGCATGAAAATAGGAAAGATATAGTGGCATGAAGTGAGAAGAGGAAAACTGTTCTGTGTAATGAATGTGTTGTGACTAATGAAAATTTGTACCAGACCGGAACTCGAACTGGGCTTTTCTGTTTTTTGTAAGCAGCCGCCTTAACCATTAGGCTGACACTGAACACCACGCCATCACGCCTCACTCAAACTTCCGTTGTCACTGATGTTTCCATTTACACCGTCCGTCGAAAAACTTAAGATGATGATTTTATTCCTGGCATCCGCGCAGTAACTACGCTGGCAGCAACTGTAAACAACAGATATGCATTCGACCAGTCGTTTGTGCGCAGGTAAGTTGTGGACGCCGACCCTAGCGTTGTTGTGTCACAAATCGCAGTGGCGCAACATCTCTAAATGAAGCGTTCAAAACATTCTGCAGGCTATTTTGCAGAAGATAAAATACTGCGCAGAGTTTGTCGCGCACACCTTGACTATTGTACAAAAACGCTTGGATGCCCGCTGCTTGACTGAAATGCAAAACGGGGACCGTTCTTTTCTGGAATAAACAATTGGTCCGCAGTTCGTGGTCGTGCGGTAGCGTTCTCGCTTCCCGCGCCCGGGTTCCCGGGTTCGATTCCCGGCGGGGTCAGGGATTTTCTCTGCCTCGTGATGACTGGGTGTTGTGTGATGTTCTTAGGTTAGTTAGGTTTAAGTAGTTCTAGGGGACTGATGACCATAGATGTTAATCCCATAGTGCTCAGAGCCATTTAAATAAACAATTACTGGTGGCGAGACTTGGTGAGTATTAAAGCCACCATCTTAACGTTTCTCTGTTTGTTGTTAATCCGGTCTCGAAACTGGTAAGAAAGACGGTGTCTGTGAAGTTTGTGAGAGGCCTGGTGGCGTTTTCGGATAGACTAACGGTAAAGGCGACTACTTAAAAAAAGCAGAGAATCCCAGTTCAAGTCACGGTTTGCTACAAATTTTCATTAGGCACGATACATTCGCAAAGAATTCTGCGTCAGATATGTCGTTCAAACCGCTTCGATCAGGCCATTCTATTCTAGTGCTTTCTCATGCAGGGTGATCCCTAACTCCATTCACAAAGTGTCAGCGATTGTTCAGGGACATCTATTTTAGTGTAAAGGACCCTTGGCGTCCGGTGGTGGTTCGTTACAGAGTGAAAATTTAATTATGATGTATTCTGTTTCTTACATCACTCACCTATGTTGATCTAAAATTGCCTTTACAACATTGAAGAAGCCTAATGTGCAATCGCAAAACGCCCAACGCGAAACACAAGGTAATACGAGAGCACTCAGTCAGTGGTAAAAGTACTGCGATACGACTGCCGTCGCCGCGGAAACAACTCAGCGTAGTCGTTATGCCGCTTTGGCAGAGCATTCAGTGAACCTTGTACACGAGGTGCATTTCAGTAAGCACGACATCTGTGAATTTATCCATACCACTGCGTATCACTGTTAACGTGCAACCAACACTATTGGTAAAATAAATCCGAGACAGAACCGGGGAAAATAGGCCGAAGAGCGTTATTGTCGTCAGCAGCACGAACGGTGAGTGAGGTGTACAAGTTCGTTTCTAAACAAGACACGCAGCGCATACAGTCTATCGCTATTCTGTTGCTATTTTTAGTGGAATACAGATACTAAGATAATAGGGGTGAGGAAATTAAACGAAATACCCTAAATCCTTGACGAGCCACTGGAGACCACAGGTCTTTTATATTAAAACAATCAAAAGCTACGACATTTTGTCGGCGAAGTTCGCGTTCACTCTGTTAACAAACATGACATTGGACGCACATTATTGCAGCCTACCCTTTCTTGTAATTTTAATGTTCATGATCATAACGCGGATGGGTGATGGTTCAGGAGGACAGGGTAAGTAATATTACATTTCTTTATTCTTCTAGGAAAGCCGCTTTCTAAATTTCAAGGTTAAGCCTTTATGCGATGTATAGAGTCTTTCCTGCCAGTAGAGATGATTGGAGACAATTTCTAACGCTATCGCCTTAAATAAACGAACCAGTAACAAAATAACCATCTCTTTGCGCTTTCTCTGTCTGTCTTGTTATTAAACTTTTGATGACGGTGCCACACCGACGAGAGTTCGGTAAATGACTTTCTTGGTGTAAGGACTATTCTTAGTTACTGTCCGAAGTGGAAGATAGCCTAACATAGGGGAAACCCCTTGGATATATGTGGGAGTTGAGAGTTATGACTGATTTCAGTGATTGCTCCACTATGGTTTAACCTAAAAATACCGGCCCATGTTTCTATATACGCATTCCATTAACATTTTTTTTTTAAATTTTGGGCGGCATATACCTGTCTTTGCGCCAAGCGTTGATAATTCCTGCTGGTTGTAACAAATTTCTGACCAAGAGTTGCATTTTCAGTGCCACTGTCGTTTTGATAATACATTAGCGTGACAAAAGTCACGGTATACCTGCTAATATTCTTTCAGTCTTGCTTTTTCCAGGCATAGTGCAACAGCTCGACGTGGGACGGAATCAACAAGTCTTTGGAAGTCTCCAGCAGAAATATTGAGCCATGTTGCCTCTATAGTTATCCATGATTGCGGAGGTGTTGCCGATGCAGGATTATGTCCCATAAATATTCGATAGCATTTATGTCGGGTGATGTGAGTGGCCAAATCATTAGCACGAACTGTCCAGAATGTTCTTCAAGCCAATCCCGAACAATTGTGATCTGGTGACATGGCGCATTGTTATCCATAAAAAATTCCATCGTTGTTTAGTAACATGAACTCCATGAATGGTTGCAAATGGTCTCCAAGTATCCGAACATAACTGAGGACCTACTCCATTCCATGTAAACACAGCCCACGCCATTATGGAGTCACCACCAGCTTGTACTGGACTCGCATTCGGGAGGACGACGGTTCAATCCCGCGTCCGGCCATCCTGATTTAGGTTTTCCGTGATTTCCCTAAATCGCTCCAGGCAAATGCCAGGATGGTTCCTTTGAAATGGCACGGCCGACTTCCTTCCCCATCCTTCCCTAATCCGATGAGACCGATGACCTGGCTGTCTGGTCTCTGGTCTCCTTCCCCAAACAACCCCCCCCCCCTCCCCCCCTCAGCTTGTACAGTACTTTTGACAACTTATGTCCATGGATTCGTGGGATGTGCGCCACATTCGAATCCTCCAACCAGCTCTTTCCAACTGAAATCGGAACTCATCTGACCAGGCCACGGTTTCCCAGTAGTCTAGGGTCCAACTAATATTGTTACGAGCCCAGGAGAGGCGCTGCAGGCGATGTCGTGCTGTTAACAAAGGAAAAGCCATAGCCCATTAACGCCAGATTTCGCCGCACTGTCCTAACAGATACGACGGTCGTACTTCCCACATTGATTTCTGCGGTTGTTTGGCGCAGTGTTCTCTGTCTGTCAGCACTGGAAATTCTAAGCAAACGCCGCTGCTCTCGGTCGTAAACTGAAGGCGGTCTGCCATTAAGTTGTCCGTGGTGAAAGGTAATGCCTGAAATTTTGGTATTCTCGGCACACTCTTGACACTGTGGATCTCGGAATATTGAATTCCCTAGCGATTTCCGAAATTGAATGCTCCATGCGCGGAACTTCGTTTACCATTACGCGTTTAAAGTGTTAATTCCAGTCTGCGGCCGTAAACACGTCGGGAACCTTTTCACGTGTATCACCTGAGCAAAAATGACAGCTCCGCCAATGCCCTGCCATTTTATACTTTGTGTACGCGATACTACCGCCGTCTGTATGTGTGCTTATCGCTATCCCATGACTTTTGTCATCTCATTGTATATCAAATAATGACTGCGCCTCCCCAATGTAATGTTCCTTTGGTGTTTAAATGCAATATTAAGAGTATTCAGCTAAGTCATCCGCCATGCTTTTCAGAAAGGCGCAGACGATAGCTTATCAAATCATCGTGTGTAGCAACGGTCCTATTACGCTGACCTGAGGCACACCCGATATTACTCTCGCTTCCGACAACTCGCACTGGAGAACGACATACTGAATTGTCTTCTAACATGGCCGGCCGGTGTGGCCGTGCGGTTCTAGGCGCTTCAGTCTGGAAGGTGACCACTACGGTCGCAGGTTCGAATCCTGCCTCGGGCATGGATGTGTCTGATATCCTTAGGTTAGTTAGGTTTAACTAGTTCTAAGTTCTAGGCGACTAATGACCTCAGATGTTAAGTCGCATAGTGCTTAGAGCCATTTGTCTTCTAACATGTTGTCAAGACAGTCACATAAATTTTTCCTTAATTCGTAATTACGTATTTTATTTACTTGATGGCAGTGCAGAACAGTTAGTAAGACATTTCCGGAATGAAAGAATACGAAATTCATTTGGTGTGCCCCATCTACGGTCTTCTGGAACAAAGTGAGTTTGGTTTGAAATCGCTTGCTTGCTTGCTTTCGCTTACGCCGTAGCCCCGCAGCGATCGCAGGGTCGGCTTGGTTACAACGGATTTGGCAATGTTAGTGTTAGGGATGGCCGGATGCCCCTCCTGCCACCACCCCATACCCCCCAGGATGGAATCAATGTACCCCAACTGTCCGCGTCTAGTGTAAATCGTGAAATAGTGCAGACGTGTTTCAAATGTCTGCGACGCGTGTAACTGAGGCAGAACGTGGGGACCAGCCCGGTATTCACCTAGCGGGATGTGGAAAACCGCCTAAAAATCACATCCAGGCTGCCCGGCACTCCGGCCCTCGTCGTTAATCCGCCGGGCGGATTCGATCCGGGGACGGCGCGCCTAGCCGAGTCCAGGAAGCAACGCGTTAGCGCTTTTTTTTCTTTCTTTTTTTTTAGATCTCATTTTTTTCTATATTGTTCGTTGAATTTGTTCGGGGCGGACGTCCGACGACACCCGTTCAGGTTCTGTGTTGATACTTTCACTCAGTTTTTTATTACCCAGGGTAGCTAACCACTGACCGAGCACGCTGAGCTACCGTGCCGGCTGCGCTCTCGGCTACCCTGGCGCCTCGTGGTAAAGGAAACGTGAGTGCTTGCATTCCAACATGGCCTGTTAGTGCGCGACTGACTTTCGCCATATAACTGTGTCCTTATGCGAAACAAATTTCGAAAATAGATCAGCTCAGTGGCACGGACGAGCGACACATTTAGCGATGCGTCAATTCGCTCCTCAGGAAGGCTAACAACACATCGGGGTTCATACTCAGCTCACGGAAAACAACAGCTAGAAATGTTTTCAGGCGTGGAAGGAACCAATATACACACTGCTATAGACTCAAACGGCACCTACTTTGCAGGCGACCGTTAATAATTGAACTTATTTGTTAAGGAAACAAATGTTCGGGGATAATTTAATTTTTTTAATGTGAGACCTCGTAACATAATATTTCCTGTCGCAGCGCAAGATGCTGTATTTAGTAAGCTGCTCGTTCTCTACCACAGAAACTATCGATTTTGTTGAAATTTGTCACCGTGTTGAACTCGGTTGTTTTTGTTGTTATTGTTTTCAGTTTGAATACTGATTTGATACAGTTCTCCAAGCTAGTCTATCACCCACGATTTTCTTCGTATCTGCGTAATTACAGCACCCAACGTCAACAATCTTATTGTTTTGATGCTACTATCTCCCTCTACAAATCCCCCTTCCGGTCACACACACACACACACACACACACACACACACACGCACACACAATAGCCAAATTAACTAACACTATGTGTCTTTCAGTCTATCTCTTCCTTTACTCAAGTTGAAATTTTTTTTCTCTTCCGTTTCGATCCTGTACTCCTTCTCTTCCGATTCGATCCTGTACTCCTTCGTTAGTTCCCTGATCTACTCGTACATTCTGCATCGTTTTTCTGTAGCGCCGTATTTAAAAACCTCTATTATCTTCCTGTCTCTGCTGTTTACCGGCCACAAATTTATATTAGATATTAACATACTTCTCTCTTTCAGAAATTTTTTTCTAGCCATTACCTGTCTGCATTTTATATCGTCTTTACTTCTAGCGTCGCCAGTTACTTTGCTGCACAAATCGGAAAACTTGTCATTAATTTTTATGTCTTGTTTCCTAATTTAATTCCCTTGCCATCACCTGATTTAAATCCACCACACTCCGTTATCCAGGTTTTACTTTTGCTAATGGTCATCCTAATACGATCGATTCATATAACTGTAGTCTAGTTCCTGTAGAAGATGTAGATAACCTTTCGCTCCCATTATTTTGTCCCTGATAACTTAACAACTTCAATTTAACGCCACAAAACAGTCGTGCACAAATACGCTACGACAATAGTTCCTTAGTAATCTGCGTATTACGGTTCTATACTGTTAGATAATATAATCTTTGTTGGTTCTTGCGAATGGATTATCAGTCTTCGAAAAGAATTTCGTGATTCTACAACAACAAGTCCGTAGACCTAAGCATCATTCCAGTCCCCTCTTTTCGGTTTTGGAACGGCATTAGCATAGTCCTAAGAGCGTTGGAACTTTATTAGTGGTTCAAATGGCTCTGAGCACTATGGGACTTAACATCTGTGGTCATCAGTCCCCTAGAACTTAGAACTACTTAAACCTAAGTAACCTAAGGACATCACACACATCCATGCCCGAGGCAGGATTCGAACCTGCGATCGTAGCGGTCACGCGGTTCCAGACTGAAGCGCCTAGAACCGCACGGCCACACCGGCCGGCCTTTATTAGTGGCAACTATTTATTTACAATTCATACAAAATAGATACATGGTTCACAGCTTTACTGTCCTTCAAAGTAGCTGCCAGAATTGCGTGTAACCAGTTGCCACTGATGCGGAAGCCGCAGAATACCCTTAGCAGCACCAGTTGTTTCGATATTTCGTATGGAGCGTTCTTTTGCTCGACGAATCACTGTAACAGTTATGAAGCGAATGCCACGAACTGCTTCCTTAATCTTAGAAATAAAGTCAAAGTCACTGTGGCGAATGAACGGGGAGCATGGTGGATAATACAGCATTTACAGCTCCATCGATCTAGAAAATCAGTTTCAGCTTGAACTGTATGCGCCCATCCATTTTCCTGCAAAGTGGCTGACGGGCTCTGCACTGAAAGTGTCGCCGGTTCTTCTCCAAACCTGGTCGCAGATTATACCCCAAAAATCGACAGAAATACGGCGAATTAACGGTCATCCGTTGGGAAACAGTATGCGTTGCGATAACACCATCGCAATCGCACACCAGAAAAAAACATAACTTTCACATTACTGAGGTTCAGATGAAATTTTCGGTCGTCTTCATGACACGTAGTGACGCCATTTCTTTGATTTGCATTTCAATTGTGACTGGTTCGGTTTGACTAGTGCTTTATCCATCGCTTGATGCGGCGTAAGAAAGCCTCTCCTCGCGTTCATAGCGTTGCAGATGGACGCCAGCAGCGTCGTGTCATAACCATTTCCATGTTTCCATCAAATCATGAGGAATCAATCGTCGTGGGATTTTTCTCATGCTCTGGTGTTGCCTCAGAATGAAAAGCACAGTCGTATCCGCTAGTTCTGTATCTCGGGCCATCTAACGAATCGTTTGGCGTCGGCCCTTGTCCAGTACTGTGGGAAGAGCAGAAATTTTTTCTTCATCGGCAAAGGGGCTAGCCGGCCAATGAATGCCTGCCACACTTTACCGTGCCTCGTTGACAGCTTTTACATCCACCTCGCGAGGGTTCTGTAAAGGCAATGCAGATTCTCCTCTGTCCTCTTCAACACTTTGATGACACTGTCGTGCTATACGTCCTCTGTCGCATTCAACTTCTGTCAAACTCGGCCCATCTTTGTTTCGAAAATGTGACAGCACGGGATTTTGACCGTCCAAGCTAGTGATGTATGAAGGTAGAGCCCTTTTGCGCTGAGGTGAAAGTTTTATATTACTAACGAGCGATATAAGCGCGTATCTTTGTCAGTGTTGCAAAGCTCCAAACTTCGTAGACACGTGAGGTACCAAAGATAAACTGCTGCTCTAAGGAGCCAATCTTGCAGATAATCAGTACATGTCTGAAACTTGCTGGCAGCTTAGATCTTTGTGCCAGGTAGGGACTCTAACCCGGAGCCTTGCCTTTCACGCGCAGTGCTCACACCGTCTGAGTGCTCCAGATACAACTCGCAGCTCTCCCTCACAGCTTCACTTCCGCCAGTACCTCAACTCCTACGTTATAAATCCCACATAAGTTCTCCTGCGTACATTACTGGATTACCTCACCTGGAAGAAAGGATATTGCGGATAAGCAATCCCATAGGCTGTGGCTGAGCCATTTTCCTGCAATATCCTTCCTTCTGGGAGTGATAGTCGAGCGAAGTATGCAGGAGACGTTTGGATTGTGGGCAGCACGGAAGCTGTGGGGGCGGATCCTAAGCCTTACCTAGTAGTTGACTCGCTAAGAGCGTTGCCTGTGAAAAACAAGATTCCGATTTCGAATATCAGTCCGGCACATAGTTTTAATCCGACAGGAAGTTCCAGACCAGCACAAACTGGGGTACCTGTCCCGGGAGGCAATTTCAGGGGGATCAACGCCAAATTCATATTCTTGAAGGAAAAAACCTTGTTTCACAACGCGCCTAGCATCCAACGCACGTTGGTCTATCGATTATCCACATGATTTTGAGACGCATCGCTGTTGGTTTTTGAACATTGTAATTGATTTCTGAACTAATCGTAAGTTGATTTTTGAATGCATACCTAGGCGTACGCGGTGTCTATGCCAGCGGAATCCCCGTCGCATCTACAAATAAAATAAATAAATAAATAAAAAATAACTTTCCCGTGGGCAAAAGGGGACGGGGCTACACGAGTTCAGCCGAATAAACAGAACGGCTGAATGCCAATCGCTGTTTATGTGGTTGTCTAGGTGTGCTAATGATCAGCGTTGTTTTAATTATTAGCGAATAGATTCACACTACCAGAGTGAAAATAAACGACTAAACGGAATAACAAATAAGAACGATTACATACTAATCTTCTTAGTGTATCCAAGAAAATGAAATTTTGACAGAAAATTTTTGCCAGATGGCTAGACTACCGAGGGCCAGTTGTACAGTCCACAGATAGCAGCCTCTTAAAAGTTCTATTCTCGGAATAGCGCGGAAAAGCGCTTTGTATGAACACGTAACAACGCCTAACCGGAGAATAAACGCTGGATAACTAAACTGGTGATTTTGGCACGGTTAGTGAAGTTACCCAGAGAATACGTTTTGACTATGGCAGGAATAGTTACGGAATTAGTAATGACATAATTGTGTGTAAGAATGAGGAAGGAGAAGAAATGGCAACATCACACAAATTATATGGAAGAATATGACTATTCCAAATTTATCTAAAAATTACGTACTACTACTTTTCGATTTCATACTTGAGAAGAGTTATTTTTTAACTTACTTTGATTGTAAAGACTGTGTAGTTATACGACCGCGTGTGATAAGAGCAGCAAACTGAGCACACGCTAAATTAAATGTGGGAGGGCTAAAAAAACTGACAGTAACTCGACTGGATGACTTACGTAGAAAGAATTGTTTGGTATAGAATGAATGTGCGTCACTGCGAATTACTATACGACGATAAATTCAGTAGTATAAGTCAACGTTAAAGCTGTTCTCAGTTCAAGATTTCCTTTAATTGATAACGTATCATTTAAAATAATATCAACAAAAGCAAAACGAGGATAATGGAATGTAGTCGAATTAAATCGGGTGATGCTGAGGGAATTAGATTAGGAAATGAGACACTTAAAGTAGTAAAGGAGTTTTGCTATTTGGGGAGCAAAATAACTGATGATGGTCGAAATAGAGAGGGTATAAAATGTAGACTGGCAATGGCAAGGAAAGCGTTTCTGAAGAAGAGAAATTTGTTAACATCGAGTATTGATTTAAGTGTCAGGAAGTCGTTTCTGAAAGCATTTGTATGGAGTGTAGCCATGTATGGAAGTGAAACATGGACGATAAATAGTTTAGACAAGAAGAGAATAGAAGCTTTAAAAATGTGGTGTTACAGAAGAATGCTGAAGATTAGATGGGTAGATCTCATTACTAATGAGGAAGTACTGAATAAAACTGAGGAGAAGAGAAATTTGTGGTACAACTTGACTAGAAGAAGGGATTGGGTGATAGGACATGTTCTGAGGCATCAAGGGATCACCAATTTAGTACTGGAGGGCAGCGTGGAGAGTAAAAATCGTAGAGGGAGACCAAAAGATGAATACACTAAACAGATTCAGAAGGATGTAGGTTGCAGTAGGCACTGGGAGATGAAGAAGCTTGCACAGGATAGAGCTGCATTGAGAGCTGCATCAAACCAGTCTTAGGACTGAAGACCACAACAACAACATATATCACACCTGGGATGAGGACTTCGATTGTGATCCGATGACGGCAGATGGGTTATGCTGCCTGGGAAACAGTAGATGTACTGATGGCGGTTTCTTCTCCATGGATTTTAATACCTACTCCCAATTTTTCTTTTGTTTCCTTTACTGCTTGCTCTCTCTCTCTCTCTCTCTCTCTCTCTCTCTCTCTCTATATATATATATATATATATATATATATATATATATATATATTTGAGAAAGGATGCGTGGCTGCCGGGAAGCTTCGGCATTGCATTACTTTATTCACAGATCTAAGTCAGGGTATTATCATCGCTTAGTCGAACTTAGTGAAGTCATGTGACAAATTAAGGCTATCCATCGCCATATTCCATGAGTCATTAAGCATTAAAATGATATGAGTATAAACGTTAACATTTAGCAATATGCAATTCATAATTTTGACAGTTTTTTTCATGTCGCCTAATAGTATGTATTGTAATACAGCTTACAAATATATTTTGATTTCAGTGCAACTGAGACGTGGAAAATGAAGGATAATTTTAACGTTTGACTTAGTAGGTTGATCCAGAATTATTTCACAGAACGAATTAAAAAAGAAAGACTGCAGAACTGAAAATGCCATCGTTTGTGCCGAGTGCAGAAAGAGAGAAGAAGAATCTCTGAAGATAGCTGATACTTTTCTCAGAGTGGTATTTATTCTCGGTGCAGCAATGCCTCGCTTTATATTGGTTACTGACGATGACGCCAATAATAAGAGATGAGGTGGTGAAATATGGAGATGCCTGACGCGCATCGTTTGTTAACAGCATGACCTTGTGTGGTGTGGGTACGGACGTTAGAAAAATAGGGACGTCGCGGCGTGCGAGCAGCAGGTGCATTATGCGCGAGCGGAGCTATGCATGAGATTCGGCGCGCCTGCACCTGCGACGCGAGCGGTCACGTGGCTTTAGGCCCTCACGTGACTCCTGCGGCCCCCTCCCCAGCATACTTGGGTCTTCCCGGCACCGCCCAACGAGCGGCACGCGGCCGCGCGTGCTGGACTTCGCACTTGTGCCACCGCTGGCGTTTATAATCGCCTCGCCTCGTTGTGTATGCGGCAGCTAACGCAGATGGGCGTCCCTAGTTGAATACGTGAAGGGCATAGTCAGCTGCGTCTTTTTTATTCCAGGCCATTGTACCTCCAGCTTCTTCTTTTAAGATCATCTTGCTGATACGAAAGCTCGCTTTTTATTTAGTTTAACATTGTTAAAGTTGAAGAACTTAAGTTCGATGATTATATTCCCACTTTTTATAATGATATGTTTATTGTAGCCAAATAGCCATACAAGTTCAAAGTACAATTATAATCACACACAAAATTATAAATTTTACATATTGTTGTTTGCATAATCACTTATTGACGTGTGCTTTTAGTACAGATTTCTATATGGAAATGTTTGCATATTCGATGACACAGTTGACACTGACACATTACGTTTGTTTAATGATATGAAGTGTTATTGCAAATAATGTGGTAGAAACCATGGACTGCCATTCTGATGGTCACGAGTCTCATTTCAAAGTTTTCCTTTGTCTTTCTTCGGTCGGTCATGGCGCCTGTGCTGTAAAACGCTGGAAGTATGTCTTCCCTTTTCTCCTCCAATGTGTTTAATAGACTTTCCGAAGTGCTGGTGTTGGGTAGCACCAGCTTTGTACGTAGGTCTTCAATGAGGAAGCGTTCTCTCGACAGCAGGTACACAAGTCTGGATCGTGTCGTTTTGGACACTCCGATGGCCTTTTTTTATGAGGGATGCCTACACACCTAGTGTCGTTAGATTTTTCACTGTGAGATGTAATCCAACGATTTCTGTTCCGTACGGCAGTATTTGCGAGATTTTAGCTCTGAAGTGTCATTGCTGTTTCTAGGCTGAGCGATCTGATGTGTTCTATTTCATGGATAGCCCTTATTGTTTGCTTTGCTTTCTCTGTTATATGTTTTGTGATACATTTTGCACTTGTTTGTATCGTAACCCCTAGATACTCGAAGTCTGGTACATTTTTCAGTATTTTCTCCCGTGTGAAGATTTCAGCCGATGTACGTGCTCTTCCTCTATTTTTGAGCTCAATCATTTCTGTTTTGCCACATTTATTTCGAAACCGTTGGTTGGTTGGTTTGTTTGGGGGAGGGGACCAAATAGCGAGGTCATCGGTCCCATCGGATTGCGGAAGGGCGGGGAAGGAAGTCGGCTGTACCCCGTTTCAAAGAAATCTTCCTGGCATTTGCATGAAGCGATTTAAGGAAATCACGGAAAACCTAAATCAGTATGGCCGGGCGCCGGTTTGAACCGTCTTCCTTCCGAATGCGAGTTCAGTGTGTTAACCACTGCGCCACCTCGCTCGGTATTTCGAAACCGTGTTCGACGCACCAATCTTCCATATCATTTGTCGTTTCTTGTAGCTTTACAATGTTCTTTGAGCCTATTACAATATCGTCTGCATATGCGTATGAGATTACATCCTCTCATTGAGGTATTCTTACAGTTTCTTGCTCTGCAAGGATAAATAACGGAGCACTCGGTGGGTCTTCCTGAAGTACTCAGTTTGTTTAGAGTATCGGCTCTGATAGGGAGAGGTTATCCGCGATACTTATTTCGTTCCACCTCAGTATTGCACTTATTGTTCGTGACCAAATGTTGTTTTCACCTAGGGTTTCCTTTAGATTTTTTTTTTTTTTTTGTCACCAACTTTCGGTTTATAAAGTCAAAGGCTTTTGCGAAGTCTATAATACTACATAAAGCTCTTCTCTCGCTTCAAGGGCTTCCCATACGCTGTTTCACAGGAGTTCTATTGCGATCAGAGTTTACCTTCCTTCCCCAAATTCCATTTGGCTTTCGATTTTTCTCGTCGATTGTTTGCTTCATTCTTTCCGTTATTATTTTTGTGAGTGTTTTGAAAGGTATGTTTTCTAGTGCTGTGCTTCTGTATTTTGTAGGGTCGTCGGCGTCCCCTTTCTCTTTATATAGCACTTTTCTTATTGGTTGTCCCCACTGTTCTGGAATGGAGGCTGTGTTAGCATTTGGGCTGTGTCTTTTAAATGTTCGGTCCGGCACACAGTTTTAATCCGCCAGGAAGTTTCACATCAGCGCACACTCCGCTGCAGAGTAAAAATTTCATTCTGGATTCCCTATACAGTGTGTCAGGGCCTACAGCTTTTTTCTTCTTGGTACTGTTAATGGCGTCTTTAACTACTTCTGTGGTCAACGGGACTCATTTCGTAGTTGTTTATAGCGATGTCTTCTGTTTGCACTCTGGTAAGTCTTTGCAACCATTTATGAAGTTCGTTGACAGTATTTGAACTGCTGAACCTCTTGGGGAAAAATGTTAATTATTGCTTCGTATTTCTTTTCAGAAAACCATATTTATGGTCAGTGTAGAAACCAGACGAAATTCATTTGCAGACCAACATTTATTGAGAAAAGTTGATAATGCTTGTAAACATAAATACCAGGGGAAGTACTAGGTGAAGACTTTGGATTACACAAAGAAGATAATAAAGTAAGAATGCCAAAACTAGTAGTTATGTCCGAGATAATTTAAGTTATTTATAATATCAATAAGAGAATGGTGCATTACCACACAGTAACCAAGCTAGTAAGTCTTAATACCGTTGCCTGCATTTTCTCGATGATATAAGGGAAAAAACAAAGCAGGGAGAGAAAGCATTTAAGAAAAATTTAATGATAGAAGAGAAAAAGTAAGTTCAGAAGCAGCGGTAATGAAGATGTTTTCAGGTATTACTTATTAAGATACCGTAAAAAAGATGAGTTAAATCGTTTGGCGAAGTAGTGCTTGACAAAACGTGACGCACCAGACGAACTGCTAATCATGTTTGTTGTTGTTGTTGTTGCCTTCAGTCCAGAGACTGGTTTGATGCAGCTCTCCATGCTATTCTGCCCTGTGCAAGCTTCATCATCTCCAAGTAACTACTGCAATCGACATCCTTCTGAATTTACTTAGAATATTCATATCTTGATCTCCCTCTACGATTTTTACCCTCCATGCTGCTCTCCAGTACTAAATTGGTGATCACTTGATGCCTCAGAACATGTCCTACTAACCGATCCCTTCTTATAGTCAAGCTGTGCCACAAATTCCTCTTCTCCCCAATTCGATTCAGTACCTCCTCATTAGTTATGTGATCTACCCTCTAATCTTCAGCATTCTTCTGTAGCACCACATTTCGAAAGCTTCTATTCTCTTCTTGTCTAAAATATTTATTGTCTGTTTCACTTCCATACAGGCCTACACTCCACACAAATATTTTCAGAAAGGACTTCCTGACACATAAATCTACACTCGATGTCAACAAATTTCTCTTCTTCAGAAACGCTCTCCTTGCCATTGCCGGTCTATATTTTATATCTTCTCTACTTCGACCATCATCAGTTATTTTGTTCCCAAAATAGCAAAACTTGTCTACTACTTTAAGTGTCTCATTTCCTAATCTAATTCCCTCAGCATCGCCTGATTTAATTCGACTATATTTCATTATCCTCGTTTTGCTTTGGTTGATGTTCATCTTATATCCTCCTTTCAAGACACTGTCCATTCCGTTCAACTGCTCTTCCAGGTCCTTTGCTGTCTCTGACAGAATTACAATGCCGTCGGCACACCTCAAAGTTTTTATTTCTTCTCCATGGATTTTAATTCGTACTCCAAATTTTTCTTTTGTTTTCTTTACTGCTTGCGCAATATACAGGTTGAATAACATCGGAGATAGGCTGCAACCCTGTCTCACTCCCTTCCCAACCCCTGCTTCCCTTTGATGCCATCTGGTTTCTGTACAGATTGTAAATAGCCTTTCGCTCTTGTTTTTCACCCCTGCCACCTTCAGAATTTGAAAGAGAGTATTCCAATCAACATTGTCAAAAGCTTTCTCTAAGACGACAAATGCTAGAAACTTAGTTTTGCCTTTCCTTAATCTGTCTTCTAAGATAAGTCGTACGGTCAGTATTGCCTCACGTGTGCCAACATTTCTACGGAATCCAAACTGATCTTCCCCGAGGTCGGCTTCTACCAGTTTTTCCATTCGTGTTTGTATTTTACAGCCGAGACTTATTAAACTGATAGTTCGGTAAATCTCACACCTCTCAAGACCTGCTTTCTTTGGGATTGGAATTATTATGTTTTTCTTGAAGTCTGAAGTTGTTTCGCCTGTCTCATACATCTTGCTCACCAGATGATAGAGTTTTGTCAGGGCTGGCTCTCCCAAGGTTTTCACTAGCTCTAATGGAATGTTGTCTACCCGTGGTTTTTGTTTAGACTTAGGTCTTACAGTGTGTTCTGTCAAATTCTTCACGCAGTATCATATCCCTCTTTTCATCTACGTCCTCTTCTACTTCCATAATATTGCCCACAAGTACATCACCCTTTAAGTGTCTCATTTCCTAATCTAATTCCCTCAGCATCACCCAACTTAATTCGACTACATTCCATTATCCTCGTTTTGCTTTTGTTGATGTTCATCTTATATCCTCCTTTCAAGACACTGTCCATTGCGTTCAACTGCTCTTCCAACTCCTTTGCTGTCTCTGATAGAATTACAATGTCATCGGCGAACCTCAAAGTTTTTTTTTTTCTTCTCCGAATTTTTCTTTTGTTTCCTTTACTGCTTGCTCAATATACAGATTGAATAACATTGGGGAGAGGCTACAACCCTGTGTCACTCCCTTCCCAACCACTGCTTCCCTTTCATGCCCCTCGACTCTTATAACTGCCATCTGGTTTCTGTACAAATTGTAAATAGCCTTTTGCTCCCTATATTTTACCCCTACCACCTTTAGAATTTGAAAGAGAGTATTCCAGTCAACATTGTCAAAAGCTTTCTCTAAGTCTACAAATGCTAGTATCGTAGGTTTGCCCTTTCCTTAATCTTTCTTCTAGGGTAAGTCGTAAGGTCATTATTGCCTCACGTGTTCAAACATTTCTACGGAATCCAAACTGATCTTCCCCAAGGTCGGCTTCTACCAGTTTTTCCATTCGTCTGTAAAGAATTCGCGTTAGTATTTTGCAGCTGTGACGTATTAAACTGATAGTTCGGTAATTTTCACATCTGTCAACACCTGCTTTCTTTGGGATTGGAATTATTATATTCTTCTTGAAATCTGAGGGTATTTCGCCTGTCTCATACATCTTGCTCACCAGATGGTAGAGTTTTGTCAGGACTGGCTCTCCCAAGGCCGTCAGTAGTTCTAATGGAATGTTGTCTACTCCCGGGGGCTTGTTTCGACTCAGGTCTTTCAGTGCTCTGTCAAACTCTTCACGCATTATTGTATCTCCCATTTCATCTTCATCTGCATCCTCTTCCATTTCCATAATATTGTCTTCAAGAACATCGCCCTTGTATAGGCCCTCTATATACTCCTTTCACCTTTCTGCCTTCACTTCTTTGCTTAGAACTGGTTTTCCATCGGAGCTCTTGATATTCATACAAATGGCTCTCTTTTCTCCAAAGGTCTCCTGTAAGCATTATCTATCTTACCCCTAGTGACATATGCCTCTACATCCTTACATTTGTCCTCTAGCCATCCCTGCTTAGTCATTTTGCACTACCTCTCGATCTCATTTTTGAGACGTTTGTATTCCTTTTTGCATGTTTCATTTACTACATTTTTATATTTTCTCCTTTCATCAATTAAATTCAATATCTCTTCTGTTACCCAAGGATTTCCGCTAGCTCTCGTCTTTCTATCTACTTGATCCTTTGCTGCCTTCACTATTTCATCTCTCAAAGCTACCTATTCTTCTTCTACTGTATTTCTTTCCTCTGTTCTTGTCAATTGTTCCCTAATGCTCTTTCTGAAACACTCTACAACCTCTGGTTCTTTCAGTTTATCCAGGCCCCATCTCCTTAAATTCCCATCTTTTTGCAGTTTCTTCAGTTGTAATCTACAGTTCATAACCAATAGATTGTGGTCAGAGTCCACATCTGCCCCTAGAAATGTCTTACAATTTAAAACCTGGTTTCAAAATCTCTGCCTTACCATTGTAGTATAATATATCTGAAACCTTCCAGTGTCTCCAGGCCTCTTCCACGTATACAACCTTCTTTCATGATTCTTAAACCAAATATTAGCTATGATTAAGTTGTGCTCTATGCTAAATACTCCCTGGCTTCTTCCTCTTTCATTCCTTATCCCCATTCCATTATCACCTACTACTTTTCCTTCTCCTACTATTGAATTGCAGTCCCCCATTACTTTTAAATTTTCGTCTCCCTTCACTATCTGATTGATTTCTTTTATCTCATCATACATTTCTTCAATCCCTTCGTCATCTGCAGATCTACTTGGCATATAAACTTGTACTACTGTGGTAGGCCTGGGCTTCGTGTCTACATTGGCTACAATAATGCGTTCACTATGCTGTTCGTAGTAGCTGACCCGCGCTCCTATTTTTTTTTATTCATTATTAAACCTACTCTTGCATTACCCCTATTTGATTTTGTATTTATAACCCTGTATTCACCTGACCAGAAGTCTTGTGCCTCCTGCCACCGAACTTCACTCATGAAATTACAATGATATCCAGATCTTTAGCTGCTTACCGGCGTTGATAAATATAAACGCAGGCAGTTGAAAATGTGTGCACCGACCGGGACTCCCTGTTTACATGGCGGACGCTCTATCCGTCTGAGCCATCGAGGACACAGCGGATAGCGCGACTGCAGGGATCTGTGACACGCTCCACGTGAGACCCACAGTTCCACCTTACTGTCCACACACTACATTTGTAGTGCCCTACCCACTATACTCATTACTCGCGGCAGTCAGTCTACCGAATCCCGTACGAGTTAGGGCAAGTGAGTGCATCCGCACTCAGGAAGATCATTGGCCAGTAAGCCTTTCTATTTGAAGATGGTATCTGTTCTTTCTTTCATATGAAATTCACTCATTCCTAGTATTTCTAAATTTAACCTATCCATTTCCCTTTTTAAATTTTCTAACCTACCTACCCGATTAAGGGTTCTGACATTCCACGCTCCTATCCGCCGAACGCCAGTTTTCTTTCTCCTGATAACGACGTCATCCAGAGTAGGCCCCGCCCGGATATCCGAATGGGGGACTATTTTACCTCCGGAATATTTTACCCAAGAGGACACCATGATCATTTAACCGTACAGTAAAACTGCATGCCCTCGGGAAAAATTACGGCTGTAGTTTCCCCTTGCTTTCAGCCGTTCGCAGTACCAGTACAGCAAGGCCGTTTTGGTTTATGCTACAAGGCCAGATCAGTCAATCATCCAGACTGTTGCCCCTGCAAATACTGAAATGCTGCTGCCCCTTTTCAGGAACCACACGTTTGTCTGGCCTCTCAACAGATACCCCTCCGTTGTGGTTGCAGATACGGTACAGCTATCTGTATCGCTGAGACACACAAGCCTCCCCACCAGCAGCAAGGTTCCTGGTTTATTTGGAGAGGAAATCATGTTTACAGGAGTGAAAAGTATAGTAATATAGTTTTGGGGGAAATGGCCTAGCTTAATGAAAGATCACTATTGATGGGAGAACATTCACATTTCCAGTATGTTGGGTCAGACATTAGTTATACTTTAGTCCTGATAAGCCACAGGACGAACACTTGCTGGACATGTGACGTCTTATGACATTATAGCAAGAATGTTTCATAATGGAATTTTACAAGTGTTGAACATATGGGGGTTAGAATGCTTGACTCCAAAGGAAAAAGCCCTAAACCAAAAACAAACATCTGAAAGAGTTCCTTAGGTCGAAATTGATGAAACTGAAAAAGGGTGACCCTTTCTAAACTTGTCAAGTCAGAAGAACAACGCGAACATGAGCGGGAACATGGACAACAGAACACGAAGAACACTCTGCCAATAGCGAGTTTCACCTTAATTCCTCCACGCCTAAGGCTAGAGTAACGTAAGTCATTACAGCATCATCCAGTGTCGTCATCAGCATTATCGTCACAGCACATTGCATAATGGAGACGGGGTGAGGTGTCGCAGTGGTTAGGACACTGGCAGGAGTGGGGTTCTAATCCCCTTCCGGCTGTTCACATTTAAGTGTGTCCTGAATCGACGAAGGCAAATGTCGGGATGAGCCAGCCGATATTCTTCCCACTACTCAATCTCTCCTAGCACCGTCTTAAATAACTTCGGTGTCGACAGACCATTAAACTGTAGACTACCATCCGGTGTTTTTTTTTATTATCTCATTCGCCAAGTTTGGCATTCTCTGGTTAAGGCTCTTTTTCACCATTCTTTTAATTTTACAGTATCGAATTTATCCTGGTGTCGTCTGTTAGTTTGCATTTTCTTGCTCTTTGAGCTTTTGCCCAGTCGCAATTACCTCTAAACCATCCCTTATTACGCAAGGTTTTTTCATCGAATGTCCTTATTCATTACATTTATTACCTTTGATTGTCCTCAGAAACCGCCTTCCTTTACTCATCTCCTCCTCCATAATTTTGCTCTCCGAATTGTTTACGGTTCAGCACCGCAAAAGTTCACACTCCAAACGAAACATTCAACTAATCCTTTTCGTGGCTGCTTACCCAAAGATCTTCAGAAGTTTATTCTATGAAAACGATATCTTTGGCGTAGCTCCTGTTTTTAAATAATAATAATATTAATGATCATATTTGTATAAAGTAAGAGAAAGCTGTCCACAAACCAAAGATTGGTTTGAATACAACTGTGTTTTATATCATTCGTGCACACCAAGACGACTCGTGGCTCAGGGGCTCTTAGAAGTAGCTGAATCGATAGAAATTAAATTACATCAAAAGTTTTTGATTGCTTTCTGATAGTTGCCTACGTTAACTAGCAGACATCATTGTGTTTAAGGCATCTAAAACTATCCAACCTAAGCTACACGCGGAGTTTACAATCGCTGAAACGTTGAACGTATTTGAGTTTGAAATCACTTATATAATGTTACATACATTAAACATTATGTCGCCTGCTATCTAAAGTGGATAGCTATCCTAAAGCATTCAACGTCTATTAACGTATGTTGGATTCTTTCGTTTCACTACTTCCATCAGTCACCTCGTCGAGAATGGTGGCATTGCCCTTTCGAAAGCGGTAAGCCATTGACAGTCTCCCATTTGCCATCCTCCGACCTTTGAACTGATTTACGCAGCCAAAGAAAGAAAGAAAGAGAGAGAGAGAGAGAGTGTGTGGGGGAGAGGGGGCGGGGGGTGAGGGGCGGAAACTACAGTTTAACCTAGACTCCGGACCCCAGTAACCCTACACATTTTTCACATTAACGCCACTGCGAAAGACACCGAGGACACATTAGTAAACACTGATAGAGTAATACTAATGTTGTCCTTATTACTGAAAACAAGGATAACAATGAAGTTTTCTGTAATAATGGCAATAGTAATGTTATTATTGAGAAAAGGTTAGCAATGAATGATTCAAAGAACAACTACATAGGCTCAGTTGCGCAGAAGTATCACGTTCATGCAATAGTTGGAGGTGACTTTAGTCTAGCGAATACAGACTGAGAGGTCTAAGGATTCGTTACAGGTCGAACGAGCAGTCTTGCGAAGTACTTTCGAACGCTTTCTCCGGAAACATTGTAGATTTTTTTAATGTCTCCTCTTTTCAAATTACAGATTACACAGTTTAAAATATGATCCATAGTTGGAAGTTCACCGCTCTCCGAAAGCTGTCCTGAACAATTAGTCCGACACCCTACACACTTTGGGCCGGCCGGTGTGGCCGAGCGGTTCTAGGCGCGTCAGTCTGGAACCGCGCGGTCGCTACGGTCGCAGGTTCGAATCCTGCCTCCGGCATGGATGTGTGTGATGTCCTTTGGTTAGTTAGGTTTAAGTAATTCTAAGTCTAGGGGACTGATGACCATGGCTCAGAGCCATTTGAACCCTACACACTTTGGAAATATACTGTCCAGTCACATAAATGTGATCACCTGACAAAAGCCGGTACAACCACCATTTGTAGCGCGGACGTGCGTGAAGAGAATCAGTGAGATGGAAGATACCGACAGGGATGTGGAGCCGTGCCAATTCCAGTGCTGTGATCAGCTGCTCTAGTGTTTAGGTTTCTCATTTGAGGATCCATTGCGGGGAACAGCCCGATCAAGGTGGTCCTACAAATTCTCGATTGAGTTAAAATTCTGGGAGTCTGGTGGCAAGGGGAGTACGATAAATTCATCCTGGTACTCTTCGAACCACGCACCTACACTGGGAGGTCTGTGGCACTTTCCTTGTCCTGCTGGTAGATGCCAAAGTGCCGAGGAGAAAATAAACTGTGGATATGGTCACCAAGAATAGATGCATAATTGTGTTGATTCATTGTGCCTCCCACGGAATGCTACGAAAAGATTCCCCATCCTTCTCCGGCCTGGACCCTTGCTACGATTGTTGCTGGGTGTTTGCTTTCAGACGTTTCACGCCGTGCACACCAACGGTCTCTGTTCGATGGAGCATAAAACGTGATTCGTCTGAACAGATTACTTGTCGTCAGTGGACGTCCAGTTGTGCTATACGGGTACAAATTCCAGCCTTCGTCGCTGATGAACAGCAGTCTTCACGGGTGCATGAAACTGGCGCCTGCTGTGGAGGACTATATGCAACAACGTTCGCTGAACGGTCGTTGAGGAGAGTCTGTTGGTAGTCGCTTGGTTCATCTCGTGGTCAGTTGTTCAGCTGTTGCAACTCTTTTGCCCCGTACGTATCTCCGCAGCCGTTGTTCACCCCTGTCATCTATGGCCCATGGCGCATCACAGTTGCCGGCGCCGGTTTTGGATAACGCCATGTTGTCATGCACGGTGTTCCTTAACCGCGGCGGCACGCACGCTGTTTACAAACTGTAGCCGTTTCGGAAATGGTTCCATCCTCACCGCGAAAGCCAATGATCATGCCCTTTGGGACGACACATTAATCGTTTTCTTTCTGCATCACAACAACAACTGCACTGTTTTCCGCATCCCTCGCATCACGCTTTATATACCCTCCCCTGCTAGTGCTGCCACCTGCCGTCTGTGAGTAGTTATTGCACGTTGACGTCGAACATAGGATGTGATAACATTAATGTGACTGGACCGTGTATTTTAGACCACCTAGCTGCAGACACCCTTGACGTTATCGACAGTACCAATATAGAGACCCTGGCCACTCAGGGATCTGTGGCAATGAACAAGCCGATAGATTGGCTAGGATGGGGGCAACAACTCCATTTATTGGACCGGAACCTGTCTTGACAATCACCAAGGCTATGATCAAATTAGAACTACGGAGCTGGCTTAGGAAACAGCACGTAGGACATTGGACCAAGGTCCATAAACAAAAACATGTTAAGGTAATGATGCCCAAGCCATGTTTTAAAAGAAGTTCTGTAATCCTGGGATTGAACAGGAAAGAGATCAGACTCATGACTGAACTGATGACCGGCCATGGGAACTTCAAAAAACACCTACACACAATGGGTATAATGGAAGAGGACCCTAAATGTAGGATCTGTGATGAGGGTGAAGAAACTGCACCTCACACTTAATCTTTGAATGCATGGCATTGGAGAGTAAAAGATACAGATCTTCGGGACAACTAGACCTGAAGAAATTGTGTCTAACAAAAAACTGGTAGAGGGACTCCTTGCACTATTTAAGGGCACTGGTTGGCTTTACTAGATATACAGGGAGCGATACCGCACAATAAATCCAGTTTCGGTGCGGGCATTGGCGGGTTAGACCTAAGCTGTTTTAGCTCTCCTGTTAAAATCAAATCAAACCAGTATAGAGATAAGGATTAGCTATCACGATGTCATCCTAGCCATGATGGTTTCTAAAGTTAATAAATCCATCAAAAAAGGCTAGGAAGGTTTTTATGTTCGAAAGAGCAGATAAGCAATTGTTAACATCCTACTTAGACTATGAATGGATATCATTTAGTTCCAGTATAATGAGGGTAGATGAGGTTCTCGCAAAGTTTAAAATAACCGGAATCGCAGTCTGCAGAAGTATACGCGGAATAAGTGATTAAAGGATAAAAAAGACCCACCGTATCTTAATGAAAAAATTCGGGCAATGCTGAGAAAACAGATTGTTACACTCTCGGTTCAAGAAAGGTCGCAGATTTGTCGAGAGACAAAGGTTAGTTGAAACTTGTGCGTCTAGGACGGATACGTCAAGTATGCAACTACTTCCAACGTCATAAGTTAGCGAAAGAACTTACCGACAATCCTAGAAAATTCTAGCCCAACGTAATTGGCTTCTAGTCAGTCACTCGTACACCAATATGGTGTGGCAGTACAAGACTGCAAAAAGAAACCAAAAGTTTTAACTTTCGCGTTTCAAATATGATTCACGCAAAAGGCTCGAACATATCTAACATCGCTTGATCGCCACACCGAATCCTATACGGAGGACAAACATGGGCATCTTTGGTGTTGAGAAGCAACTAAATGGCTGAAAAGAAATACGTCGCCAGGTCCAGATAGGATGCCAGTTGAGCTTCACAGAGAACAGTCTTGGGCATTGGCCTCATACTTACACTGTGTTATCAAAAGTATCCGGACACCTGGCTGAAAATGACTTACAAATTCATGGCGCCCTCCATCGGTTATGTTGGAATTCCCGCCCTCCATCGGTTATGCTGGAATTCAATATGGTGTTGGACCACCCTTAGCCTTGGTGACAGCTTCCACTCTCGCAGGCATACATTCAGTCAGGTGCTGGAAAGTTTCTTGGTGAATGGCAGCCGATTCTTCACGGAGTGCTGCACTGAGAAGAAGAAGAAGAAGAAGAAGAAGAAGAAGAAGAAGAAGATGATGATGATCTTTGATTTGTGGGGCGCTCAACTGCGCGGTTATCAGTGGCCGTACAAATTCCCAGCCTTTGGTCAGTCCAGTCTCTCCACTGTCATGAATGAGGATGAAATGATGAAGACAACACAAACATCCAGTCATCTCGAGGTAGTGAAAATCCCTGACCCCGCCGGAAATCGAACCCAGGACCCCGTGCTCGGGAAGCGGGAACGCGACTGCAAGATCACGAGCTGCGGACTGCACTGAGAAGAGGTATTGATGTCAGTCGGTGAGGCCTGGCACGAAGTCGACATTCCAAAACATCTCAAAGGTGTTGTATAGGATTCAGGTCAGGACTCTGTGCAGGCCAGTTAATTACAGGGATGTTATTGTGTAACCACTCCGCCACAGGCCGTGCATTATGAACAGGTGCTCGATCGTGTTGAAAGAGGCAATCGCCATCCCCGAATTGCTCTTGAACAGTGGGAAGCGAGAAGGTGCTTTGCATATGATGACCCTCTTCAACTGTTGGCGGTATCTGTCAGTCAACAGAAGAGGTCGTCCTGTAGTCTTTTGTGCTGTACGTGTCCCTTCACGATTCCACTTGACTATCACATCGGAGACAGTGGACCTAGGGATGTTTAGGAGTGTGGAAATCTGGCGTACAGACGTATGACACAAGTGACACCCAAATCACCTGACCAGGTTCGAAGTCCGTGAGTTCCACGGAGCGCCCCATTGTGGTCTCTCACGATGTCTAATGACCACTGAGGTCGCTGATATGGAGTAACGTGCAGTAGGTTGCAGCACAATGCACCTAATATGAAAAACGTACGTTTTTGGGCGTGTCCGGATACTTTTGATCACATAGTGTAGCTTCCATTTATAGCGAATCATATTTCTCAAAGCTTTTGACACATTGCCACGCTACAGACTGTTAACGAAGATCCGAATATACGGGAAAGGTCCTCAGTTATTTGAGTGAACCTAAGACTTCTTTTTTAAGCAATAGAACGCACTGCTTTGTTTGGGACGACAACTGTTCAACAGGGACAAGGGTATCGTCCGGAGTGATACGATCATTCTTTTACATAAACGATCTGACTGATAGGATGAGCAGCAATCTGCGATTGCTTGCTGATGACGTTGTGATGTACGGGATAGTGTCGTCGCTGGGTTACTGCAGGAGGATACGGGATGACTTACCTAGAATTTCTATTTGGTGTGATAAATAGCAACTTGTTCTAAACGTAGAAAAATATAAGTTAACGCAGCTGAGTAGTAGAAACAATCTTCCAATGTACAAATACAGTATTAGTGGCAAGCTGCTTGAAACAGTCACGTCGATTAAATATCTAGGCGTAACGTTACAGAGTGACATGAAATTCAGTTGTAGGGAAGGCCAGTGGTCGACTTCGGTTTATTGAGAGGGCTCTAGGAAAGTGTGGCTCGTCAACAAAGGAGACCGCGTATAGCACACTTGCACGATCTACTCTTGATTACTGTTCGAGTGTTTTTTTTTTTTTTTTTTTTTTTTTTTTTTTTTTTTTTTTTTTTTTTTTTTTTTTTTTTTTTTTTTCACCGAAACAATTCAGAGGTGTGCTGGTAGATTTGTTATCGGTAGGTTCGATCAGTATGCGAGTATTGCGGAAATGTTGCATGAACGCAGCGGGAAAGCTGTAGGGAAAAAGTGCTATTCGCGAAACACGATTGAGAATATTTAGAGAATCGCCATTTGCGACAGAACTACCCTGTTGCCAGCAACAGCAAGGGCCGTCAAGACGAGACAAAGCAATGCTCCTACGGAACCTTATAGATAGTCGCTTTTCCCTCTCTCCATTTGTGAATGGAACACGCACCGTATAGGGGCTTGTAAATGTATCTAAATGTAGATGAGTGCCAAAGAAATAGTTTTCAAAGAAAATAAATTTCCTGTGAGTCTTTGGGAACGTAACGAACAGTAGATTCGTACATATCACTGCTTACTCGATTACAAAAATCAGTATCTTGGTCTGACAGTATTTTATTAAAATTGATTGTCGGTTTCGGGTTTGCAGCCTTCAACAAATCTAAAAATTCAGCAACGTCACGTAGGCACGTAGTCAATTTTAATAAAGTACCATGTGGTCAAAATATTGATTTTTATGGTCAAATCCGTCACAAGTGTCAGTGGTCTCCTCAGGAGATACAAACGGTCTCTTTCCGCGGCATTGCTTATTCTGTAAACACACATTAAAGGACACTATAAGGATGATTTGAAAAATTCCTCTGGCGGTTTCTCGAGTTGGTATTCGTTTTTATTAGGCGCAAGCCGATGGTACGACAGGACATAGGGGCTGTCTCCAATGGCCCACATACTTCATGTGGGAGTTCCCCACAGTGACGGAGTCGACCGCTCTTATCGACTTTGGCCGCGACCGCGCGTGCGTGGTTGCAGTTCCATCACGCAGGAACCGAATGACGACAGGCAGCAGCCGCTGCGTGCTCGCCTGCACGTTACAGCGCCGTAGCTGACGCCACACGTCTCCGCTTTCCCTCATCTCGATCCGAACCACCACGGCCTCAGTTCTGGCAACTTCCGAGCTCTCACAGCCGTCTTGTGGGTTAAAGTGTGCACCAGCCCGACACTCGAATGATTAACCGCATTCCTGAGGCATGTTTTTATGCCACTCACAGAAGCGATGCTGCAGATGTATGCACGGGCTCCCAAATCCGCCTTCTGTGAACCGATTTCCCAAAACCGCCTCTGATTGGTTGTGTAAACACACCATTATCTTCTTTTACAATTGACATAGTGCCAACTAGAAGTCTGAGATATTTGTAAATGTTTTTATAATAATTTATTAAGTCACAATAGCTTGAATATATGTAAACTATTCACACTATTAGTTTCAGCAAGTAGTTGCCATCTTCAGGAGTGATAAATCCACTAAGTAGGTTCGCACAGATATAAAACTAATATAGTTAGGCTCTTGAGACATCACGAAGCCAAATAAAATATTTAAATTTATATCACATCACCACGTGGCCAAAAACTGTATTTGTTATACACGAGTACAAAACTTTATTAGAGGATTTGTCATATCTGATGGTAGCAACTACTTGTTGAAACTCGTAATGTGAATATTTTACAGATTTATTTAAATTATCATGATGTAAGAAGCTGTTATACAAACTTCATATTTATCTATTCCGGTGATGCAGACTTCGGTGCCGGATTTGTGTCGCTACCCACTTTCGCTTCATGTAAACACTCTACTGCAGTTGAGTCGTCATTGTGTTGTCAGGTTGCTGCTTCCTTATACGATGTTGGTTTATGTGAACGAAGTGATTTTACGTTGAGTGAAGGGAAAATAGTAGAGTTGGACTGACCAACAAGTTATTCATTTTTTTTATTTAATTGATAATAAGTACCTTCTTATTTTTATAAGGTGCAAAGTAGTACGTAAAAACTGATACTTTGTATAGTCGAACTACTTGGTAGCAGTCACAAACAGTAGCTGGTGACAGAACATTCACTAATTCTATACACAGGATTATGAGTTTGTCTTTACGCGTTAGGAAATTTTCTAGCCGTTCCAGGTCTCTACAATGGATATTGGACATTGAGTTGGATAAGAGTTACGAAATGCGTCTTGCAAAACACAGCAGTGATTACTTTTATATTTACTATCAATTTCGATCACATTCTGACCATCCAAAGACCTTGTGGACCGTTGTAGCAGTAGACTAGCCACTAGACATGTTCCAGGCATATTAATGTTTATATAGCAAGACAGAGTGTATATTTGTTATATCACATGGAAGAGGTTGCAGTGTTACAGCTGAGGAATGCACAGTTAAATACTTCTTTAGTAATTGAGACTGTATTAGCGCATGTAATACTCGATGAACACTGTTTCTCGAGGCACTATGCACAGTCATTGTATGCACTTTATATGAACAATATCTGGTCAGAAACATCTGGACCCCTATTGGTGGAATCTCTTTGCCATTATAACGGATTCAACTCTGCTGGGAAGATGTTGTAACTCATACCTGAGGTGTTCAGTTGGATTTAGGTCGGGACTCTGAGCAGGCCAGTCCATTTTGGGAATGTTATGATCTACAGATCATTGCCTCGTGGGTGCTGCTTTCTGACACAGTCATCGTCTTCGAATCGCCTCTACAGTACGCAGTACACAGTACTGTAAAATATGTTCATATCGTGCATGTACGTTTTTATTAAGAGCAGTAAGAGAGCAACACCCTAACCACAAGAAACACCCCCGTACTGTAATACCCACCCCTCCTTACTTCACAGTTGGCTTTCAGCGTTGACTACAGAAATGTGTGGCTTGTGATGAGCTGCTCGACTATTGTGCCCCTTCTTTTTCGTCTACACAGTCATTGTGCTAGACGAACTGCTGGAAGTCACAAGTGATTCATGCAAATTTAAATAACCACCCTCTGCAGTGTTAGACAGTACCTGTCAAACGAAGCGTTAGACCTGCCTGGTCTTGGTTTAGTTGTGATTGTTCCTTCACAGTGACATCACCAGCAGTCTGCTGGGAAGCTTTAGAAGGGCTGTAATTTCTCTGATGGATTTTTTACTCAGGTGACAGTCAGTGACTAGGCCACGTGCCAAGCCACTGAGCTCGCTTGACTGCCCATTCTGCTGTTAACTTTTCTACTAACAACACAACATTCCCCGCTTCCTCCGCCTCTCCTGACATCTAGTGGTCCATCACTCATTACATAGGGATATCCAGGTGTAGTGGGGCTAAGAGAGAATGGCCACAGCCCGTACCATTGCCTGGTTCCCCGTCCCCTCCTCATTGATATAGAACAATTTACATATGTTTAAAGTGGTTGTAAATTCAATAGCTCAATTGTTCTAGAGATTTTCGTCCATCCTTATGACATCACAGGTCAGAGCCCAGTTGTTCGAGTGTAAATTGGCTGGAAATCCATGATGAGCAGGTATCCTGTTGGACCTGTAATTATGAGCAGAGCCTGTATGATGTAACAATCGAAGAAGGCAGACCTGGGTGGTGGTGGTGGAGGTGGTGGTAAGTTCCTATGGGAGCAAACTGCTGAGATCATCGGTCTGCTGACCTGCGAACATGACTACAGTCTGCATAGTTGCTAGGTTAATTGTGTCCTGAGTTTGGAATCCAAAATGACCAGCCGGTTTTCCCCTCAAGTCGCGGACCACTTACCCTAATTTTAAAATGGTGAAGAATTAAAAAATGCCAGAGGTCGCTTATGTTAATTATAGAATGGTAGGAGTTCAAAGTCATTGGTTTTCCACACTTGCAGTTCACTAGCACACATTTTAAAATGTTGCTAACGCGACTTTCATACATTAAATAATTTCCCCTCATCCATGTAATTGCCACAGCATGCATATTTAAACATATTCCTCCACACCAAGTACCCCAAGTTTAAAGTGATGGGAAATTAAAAAATCCACTTCCCCTAAGTTTGACATGGTGGGAAGCCCACTGGTTGATAGAACTGGAGCACTTTCCCGAAGTTTAATTTCTGTAGCTCCTTGGTGTAACCTGTATGGTCATTAAATAACTGCCACGTGTAAGCTTAGCAGGAAAGAAAAGGAGTAGATATGCACTTGCTTTTTATTTGTTTAAGTGTTGCCAGTTGTGTCGCACCGACCCACTCACATTCATGCAAAGTGTTTGGTCGTGTATTTATAAGGACCACTGACTTGCCAGTGCAGCCCACAAGTCCTCGAGAGACGGAGTTCAATGTTGTAAACCTCAGGCAGTTACGGTATACATGCTGAGACCCTGAATCTCAGGCACAATATTCGTAACTGAATGCTAGGCGCTCCAGTGGGCCACTGGATCCTGTGTATTCAGCCACTTTCGCCTAAACAGCTTGTGTCTGAATCGGCCGGTGACATATCTCGCAGCTGGAATGCGGGTAGGTTTTTGTCACCTGTTGTGCGCTACTGGGAGGCATCCTCATCAGGGCTACACAATTTCACAGTTAGCCTGCTCTAATATTAGAGATGAATTGTTTCTGGCCTCTTATACGTCTGGAATGCATCATTTTCAGACACATTACCAAGGCCATAATTAGTTTTATAACCTGACAGGCACTTATTATGCCAACATACATCCAAGCTGAGTGTAGAAGCAGGAACCAACACTGTTGCATTCACTGCTCCAGACTGCACTGCTGCTAGGTGCTGTAACGCACCTCGAGGAACAGCAGAATGGTGCACTTCTGTCAACTTACGTCTCGCGTAAGGACAGCGAAGGTAAGACAAAATCAGAGACCAGATTGAATCATATCGTCATCGTTCCTTCCATCCGTTTACGACTGGAATATAACTGAAATGAGTAAATGAATGAATATTGTACTGACATCACTAAGTTTTCCGTTGAAATCAGTGACTGCAGTAATGTTATCAACCAATTTTCTGTGTAAATCTGGGAATTTGATTTGGCTACATGCCAGACAGTTATGTGTTATTGGGCAAATGATCAAACATTTTTGTTCTGCATATTGAACTCCTTTTTGAGCCACTGACAGCTTTAATACTGGGTAATAAGGGTCATTGCTTCCTCTACCGTTATAGATTCTAGACATTGCTTCCCTACTCAGATTGTGATGTAATATTTTAATTGGTGAGTATATGTTTTGTACAGTTAAAATGCCTAACTTCCTGAAGGGGTACCTACATGATGACTGCAGGTGAACACCACATATTATTCTTACTGTTCGCTTTTATTCAATCAGTTCTTTGTTTGTAAGTGGTGAGACAACCCCAGAAAATTACTCCATAAAACATTATCGAGTGAAAATTTGCAAAATATATATGGAGGTTGATTCGTGTGTTCCCAAGACTAGCAATTACATACGAGCGAAAGTAGTTGAATTTAAGTTTGAGAAGCGCAGTTATATGCTTCTTCAGTTCAGGTTTTCATCAATATTTACACACAAAAAATTCTACCCTATTTATTGACTCTTGTTCCTGTGCTACATCAATTGTCGGCATGACTCTGTTTGCTGTACAGAACAGAATTTCTCAAAATTTAGGGAGAGTCCATTTTCAGAGAACCAATTAATAATTCTTTGGAAAGCATTGTTAACAATCTCTTCTCTGTCTTTCTCTGTAATGGGATTTATTATAACACTAGTATTGTCTGCAAAAGGCACCAATTCTGCTTGTTGAATGTCAAGTGAAAGGTGATTCACATTTATAAGGAATAGGAGTTGACCTAAAATTGAAAACTATGGGACTACTTTCGTGATTTCTCTCCAGTCATTAAACTTTTATACCCTTCCAACATTGTTTGAATTAGTTGTCACAATTTTCTGCATTATGTTTATTAAGTATGATTGAAATCAGCTGTGTGCAAAGCCATCGATTCCATAAAACTTGAGTTCTTTTAAGAGTGTAACATTATCCACACAATCAAATGCATTGGAAAGATCACAAAACTACCAACTGGCGATATTTTATTACTTAAGTCTTACAATATTTGATGAGTGAATATAAAAATAACATTTTCATCTGAGCAACCATTCTGGAAACTCAACTCCGGTATGCTAAGTAATTTGTTTCTACTCAGGTGGGAGGCCGCTCTTGAGTACATTACTGTTTTGAATATTTAGAAAAAAGATTTCAGTAAGGAAATTGTATGATAATTATTTAAATCTTTCTGTTCACCTTTCTTACGAAGAGGTTTAGCAATTGCATATTTTAATCTGCCTACAAAAATTCCTTGTGTCAGTGATGCATTACATACATCACTAAAGATATTACTTGTGTCGTAAGTTAGAAGAACTTTTCATATTCCTGTTTGAATTCCATCAATACGATATGAGCTTTTGTTTTTTAGAATTTTCATAGTTCTGTTAATTTCACTGAAGGATATTGGTGCTACATCTGGTTGCTTAAAGTTTTATGAAATCACATTTTTATGATTATTAATAATATCCAATATATATATGTTATGATTCTATGGTTTTTATTTATTATCTCTCCCTCAGAGTTACGGTCCCCTGATATTGACTGCTCAGTGCCTGATACGTTTAAGCAGCAGTGGCAATCAGCTCACCATGCAGACAGACTCCCTCATGCAGGACTTCATGTATTGAAGCAGGACACAGAATTGCTTGCAGACTTCGAGATTCCTATACCTCCCGTAGCTGCACTGATCATCAAGCCACCAGCCTGATACATTGGAGCAGAAATCAAGTCAACACGTAGAATTATTTCCAGACTTTGAGTTTCCATTATCACCAACATCTGCACCACTTGTTGTGCCTTTAGCTTTACACAGAGCGCCTATGAATGTGGTGTTATTCCCGCAAGAAGTGCAGTCTAAATGCGATTGACAGTAAAAATGTTTTTGTTGGCTTGTCCACAGATCAAGAGTTCAGTGCAGTCATAATTTTTGAAAATCCACAGTTTAGTGACTTAAAATTAGTGCTTTCACGCTATGCATGGTATTAATTATGACATAATTCAACACAAATAACTGCAGTATTTAATGCTCAAATACTTGCAATGTTACTTGATTGTTGTACCACATGTGTTGGGGAATGCCTGTAGCGTACAGTAGGTGACAAACACCTACCCACATTCAAGCCACATGACTTGTTGCCATCTGATTTGGACACGTATTGTGAAGCTGGCTACATAGGACCAAGCGGCTTACTGGAATGTCTAGCCCTCAGTTACAAATACGGTGCCTAAGAGACAGGATCTCAGCACGTGCACTGTAACTGTCTGAGGCTTTTGGCAGTGGAATCCTGCTCTTGATGGCATGGAATACGATGCGACAGTGGCACTTACAAGTGCATCGCCAAAAACATTGTAAGAATACAAACAGATGAGCATGGCATGAATGGAAATGCTCAAACAAATAAAATACAAGTACATACCTACACCTTTCCTATCCTGCGCCACGAGCGCGCGCACACGTACACACACACACACACACACACACACACACACTCACACACTCACTCACACCGCAATTGTTTAACAACCATGCATGCTACATCAGTGAGTTTTACAGCTATGAACAAGTACTCTATATCGACAGCCAGTGGTCTTTCCCGCAATTTTAAACTTAGGGTAAGTGTATTATTGGATTTCTCGCCATTTTAAACTCAGGATGAGTGAATTCTTTTGAAAAAAAAATCGCCATTTTAAACTTAGAACAAGAGGTTTTTTAATATCCCACCATTTTAAATTAGAGGTAACTGAGGTGGAGGAATTTGTTTAAACATACAAGCTTTGATGTCAGAGGGGTGAGGGGAAATTGCTTTAACTTACTACACAAGTGCTAGCAACGTTTCAAATTTAGGGCAAGTCATAGGAATGGGGAAAACCAACGATTTTTAATTTCCCGGTGTTTTAAACGCAAGACCGGATTCTGTACTTAACAGAAGAGCCCATGTTGTATTTTTTTTAAAATTTCTCATCATTTTAAAACTGGGACAAGTTCTGTATGAATTCAGGCGAAACCCTCTGGCCACATTGGATTCTAAACTTAAAATGCAAGTGACCAGACAATCGTGCAGGGTACGCTCATATTTCCAGGTCAGTCTTCTTGGATTGTGATGTCATAGAGGCTGTGCTCGTATTCAACCAGTCGGATAATTGCCCATCTTGGATTTCCAACCAATTTACACTTAGAATTACTAGGTTCTGGGCTAGGATGTCGTAGTAGCAGGAGGAAAACTTGTAGCACAATTTGGTTATTGAATTTCCTATGATTTTTTGGAATTTTCCCCTATTTTTATACATAGCGAAATATTGGCCAATATCAGTGGGGTATGGAGTGGGAAGTCTGGCAACAATGTAGACTGTAAAAAGTTTTCAGTGGCGCCGAGCCACAGTCGTATAGTTATTTTTGGAAAGAATACGCCGCCCTTTGACTGTATATTAATGTATTTATCTTCTGTACTTTCTAGATTTAGGGTTTTGTGCTATTATCTAGTACAGTGCTAAAAGTTCTTAGGCCATTAACACATAACATGTGGTAAAGGTCGTCCAAAGCAGGTAAACAAGACTGCTTTGGACTGACTTTACCAGGTATGACATGTTAATGAACTAAGCACTTTTAGGATTGTACTCGATAATGGCATAAAGCTGAAACCTAGATAGTACAGAAGATAAATATCGTAGTCCCACTACTTCCAGATGCTTTTTGATCAGATAGTGTAGCTGTTCTCGTTTGGTCCAGATGGTCCACAGTCAAAATTTGACCGAAATCGATAGTCAAAATAAAAATAAGTAGATCTGTGTATTACATGATGCAGTTCCTAAATTTTACGAAAGTCGCCCGAGACTGCGTTCACAAAATATTTCAGTTAGATAAGAGTTTTATAAAAATCTCCTGGCTTGTAGAACGTCTCATGCTTTCAAATGATTTACCAACGTTTCAGTCCTTGCCTCAAGTGTCCTTCATCAGAGTAATACTGTTGGGACAATGCAACTCTTATCACAGTACAGAAAGTTTCAGAAAGATATTAATGATTTGAGAATACTTTATCGTTTTCGTGAATGAAAGTAGAAACTTTGGGTGGATTTTAAGTTACATATACGACTAAAAATATTTTATTAAAAATAACCCCTGTTTTACAAAGGTATATGTTTTACACGCACGTACATACAGTCTTGGGGTGAATTGTACAATTACATTTATAATCACAGTTTTCATGTACCTTTCATAAATGTTCAATGTGTCCTCCAAGGGACGCACAACAAACATAAAAACTATAGTAAAACTTGTCCTGTACTTTTGCGAACAGGTCTGCATTCACTGCTGTTGTTAGGCGGCGTTGCAATTTACTCAAAGTTGTTGAAAGAGGAGCCATACAGATAGAGTCTTTTACAAACCGCCACAATAAAAAAAGGGTCACATTCCCTGAGGTTAGACAATATTGGAGGCCAGTGGAGCAGTGCGAGATATGTCCGCCCCATACGGCCGACAATTGCTGAGGCAACTCATTAATGAGCTCCTACGATTCACGTTAAAATAAGTTAAACGTAAGACTGGATGTCGTGAGTGGAGGGGAAGGGAGATATTACATACTCTGATGACCATCACTAGCAGTACTGGCCGAAAAATGGTGCACCGTTTCACGACAGGACGCAGTCTCTGACTCCGAAGAATTTTGTTGAAATTGACTTCGTGAATATGAAATTAAATACGAAGATCATGAGCAGGCGGGGAACTTTAGGGCCGCTGTAATAAAGGAGGCCGTGGAGATGAGTGTCTCGGATAAATTAGTTGGTAAGGGCGGACACTTTAGTTGAATTAAACCGTGGGCTTGGGCGCTGAATTTGCTGAGATGTCGTCGGAAGTCGCAACGCTCCATCGAGGTGTACACTGCTGGCATGTTGCCGAAAATAATAATTGCAGCTCTACTTCTACACCATACTCCGCAAGCCGCCCAATTGTGTGTGGCTGAGGGAGCGTCTGGCACCACTTAACTCCCCCCCCCAACCATGATGCACTTACGAATCGCACGCGAGAGGAATGATCGTCGGTAAGCCTCAGGATTGGCTGTAATTTCTTGAATTTTCTCGGCGTGGTCATTACGCGAGTTATACATTATGTGATCAAAAGTATCTGGACACCGGGCTGAAAATGACTTCGTGACGCCCTCCATCGGGAATGCTGGAATTAAGTATGGTGTTGACCCACCCTTAGCCTTGATGACAGCTTCCACTTTCGCAGGCATGCGTTCAATCAGGTGCTGGAAGGTTACTTGGGGAATGGCAGCCCATTCTTCACGGAGTGCTGCACTGAGGAAAATTATCGATGTCGGTCGGTGAGGCCTAGCACGAAGTCGGCGTTCCAAAACATCCCGAAGGTGTTCTATAGCATTCAGGTCAGAACTCTGTGCACGCCATTCCATTACGGCATTGTTATTGTCGTGTAACCACTCCGGCACAACCCGTGCATTATGAACAGGTTCTCGATCGTGTTGAAAGATGCAATCGCCATCCCCCAGTTGCTCTTCAACAGTGGGAAGGAAGAAGGTGCTTAAAACATCAATGTAGGCCTGTGCTGTGATAGTGCCACGCAACACAAGGGGTGCCAGCCCCCTCCATGAAAAACACGACCACGCAATAACACCACAGCCTCAGAATTTTACTGTTGGCACAACGCACACTGTCAGATAACGTTCAGCGGGTATTCGTCATAACCAGACCCTGCCATCGGAACGCCACATTGTCTACCGTGATTCGTCACTCCACACAACGCTTTTCCACTGTTCAGTCGTCCAATGTTTCCCTCCTTACACCAAGTTCCATGCGGCTTTTCGCGGATGATGCTGTAGTATACAGAGAAGTTGCAGCATTAGAAAATTGTAGCGAAATGCAGGAAGATCTGCAGCGGATAGGCACTTGGTGCAGGGAGTGGCAACTGTCCCTTAACATAGACAAATGTAATGTATTGCGAATACATAGAAAGAAGGATCCTTTATTGTATGATTATATGATAGCGGAACAAACACTGGTAGCAGTTACTTCTGTAAAATATCTGGGAGTATGCGTGCGGAACGATTTGAAGTGGAATGATCATATAAAATTAATTGTTGGTAAGGCGGGTACCAAGTTGAGATTCATTGGGAGAGTGCTTAGAAAATGTAGTCCATCAACAAAGGAGGTGGCTTACAAAACACTCGTTCGACCTATACTTGAGTATTGCTCATCAGTGTGGGATCCGTACCAGATCGGTTTGACGGAGGAGATAGAGAAGATCCAAAGAAGAGCGGCGCGTTTCGTCACAGGGTTATTTGGTAACCGTGATAGCGTTACGGAGATGTTTAATAAACTCAAGTGGCAGACTCTGCAAGAGAGGCGCTCTGCATCGCGGTGTAGCTTGCTCGCCAGGTTTCGAGAGGGTGCGTTTCTGGATGAGGTATCGAATATATTGCTTCCCCCTACTTATACCTCCCGAGGAGATCACGAATGTAAAATTAGAGCGATTAGAGCGCGCACGGAGGCTTTCAGACAGTCGTTCTTCCCGCGAACCATACGCGACTGGAACAGGAAAGGGAGGTAATGACAGTGGCACGTAAAGTGCCCTCCGCCACACACCGTTGGGTGGCTTGCGGAGTATAAATGTAGATGTAGATGTAGAAGCGAGGCGCCGTTTGGCATTTACCGGCGTGATGTATGGCTTATGAGCAACCGCTCGGCCATGGGATCCAAGTTTTCTCAACCTACCGCTTAACTGTCATAGTATTTGCAGTGGATCCTGGTGTAGTTTGGAATACCTGTGTGATGGTCTGGATAGATGTCTGCTTATTATACATTACGACCCTCTTCAACTGTCGGTGGTCTCTGTCAGTCAACAGAAGAGGTCGGCCTCTACGCTTTTGTGCTGTACGTGTCCCTTCACGTTTCCACCTGACTGTCACATCGGAAACAGATGTTTAGGAGTGTGTAAATCTCGCGTACAGACGTATGACACAAGTGATACTCAAATTACCTGACCACGGTCGAAATCCTCGAGTTCCGCGGAGCGCCCCATTCTGTTCTCTCACGATGTCTAATGACTACTGAGGTTGCTGATATGGAGTACCTGGCAGCACTGTTGCAGCACTGTTCCGTTTGTTGCTTTAGTTTAGGATACAAAATGGCTCTGAGCACTATGCGACTTAACTTCTGAGGTCATCAGTCGCCTAGAACTTAGAACTAATTAAACCTAACTAACCTAAGGACATCACACACATCCATGCCCGAGGCAGGATTCGAACCTGCGACCGTATAGGTCGCTCGGCTCCAGACTGTAGCGCCTAGAGCCGCACGGCCACTCCGGCCGGCAATTTAGGATACAAATGAATTTGTCACTTGCCTTACATCGGGCTTAGAGAAGACACAAAATGTTTCATAGCTGTAAAGCGCAGGTAATTTTCGCTTCGAAACTCGATGACAGAACCAAAGAAGTGTTTCTCAATAGTTTTAAATGTCCGCTACTGGACTGCAGCAATCTCCAGAAGAATAAAACGAAGTGGGCACTTGACGCTATAGCCGTCCTTACCGTACTACTGCTTCACCTGACCGCGATGGAGCTCCTCAGATGAAATTGTATTTTTAAATAGTGGTCAAGAAGGAACTGTATTTTGTTTAAAACTGGTTCCCTAACCATACATTTATTATTGAAACAAACATGCACGTGAATAGCTTTTTGAGAGGGAAGAAATCCTAAAGAGTGAAATTAAGCTACTTTGAAAATTTATTTTTCGCCCCAAAGTACGTCTATACTCGACAAAATAGGTGTATACTTGACTCGTCTGGTACTTTTACATTAAGTTTTTTCCTTCTAATTATGTGGTTTTACGGGGTCTCAGGAACAGTCCGAAAAGCTTGTAAGGGTGTAACAGGGAAGGCCTTGAAGAGAAGTAATTGTTAAGAAAAAAAATCGATACGTTGCGCCGTTTCAGAGATATTTAGCATTGAAGATAGCTAATCAGGTCGTTGCGCGCGCAGATTCAAGCACTTGCACGCGCTAAAATGCGGTAACGGACAGACATCTGTGAGTTGCCACTTGTAAAAGTGCTCAGTATCAGTTAAAATGTGCCATTTCAGGAAGTGATAAATTTAGGTTAGGTGAGCAAAAGCGGCGTTTGCTCGGTCTGATTAAACGAAAGGAAGAACAAGTTTAGGGGCACTGTCTCTAGCAGGCTCCAGCGCGACGACTTGATTGGCTAATTTCAATTCTAAACAACTCTGAAACAACGCAACATATCGACTTTTTTTTCGTAACAATAATTTCTCAGGAACCTTCCCTGCGATGCCCTTACAAGCTTTTCGGATTGTTTCTGATCACATGTCACCTGTAAGGCTATTTCGTGTACACTTCACTACAGAATGACTGTTACATTATCTATGGAATGTGTTCCAGTCGTCAATTGTCAGACCAATACATCTGCTTGCAAAGGTGCTTTGAAAACTCGGAAAACTTAAGTTTTTGAACTACAGCTAGTTGGAATATCGTCCTTACGCACCGAATTCGGCAGGGACTGCCTTCAGCCTATTCCTGTGTGTAATGAAATTTGTGCTTGAAAACCGTATTGAGTGGAGTGAGGAATCCATGAGACCTGTTGACGAATGTTTTGCAGGACAACCAGAATCACACGTCAGAGACAGAATCAGTGCACTACAAGAAAGGGGCTATGTGGAAAAATAATTCCGTCTTTTATGCCCGAGGAAACATTATCTTTTTCAGAAAGTACGAGAAATCTGTACTTTACCTTTTTACTCTGAAGTCTTACTGAATTATGAGTTGGTATGTTTTCCGAATAAGTTTACCTGCCTCTGCCAAGCAGGTATCCTGGAATCTAGCAGAAATCTGAAACGAAAATGATTGAAGCATAATAGGCTGACGTAACGCCAATGGCTGTGACGCATCCGCGGCCAGTGAATGTCTACGTAAATGCGCCTGTTAGCGCCTGGAGACGACTGCAGGACTAGCACATCACGGGGCTGCTGCTTGCGCCCGTGGCGCTAGTCGTAACAGCGGAACGGTTGAGTTCACGTCACACGAGGCGGGAGTCACGCAAGCAAAACAAACTGCAACATCTCGAAGGAATCCTCGAAAGCATAAAACAAGTGTTACGGACAGTTACGAGCTTTATTGTTAAATACTGCGCATCGACCTCGCTGCATTACGATGTATGTTGCGCGTGAGCTGACGGCGTTGCTTTGTCACATGAAAATGAATTAGGCTGTACCAAAACAAATAACAAATGCTAAGAAAGTGACAAGTATTCGAATGAATACAGGTAAACCGGTATACTTCACCTTAACCCACCTGCCAAAAAATGATAATGCACTGCAAATTAATAACACAACCTTTGCGAAGAGTCATCATCAGATGTAGAAGTAACTTCGGTGCCCCAGGGAAGTGTGTTGGGATCCTTCAAATGGCTCTGAGCACTATGGGACTTAACATCTGCGGTCATCAGTCCCCTAGAACTTAGAACTACTTAAACCTAACCAACCTAAGGACATCACACACATCCATGCCCGAGGCAGGATTCGAACCTGCGACCGTAGCAGTCGCGCGGTTCCGGACTGCGCGCCTAGAACCGCTAGACCACCGCGGCCGGCGTTGTTGGGATCCTTGCTGCTCATGTTGTACATCAGTGACATTGTAGACAATGTTAATAGTAACCTCAGACTTTTTGCAGATGATGCACTTCTCTGTAATGAAGTATTATCCGAAAAAAGCTGCGTGCTAATCATGGCAACTTATTTTACATGTACATACATGTAAAATTGTGCGCTTAACAAAACGAAAAAACGTAGTATACCATGTCTGTAATATCAGTCAGTCGCTGTTGGAATCCGACAACTCGTACAAATACCTGGGTGTAACATTTCGTAGGTATGTGAAATGGAATGATCACATAGGTTTAGTCGCAGCTAAAGCAGGTGATAGACTTCGGGTTATTGGTAGAATACTGGAGCAGTGCACTCAGTCTACAAAGAAAATTGCCTACAAATCAGTCGTGCGACCATTTCTAGAATATCCCTTAAGTATGTGGGATTCATACTATATGGGACTAATAGGGGATATTGAACGTATACAGAGGAGGGCAGCACGAATGGTCACAAGCTTCTCAGATCCCTGGGAGAGTGTCGCAGAGATACTGAAGAAATTGAACTACCAGACTCCCGAAGACTGGCATTAACTGTCCTGAGAAAGACTTTTAACAAAGTTTCTAGAACCAGCTTTAAATGATGATTCTAGGAATATACCACAATCCCCTACGTATTACTCGCATAGGAATAGTGAGGATAAGAGTAGAATAATTACTGCACACACGAGGCATTCAAACAATCATCCATCCCGCGCTCCATACGTGAATGGAACGCGAAGAAACCCTAATAACTGGTTCAGTGGATGTATCCTCTGCCATGCCCCTCACGTGGTTTGCAGAATATAGATATACCTGACCAATGAATTTCGTTAACTTGGCGACTGCTAGCCTCTGATACTGCACAAAAGCCGAAACCGAATACTTCGTGCAAAAGGATAACTTTTGTTAATATGGCCGTATGACAGTTTTCAAAAGCGAGTTCACTCTAGAAAATCTAAATCTCTCACATCAAATCATTAACTGTATCAGTTTGAACCGACATCCCTGAAACGTATACTTTCACAAAAAAAGAAAGTAAATTAAGGATATTTTGGCCTATAAGAGTTAGCGACGCCAATACTACGTAATGACGAAGATTATGATTTACACAGAGAACCAGATACAGTAGCAAGAATGAAAACCTTACGATTGCAATGCATAGGGCTTGGCATTAAGGCACTACCAAATAAGACCTTCAAGAGAGTTAAAGAAGAGTTTCCCATCGGAGGACGACCTCTTGGACATACACATAAAAGAGATTTTGACAAATATCAAACTGGCTTGGAAAAATTAAGATTGTGTGGAGACTGGAAAATTACTTGCGATGACAGAGGAAAGTGATTCAGTGGTGTTCACTCCTCAGCGGAGAACCTTAATTCCTTGTATAATAATAATTTAAAGAGTTCGTTCGCGCACATCCTATTCTTGCTTGCTTTGTTTTTATGGCTCTCCTGCGAGATAAACTATGAATGTACCAGAATCCGTTTACAGTTCATCCCGAATGTTTGTACGAGGTCTGTTCAAAAACTTCTGGGACTTTGTCCACAAATTTTTTTTACGCTTACTTTTTGTGTGTCGTGCAATGTGTTCGAAATAATCTCCTCCTCAATTGATGTACCACTCCTAACGCCGCATCTACTCCTGGAAGCAGTCTTGGTACATGTCTTGCTGAATAGCGCGAAGCGCCGTCTACGAATTTTCTTATGTTTCATATGTCGTTGCAAATCTTCGTCCTTTCAACGGGGATTTTCAATGAAATTTAAAAAAGTCCGCAGGGGCCAGGTCTGGAGAGCACGGAGGATGAGGCAGCACAACGATTATGTTTTTTGTGCAGTAGTCATGCATCAGTGGGAATGAATGAGCGGGTGCGTTATCGTGGTGCAAGAGACATGGATTGGTTCGCCACATTTCAGGCCGTTTCCTTCTCACATTTTCTCGCAGGCGTCGCAACACTTCCCGACACTACTATTGATTTAAGGTTTAACAGTTTGTCCCTGTGGCACGAATTCATACTGAACTAATCCATTAAAGTCAAAGAAAACTACCAGTATGGCTTTGACGTTTGACCTGACTTGATAGCTTTTTTTGGTCTTAGAGAATCTTTCCCAACCCATTGTGAAGCTTATACCTTGGTCTCAACATCATAATCGTAGACCCATGTCTCATCACCAGTTATGATTCTCTCAGGGACATCTCGTTCTCATTTGCGCAATCCAAAAGCTCTTCATAGACTGCGAGACAAAGATCTTTCTGGTCTTGACTCCATGGGATGAACTTGGCGGCAACACGATGGGCTCCAAAATGTTGTGTCAGGATTTCACGACATGATCCAATTGAAATGTTACATTTTTATGCAATCTCTCAGACAGTCAGTCTTCGATTGGCACGCACAATTTCATTGACATTCGTGACATGAACGTCATCGGTAGACATCGAGGGGCATCCTGAACGAGGGTCATCTTTAACTTCCGTCTAGGCCCTTTTTAAACCGTGTGAACCATTTGTAACACAGACGAGTGCTTCTCTGACTCTGTTATTTCGAAATTCGCAAATCGTGCGACACACAGCGCCGAACAATGAGTAACAGACATGCAACATAATACTTCCGGCTGTTACACATTAAACATAAGGGTGTGCAGGGATGCCAACTGCATTTGGCTTCAACACACCATTTGCGCGAAATTACGAATGTTTCGGAATTTTTTGAATAGATCTCGTACTTTAAACTTTCCAATTAAACTTCCACACAAAGAACGTCTTTCTTCCAAAACTTCCATGATTTGAAATCTCTGGGTTTGTTCATTCCATTCTCATACTGAACTGATCGGTCTTTAAAAATCTGTGAGCAGCCCTCTGAACTACTGTAGTCATCTACTGTAATCCACCTTGACATGGTCCCCAAACAGACGAGCAACGCACAAGAAGAAATAACAAATGTCAATTGAGGTCTATTTTGTAGCTGTGGTGCACTTTCCTATAAACCTCCCAAAGAATCAGTCATTCTGAAGAAAAGATTAGTTGTTTGACGAAGTCCTTATTAATTACATGCTCCATCAGTTCTTGCCTCTCCCATGATGTTTAGTATCAGCAATGTAGTTATGATTCCAACGGGCATGCTGCTTGAAATGTTCATTTGGGGTACGTTCGTGGTATGTGCTGTCTTTCCTTCTCAACTCTCAACTTCTGCTGGCGATATTACGAGCATCAAGACGATGTTAAAGTCAAGGGAACTAACGGTGTAGTCGTTGTGTAATATTACGCACAATAAGAGACAGGATACATTATAGTTCATTTGTTTCAAATGACGTGTTTGTGTCCCTCTTCCCACTCTGTTTCCAATTTAGCGGCTGTTGAGCATGTGATGCTCTTCCTTCCAAATCAGTTCGTCAGTGCAAACTACAGCTGCTCTTCCAGTTGTTACATTTCTCAATTGCTTGTGCACTTTGTTATACTAAATGTTTGTTGTAAGTCGATGTAATGTGCCAAGCTGGCAAGCATATGTTTAGTGTTGTTTTGCAGTATCAGACTTAATTTTCTTACATAATTTTTTGAACTATTTAAAATGTTGACGTTATTACTGTGTCTGAATGCTTACCGAAGCGAGTTTGTTTCAGGAATCTCAACTTTACAACTGCAGCAGCTACATCAGAAGACGACGAATTTAACTTTCATAAGAAGAAAGTGTCAAGGGTGAGTTGTGATCTTCAGCTACCAACATTATCGTAGTTGTGTTCTTGTTAACACATTCTGTTTAGCATAAATTGTGTACTTTTGCATCAGATAAATCCGATGCACTAAATGAGTTTCCGTTTTAATTCCTTCCCCATCTACCCAAGTTCGGTCTTAACCCTCGGACGCCTAAGCTTTTTTTTTTGTAGGAGAGCCGAAAGAGGAGGCTGAGTTCAGTGAAGCCACTGGTGTTAAAATAATCTGCAGGTAAAAAAATTACAGGTTTCAAAAAGGATTACATATTTTAGAAGACTGTATAAATGTTGTCAATACTTTCAAATACTAGATTGAATCAGTAAAGAATTGGCATATAGCAACACAAAATAAAAATGTTTTGATATATTACACATACTACTCTGATACTCAACTTCAAGCAGGAGATACACTACACAATTCTTTCTGAATGCATGTTACACACATGATTATGACACTGTCCACAGTACTAAAAATGGCTCAAATGGCTCTGAGCACTGTGGGACTTAACTTCTGAGGTCATCAGCCCCCTAGAACTTAGGACTACTTAAACCTAACTAACCTAAGGACACCACACACATCCATGCCCGAGGCAGGACTCGAACCTGCGACCGGAGCGGTCGCGCGGTTTCAGACTGTAGCGCGTAGAACCGCTAGGCCACCCGGGCCGGCTGTCTACAGTAATGTTTTGGTTTTGATTGTTGTACTTCTGCTTCTTTTACGCAAAAATGGCACCGACCTTTTCATACAGGAAGTTGATCTTTATGTGTTGTCACTTCTTTGATTTTCTTTTGTAGAATACTTTCCATTGACTCAACAGTTTAGTTAGAAAACCCTTCTGCATTAGTACCTATTTCTGCTGTTTGCAGGTTCACTAGTTGGAACTCAGGTTGCAGAAGGAAAAGTTTCAATTCGTTGTGTTTCTTCTCATTCGATCTTGGATGTTGCTTGATGAATATGGTGGTTACATAGATACTGATGGCTGCACTGATATCGTTGGGATAGTAAAATATTGTGAGAGGCCATCTCTTTGTTCCCTTCTTTCAGGTGTATGAACCATTTGATCAGTGGTATCAATTCCACCTTTAGTGGAATTGTAATATAGACTCTTAATCTTCTTTCTTTCTTCAGTGCCTTTATGTTGGTAGGAAGTTAATAATATTAGTAAGTTTTAACTTGGTTTTGTTTTTACTGTGTAAAATACCAAAATAACTTGTGGCTTACCTGTCGTTGGATCTGTGAACATGAACATTGACGAATATAACTTTCGATTTGAGGTATTCTTGGTTATCTCTGGAATGTGCTTCCTGAGTGACTGGAAAGTTTCTATTGTAGGAACTTTCTAGTCTTGGTATAACTCTCCTGTCAAATGCACTGATCTGTAGTGTCGCTTTATAGTACGAGGGTAATCCCAAAAGTAAGGTCTACTATTTTTTTTATAAGTACATAGACCTGTTTATTTCTACAATGTTTTACATCAGTTTACAGCTTGAACATTTAGCTATTTTTCGACATAATCACCATTTCTGTCGGTGCATTTTTGTAGACGCTATGGCGGTTTCTGTATGCCCATGTCATACCAGCTCTCCGCCATGCTGTTCAGAAAGTTATGAACCTTATGAATCTCTTCTCTCACCTCGTCGTCCGAGCTGAATCGCTTCTTTTAACCCAGGGAACAGGTGATAGTCACTGGGCGCCAAGTCAGGACTATAGAGTGGGTGGGTGATTATGTTCCACTGAAACTGTTGCAGGAGAGCAACGGTTTGCCGAGCAATGTGTGGGCGAACGTTGTCATGGAGAATGTGTACGCCCTTGCTGAACATTCCTCTTCTCCGGTTCTGAATTCCCGTTTTAGTTTTTGCAAAGTCTCACAGTACCTGTCAGCGTTAATTGTGGTCCCAGCGATTCAGCTCCGACGACGAGGTGAAAGAAGAGGTTCGCAACTTTCTGAACAGCATGGCGGCGAGCTGGTATGACATGGGCATACAAAAACTGCCACAGCGTCTACAAAAATGCATCGACAGAAATGGTGATCATGTCAAAAAATAGCTAAATCTTCAAGCTGTAAACTGATGTAAACCATTGTAGAAATAAACAGGTCTATGTACCTAGAAAAAAAATAGGAGACCTTACTTTTGGGATTACCGTCGTAATATTTCGACCAATATTTTTCAGATGCACTGCCAAGCGTTTAACGACAGCTGCTGAACCTCGTTCTTCCTTGGATAGTCTCCATACTTTACCTGCGTAGTGTTCCATATTCATGAAATATCTGATCTTGCGCCTGACATCATTCATACAAGGATGCCATACTTGCCCAATTCCTCCTACTTTGAAGGAGCAGCGTCCTCTAAACAAGCTTGAGCATCTCATCAATGGTGAGATGCACTCATAGTTTATAAAGTAGTGGAAACCTGTCGTTCACTTTTTTGTGAACTTGTTGCTTCATTCCTTTGCTGGCAGCTAGTTTCGTCATCAAACCTAATAATTCCAATTGAAAGTTTTCGCTCTGACTCGAGCTTTCGTTCGTTCAGGAGTATTAGAAGGTTTGTCTGTTTTTTATTGAACCCTGTATGTGCTGTCCTCTGTTGTAAAAAGGCTGAACTGAAATAACTATTGCGAACAGCTTGTCAGTGCACAAATTTACATAAAAACGGAACTAACTGGCGTAGACTGTGCAGAAAATTAAATCAAAACTGTTACTCGGAAACCACTACGAAAATCCAACTGTGCACTGTCCAAAACAATTACGTAGCAACACTATGAAACACACACTGTCCACTAGCCCATTAAAAATCTGAATTACAAGGAAATGCTTAGAATTTGCAAACGAAGGAACCAACAAAAATGAAAAGAATCTTACCAGAAAAATTACAGCGTAGTCAGCAAGAACAGCACAACATGAAGAAATCGCGCCGGCTGATATATGCTAAAGTAAAACAAAAATACTGGGAGAAAGATTGGGATGATTTTCTCATTGGTAGAAGTAACATTTAGCCTAATTGTCTCTTCATTTAAAGGTTTTTCTATAATGTCCATGCTGTCAGGTGTAAAAAGTAACATTAAGGCGTCTCCAGGAGAATGGCAAACACTGGCTGGAGTTCCTCCTGCCTGCTCTCTTACTATATTTGCAAGAGACCTCCCACATCTGTTTAAAATTAGTTGCGACTTTCTACAGTTCGGTACGGTGTGGGTCGACGATGGGTAAACAGCAAGCCACGAAAGCCGGCCCATCTACAATCTTTCTCTCACTATCTTAAAGAAACTATTCGGTAATAAATTCTTGGTTCTCGCACATACAGCTTAATTCGTCAGCTTCATGATGAACTGTCTATCATCTCATTAATCATCATGTTGTTGTTGTTGTTTTGTGGTCTTCAGTCCTGAGACTGGTTTGATGCAGCTCTCCATGCTACTCTATCCTGTGCAAGCTTTTTCATCTCCCAGTACCTACTGCAACCTACATCCTTCTGAATCTGCTTAGTGTATTCATCTCTTGGTCTCCCTCTACGATTTTTACCCTCCACGCTGCCCTCCAATACTAAATTGGTGATCCCTTGATGCCTCAGAACATGTCCTACCAACCGATCCCTTCTTCTGGTCAAGTTGTGCCACAAACTTCTCTTCTCCCCAATCCTATTCAATACTTCCTCATTAGTTATGTGATCTACCCATCTAATCTTCAGCATTCTTCTGTAGCACCACATTTCGAAAGCTTCTATTCTCTTCTTGTCCAAACTATTTATCGTCCATGTTTCACTTCCATACATGGCTACACTCCATACAAATACTTTCAGAAATGACTTCCTTACAGTTAAATCAATACTGGATGTTAACAAATTTCTCTTCTTCAGAAACGCTTTCCTTGCCATTGCCAGCCTACATTTTATATCCTCTCTACTTCGACCATCATCAGTTATTTTGCTCCCCAAATAGCAAAACTCCTTTACTACTTTAAGTGCCTCATTTCCTAATCTAATTCCCTCAGCATCATCCGACTTAATTAGACTACATTCCATTATCCTTGTTTTGCTTTTGTTGATGTTCATCTTATATCCTCCTTTCAAGACACTGTCCATTCCGTTCAACTGCTCTTCCAAGTCCTTTGCTGTCTCTGACAGAATTACAATGTCATCGGCGAACCTCAAAGTTTTTATTTCTTCTCCATGAATTTTAATACCTACTCCGAATTTTTCTTTTGTTTCCTTTACTGTTTGCTCAATATACAGATTGAACAACATCGGGGAGAGGCTACAACCCTGTCTTACTCCCTTCCCAACCACTGCTTCCCTTTCATGTCCCTCGACTCTTATAACTGCCATTTGGTTTCTGTACAAATTGTAAATAGCCTTTCGCTCCCTGTATTTTACCCCTGCCACCTTTAGCATTTGAAAGAGAGTATTCCAGTCAACATTGTCAAAAGCTTTCTCTAAGTCTACAAATGCTAGAAAGGTAGGTTTGCCTTTCCTTAATCTTTCTTCTAAGATAAGTCGTAAGGTCAGTATTGCCTCACGTGTTCCAGTGTTTCTACGGAATCCAAACTGATCTTCCCCGAGGTTGGCTTCTACTAGTTTTTCCATTCGTCTGTAAAGAATTCGTGTTAGTATTTTGCAGCTGTGACTTATTAAACTGATAGTTCGGTAATTTTCACATCTGTCAACACCTGCTTTCTTTGGGATTGGAATTATTATATTCTTCTTGAAGTCTGAGGGTATTTCGCCTGTTTCATACATCTTGCTCACCAGATGGTAGAGTTTTGTCAGGACTGGCTCTCCCACGGCCGTCAGTAGTTCCAATGGAATATTGTCTACTCCGGGGGCCTTGTTTCGACTCAGGTCTTTCAGTGCTCTGTCAAACTCTTCACGCAGTATCATATCTCCCATTTCATCTTCATCTACATCCTCTTCCATTTCCATAATATTGTCCTCAAGTACATCGCCCTTGTATAGACCCTCTATATACTCCTTCCACCTTTCTGCTTTCCCTTCTTTGTTTAGAACTGGGTTTCCATCTGAGCTCTTGATATTCATACAAGTCGTTCTCTTATCTCCAAAGGTCTCTTTAATTTTCCTGTAGGCGGTATCTATCTTACCCCTAGTGAGATAGGCCTCTACGTCCTTACATTTGTCCTCTAGCCATCCCTGCTTAGCCATTTTGCACTTCCTGTCGATCTCATTTTTGAGACGTTTGTATTCCTTTTTGCCTGTTTCACTTACTGCATTTTTATATTTTCTCCTTTCATCAATTAAATTCAGTATTTCTTCTGTTACCCAAGGATTTCTACTAGCCCTCGTCTTTTTACCTACTTGATCCTCTGCTGCCTTCACTACTTCATCCCTCAAAGCTACCCATTCTTCTTCTACTGTATTTATTTCCCCCATTCCTGTCAATTGCTCCCTTATGCTCTCCCTGAATCTCTGTACAACCTCTGGTTCTTTTAGTTTATCCAGGTCCCATCTCCTTAAATTCCCACCTTTTTGCAGTTTCTTCAGTTTTAATCTACAGGTCATAACCAATAGATTGTGGTCAGAGTCCACATCTGCCCCTGGAAATGTCTTACAATTTAAAACCTGGTTCCTAAATCTCTGTCTTACCATTATATAATCTATCTGATACCTTTTAGTATCTCCAGGGTTCTTCCATGTATACAACCTTCTTTCATGATTCTTAAACCAAGTGTTAGTTATGATTATGTTGTGCTCTGTGCAAAATTCTACAAGGCGGCTTCCTCTTTCATTTCTGTCCCCCAATCCATATTCACCTACTATGTTTCCTTCTCTCCCTTTTCCTACACTCGAATTCCAGTCACCCATGACTATTAAATTTTCGTCTCCCTTCACAAGCTGAATAATTTCTTTTATTTCATCATACATTTCTTCAATTTCTTCGTCATCTGCAGAGCTAGTGACACAAAGTGCTCCCTAGTGGAAAGTGCCAACTACTCATTATTATTAGATATTTGATTTCCTTTACTTTGTGCCTACAAAATTCTATTGATTACTCACACTATCCTTTCTGCTTCTCTTATGTAATATGACAAAATTTTCTCCCTTCTTCAGTTAGATATATTCTGTAGTATATGTAAAAAAAAAAAAAAAAGTTTCTTCCACTTCTGCTCCACCTATCATGGTGACGCTCCTTCATACTGTCCCACTAAACAGTGTAACTAGAGGAAGAGATCAAACCAGAATACACAATGTGCCTATGTCATCACAAGTGCATCACATACAGAAACATAAACTCAAATCAATGCAACGATGCCAAATAAACTGTTATGCCTGTCCTGCAATGTCTACCCCCCTAAAAAAAAAAAAAGACGACAAATGGCCATGTAAAAGGGTTTAAGGAACAAACAATAAGAGAAAAACGAAAAAGGAAAATATAAAAACGAAAACATATAAAATGACAATAATATTAACCATCACTAGGATAATAGATTAATAGAAAAATGTCTTTTTTTTTAATGTATCGTTGTTAAAATATTTAAATAAATATATATGGTTACAAAAAAAAAAAAATGACCACAGCAGTTGAGTTCCATAGTGCTCAGAGCCATTTGAACCATACTCTACAACACCATCCTCATCTTCACTTTCTTCTCTCTCGATTAGAATAGTCATTTAAAATAACATTCATAATTCTTTCTAAAGATGATTCACGAATTCTTTTAAACATTCCTGAATCTCAACATGAACAACGGGGAACTGACTGAACTAACTCGCTGGAAGTACACAAGATAAATAGCAACTGAATGTTATCAACAACCACTTCCGCTAAAAATAAACTGATTGTTGAGGATATCAAGAATGCCAACCAACAAGACACACAGGCATGCATAGTTGTAGAGACGAGAAATAAAAAAAATATTACGTAGAAAAATTTTCTGTAGTATGGAAACATAATGGGAGGCGGGCTTGTTGAAATTACATTGAAAATTTCATTTTTTTCCAGAGAAATTATCTACAAAGTTTATGGACAGTTAACTTTACACAATATCGAAAAAACAATAACTTGAAGGGAAAATATTGTATGACATTTACATGAGCAGAGCAGAACATAACCTGTTGTGAGTTGAAGGAACACCCCCTACCTCCCCCTAGGCACCCTAGGCTTGATACACATCGTATACGTTATCTGCCGACAGACAGAGTTAAAATTGCAACTTTTAATATTATTCGTCCTTCTCATGGTAGTAATAATTTATGGGCTTCATCGGTCACGGCAACGAAAAAAATATTCAGATGTGTGTGAAGTCTTATGGGACTTACCTGCTCAGGTCGTCAGTCCCTAAACTTACACACTACTTAACCTAAATTATCCTAAGGACAAACACGCACACTCATGCCCGAGGGAGGACTCAAACCTCTGCCGGGACCAGCCGCACAGCCCATGACTCCAGCGCCCAAGACCGCTCGGCTAATCCCGCGCGGCACGGCAACGAAAGCACCAACGTTTGGCTGTAAATTTGTGATCTCTTCATCGTGCTCGTAAAACCAATAAATTATTCGGAATTGGAACGCTAATCTTGCCCAGAATTCAGTACCAAGTCGCACACATCATCAGGGCCCCATTTGACTGAGGTCTAACCATAGTTAGTAATATGTGAAAATTAGTGCTAACGGTAACATTCGTCTGGGAGACCAACATGACCAAATTTTGCATTTTATGTCCACTTTAGTGACTATCGAAAATAAATGACAATTTAAAAGGTTGATGAAATATGAAAATTAGTATGTTTATTGTGTTTAAATCAAAATTTGGCATCAAATATGCAAAAATTACAAAATTATGTACTAGGTTTTCAAATGAAATAGTTTATAAATTTGATTATTCTTATGCACAAAAACAAATATTAGCGTTTCGAAGGAAATAGTTTCTAAAGTTGACATGTGTTTTCTCAGATAACTTGATATGTATGCAAACAAAGGGAAAAAAATTAACAGATTTTCTACACTAATTTTAACATTTTCATCGAGCTCTGTAAGCAGTTGGGTTTATCACATTTCGCACGCTTGTATGCCGCCATTCTGTTCAGCGTGTAGGGAAAATGTCTCTGCAATATCCTTTCTTCCAGTAGTGCTAGTTCTGCAAAGTATGCAGGAGAGCCTCTGTGAAGTTTGGAAGGTAGGAGACGAGCTGTGGGGTGGCGTCGGAGTCATGCTTGGGTAGCTCAGTGGTAGACACCTGCCCGCGAAAGGCAAAGGCCCCAGTTCGAGTCTCGTTCAACATTGTGTTTAGCATACAAATTAAGGAACTATCTCATAAAGAAATAAATGAGATAGTATATATATATATCTAGCAATCTAAATAAGAATTGAGAAGAATCTCATTAAACACACACGAAAACTAGAACTGAGACTGAGAAAATTAATAGTTTGGCGACTAGAGAAAAGTTTCTCATTTAGCTCGTTCCCAGAACATATATCTTAGGGTGTTCTTTTAACAACCTAAGCTGTATTTCCTTCGGAAGCCTCCTGTTCGATACTCGATTGCTGAGCTTACGTTCCAACAACATTTGAGCAAATCCTTTGAGATAAAGTCTTCTTTTGTAATTATTTTCTCTAGCGACTTCGGCTGTATAAATTTCGTACGAGTTAACTCTAGCAAATCGAGTTTTCTGAAGAAAATCGCCATAGGCCAGCTTCTTGTTTTCCTAGCTGCGCTCAATGTGAAACACATCTGATCCGCCGTGTCCACGCCCCCTTTTATCATATTACGAAGTACTAGTAGAGGCTTAGGTGATTGCGAGTTGATTTCAGCAGTATCGTGCGGAGTAGGCAAGAGAATTACGGCATTTTTCTTTCAGTTAAAAAACTCAACCAGAACATGCCATACCGAAAACCAAATAATGATGATCCTAGAACGTGAAGGATCATTTGCAAATTGTATCAGACGGAAGAAAAATCTTACCTGTACGGTAAAATCCGCCTGTGAGTCAATGTGGGTGACGTGTGTGCGCGAGTAAAAAAAACTATCACGGAAATGAAACGATGACGTCCACACAGTAACAAGTTCCACTTACAAATGAAGCATAGCTGAAATATCAGATCAAATTAACAATGCACGTATGCCAACTATACATTGAGAAATTTTATATTTTTCTTTGAGACGGACCCGCGCGAGGTAGCCGCGCGGTCTAGGGGGCGCCTTGCCACGATTCGCGCGAACCCCCCGTCGGAGGTTGAGTCCTCCCTCGGGCATGGGTATGTGTGTTGTCCTTAGCGTAAGTTAAAGATAGATTAAGTAGTGTGTAAGCCTAGGGACCGATGACCTAAGCAGTTTGGTCCCATAGGAACTTGCCACAAATTTCCAAAAATTTTGAGACGGATGATACTAATAGCTAAATATGCTTGCGCTTGTTATTTCGTAAATTCAGTTGCATAATTTTCACTATCATGATTCGACTTGTAATACTTCTTGCTGCTGATGCCCACGCTGTTAACTGTTCGAATTTTTTTCCGTGTGCTGTCTTTTTGCAAGCCCGCATCAACCATAGGTACCAAATATGGTTTTCAGTATTCATTTGTTTACTTTCAGTGGCAGAGTTCGTAGAGAAGTGTGTCGCAGAATGAACAAGTCCCTGTATTACTTGACTGCAGTTATCCGTTTTAATGGACAGCGATTATAGAGACATATCAAAGTGCTTTTCCTTTGCGACAATTGATTTTGAGCTGGAGTCGAATGTGCATAGGGGCACTAAGCAATACTTTAAAGTAAGCTCCACAAATTGCATGAAACAAGTTGAAGGAATGTGATACAGCAGTCATAAGTACTGACGTAGATTTTCTACGTCTGAGGAAGCACCAGGAAAAAAAATATATTTGTAAAAATATGACTTTGAGATTAATTGTGGGATACAGTCAGGGTAACAATATGAACGTTAATCTTGATCACTGGTACAATCAACTTGGAGACTATGATGTCATCCTTGGTGGCTAGTTAAAAACCAAGTAAGCGCTCAGATGCGGTGTACTGCACTTATTTGACTCAGGTTGAAATTGCGAACAGATCAATTTGAAAATAACCATTGAGTCATGTGCCGAATCGGTCGTTAAATAAGTTCACTGGTCAATGTGTGACGCGTTTATCTTCTTGAGTAACGTCCTCATGACATGCCACGACATTTAGGCTGCCAATACCACGCCCGTTGCAGCATGACGCCCGAGATGTAAATACGAGAGTTCGAATGCAGCTCGATTCATTCAGTCATCGATTGTGTATTTCCATACTGTTCTATCATACGAAATTATGGAAATGTAAAAGAGAACCATTTCTCGGCAGTTTTTGTCAAGAAGTGTGTGAATATGACGCTTAACGAGCGGAATTCGGTTGTATTCTGCGTGGGTCACTGCTTAGTGTTAAAAGTGATCTTGCCTTTTCATTTTGTCTGTGTATATGGAACTGGGAAATGAGGTGGGTGAAGATGAAGTGGAAGATTGGGAACAGCGAGAAAACTGGACAGAGTACTGATAGAGCAGGACACCTTCAGTAGACGATATTCCCTCAGGAGTATTAAGATACGTCGGAATAACTACCATGACTATCCACGCAAGACGATACTGACATTACGATTTACACTCTTAAGACATAAAAACGACGCACCACGAAGGAATTATCCGAATGGGACTGGAATCAAGAGATATGATGTACTACTTAGAGCAAGCAGTAATGTGGAAAATAAATTGAAGTTTAGAGAGAAGAAATAAAAACTTTAAGGTCTTCAATTCTGCTAGAGGCGGCAAAGGATAGTTGGTATGATAAGTGGGGTGATGCTGAGAAAGTTAGGGTAGTAACATAATAAAGATAATTATAGTGAAATGGCGAAAATCGTGTCATGTAGATAAGTTTAAGCTTTCGAAAGGGTTTTCTGGAAATATTTGTCTGACTGTAGCCTTATATGAGCTTGAAACATGGACGATTAAGAGTACAGAGAAGAACCGAGAATACAAGCTTTTGAAATGTGCTGCTGCTGAAGATTAGGTGGGCAGGTGGGTAATTAATGAAGAGGTACTGATACTAGTAGGGGAAAAAATAACTAAAAGAAGAACTGGGTGATAGGACGAGGCATCGAGTCATAGTTTCGTAACGGATGGAAGTGTTTATGTTTGTTGATTTGGAGGGGAAGGAGGGGGGGGGGGGGCTGGGTGAGCAGGTTGAAGTACGCAGTTAGGGGAAGATGGAGAGTCTTGCACAGGATAAGCAAGAGTGGAGAATTGCTTCAAACTAGTCTTCAGACTACAACAAGTGTAAAGGCGAGGTAAAATATTTCTTACGCTGTACTGAGTGATTCCATGATAATGTTACAGTTTCAGGGATGACGGAGAAGGGTAAATGTGTCAGTTTGTGGTGACCGACCGGGGCGAAAGTTACAAGCGAAAGTCTTTCAGCTGTACTAGCATGAAACACATCTCTTCTACTGAAGACGAGGTCATAGCTCTTCAGGTAAGCATTTTAGAGTCTTTGTTTACCGGAATTTCTTTCCTGTTTTGGTCCATGCTACGCCCTTCCGAAGAAAGGAAAGCAAAGAGATTGTAGGTACCAGAACAGTTTTCGCTTAGAACTTTCGGCTCGGCTGTCTCCGGATGTGGTCCCGTAACAAAAATTCGTTATTTATCCGACTTCGACATCACTGAAAGTGTGTTACATCATTACGGAATCGTCCTGTATAGTGTTCTCCGGCAGTCGAAGCATAATTTAGAAGACGCGTCTGTCCCAGAAGGGTGTGGGCCGTGACCAGCTCCCGACGTCTGCCGCGCCCGCGCAGTGTAAACGTGGCCCAGAACTTGGAAGACGACATTATTCTTGGCCATTGGCCGCCGCCCATTGTTGACCGCGCTAAATACGTATGACGCTTGTCGGTCAGTTCCGTCGCGATTCGGCTCGCGGCCGAACGGACGGCTGTGCGACGTGCGGGCCGGCACGTGCGGCCGGTGGACTCACGCGAGGCGACCACGTGCCTCGGCCCCCGCCCTCCCGCCTGTGTGTCTTCCCCCCCCCCCCCCCCCTCCTCGGCCCGCGCCTTCGCTTAGTCCCTGTTTTTCCCCTCCAATCCCTCGCTGCTTTTTGAACTTCTCAGTCATGCGTTATGAGGAAATAAATATTACTTTTCAGAGCCAGAATTACCAGTCCGGTTCCATAAACAAGAATCAAAACAATTTAAGAAAATATTTCGGTCCAACCACGCTTAACCATCTTAAAATTAAAATTGACTGGTTTCGAAAGAGATAGCTCCCACCTACATTCGTTATGAAAAGAATCAGAATAATTCATCGTATAGAAACTACTGGTCAGGTCCTAAATGTATACAATAAACGAATGTCAGACCAGGTTAGTTTTATTTCTTATTTATGAATTGATTAGTGGTTTTTTTGTCTGATTCTTGCTTTGGTGTGTGAAGATGGAAACTCGCTTTTCCGAAATATGTTAGTGTTGTTCCGATCAGATTTTAAGGCGAGTAACCCAAATATCTTGTTAAATTAAAATCGCGACCTCGCTTCCTTGTAGCTACAGATAAGCGTAAAGTGGGAAGACAATTTAGAAGGGCGATAAATGCCACGTAACATGAAGTAAACCCAGTGATAATGTTATTGTAAGGTTATGCAATCTTATCTAAGGATCAGTAGTCTGTTCGATTTGCCAGTTTTTCCCTCATCTAATACAAATGCACAGATAGTTTTTAGGATCGGAATTGAAATTCCCATCCAGCTTTCGAATGAGTGTTTCAGGTGTGCATCGAAATTTTTCAATACAAAATATCTGGTCTGCTATGGGGGAATGACACAATTTATAATATCCATGTACTAATGCTCTGGCTAATAGTATCTTGATATTCTTGTCTACATTTTGTTTTTCTATACGAAGAAAGCTGCAAATGCTTCATTGCCACAGCTGACTTAATATGCTCAGGAATACAGCAGCAAGTGTGCGTTTTATTAGCGAAGAACCTGCACTGTCGCCATGCCGCTGCGCATCTGATAGAATTATAACCAGCTATGTCAAATCAAGTAAGTTATACCTCTGCCTTAGAGTGTCGGACGCTTCTAGCCCAGCTCACGTTGTCGGTTCTCGTAGTTGACGGAATGATTAACCAAGGAGGCAAAAAATATGGCATTACACAGGTTCTACAACTGGCAGCACCCGATATTACAGTGGTTACCTTATTTGGCGATATGATACCCAGGTATGTACACACACTAAGGTATTGGGTGTTTCCAGGCCTTGACACGCCCTGAGTATGGGGCAGCTCTTGTATCTGATCTTGGACCTCTCAACGATTAACGGTTACCCTCCGTCTTACTCCTCGAATCTTAAAGAAGTGTTAATCATGTGTCACATCGGCTCAGGTTTGCATTAAGATTCAGACATTGCGCCAGGCCTCTGAAAGTCATGGAATTGGCTTTCATCATTGGACTAAAGCCTCATTTCTGCCCTGATCATCGAAGTCGCTCGAATAATAAACTTTTTGCTGACCCGGATAATATAGAAAAGCGACTAGCGAAAATGGTTCAAATGGCTCTGAGCACTATGGGACCTAACATCTGAGGTCATCAGTCCCCTAGAACTTAGAACTACTTAAACCTAACTAACCTAAGGACATCACACACACCCATGCCCGAGGCAGGATTCGAACCTGGTAGCGGCGACTACCAGGACACAAGATCTTTAGGTACTCTAACACAGGTGCTTGCAGAGCTTTAGTGTGAAGCGATGAAGGGTATTAAAATGCCAACAACTCTCACGATACCAAAAAATGTAACGTATATAATATACACTGATGAATCCAAACAGTATGACCACCTGCTTAATAGCTTGTTTGTCCGTCTTTGGGACGAAATACATCAATGATGCTGCATATCAGGAATTCGACAGTTTGTTGATAAATTTGTGGAGGTATGTAGCATTAGATGTCTACGCATAGGTCATGAAACTCCCGTAAATAACGGGCCGCTGACTCGCGTACGCGGTAATGGCACACGATAGCGAAACAGATGGGTTCCATAGGATTTACGTCAAGCGAATTTGGCCGCCGAGACGCTATAATGCCCCTCAAACCATTGTGTCACGGTTCTGGTTCCGAGACACGAACAGTTATTCTGCAGAAGGGTGGCGGCATCACCATCGTGGAAGAAGTCACGCATAAATAGATACAGTTGTACGCAGCTGTCAGCGTGTCTTCGATTAGTACCACGGATCCCATACAAGCGCAGGAGAATGTCTCCCATAGCTTAATACTGCTCCGATCAGCCTGAGTCCGTGACGCGCTGCACGTTTCGAGCCGCCGTTCACTTCGATGACGGCTTTTGTGGAAACGACCATCGGCCTAGTGTAACAAAAATGTGATTCATCCGAAGAGTTGACACGTTTCCATTGATCGACGGTCGAATCCCGACGGTCCCGTACCCACGGCAATCGTAATTGACGATGTCGTTGGGTCAACATGTGAATACGTAGGGGTGGTCTGCTGTGGAGCTCCATGTTCGACAATGTACGATGAACGGTATGCTCTGAAATACTTCTCTGTGCACTAGCATTGTGCTCTTTCGGCAGAGGTGCCATATATCACCATCTATCCTGCTTTACAGAGCAGGCAAGCCTCTGAACTCCACGTTCTGCGAAGAGTCGTGGACTTCGAACCATTTAGCGCCTAGTGGTAGTTTCACTGTCCTACCTCTTTCCGCAGATGCTCACGACAGTAGCAGGTGAATATTCGACCAGCTTCGCCGTTTCCGAGATTCTCGTTCACAGGCTCTACTTGATAATAATCTGGCCTTTGTCAAAGTCGCTTATCTCAATGCATTTCCCAATTTGCAGCCCATATCTTCGCTCGGGTGATCCCCCGTCCGTGTCTGCTCCGCTTAGGTACTTTTGTTACCGCGTCACGTTCTCTCACCGTCACCAGACGGCTTCCAACGTGGTGTTGGGCAGTGGTCGCAATGTTTTGGCTCGTCAGTGTATATTTCATGCCTGTTTTTTTTCGGAATATAGACTATAAGTTCATTGTATTGTCACAACTTAAGAAAAAGATGATGGACGAAGTAATTAGCTAGAATCAATTTTGTACCTTTTTTGGTACATCCATTTTTTATGTTGTGCTTGTTTATTGTAACTGCATAGCTTGTGCATAAACTCTACTAGATGTCCTTTCATTAGCTTCAAAGAGAGCGTCCGGCAGACTGGACTATGAGTGTTTGAAATGGATGATGACAAAATTCATAGTTGGTGTTAAATTCAAGCCGGCCGGTGGCCGAGCGGTTCTAAGCGCTACAGTCTGGAACCGCGCGACCGCTACGGTCGCAGGTTCGAATCCTGCCTCGGGCATGGATGTGTGTGATGTCCTTAGGTTAGTTAGGTTTAAGTAGTTCTAAGTTCTAGGGGCCTGATGACCTCAGCAGTTAAGTCCCATAGTGCTCAGAGCCATTTGAACCATTTGTTAAATTCACCAACACAGTAAATAATCTGTTATGAGTTCTCAGTCGTGTGTGGTTAAACGAGTAACATAGGCAACCCATCACAAGATAAATAGATTAGCCAAACTCTTTGTAATTGTCTTAGATCCACTATCACAGAAACTCGCTACGAAAAAAAAGGAAAAATACAGCGATCTTGGCACAGCACAGAATATATTATCAGTATAGAATAACTAGAATGTATCTGCTAGTGAAACCGTGAAAACTGTATTTAACATTAAGCTCGATTGGGATAACGGAAAACATACATGCCATAAGTAATTTAACAGGAATATAGAAGTCAAATTGACATATAAATGTTTGCTATCAAAAGCGTGGTGCGGGGCACAGTTTTTTATCGTCACGAAGGAGAAAGATGGAATGATTACACAACTGATGTGTTAGCTAGCGTGCCGACGAAATGTTACAGTTAATTTATGCTGCGTACACATTCAGTTCACAGGAATGAGAACTTGGGATAACTGATGTATTTTCAAAATGTGCAGCGCTATTCTTTCACTGAAAATTTTCCACAACAGGACATAATAAATTTTGTCCTAGCTATCAGTACTACAAAAGTACAGTCACAATCTGAAATCCCATCCATGATCTCTACCTGATCCAGTGATCAGTATGGTTCCTCACGCAGAGTTATGTTCCTAAAGAAAAAATCACTTACAAACCAGAACAGAGAAGAGATTATCTTATTAATGGAGACGACGTTCAGCAACAAACAGGTTCGAAGCGAAATACTCGTATTTTAAATGGAAAATCACCGCGAGATGTATTACATTGCATTTCCTCCCATCATCTGCCGGCAGTGATGGTTGAAGTGATCGCTATAGCAAGTAGAAGTCTACTAATACCAGTATTGCTGCCCCTGTTTTGATCAGAACCGAGGCCTGAAGATGGTGTAGAAAAATGCTGAAACTGGTAGCCAAATAAAATAAGTTTGGAAACTAGAAGACGGAAAGGTGTTTAATTTGAAATCCTGTATCGAACAGCTGAGTCTCGCAACCATCTCTAAAAAGATGGACATTCAGAGACGTATTTCTTTATTTCTGACCGAAAAACCAAACACCAATTTTCGTAGTTTTAACTTCCAAGTTGCTTTAGTTGTGACATTAAAATAAAATTTCATCCCCTATTCCACTCAGTTAAGGGTGAAATTTCGAAAAATCCCCTTTTAAACGAAACCTACAGTATAAGATCAACACCCTCTGCAAATTTCAGTTTTCTGTCCTAGCGGTGTGGGCTGGGCGATGATGTCAGTGAATGTGCCTGAATATTTTTCCTTTATATAATTGATTACTCGCAGGATACGAACTATTGACAAATTCAATGTTTTATATCTCTTACGTCACACTAGAGTGACACTGGAATACTGAATTAGGTGCCAAGGGTATGTAGCGGGGGCGGAGACTGCAAAATCAATGCTCAGTCTGATAAAAGAACTGTACAGAGCAGAATAGATAACAGCACAGTGATAGCACCGAAATTCCAACCACGTCCGTGCACCAAGCAAGAGAGCAGGAATGGTGTGGGTCGTGGCTCACATGGCTCATGCGCTTTTTGGTTTGTGATAGAAGAACAAACTTCAGTTCTTAATAAACAATATCAGAAAAATATACCATGTAGAAGATACAATTTTTGCGTCTAGCCACTGAGACAGCGTTTGCCACATTATTAACACGAATAACAGAACGACATACCAGGAACCTTCCATTTGACCACAAAAAGCATTGAGACTAATATTAAAGCAGTCAAATTTAACCTACAACCACGAGAAATCTAACGACCTGAATATTCTCATTTATACGCTGAAACAAGACGTTTATACAGGGTGGAGCAGAGGAAACGCATAGTTTTCACTATTGAATGACTGGGACACGGTTTGATAAAAACAGTAAAAACAACCATTAAGTGATAGATTTTTTAATGCAGTTTTGAAATAGACATACTTGAATTAGGTTCGAAAAATAATGTCTTGGAGATGACGTCCTGCCGGCCGCGGTGGTCGAGCGGTTCTAGGCGCTTCAGTCCGGAACCGCGCTACTGCTACGGTCGCAGGTTCGAATCCTGCCTCGGGCATGGATGTGTGTGATGGCCTTAGATTAGTTAGGTTTAAGTAGTTCTAAGTTCTAGGGGACTGATGACCTCAGAAGTTAAGTCCCATAGTGCTCAGAGACATTTGAACCATTTGATGACGTCCTTCTTGCTGGATACAAATTTGGATCCTCTCCCGAAAGTTATGCATGGCTCTCTCCAACATTTCATTCAGCATGGCTTCAATTTCCTGACGAATGGAATTCTTAAGGTCATCGATTGTGCGAGGTTTGTTCGTGTACACTTTTGATTTTAAATATCCCCACAAAAAGAAGTCGCATATCGACAAATCGGGTGAGCGAGGGGGCCAATAAACATTACCATATCTCGAAATAGCATGTCCTGGAAACATTTGTCGAACCACTTCCATGGATGCTCTCGTCGTGTGAGCTGTGGCACCGTCTTGCTGAAACCATATTTCTCTCATGTTCACTTGACGCGTTTCAAATTCTGGACGAAGAAAGTTGTTTAACATTTCAACATAGCTAAGTGATGTCACAGTAACTGCAGTTCCTTCCTCTTCAAAAAATAGGGTCCAACCATCCTCATCTTTGAAATTTATCACCACACTGTTACTTTTAAACTGTGGAGAGGTCTCCGGTGTAATTCATGTGGGTTCTCCGTCGCCCAGTACCGACAATTTTGAACATTGACGTAACCACCAACATGAAAATGTGCTTTATCACACATGAAGACTGTAGTATCTCACTCATGAAGACTGTAGAATCTGCATCTTCCGTAAAAATGTCGTTCATTACGCGACAAAACTCTCTGCGCTGCACAAAATCCCCTTCACTAAGCTGCTGGACGATCATTATTTTGTACGGGTGAAACTTACCCAGCGCTACGGCTTGTCGTCGAGCCGATCGTTTCGGTCTACCAAGTGCTGCCGTTCTCACTCGGTCTATATTTTCCTATTTTCCAGAGTACGAACTGAACGGGGAAGACCAGGTGGTTTCTTTTTAATCACAGATCCTGTACTTCTAAATGCTGCAACCCATCGGAGTACAGTATTTCGATCAGGCGCTGCACCTCGACGTCAAACTCTAAAATTTTGACGGAAAAGACGTTGCACTGTGACTACGGAATCATTGTTTCTAAAGTACGATGCTCTACGCTCCAACGCTCCATACCGACTGAAACTGCATTGTATGGGCAGTCTGCCAACATTCATTCAAGGTAAATACCCCCTCTCGTCGCCGCGTACTAGCGGTTCAAAAAACATGTTTCCTCTGCATTGCAAGCAGTTTATTGCGCATCAGACTATGCACGAAAGTTCATTTCCGTGAAGATTAACTGTTCCTTTGCATCTTTGTGCACTGTTTTCTTATCAAAGGCGAATGATGTATGTAGTCACATTCTAACGATGTGAAATTACAATTAAAATGCTGTGATGCAAAGAAATCAGCAATCTTGCTGTAAAAATAAACTTGGACCTAGAATTGCATGGTTAAACTGACTCTTTACTGGTGTCAATTGATTTCACCGAAGTGATAATGAAAATCTGCTTCCTAGGAAGAACATGAGAACAAGCACAACCACTGTGGGAGAAGTGGAACAATTGGTGCCTTGAAGGGAGATGCTTCTTTTGCGAAACTGCAGACAGTAATCTCTTTTTTACGGCATGAAGCGGCTGATACGGTAGCGTCACTCTCACGTCCCACAAAACCACAATACTGGCATAAATCAGATGTCGCTTTCGCACCTTTCCTGTGTTCACGAAGAATATATTATTTGCGCACCGTGAAGCAGGTGTAATACATAGTGCTGAACTGTATTCTCCAGTTACCGAAAAATTAGCATTCGTTACGTTCTTCCTTGTTTCTTTTTAGTAGACGACGAGCAGTTAAAACCGCTAATTTTTATATTGCTTTACGTGTTTATCTATATGGCAAGTAAGTTATAAATAAACTTACTTGCCATATTTAAAGTTTCATGAAAGATTTGTAAGTGTTTAACTGAAAGCAACCATTTTCCACCCAAAAACATTGACACTTGTTTTGCCTTTCCGTCTGATAGGAAACGTTGTCGCCGTACTCAATAGCTTAATTATCCGTAATATTTCTTTTTTACTTTTTTTTACGCGAAAGAAACGTAAAGCCCTTGTCATTGCCTTTAGATACTTTTTGTGCAAGATATGTCACCGTTTTGTAGCTGTGTTTCCTTCGAATTACTAACCATTATTGCGTTTTTCTCGCGGTTAATCTCACATTTGAGCAGCGCTGCTTTCCTCGGTTCTGTCGTTCAACCCGAGATGCTAGGTACCCCAACAAATCACAACATATTTTACACTCTTCCTCAGACATCGTTCCAGAAATCTCCGCGTGCTGTGTTATTCATTCCGATCCCCATTCTCTGCTGCACCTCTTCGAATGTTTACTCGGAGCTATCAGAATGGCGAAACTCCGTCGCGAGTTCCCTTGAAATCATAGATTCGTGGTGTTCGTTTTATCCGCATTGAAGCTTTCTAAATGGTAGGTTCTGGGTTACGCAACAGTATTCATCATTTAATGTCGCGTCCCGGCACAGCCTCACTATACCAGAATGAAGTAAGTGCGAACTGCGTAGTGCAATCGGGACGTTAACGACAATGGGTTAGTTATAAATTGCTGTCAACCTTTATATCGCAGATGAGAGGGAGAGAATCTCCTTGGTTTGAAGCAAATAAGTTTCTTGAAAATTGGTTACAGAATTGCAATAGGCAGAAAATACTGATTAGTTTCTATCAATTTTATTCTCACATATACTTATGTGAGCTGTTGGACCATAAACCCCTTAGTAAGATTCAGTTTATTTATTCGGACTTGCTACTTCAAAGCTAATTGCTGGTACATATAAGAAACAAGTACAAAGCAATCACTTGTTCTTGGTTAGCACTGAAATCTCTCTAAGTAATTGAGACAAAGACTGACAGCCTCTGTTCGACACTATTCCAATGAAACTCTAAAAGTCCTACTTGACCTGCAGTTCCTGAATGTCCACCAGAGTCTATCACCGTCTTCTCGTAGTTGAAGTCTTTATCAGCTGTGTCGGCTGCTACGGGCCTACTCGGCCCCGCTGGCGTCTCGCTGCGGAATCTCCAAACTGCCGGCACTGGCTCTGAATCTGCATCTGAATCTCTGCCTCTAGCTATTCCACTGCCTGGCCTTTTATTTCGTTTCTCATGTACTTGGGTGCAAGCGAGTTAATTTGTTTCACACGACCCTTGATTGCACAAGAATGCCTATGGTTCCACATGGCACTCTCGTTTCTAATTGGTCGGCTTGCGCAAGAATGCCTTCGGTTCCACACGACACTTTCGTTTCTAGCTGCACACAACTTAATTTGGTTCCACACGAGTCTTTTCCGCACGTGACTGACACTCTCTCTTGCTGTATTATCGCCCTGGTGTTTGCGTAAGTTTCATTCATGCTGCTTCCTCTGGCAGGGATTCAAACACTAAGTTATTTGATCAACAAGCCATACTTGGCTGCCTCCGCCGCTTATCTTGTCCCTACGTCCTGGTGGACTATTTCTTAATGTCGGCTGGCTGTTTACCTATGGAGCCTGGACTCTTTATTATGGTCACAAAAGCAAGAATAAAAATTAAAATTTTCTACAGTCACAACACTACGCACACCGTGGTTTATTAATTTACTATGTAAAGCTGAAATGCTGTATCTGTACAATGTGTGTGTGCCGTGTAGTAAAGTTTAAACTCATAGAGAAGAAGTACATATTTTCTTAAAAATATCCGCTTTCAGCTTACAGCAGATTATATCATGTAACTGGTTCCTTGCTCACAACTAGGAATATATACCCATTATTTTGTAGTACACTAAAATTATATACCCATTATTTTGTAGTACACTAAAATTATCTAACAGTATTTGGGAATTTTCGTAACAAATATGGTGTTCTACGTGTAGCAGAAACCATTCAAGTCTCGGCATGCCATAAAAATTGATTTTTCGTCTGCTTTTTGGTTGTCTTTCAGCTGATGTAATGCTGACGTTGCATTAAGGTTTCTCATAGTTAATTATTCATACAGAATGTTCCGTATCCTTTCTTGTGATGTATCTAATACTTCAGCCTTCAGCTGTTGTGAGAATTCTCAAATAGCAGTCGAATGAGGGTAATATACTGGTCGCGGACTTCTAGATATGTAAGGGTTATCACTTATTCCTGCGACTGATCGCCAGTCGTGTACTCAAATTACATAATATGTCATTCCGTTTATTGCGTTGCATTTGTCATGGTGAGGGCCAACGGCAAATCCTTGCATGAAATGTCGATCCTCTGCAACCTGACGAAGTAATGATTGCATGTGGAAGTTAAAGTTTTTACGCCGGTTACTCTCGAGTAGCGTGATATGATTAACGAGAATTTTCATACTCCTCCATTGGACAGGTTCTGTCGGCAGTGTATTAGATTTTAGAACTTTGCCGACTAAAATTGTTCATCAAATTCATAAACTGGCCAAACTGTTGAGCTTCAAGTGTCTCTCTTACCACAGATCCAGATGTTAAATTGTTGTTAATCGCTCGTAACCTCCAAGTTTGGCGTCCTAAACACAAGCCAATGAACCAACCGACCATCGATATTAGATTTCATAACTTTCTTAAAAGGGTCGTTTTCCATTTATATTTGCGCAGAACTATCATTAAGGTTAATATCGATTTTACTATTGGCTCTGAGCACTATGGGACTCAACTGCTGAGGTCATTAGTCCCCTAGAACTTAGAACAAGTTAAACCTAACTAACCTAAGGACATCACACACATCCATGCCCGAGGCAGGATTCGAACCTGCGACTGTAGCGGTCTCGCGGTTCCAGACTGCAGCGCCAGAACCGCGCGGCCACTTCGGCCGGCGATTTTACTATTGCTTCTCAATTCTTCTAAGATGCAGCTATTACCTGAGGTGCCTCATAAATTCTGTGGTGAAGTGCTTTACTTACAGTCTATTGTGTCTCTCCTAAGACTTGTCAGGCACATTTTATCTGGAGTTTCTGCAGCAATTTGCAATTTCGTTTTTGCAGTGTGTAACTAGAGTCGGTCCAAACAAATACTGCCCTTCAGGTCTTCTTGACAACTTACGAAACTATATTCTCCGTGCGTGTGGTTGGCTGGATTATCTGATCTTCGAAAATTGTAATGTAGGCTATTTCACAGCTTTTCAGGCTTACTTGATTACTAATTAGACGTCAAAGAACAACAGTTTTGAAGCATTCGTGTACGCTCATGGATAAGTAGAAAGACTGGTAATATTCGCGATAGACAATTTCAAGCTCTTGATAGCCCATGTTTCCCTTCGTATACACGGGCGGCCGAAAAATTTTTCGCCAAATGGGGAAAGATTCAAAACTTACCAGATTTTATATAACTGATTCGGTGACTATGGAAACGTGTAGGCCCCAAGAACTACATCTGATACGAATTACACCAAAACTTATTGTACCCCAAAAGACAGGTACTTACCTACTTAGTATTTTAAGGAAGATTACTCTGGCAGCCAAACGACAAGCCCTTTTCATTAGTACATGCAAAGTATATTTTTATGTTATCAACATGAACATGGGGGCCACATTTTTGACTGATTTATTCGCGCTTCCTAATGTTAAGTTGAAACTGAAAATTAAAAATCTGGAATAGGGAAAAAAAGTGGAATGACTGTAGAAAATGCTGCTGGATATCAACAAAAAATACCATATTAATACCCCTCGAAATTAAGAAACAGGGAATAATCATTTAAAAAGGCTTATCTACAACAAGTTGTATGTAAAACTTCACAACTGTTCACATTAATGGATTTATTGTATTACTTACATGATTTCTTTTTTTAGCGTCAACTGGCATAATTGAAGTGGAATGAAATGTGTTTCAAAGCTACATTTTTTTGGAGTTGGTTAGGTAAAGTGTAGCGCAGGGCCAGTATACGACTAGATGAATGTGGGAAATCTCCCGAAACAATCCTTAAATTGGCCAATAGAAACAACTTTTAGCAGCATCAGACTGCAACAAAATAATTCTTGTATCTCCAGATTGTCATATTATGAGTATGACGACTGGAATGCAGAATTCGTATCTCTGTGACTGCATTTGCTCCCATAGACATTAAGAAAGTACCATTTCTGGAGAGCACATCTTTTCATCCCCGAAATTTCACACCTTTTTCCGTTTAAATTCTTCATTTGTGTGGCCGTAGTGTCCGTAGTTGCATTATAATTCTTGAGGGTATTTTTGTTCTGTCGTTGCAACTACAAAAATTCGTGATTTTTTTTTCACCAGACGCGTTTCGCTTTATTGGGGCAAAGCATCATCAGTGGCCTGTAATTAAGTTATTTACCTTTTGATTTGCTTTTAGATCGAAAAACATTTCATTAAGAATAGGTTGATTTGTACTTATGGTGATTTTTCGTCTGATTTCTCACTTACATCGGGAAATGCCGTCTGCTAGCACATCGTTGTTTTTCTGTGTTAGACGCTGATAATTTCTGACTAATTTTTAGATGTTCCGCAGCACTATGCATTTCTTTTCCCTTTCTACCGATTTGAGATTAAGCATAGAGATACACATCTATAACAGCACGGCAGTGTTCTTCCGAGTGTAAAACTGAATGCAGCATCAGTAAGACATCACAGGTTTTCTTTTTCGCGGAAAAATGACAAACTGTTGTGATTACGTTGTGTGCCGATTGGAGGAGGTGCCCTGGTGGTAACAGGAGGGGCTAGCATTCATAGGTGAGGAGAACCCTACGTCATAATGATGTAACGCTACGTCATCGTGACGTAAATAACCTAAATCGGCTAAATGAGTACGTGTATCGATCTTTGCAGTTGTACCGATAACGTCAAAGCTAAATGTAAATACATGTGTACAAACGAAGTGGCAGGAGTTGTGTGATATGCTCATCCCAGCTGAATGAATTGTTAAATGTAATCCCAACAATTTGCGATGTTATTGTGTATTTCATGAACATAATTAATGTCTGAGCGAAGGAGCCATAACGAAATAAAAAAAAGCTTGTCATTCTTTTTAAATCCGATGAATCGTGCATAAATCGTGTAGACAGAAAAGTGAAGTAATTAATTATTAAGCTGCAATCCAAAGAATGTGGGATGTTATTGTGTGTTTCGTGAACGTAACGAATATCTGAATGAAGGAATCATAACCATAACGAAAGTTTAGAAAGTGTCTAGTCACGTTTTCAGTCCGATTAATATTGAATAAATCATGTGGATAGAAACGTGAAATAGGAAGAAATTAAAGTGTTTCGTATTTTTATAAAATCCAATGAATTGTACATAATTCATGTGGGCAGAAACGTTAAACTGAGAAATTGAAGTGGTTCTGAAGATAATTCCGAATGTTGCTAGAAACATTAAACCATCTAGTTCCATTTAATTTTGCCTTAGTGTTGTAAATCAGCTAAGAAAGATAGTGAAATTTTTCAGACTATCTTCATGGATCTGCTCGAAAGTTCTCTCATCTCCGTTAGGGCCCATGTTCAGAACGACGTACATGCTAGCAACACCGGGCATAGGACAATGAAAGCACATAAACAAATAACAATGTAGATTCAAGACACACACAACAGTCGATATTCACAGAATGCACACAACAGTCGATAGGACAACTCGTGAAACTCATGATGACGCGTGCCTACGTCACTATGACGTAGGGCTCTCCTCACCTAGCGTGAGATGAATGCTACCCAACCCCAGGCGGAAGACTGGCCCATATAGGCCTGCTGCAGCCATGTTGATGCGCTGGGAAACGACAGTTGAATCGGTGCATAAGGTTTCTATAGACTGTGTGCCTTGGTTTGCGATTGTCCCAGTTTCGTCAAAGACTTGGGGCAAACAAATTGTTGTATACGATTGAGACTCTACTGTTCTTCGGTCCTATAAAACAGTGATTGCAATGCATCAAATGTAACCAAGCTCTCTTATATTGGTTTCAGTTCGTCTTGGAACACCTGCATAATTTCGGATTTTGCATTTCCTCCGTCCCGTTTTTGGAGCATTACCTTACGCCAATTGATAAGAGCTTGCTAATGAGCTTTGGTCAAATTGTGCAGAGTCAGAAGGGAACATAACTTCTTCATAGCTAACAAAGTGTTCATGCAAAATCGAACGTACCGCGTAACACTCCTTCCTTAAATGCTTACTGTAAACAAACTACACGACTTGTTTCTGAACTGCCATTGTTTTAACATTAATATAAGACAAATTTTAAAACAGTACTAAATAAATCACATCTGAATAGCATGGTCGTTTGTTAAAGCTTAAAAGGTGACCCTCGTAATGATTGTAAAGCGTATCGAATAGACTTTGTTTCCTACCGTATTGTTAGATTTCTGTCTTTCGTTGTGTAGTCACAGGCTTCAGGTTTCCTTAAAACTGCAACTTTCCGTTTTTGTACTTTCCGAACTAGTTGCCAGTCTTTCCGTCCGCCTGATTTTTGTGGGAGAAGTACTGGACTAGGTATGACGCAAGTTTACATCGGGGGCAACGTGAGCTCTAAGTCTCATATGATTTTATTTTACGGTTAGGGCTCTACACGACTCTAGCACCGCAAAGGCCCACTGAATCGAATGTCTTCAACAGTTAACTCTCAATATCGCACAGTCTCAGGTGCAGCGAAATATTCTGTTTTCAATGTATTTTTATTTTATATTAGTTTTTGTCCGTAACACTTGTAGTCTTCCCTTTTTGATCAATTACAGCTTATCTCCGTCTGCTGCAGAGATGCAATGTAGTGGCTTCAAATGGCTCTGAGCACTATGGGACTTAGAACTAAGGTCATTAGTCCCCTAGAACTTAGAACTACTTAAACCTAACTAAACCAAGGACATCACACACATCCATGCCCGAGGCAGGATTCGAACCTGCGACCGTAGCGGTCGCGCGGCTCCAGACTGTAGCGCCTAGAACCGCTCACCGGTTCCAGACTGTAGCGCCTAGAACCGGCCGGATGCAATGTAGTAGTCAAGCAATAACTTCTATTTTTTCTCAAGCTCGAACATCAATCAACCCAAAACACAAGTCAATATGAAGAATACTAATAAAAATCAAAGAGTAAAGCAGATCGTCCGTACGCTCGTCGCCGCAGGATAATGCTGCGTTTCTTGTGCATTCAGAGGTGTTCTTCCGGCGACTCCCACACCTTCAATTGTCGTACCTTTTCAGCTCACGCACGAGTGCCAGTATTCGAAGAACCCACCATTGGGTAATACAAAGCCGAACTGTAGCATTTGTAAGTTATTTTTTGCTCCTGTTTGCAATTTTCGTGTACTGCCATCAGGAGGCCAAAAATAGCTGTAGCGCGTTTCAGCCTCGCACCGGCGATGTTTGCGATCGCCGCTCCCTTCCTCGCTGCCACAACGTGAGCGAACCCGTGAGCGCGAGCGAGAGGCGTAACCTGCAACGTGACGTTGCCTGCCCCCACCACCGCCACATAAAACATGACTACCAGGGGGCCAGTGCTACAGTTGCAACCGGACTCTGATGAGAACTTGTGGTGTCAGTCGCGGAAATCTTGGATAATGGTTACGCACAATGCCACGATGCTGGAGCAGCATTTACTTGTAGCTGGAGAATCTCCTCTGAATGCGATTCAGCGAAATAGACGGCGTTTTCTCAATAAAGAGGTAAAAGCTCAAGTGGAGTGCACCTAAGGTGTTGTTTCGATTTGCACTGTACTGCGTTCTGCTCACGTGCACGTGCACGTGACGGAAGCCTTCGGCGGAATGCCTGGTGATGAGTGCGTGTTCCCATTACTTCGTAGCAACAGCGCAAGAGTTTCGCTCTATCGTCGTCGAATATGGTGATTTACCTGTCTGAATTTTCGTAAAAACTTGTAACGGAAGCGAAAGAATAGAGTAAAGCGAAACATTACACCGTCACAGAACAAAAATATTCAGAGCATGTGCGAGTAAGATAGTTATCAGGGTGGCAGTGTGATGAAATGTTAATATGAGTGACGATATTATTGTACGGGGAAAGGTCTGAGGACCAAAAAGTGCCGGTTTTACAACAGTGTCATGTGTATACGGAATATTTATGTTTTGATAAGCCGTGTTCATTATTTGTATTATTGGACAGTAGTGATCATTAGAGCGCACATGAGATGAAGGAGATGGGTGCAACACGTTGTGAGGAATTGTATTGTATTGTATTTTTATTGATCCAGGCAATCATAGTATTGTACAGCTGTACATATGATATTGGATAGGTCAAGGGAGCTATTTACAAGTTATTTTTACAAATTGATTTTTACATTATTTTGTAGCAAGGAAATTATCTATCTTAAACAAAACCGTTAATACAAATCATAGAAATGTAAGGTTGTTCATACGATATTGGATAGGTCAAGGGAACATATTTGCAGGTAAAATTTAATAAATTGATTTTACATTGTTTTGCAATGAGGAAGTTAGCTATCTTTAACAAAACAGTAAATACAAATGTTGTATGGTAAAATACAAACAGCCAATACAAATGTAATAGTAAAGTAGTCCAGTGTATTTCATAGACATGCACAGTATATAATTTTCAGACCTAATTGAACATTTATCATATTTTTTACATTTTTAACCCCTTTCAAAAAAATGATCAACTGCATAAAAGCAATGGTCCAAGAGATATTTTTTTAACTTATGTGTGAAGGCTCTTGGGTTCTTTGTTGTTTTGATTTCATTGGGTAAATTATTATACATTTGTATCCCAACATTTAAAACACTTTTGGATTTGAGCTACGAAAGACTTTTCATTGTAATATAATAATATTGCAGAAGTATAGCTTATTATTCTACGGTTGTAAGGATCCAGTGAAATACTGTACAGTACTTCAGGAACGCATGGGAACAATTCCCTTACTGAAGCAAGAAGTCTAGTTTGTGTATGGGTGGTGGTACTATATTATGTACCAATTTCGTCACAGTTTTTCGCGGCATTTTTACTGTGACAGCAATAAATTCTATATTAATTTTCAGTTGTGTTTCCTTACATTCACTTGCATAGTCTTTGGCACATAAAATTTTAATTAAATATATAAATACAAAAAAGGCGTAATTTACACAACCCATACCCAGCAAAAAAAAAAAAAAAAAAAAAAAAATTGTGTTATGTTCTGTTGCAGGATCCAATGTCACATCGCATAATAGAGAAGCGGCGGCGGGATCGTATGAACAATTGCCTGGCTGACTTATCACGATTAATACCAGCGGATTACCTGAAGAAGGGCCGTGGTCGCATTGAAAAGACAGAGATAATTGAGATGGCTATCAAACATATGAAGCATCTTCAGTCTCTGGCGTGTCCTCAGCTAGGTAAGAAAAAATCTCGTTACCACGGTACTTGAGCATTCAAGAGTGATGTGGCTGGCCAATGACATAATTCTCCCTAATAAACCTCTGGAGTGATTGGGAACACTGAAGAAATAATTATTTTGCCTAAGCCATCACCCCTGCCCCTCTCCCCATACTTCTTATGGAGAATTAACATGATTGCTGTTACTTTTTAGTTGTTATCGTTTAGAACTTTTGTGAGACAATGGCAGATTAAGATTCATTAACCCATGAGGAGCATTCAGAGAGCTCACTTGCCATAGAAAGCCTTGAAGTTGGAACTTAAGTCCTTATTTGGTACACAGTTTTAAATATGTAACAATCTGCTGTTCATTGGGAGTCTATTTATTTTATAAATTTACAAAATTATTTTGTTATCTACAAATAACTGGCTTCATTTATGGACTGGAGGAATGTTTCCGAATGGCTTATTGTGATTATTTGCTGCTTACGTTGAAATTTTCTTTCCTCTATCTTGTGATTCATGTGCTTAATAAAACAATCCTCTGTGTTACTTATCATTGTAGCTTCTAATATCATGCTTTAGTGGTGGTGGTGGTGGTGGTTGTGTTGATGATGATACAGGTTTCAGGCCCCTCGAAGACATGATTGTCTTCTTCTAGAATATGTATCAAGTGTAACATATGTAATAAAATAATAGTAATTTTCCATTTCATTTATGGTAAGAAATTTGTTGTTAATTAGTTAAATAGTCACCCTATTCCAGAAATTCTTTTGGTTCATAATACACATTTTTCTCCTATACCACAAATTTCAGTAAATTAACAGTAGACAGCAGTAGGGAGATATGAATATAAATATAAGTATCAATGAAGAAATTAGGAATGTCAGTTTCTTGTTTTATGTTTAACGAGAGTTTGTTGAATGCCTTTGTACAGGAGCACATAACACTACTCTGAATTCTAGACAAAGATACAAAGACTTCATGAAAATTATACCATTTATTGTTTTATGATAATGGAAATCATAGTTTAGCTGGAATTGATAATAATTTTCAGCAACAAAAACAAGAAGTTAATAGACTGGGGAATCAGTGTAAGATTCTAAGACCCTTACAATTATATAAGCTCTATACATTGCACTTACTTCCTGCATATTAAGACAGAGGTTTAATTTTCTCATACAAGCCATACTAATCAATGGACTGAACTAGAAACAACAGCAGCAGTATGGATTATAAATAGAAAATCAATCCTTTGTCTTATAACACTTAAAGGAGGGCTTTTCAGGAAGTAAGTGCAATGTGTATAGCCTAAATAAGTGTAAAACTGTGTAATCACAATTTTTTTTATATTTTAGGACACAAATGTAAAACTTGCAAAGAAGTCAATGCTATCATCTAACGATGGGTAATGCCCAAAACTTGTAATAGTACAATAAAATCATTTCAAAGAAACTTGTGACTAGTTGTAGTATTTCCTAGCGCATAATAATCTGCAGTTTCTACTTTTTAGTGACACGATGTATTTAGTAATCTCTTTAGGGATTGTATTTTTGAAACTGTCTGCTGAAGCAAATATAATGTATCTGTAATTCATTATTTATTTGGTGCCACTATTAGCATATAATCACCAAATCTGGAAGCTAATGATTTCAGTGTGTCATCATTTTTGCCATTTATTTTTTGTGAGCACAATTTCTCTCTTGATGAATGGCATTTTATGCATACGCATATTATGGAGATTGCTTAAGGGGAGTCCTGTGAAACCAGCACAAGAATTTAATACTCTTCTAGAAGCACCATACTCTAAAGCATGCTGCCCAATCTATTGCACGATGAAAATGTCCTAAAAATCAATTAAAAGTTAAACTAAAATTTCTGAGGAAAAAAATCCCAGAAACTATGAGGCCATGATAGTATATTAAACAACCATTGAAAATGAGCATACAGCCCAATACTAGTCTGGCCAAAATAAAAAGAATCCACAAACAAGCAGCGTTGTCTAAGCATATACGTAAAATGTCTTTCTTTAATTTCATACAAGGTGCGAGACACAATGAATCTCAAAATTTTAGCCTTGTTTGTGTTAAGAGAAAAAAAGCTTTTAAGTGCTGTATGAATAAGGTTAAGAAAGAGTTAAGTTTTCCATCTACACTCTCTGCTTCACAAATATTTTCTCATAATTCTTCACATAATTTTTCTCTATATTCTACGATAAAGTCACTGTTCATGATTCTGAGCATATGATTAACTTCTCATGGTCAGGGTTCATAGTCATGTAGAATTTTTTAAAAGACAAATATGATGTTCTTTAAAAAGTAAGCAGCATAATATTTTACCATCATGGTTAGATATGACTGATTATTGCTTTTGCATCTAAATCGGTAAAGACAATTGGATCTAAACACAAACTGTCAGTGACTGTTGCACTATGTCCTATTCTCAGAGGAATCTTCACTGTGGATAGTAATCTAGATGTGTAAATCAGCATTTCTATCTCATTGATCAGTGTTACCTTATGTACAGTATTTAACATAAATTTCACATAGATATTTTACCCTCAATGGCAGTCTACAACAGTAAAGTACAGAATTATTAACAGTAGTATGTATGAAAGGTATTCTCAAAACACTTGGAAAATGCAGTCATGTCAATAGTCTTGTGATCAAACATGTACATATGCATTAAGTTACAATTGCCAAGCTATTTAAAAATTATTATCATTACAGACCTTTCATAACACCGTGAATAATGCCTAGTTGCATATAAAGTTGTCTGCAATATATTAATTAAAATAAAATAAAGTGCAGGAATACCTGAAGAAAGTTGCAAATCAAGTGATCAGACTTGCAGTATTTATTTTTGGCTGTGGTAGTGCCATGGCAACAGGTGAAATAACAATGGTCCAAGAGACACTGCTGTGTTTCAGTGATGATTTATAGTCTGAATGTGACCACTGAGGCACCAAGTCCTACAATAAGGACTATAACAAACACAATGTTAACAAGAGTGTAACTGTTACAATCACAATAAATCTCTTGTCATTTCTTATTAACTTTGCTTGCATTGCAAGATGCTCACTTTGGATTGTCTTGTAGGAAAATAAATGGAAAGGGAAATGTCATAAAAGTAAAAAGTTTAGTTTTTCTGATTCTGTTGTCTTATATCAGATTTACCATTGCAGAGAACTGTGACCTAGTGCCGGAACATACTCAGCCAGGTCCAATTGTACTGGAACATTATCGGCTTGGCTATCAGGAATGTCTGTCTGAAACTATGCATTTCATGGTTGAAGTAGAAGGATACTTTGCTGGGGATCCTTTGTGTGTCCAACTTATTAACCACTTACAGAAGCACTGTGACAAAATACTCAAAGGTAAGGCCAACTCAGTCCTTTTAATATTATAAGCCCACTAGTTACATTGTTAGTAACTACAAACCATGTACTGAATCATTTTGAAGCAACATATCAAAAACTCGTTTGAAACGTTTCATTGTATATACTGAGCTGCCATTGACAATGTGTACAATTTAGTATTCAATTGACCAGATCACCTATTTACTTTTATTTTCCACGCTCTCCAGGTGACAGGATCAACTTCCCACGAACAAATGTGGCAGAGACAACAAGCACTTCTTCTGGCAGTTCTGGTGGTTACGGGCACCATTCGCGACCCATCGGTGCAAGTTCCGGCCTCGGATCGAGCTCTTCACCAGGTTCAGGATCTGGTTGCAGCTCTGATTCAGGCAACAAGGATACTCCATCAGAAATGCTTACACAGAGGCAGACAGTTGCTCCAGTTCCCGGGATCACTGTGGAAGACAGAGAAGCAGTCCGATGCAGTCAGTTACGGGACATGCTGCAGCAACATCCATCTGCCACTGTCTCCTCTTCAGCAAGTATGTCATCAGTTGATCAGAGTTCAGCTCCCCCACTTTATAAGTTCAAGAACAATATCAAGCAACGCTTCACAGCAGAACACGATGCTTCATCAGTGATACCTCTGTCAGAAGTGTGTAATGGCAGCAGTGCCAAGAGAGCACGGTACATGTCAGAGATGAGTGAAGAAACAGGTGGAAGTGCAAGTAACATCCTAGGACTGCCTATTTTGACAGTAGATGCGAAACGTCGTGATAGTGAAACGTGTTCAGTTCCGTCTTCTCCTCCGTCACCGAAATACAACCCTCCGATGTCTCCAGTGACAGACTTGGCATCTCGTGTTACACCTCCTTCGCCACCTCAGCCTTCACAACCTCGGCACAAGTCTCACATTCCACACAGTCGGGGAATTCCTATATTTGCTCTACATTCGAAAGGTTCTTTCTATATACCTCTGACTTTGGAAGCAGAGGTTTTGGCACCATATTTAGCTGCAATAGGTGTTGACACTGATATGGAGAACAGTCATGACATACCTTTGAAGTCTGTTGTGCTTCATCCTGTAACTATATCAGTCAATTTCCAGCAGGCACAGAACAATATAAAAATGTATCACATGAACTCTTGTTCCTCTTCCATACCTTGGAAGATTGATTCTAACGGATTTTCCAGTACTGTGTCCAAGTGGCCTGTTTGTGTTCAAGACAGAGGTTAGACTATTGAAAACGGTGCAGTGAAAAGTTTCAGAATGGATGCTCTCATAATTTATTAAGCCAGAACAATGTGGCGACTGAATTCTGTGTTGTGTGTGAAATGTTTTTTACAATATTTGTCAGAGCATGTTGGTATATGCCTCACTGCAGTTGGAGGGACTAATTTGGTAGGAAATATAAAGTATAAACTTGTATTAATTCTTACGGTCTCAAGCACCTCAAGATTTCTACAGACTGATATTTCTAGTTGAACTAAAGTGAGTATACCAGTGATATGCCTTAATACAAAGTATTTCTGTGTACTTTATGAAATGAATTTGCACTATGTGTCAGGTATTAGTAAGGAGTGAGTAATAGAATAAAATTTTCGTGTACTGATGAATGGTTTGGAGTTGTCACATGACAAGTTTTTGTCAGGATCCAGTCACTACCTGATTTACATGAAGGTTGAAGTCGATAATTCAATTAACTCTCCACACAGTAATTTAAATGGTAAATGGTTTGTTTCACACCTACAAATGTTTTTTTTACAAAGGAAGTTGTTATGTTACATCAGGCAAACTGTTGCAGTGTAATATTTATACTATTCAGTTTGCACATTTTACAGTTTTTTAGATAAAATCTTTCATTTATTAGTGGTAGAAACTTTACATAAACTATTTTCAATTCTGCAAGAAGGTAACTCTTTCTTCTGTTTGACATAGAATGTAGCTGACACAGTGACAGTTTGAAAGCTCCACAATATAAGTTTATGTTTAACTATATTTGACCAGATTAGTGCCTGCTGCTTCACTCTTGTAAACTATATTGACTGCATAGATTTTTTTATAATATGTATAACCAAATTTTTATGTTGATACACATGTTGTTCATGTGTATATGTGTACACTATACAAGAGTAAGTGACCCATTAATGGCTGCCAGTATTTGGATAATTAACATATTCCAGTGGGTTCAATTCAGTTTCATAGAACAAGTTTAAAAAAAGGAAGAGACAAATTGGATGAGTGGTTCTATGGTCTTCAGCCGGTACTGAAATCTCTCATCTCAAACGGATAATCCAGTACAAGGAATCCCAGTTAAATGTGGTATCTATTTTATCATCAGTAAAGATTAGTTTGTATAGTAATTACGATGAAAGTAATTTTTTAGACATATACTTACTCCACTGAAAAATGTCCATTTCGTTTTCTATGCAATTCTGATAAAGCCGATTTGTTTGGTGGGTGCTAAATAGCTTTATTTTATTTAGTTCACAAATTGCAACACCTTCTAAATTTTTCACGCTAATTAAGGCTATAGAAACATGGTCTTTACCAAATGTATTTATGATGAAAAAGAGATTCTGGTACCTGCAGTCCAAGGTCTTTAGAATCTCACATAACTATTGCTGGCAGTCTCATGTTTGTGGAATCACATTCTTTTTGGGTTTAGCTCAGAAAAAAGTGGTAGTTGTAGAAAATGAAAGGCATTTCCATGAAAATTTGGTATGAACAAATTGCTATTCTATGTGTATTGGTACCTGAATTCATACTTGGGACAATAAATCATAGTTTTGCGTGCTTTGGATTGGTCCACACCATTGCAAAATGTTTACTGGTCATTAGTTGTGGGAGATTTACCTCACTGCTCTTGTGTGCCCAGCATCTGTTCATTTCTGCCTAGCTGGGAAGTAGGAAACCTGAAGTATGTGACAGAGCTTGATGTCTTGGTTGTTTTCTCTCAGTATTTCAAAAATTATGCTAAATAACAATAAATGTGAAGCAGCAATAGCTTTGGTTTTGTGAGCAGATTTGAAACTAACACAATAAATTAAGAGAGGAAATTCAGCCTCCATATTGCAATTTAAACTGTTTATTGTGTTGATGTGAAAAGAAATTTTATATAATATTGTTACTGATATTTAGAATTATTAAATAACATAGTCAGTGACCGACATTCCTTTCACAACGTGGATTGTATGTCAGCAGTGTATATGTTTTACATAGGGTGAGACTGATGTAACTTCTTGTGGGTAATCTTCAGACTTTTATAACAATTTGTGACAGCCTTCCATAACACTTTATGATTTTGTCCATCTTCTGATTTCTTCTCATGTAGCTTACTGAAAAAAATTAACATTGCACCTAATGACAGATTACTGACATACAACATCTTACAAATATGTTAATGGAATTTATATATTGGCAGCTAACAGTGTCAGTCAGTTCAATTTCTGATAATTTCTCAACAGAATTAGCACTTTATTTAACTTCTTTCTGAATATATAATGTTCATAAATAGCATATCCAGACATTCGAAGGTAACATGCATTACTCAGGGCTAACCAGACTTTCAAACAGTGTCCATTAAATTTCTGTCAACATACATTACTGTACAAAATTATAACAACATTGCACACTGCAAGGTCTGATGTGTGTTATTTATTATGCCTGCATGACTTTTTTTAAAAAAATTGTGGTGTGGACATGATACACACTGCTGTGTAATGGTAAATATAAAACTGATCATTTGAGGCTGTGATGAAATAGTGACTGTGTAACTAATTGAGATGTGATTGAATGGAAAAGAAAAATATTTTTTGTTGAAAAGACTAAAGATTCTATTGTTACTATATTTTTTAAGTTACAAAATGAATTTATTTACAATATGTTGAAAGTGACTGAGGATTGTAAGTAAAAGGATTTATATGTAAGTTTTATATGTAAATAAAAGAATGTTAACTATCTGGAGTTATTTCTTTGACAAATTGTGTATTTCATTTATAGTTTTTAATAAGGAGACATATGCTGTATATATGTAAATATAAACTTCATTTAGTTTATCATCTTGTTACAAACAGATCCATTAAAATTCACGTTTAATATTCCACCACAAAAACAGCTAGTGCTGGAAGAATACTGTGTAGGTAGTTGCGCGTAATTACAACAGGATCGCTTCTATATCCATAGGTACACTAACTGAAGCAAATATTAAATCAACATTTTTTGTAATTCCAACATTGTGTTGGTATGAAGATCAGCAACTCAGTGTGCTTGTAATTTATTAATTGAAGTTTGCATCAGGATTGCATATCATACTGTTATAAGTGACTAGTTCCAAACATTTTTGTTCATTGTCAAACTATTACTTGCATTTGTGAAGTTTGACTATACGTAATAGATTTGTGTTTACATCAGATCAACATAACAAATGTTATTTGAATGTTTTATAATTCTCTTTGTACAATCAAAACTTGATATACATCTTCAGCTGTTTGTACATTAAAATTTGACAGGCTCCTTCAGTTTATTGTGTGTTCATGTGATGTCTCTCTCTCTGGAGAGAGAGTACATAAACACACAAACAGCTGGAGGCACATGTCAAATTTTAATGTACAAACAATTAAAGATGCCTATCAAATTTGCATTTTACCAAGGCAATGAGTATATGGTCAAATAACATTTGTTTTATTCACATGGTGTAGAAACAAATCTGTTATGTACAGTCAAATATTGCAAATGCATGGTTTGAGAATGAGTGAAAATGTTGGAAACTAGTAACTAATAAAAATGTTACATGCAGCTCTGGCAGAAACCTTATTTAATTTATTACAAGTCAACATTTTCTGACGTGAGAACCCACCCCACGTCTGTTGATTTTCCCACATTTCACATAGGGACTGAAGAAAATAACACCTACTGAGAAATTTTATTTAAATTTCAGTATGGATTATCTCCCTTATTTTTGAAGGGACAGACAGATATTTTTAATCCGTAATGTAAGTGTAACATTTTATAAAACAGCAAATGGAATAGTCACTTCTTATTTATTAGTGTAGCAAAAAAGTAAAATATCAGGCTTTACTGGTGAATCTGTTGCATATAGGACTTTCACATCTGCTAAAGGAAAGCAATATTTCAAAAATTGATTACTACTAAGTAGCAACTGCTGGTGACCACACCAGGTTAAGAGTCTCCGTTCAGGGATTGAAATTTGAACTACTAAATGTGCACAAGAATACTAATCCTGCAGCTGTGCATTGCTGCAGCCAGATGTCCAGCAAAAATTAGACACTTGGTAGGTTTTTGGGCCCTTTGTTATGCTGCAATGGGGCTTCTGTTGGAAATTTTGATGTTGCTCAGTGTGACCTTTTAGGTCAAAGGGTGGATTTCCAAGATGTGGAATCTTGAGTCCCTGTTGATGAGGTTGTCTGACAGGGCAGTATGTATCATGTCTGTTACACTGAAGTCCCAGGAGGAGGAAACAGAGAAAATAATTTTTGTCATCTTGTAAATCATTTGATGTTCTGCACTTTGACAATGTTTGGCTATGTATGTTGTTTACATCCATCGCATTGGTCTTGTTTGTGTGACACATGTAGCTAATGTATCCTAGTCCATATTGACACAGAATAATTTCCTAGCTAAGACTGTCTTTTTACCAGAGCTAGGGGATTCTTCAATTTAGCAGTTAGATGACAGATATTCCTGATGTGTCTGTTAAGTATTTTTCTTATTCATGAAGGACTATTGCCAAAAATGATGTTACGGTAGATTATTTCATTTCTTGGAGATATTTCCTGTCTGCATTCACTGTGGTCAGAGTGCGCAATGAATTGTTTCTCTGACAAGCCATATTGGAAAACTGCCGCTAGGTGTAAGAGCTAGAACATTCTGCGAAACAACATATTCTTGTTCTTTAACAGTCCATAACTGGGATCCATTGAACAGGCATGTAAAAGCCGTAAATTCAAATAAATACCTAGGTATTACAATTACGAACAACTTAAATTGGAAGGAACTTATAGAAAATGTTGTGGGGGAGGCTAACCAAAGACTGCGTTTTATTGGCAGGACACTTAGAAAATGTAACAGATTACTAAGGAGACTGCCTACAATACACTTGTCCATCCTCTTTTAGAATACTGCTGCACAGTGTGGGATCCTTACCAGATAGGACTGATGGAGTGTATCGAAAAAGTTCAAAGAAAGGCAGCATGTTTTGTATTACCGCGACATACGGGAGAGAGTGTCACAGAAATGATACAGGATTTGGGCTGGAAATCATTAAAAGAAAGGCGTTTTTCATTGCGACGGAATCTTCTCACGAAATTCCAATCACCAACTTTCTCTTCCGAATGCGGAAATATTTTGTTGACACCGACCTACATAGGGAGGAATGATCACCACGATAATATAAGGGAAATCAGAGCTCATACAAAAAGATATAGGTGTTCATTCTTTCCACGCGCTATATGAGATTGGAATAATAGAGAATTGTGAACGTGGTTCGATGAACCCTCTGCCAGGCACTTAAATGTGATTTGCAGAGTATCGATGTAGATGTAGAACAGAAGCAGGAGAAACTCTTCAGCTACAGTGATAAGCCTTACACAATGCTACCTCATTTAATGTAAAATAGTTATAATCTTTGATACAATAACTTGAGTACAACATTCATGAAATAATTCAATGGTCAAAACATGTTAATCATATTTGTTTGGTATCTGTAATGCACCAAACTTGTTTGACGTTGGTGCATCAAACACTGTCTTATATAACACTTTGGGAGAAACGGCAGCTTTTAATGGCAAACTAAAGAAAACTGTTGTCAGATCATATGAGTGCTGTGCATTCAGGAAAATCATCAGACCAGTTATTGGTTACTCTTTGTTTATTACTATTTACAGTTTTAATTTATTTATTAGAGAGAATAAAAGTCACTGTAGAGTAGGAGTGTGACTGCTTAACTGCTACATAACTGTCATGCAAGAGAGCTACAGTGTTGTAATTGTCTTAGAACTGCTATTCACTGCCAGTAAAAATGCCTGCATCAGTGACTGGACATTGTTATCCAAAATACTTTTAAATACAAAGGAAGGTTAATATCTAATATCTCATTGTGGATCAGATCGTTAGAGAAAGAGCACGGGATGAAACTAAATATGGTTGGGGAAGGAAAGTAACAGTGTCCTTTGCAAAGGAAAGTAACAGTGTCCTTTGCAAAGGAACCATCCTGGTATTTTCCTTAAGAAATTTAGGAAAACCATGGAAAATCTCAATCTTGATGCCTGGACAGGAGTTTGATTGCTGTTCGTCCTGAAAGGGAGTCCAACAACTTAACTATGATGCCATTTCACTCATTGAAAATTGTTTCAAAATTATATCAGTTACTTTTATTTCAGTGTGACTATGGGACCAACTAGAAACCATGATGTGACTATCATGCTCCATAGCTGAAAGAAGATTATCAGGAATGCCTACATAGAGAATGACCTGTCGCAAGTTTAATCTTTGCTGGAATATAAATCTTAACTTCTTTCTCAGTGACAACTATAACTTATAAATATGTGGTATTAAGTGAATTGAACTTGACACAGCAATTGTAGCTGTGGTGAAACACTCCATCAGTATGTGATCTGTGTGTCTCATGCTAATATGGAGACTCCCATTTTACATTAAAACTGTAATTAACCTCCTCACTTTTGGTTCAAAAATACTTATTATGGTTTCTCACTCCACGTGGGCCTGCTGGAATGGTTTATTGTGCTCAGGAAATTTCACCACAATCTCCACTTGCACGTATCAATACTACCTTTTCAACCTGAAATGGCAGAAAATTCCCTGCAACTGGCCAGCATGAAAAATGTTACAGAGCTGTTTGCTGGTCTCTAATTGCAGAGTGACACTCCTCACTCAATCAGTGAACACAGGGTGTTTGTAGCTGTTCTGGAGAATTCTAACCAAAATCATCAGTATTATGGTTACTTATGTTTATAATGAGATCCACCTATTCCTGGATACTGTGCCAATTTTCATACAAAGGCAGTTCACTGTGATGTGTCCATTTTGCTTCGCTGAGTGCCAGACATTATTTGGGTAATACTCTGTCCAGTAAAAATATCAGTACAGCGAAGCAGACACTGGAGTTGGAAATCATTGGCCACTCCTTACTGAGCAATTTCTACAAGACTCTCAGAACAAACTGCAACATCAGTGGCAGAGAATTATCTTGTAGTGCTGCTCAAGAGTGTTTACTCTCTTGTTTTATTATGTCTATTTGATACCTGGCTCACTCCACTGTGTCACTAGCAGAAGTAGATCACTGTGTCACTTGCAGAAGTAGATGTGCTTCTTTCAAGTGTACCCAGATTTTTTTCCCATCATTGAGTAATGGCATGTCATCAGCATACAATATTTTTTATTCCTCCTCACTAACTTGAATATTGTTTACAAAGTGATTTAATGATAGTTGACCAGGTACTAGGTGGTAAAGTGAATTGATGTCCAATTACAAAACTGGATATCAGCAAAGTACCTCTAATTTCAGACCTATATCACATATAAGACAGAGATTTAGGAACCAAGTTTTAAATTGTAAGTCATTTACAGGGGCAGATGTGGACTGTTGGTTATGAGCTGTAGATTAAAACTGAAGAAACTGAAAAAGGTGGGAATTTAAGGAGATGGAACCTAGATAAACTGAAAGAACCAGAGGTTGTGGTGAGTTTAAGAGAGAGAATTAGGGAACAGTGGACAAATATGGGGGAAACTAATACAGTAGAAGAAGAATGGGTAGCTTTGAGAGATGAAATAATGAAGGCAGCAGAGGATCCAGTAGGTAAAAGATGATGGCTAGTAGAAGTCCTTGGGAACCAGAAGAGATATTGAATTCAAATGATGAAAGGAGAAAATATAAAAATGCAAGTAAATGAAACAGGCAGAAAGGAGTACAAATGTCTCAAAAATGAGATTGACAGGTAGTGCAAAATGACTAAGCAGGGATGGCTAGAGGACAAATGTAAGGATGTTGAGGCCTATATCACTAGGGATAAGATAGATACTGCTTACAGGAAAATTAAAGAGACCTTTAGAAGAAAAGAGAACCACTTGTATGAATATCAAGAGCTCAGATGGAAAACCAGTTCTAAGCAAAGAAGGGAAAGCAGAAAGGTGGAAGGAGTATATAGAGAGTTTATAGAAGGGCGATGTATTTGAGAGCAATATCATGGAAATGGTGGAGGACGTAGATGAAGATGAAATGGGAGATATGATATTGTGTGAAGAGATTGAAAGAGCACTGAAAGACCTAAGTGGAAACAAGTCCCCAGGAGTAGACAACATTCCGTTAGAGCTTCTGATAGCCTTGGGAGAGCCAGTCCTGACAAAACTCTACCATCTGGTGAGCAAGATGTATGAGACAGGCGAAATACCTTCCGACTTCAAGAAGGTTATAATAATTCCAATCCCAACGAAAGCAGGTGTTGATAGGTGGGAAAATTACCAAACTGTCAGTTTAATAAGTCACGGCTGCAATATACTAACATGAATTCTGTACAGATGAATAGAAAAACTGGTAGAAGCCGACCTCGGGGAAGATCAGTTTGGATTCCATAGAAATGTTGGAACACGTGAGGCAGTACTGGCCCTATGACTTCTCTTAGAAGATAGATTAAAGAACGGCAAACCTCTGTTTCTAGCATTTGTAGACTCAGAGAAAGCTTTTGACAATGTAGACTGGAATACGCTCTTTCAAATTCTGAAGGTGGCAGGGGTGAAATACAGGGAGCAAAAGGCTATTTACAGTTTGTACGGAAACCAGACGGCAGTTATAAGAGTCGAGGGGCATGAAAGAGAAGCAGTAGTTGGGAAGGGAGTGCGACAGGGTTGTAGCCTATCCCTGATGTTATTCAATCTGTATACTGAGCAAGCAGTAAGGGAATCAAAAGAAAAATTTGAAGTAGGAATTAAAATCCAAGGAGAAAAAATAAAAACTTTGTGGTTTGCTGATAACATTGTAATGCTGTCAGAGACAGCAAAGGACCAGGAGGAACAGCTGACTGGGATGAACAGTGTCTTGAAAGAAGGACATAATACGAACATCAACAAAAGCAAAATGAGGATAATGGAATGTAGTTGAATTAAATCAGGTAATTCCATGGGAATTAGATAGGAAATGAGACACTTAAAATAGTAGATGACTTTTGCTATATGGGGAGCAAAATAACTGATGAGGGTCGAAGTAGAGAAGATATAAAATGTAGACTGGCAATGGCAAGGAAAGCATTTCGGAAGAAGGGAAATTTGTTAACATCGAGTGTAGATTTATGTGTCACAAAGTCCTTTCTGAAAGTATTTGTGTGGAGTGTAGCCCTGTATGGAAGTGAAACATGGACAATAAATATTTTGGACAAGAAGAGAATAGAAGCTTTAAAAATGTGGTGTTACAGAAGAATGCTGAAGATTAGATGGGTAGATCACTTAACTAATGAGGAAGTACTGAATAAAACTGAGGAGAAGAGAAATTTGTGGTACAACTTGACTAGAAGAAGGGATTGGGTGATAGGACATGTTATGAGGCATCAAGGGATCACCAATTTAGTATAGGAGGACAGTGTGGAGTGTAGTAATTGTAGAGGGAGATCAAGAGATGAATACACTAAGCAGACTCAGAAGGATGTAGGTTGCAGTAGGTACCTGGTGATGAAGAAGCTTGCACAGGATGGAGTAGCATAGAAAGCTGCATCAAACCAATCTCTGGACTGAAGACCACAAGAACATCACACCTTTCAGTGTTTCCAAAAGTGTTCTAGAAAATGGATTATGATAGAGTATTAACTCATTTAACTGAACAGAATGTGTTGACCTCATCATAGTCTGGCCTTTGTAAAAGATTCTTCACAGAGAGAGCTCACTCTTGTTTCTAAATTACATAAATGAGTTTCCAGTCACTTTAAAAGGGCAGTTCAAAAACTGATATGTTTGCTGATGACACAAGTATACTAAAGAGGGGTAAAACTGAACCATAGTAGACACAGCTCTGCTGAAAGCATAGCAGGCCTACAAGTGGTTCACTACTAACAGTTCACGTCATAACTTCACAAAGCATCATACACTGCTGGCCACCGTAAATGCAACACCAAGAAAGACAAGAGGTAGCACAACAAGATTTATTTTGTAGATAACATGTTGACCAAGTATCAAATGATTACGTTTACAGACATCTGTGACATGTGGTTCCTGCCAGAATCAGTAGCCAGAGTAGCCGCCATTGTTGGAGATCACCGCTGCCACACGTCTCGGCATTGAGTCAAAGAGACGTTGGATGTGTTCCTGGGGTACAGCAGCCCAAGCAGCTTCCACACGTTGCCAAAGATCATCTGGTGTGGCAGCTGGGGATGTTATCTGGGTCACTTGTTGAGCAACCATGGACCACATGTTTTCTATCGGCGAAAGATCCAGAGAGCGAGCTGGCCAGGGAAGCAATTCAATCTGGTTACTGATGAAGAACCTTTGGACAATGCGTGCCACGTGTGGTCGCGCATTATCCTGTTGAAATATGGCTGTGGCCGAGCCCTGAAGGTAAGGAAGGACAACTGGCTCCAGCACCTCGGATATGTAGCGCCGGCTATTTAAAGTACCGGCAATGCGTACTAGAGGCGTGCGAGAGTAATATCCAATACCGCCCCATACCATAATACCCGTTGCAAGACCAGTGTGGCGGTGCATAATGCAGCTCTCCAGCATCCTCTCTCCACGGTGTCTCCACACTCGAATCCGACCATCGTGGTGCTGCAGACAGAAGCGTGCCTCGTCAGTAAAGACAACGTCATTCCATTCTGCCGTCCACATCCGTCTGTCAACACACCATTGGCGACGGAGACGTCTGTGGTTCTGCGTCAATGGTAGACGAAGCAATGGACGTCTTGCGGACAGACCACTCTGCTGTAAACGGCGTCGAATGGTACGCGCAGACACTGGATGATGCGTTACAGACGCAATGTGCTGTGCTATGGTTCGGGATGTCACTGAGCAATCCGTCACTGCCATGCGCACAATTTGCCTATCAGCACGTGCAGTGGTGCACCGAGGTGAATGCGATCGACCACGTCGGTCCATCGTACCCTCCTGCATCCAACGGTCACGTATCCGCATTACAGTTGTTTGGTTTCGTCCAACACGACTAGCGATTTCTCTGTATGATAATCCACAATCTCGGTAAGCCACTATCCTTCCTCTGTCGAACTCGGATACTTGATCAAAAGTTGTTCGCTGTTGTCTACGAGGCATAACTGATCGTCTTGTGAAACAACCACAAGGTAAACACACGTGCCGAACGTACACTCGTCGAAATTGCCAAGCCTTAAATGGTGCTATGAGGTGGCGCCACAGGCGCGAGTGATGTGTGTCTGCGCTGAAATTCTAATCAGTTGCATATCTCGTCGCTGCAAACCCATGGTGTAAATTTCACAGATTCGGATGCTTCCTTCAGGATGTTGCATTTACGGTGGCCAGCAGTGTATTATGCGATTTCAAACTACGTTCTAACACCAGAAGGAGACGTTAATTATGATACACAGAACTGACTACAGTGTGTAAATTGTCTTGGGCTCCAGACAGATAACGGTTAAAATGGAGGCAACATATGAATAAACTGATCAAGGAGTTCAGTTCAATGTTTGTTCCTTTAAAAACATCTCTTAATTGTGTTGACTTAAAGACAAGACTGTTGGCAGATTTTCAATATTTTCACTCCCTTTTGTCTTGTGAAATAATCTTCTAGGGCTGTAAATAAAGCATTTGTTCTGCTCAAGTGAGCAATAAAAATATTTTATGAAGTAGATAACCATCCACCTTTTAAGGATCTCGGAACTGTTACACGCACTTCACAACAGATTTGCTCCTTAATGGTTTTAGTTGCTGATATTAAAATGAAGCAGGCGAAGGGGAACACAAACGTTTAAAAAATTTAATTGACAGAAAGTGCAAAATAACTAAGCAGGAATGGCTAGAGGACAAATGTAAGGACTTAGAAGCATATTTTACTAGCGGAAAGATAGGTACCACCTACGGGAAAATTAAAGAGGTATTTGGGAAAAAGAGAAGCAGCTATATTAATATCAAGAGCTCAAATACAAAAAAAGTCCTAAGCAAAGAAGGGAAAGCTGAAGGTAGAAGGTGGAAGGAGGGCCTATACAGGGGACATAAACTTGAAGGCAATATTTTAGGAAGGGAAGTCAATTAGATTGAAGATGAGATGGGAGATATGATACTGAAAAGAATTTGACAGAGTTCTGTAATATCTAAGTTGAAAAAGGCCATGGAAGTAGATGATATTCCGTCAGCACTACTGATAGCCTTGGGAGACCCAGCCGTGACAAACATCATCCATCTGGTATGCAATAATTGGGAAATATGATTTATTCATTTCATAACATAAATAAGCTGATCATTTGATTAGAGTACAGGAGATATGTCAAATTTGGTTTATACTTTTTCATTTATATAAAACTATGGTTAATAAGATGATTTAACCATTAATGTAACTTTATGTGAAAAGATACCTTCACATATAGCAGAGATGCAAAGGCACAGGTAGGCACAACAAAAAGATTGTCACATATAAAGCTTTCAGCCTGTAAGGCCTTCGTCAAAAATAGACAACTCTCTCTCTCTCTCTCTCTCACCCACACAATGTGCACACACATGACTGCAATCTCAGCAACTGTAGCCACAATGCGAGCACCAGTACCTTTGCATGATGGAAGGTGGTAAGGAGAAGGCTGGGGAAGGAGGGGAGGAGGGATGGTTGAGTAGGGGTGGCAGACAGTGTAGAGCTGCTGGGGAGCATGCAGGGATGAGGTGGAGAGAGGATAGGGCAGCTATGTGTAGTTGGGAGATTAGATGGAGGAAAGGGGAGAGGTGCAGATTGGGGGGTGGGGGGTGGCGGAAAAGAAGAGAAGTAAAAAGACTGAGTGCAATGGTGGAATGAGGACTGTACAGTGTTCAAATGGAAACAGGGAGGCTGGATGGGTGATGACAATGACTAACAACAGTTGAGGTCAGGAGGGATACGGGAATGCAGGATACACTTTAGGGAAAGCTCCCACTTGTGCAATTCAGAAAAGTTTATGTTGGTGGAAAGGATCCATGTGACACAAGCTGTGAAGCAGTTATTGAAATGAAGGATGTCATGTTTGCTAGCATGCTCAGCAACAGTATGGTCCAGTTGTTTCTTGGCCACAGTTTGTCAGTGGCCATTCATGCTGTCAGACAGCTGGTTAGTTGTCCTGCCCACATAGAATGGGGCACAGTGGTTGCACCTTAGCTTGGAGATCACATGACTGGTTTCATAGGTAGACCTGCCTTTGATGGGAGAGGTGATGTTTGTGACCGGACTGGTGTAGCTGGTGGTGGGTGGATGTATGGGACAGGTCTTCCACCTAGGTCTCTTACACGGGTATGAGCCATGAGTTGAGGGTTTGGAGCAGGGGTTGTGTAGGGATGGACAAATATATTTTGTAAGTTTGGTGGACAGTGGAATACCACTGTGGGAGGCATGGGAAGTATAGTGGGCAGGACATTTCCCATTTCAAGGCATGACAAGAGGTAGTCACAACCCTGGCGGAGAATGTAATTCAGTTGCTCCAGTCCTGGGTGGTACTGAGTTACGAGTGGTATGCTCCTCTGTGGCTGGATGGTGGTACTTTGGGAGGTGGTGGGAGACTGGAAAGATAAGGCACAGGAAATTTGTTTTTGTACATGGTTGGGAGGATAATTAAGGTCTGTGAAGGCTTCCATGAGACCCTCAGTATATTTTGAGAGGGACTGCTCTTCACTGCAGATGCAATGAGCATGGGTGGCTAGGCTGTATGGAAGGGACTTCATGGTGTGGAATGGCTGGCAGCTGTCAAAGTGGAGGTATTGCTGCTGGTTAACAGGTTTGATATGGATGGAGGTCCTGATGTAGTCATCTTTGAGGTGGAGGTCAACATCTAGGAAGGTGGCTTCTTTGGTTGAGTAGGACCAGGTGAAGAAAATGGGGGAGAGGTTGTTGAGGTTCTGGAGGCATGTAGATACGATGTCCTCACCCTCAACACAGATTGCAAAGATGTCATCAATGAACCTGAACCAGGTGAAGGGTTTAGGACACTGGGTGTATAGAAAGGATTCCTCTAGATGGCCCATGAATAGGTTGGCATAGGTTGGTGCCATGCAGGTGCCCATAACTATACCTCACATTCTTTCATAGGTAGTGCCTTCAAAGGAGAAGTAATTGTGGGTGATGGGATAGTTTTTTCATGGCAACAAGGAAGGAGATTGTTGGTTTGGAATCCTCGGGCATTTGGAAAGGTAGTGTTCAATAGCGGTAAGGACATGGGCATTAGGGATGTTAGTGTAAAGGAATGTGGCATCAAAAGTCATCAATAGTGATGAGCAGGGCACTGTATGGTAAAGGGACAGGAATTGTGGAGAGTCGGTGGAGGATACGTTTGGTATCTTTTGTATGGGAGGGTAGGTTCTGGGTAATAGATTGATGGTGTTGGTCTATGCGTATATGCATTGCAGGAGAATTTTGCGGATGGAGAAAAAGTACTGCAAGGAGGTTTTCATTAGTTCATATGGTTGTGCAGGACTATGTTGGTGAGGGCTAAGGGCTGGCGGAGTCTGAAAAGGTGGAGGTCATTGTGGAAGGGGGAGTGGCAGCCGAGGATGGGTAATTTGATGGTAAAGCCATTTGGGGGACTCCAAGAGCCAAGCAACAATGCAGGAACAGTGACTCCATTCCAGAAATCCAGCAGGATCCCCAGTCACCATTCAAATCCTTAGACTCATCCCAGAACCTCTACCCAGAGTCCATCTCTCTGCTCACCCCTACAACTCCCCACAGTCCTACCATCTACATGCTTCCTAAAGCCCATAAAGCCAACCACCCATGACACTCCATTGTGGCTGGTTACTGTGCCCCTTCTGAGAAAATCTTTGCTCTCAGAAAACCAATACCTTCAACCTATTGCCCAGAACCTATTCTCCCATATAAAAGGTACCAACCATTTCCTCCAGCGACTCTCCACAGTTGTTGCCCCTGTACCACATGGTGCCCTGCTCATAACTGTTGATGCCAACTCCCTTTACACTAACATCCCTAATGCCCAGGGCCTTACCACTATTGAATACTACCTTTCTCAACATCTGACGGATTCCAAACCAACAACCTCTTTCCTAGTCACCATGACAAACTATATCCTCACCCACAATTACTTCTCCTTTGAAGGCATCACCTAAAACAAATCCAGTGTTCGGCTATGAGCATGCTCATGGCACCATCCTATGCCAACCTATTCATGGGCCATCTACAGGAATCCTTTCTATACTCCTAGAGTCCTAAACCCCTCACGTGGTTCAGTTTCATTGGCAACATCTTTGCGAACTGTATCGAGGGTGAGAACATGCTATCCACATACCTCCAGAACCTCAACAATTTCTCCCCCACTTGCTTCACCTGGTCCTACTCAACCCAAAAAGCCACCTTCCTAGATGTTGATCTCCACCTCAAAGATGGCTCCATCAGTTCCTCCATCCATATCAAACCCACTAACCACCAAGCAATACCTCCACTTCGACGGCTGCCACCCCTTCCATACCCAGAAGTCACTTCCGTACATCCTAGCCACCCGTAGTCATCACAGTTGCAGTGACGAGCAGTCCCTCTCAAAATATATTGAGGGGGCCACTGAAACATTCACATACTGTAATTATCCTCCCAACCTTCTAGAAAAACAAATCTCTCGTGCTTTATCTTTCCAGTCTCCCACCACCTCCCAAAGCCCCACCATTTGGCGACAGAAGAGCATTCCCCTCGTAACTAAGTACCAACCAGGACTGGAGCAACTGAATCACATTCTCTGCCGCAGTTTTGACTACCTCTCATCGTGCACTTAAATGAGAAATGTCCTGTCTACTATCCTTCCCAAGCCTCCCACAGTGGTATTCCACCGTCCACCCAACCTACACAATATACTCTTCCATCCCTACAGAAACCCTGCTCCCAACCCCTTTCCTCACGGCTCATACCTGTGTAAGAGACCTAGATGCAAGACCTGTCCCATACATGCACCCACCACCAGCTACACCAGTCCGGTACAAACATCGCCTCTCCCATCAAAGGCAGAGCTAGCTGTGAAACCAGTCACGTGATCTACGAGCTAAGGTGCAACGACTGGGTATGACAACCAACAAGCTGTCTGTCCGCATCAATGGCCACCGACAAACTGTGGCCAACAATGAAGTGGACCACCCGGTTGCTGAGCACGCTGCCAAACAGGACATCCTCCATTTTAATGACTGCTTCACAGCTTGTACCATATGGATCCTTTCCACCAACACCAGCTTTTCCGAACTGAGCAGGTGGCAACTTTCCCTGCAGTATATCCTACGTTCAGATAACCCTCCTGGCCTCAACCTTCGTTAGTTGTTGTGCTCACCCACCCAGCCTACCTGTTCCCATTCCAGCACTATACAGCCCTCATTCCATTATCACACTCAGTCTTTTTACTTCTGTTGTTTCCTGCCACCCCCTTCCCACTCCCCACCTACCCCGTGCCCACCGTCTAGCCTCCTGACTGCACATAGCTGCCCCATCCTCGCTGTCTTGTCCTTGCGTGCTCCACAGAAGCACTGCACTGTCTGCCACCCCTACCCTACTATCCCTCTCCCTCCCCACCCTAGCCTCCTCCTTACCACCTCCCAGTAGCCACTCCCATCATGCAAAGGTGCTGGTGCTCGCAGTGTGGCTACAGATGCTGAGACTGTAGAGTGTGTGGTGAGCACCAACAGCAGTATCCCCACATTTGTACCAGATTGAAAAAATCAAGACACAGCAAAATGATTCAAATTTTTTGATTATATTTGATTTGATTTTTTATTGGTCCAGTTTTATCATACAGCACAAACTGTACAATTGATACTGAACAGGTCAAAGATAAGTTACAATAATACATAGTATTAGCAAAATAGTAGGCAAATTAAAAATAGGTACCTATTACAATTAATTTTGTTACATATTCAGAAATTCTCTGACAGAATAGCAACAGTGCTTTATTAGAAATGCCTTTAGTTTAGCTGTAAATATTGGATGAGTAGCATTTTTTATTTCCTCTGGTATCTTATTGTGTAGTATTACACCAATGTTAATTATGCTCCTCTGATAGGTGGTTGTTCTGTGATATTTTTGTTGTATATTTGATTTCCCTCTGGTACTATAGTTGTGTACATTTTTGTTCTGTAGCAGTTTGCCTGTTTGCAGGAGGTAGTCCCTATTGAACAAGATAGTTTCATAAATGAATAACCTTGGAACATTTAGAACACCAAGCTCAGTAAAATGGGATTTACAGGACTCCATCTTTTTAAGGTCACAAATTATTCTTAGAGCTCTTTTCTGCATTCTAAAAACCTTCACACTGTGAGTTGAGTATCCCCAGAAAACAATCCCATATCGGATTAGTGAGTTGAACTGCAGTACTGTTGTTTTGCTTGTTGTAGCCTTTCAAATTCTTAGGCCATAGCACACAGATGATAGTTTTCTAGACAAGTTATTTATATGTGTGTCCCACTTTAAGTCTTGCTGAACCCATAGACCCAAAAATTTTGTGACGCTTACATTTTCTAGGGGATCATTTTTTAATTGTGCTTGAATAGACATTTGATTAGTTGGAGCAATTAAATGAAAATAAACACACACAGTTTTTTCAGTATTTATAATGAGCTTGTTTTTTGTGAACCACTCAGAAAGTCTTTTCATAGAACTTTCTGCTGTGGACTGCAAAGTTTCTGGACTGGATCCAGCGAGCAATATGCTGGTGTCATTGGTAAACAGGATAGTTTTATGGGACTCATATATTCAACTAAGTCGTCCACATAAATCAAGAAGAGTAGCGGACCTAAGATTGAGCCCTGCGGTACACCATATTTTTATTGGTAATTTGCTAGAAAGAAAGGAGTTCTTTCTTGTTTTATTCATTTTGTTGCACTCATACTGAAGTGATACTTTCTGCCTGCGGTTTTTTAGGTCTAAACACAACCAGCTATGTGCTACACCTCTTACTCCTCATCTTTCTAATTTTTCGAGCAGAATGTTATGGTCCAGGGCATCAAAGACTTTTGATAGATCTAGAAAAATACCTGCAGCTAATTTATGTTGATCAAGGGATTTTAAAATGCAGTCTAAGAATTCGAAAATTGCTTTCTATTTTGATTTAGACTTTCTAAAACCATGTTGTTGTACTGTAAGAGGTGCATATTTATTTATGAAACTTAAAAGCCTGTCATAGAAGAGTTTTTATAGAGTTTTTGAGAAGGAACTTAACTGTGACACAGGTCGGTAGTTTGATATTTTTTTCAGAAGAACCATTTTTTTAGCAGTGGTGAAACTTTTGCTATTTTAAAAATATCTGGAAATACACCAGTTTTTAAAGAGAGGTTGAAAATTTTTGCCAAGGGGTTGGCTATGTGGTGAGCACATGCTTTTAATATGAAATCAGGTACTTCATCAAGACCATGTGACATTTTATTGCTTAATGATTTAATTTTATTTATAATTTCATTGGGGTTTGTTTCATAAACATACACAGAAGCAGTCGAGATCACTGACTTGCTGGAAAAACTTGGGACTGGTCCTTGACAATGTACTTGAATGAGGTCTTCAGCTAGTGAAGTAAAGTATTAATTGAATTTTTCCACAACTGAATTTTGGTCTGTGACTTTTAAGCCTTCTAGTGTTAATGATACATTCTTTTTCTTTAGAGCTGAACTACAAGTTTCTTTCTTTATTACTCTCCATGTGGATCTCATTTTGTTAGATGCGTTTCTTATCAAGTTATCATTTTGAATGCCCCTAAGATCTATGTGTGTTACCAGTCAAATTAAAATTAAAAGCAAGTTCAGTGCCTTTGTGATTCTGGCAAAGTGCTTATCAAATGGTTGCCAGTCATCTATCCGTGCAGGCTGTCTCATTTCTGATGGTGTTTGAAGGAATAGCCCAATACTTTCTCTTAAAACTATTCATCTTTGGGGATTAAAATGAAAAAAAGGATTCAAAAAAATTCCAAAACAATGACAACATCTAAGCAACTCCCCACAGCATGGATGCCACAAAGATTTAATGAATGAGCACTGCAACGAGAAAAAAAACTGACAATGGACTTTTTTAACATATGTGCTTCAGCTAATGATAGAGGCCACACATATAATTCCTGTTGTCTCAATCCTGCCCATAACAGCTGCTTTTACGTTTGTTTACTTTTTGTTTTAGCTTTTTCTGGCCTTTCGATACTCCCCAGCCATAGCCTAGAACCAAATTGGACTTAGAGACATCTGTGCATCTCAAAAACAATCGGCAGGCAAAACAGTGCAATGTTTGCTTTTGTTTGCTGCCAATGGGCCAATTGCTTTCTGAAATTGTCCCATTTTTTTAAGATGTGCACAAACACGTTGTGGCAAAAGATCAATTACTTTCTCAATTCATTTCATCGCATATTATTTTAGTGACTGACTGACGTGTCTTCTGGTCACAGTCAATAAAGTCTAGAAAATGCTCTCTAATTCTGTATTAATTTTCTTCTTTGAGGGCAATGTATTGCAGCATAAAAACATTTTACTGTGTCTGGGCTTCATTGGGAGTTGCCCTACCATAACAGAAAAGTATTTACTACATTTAACCTCTGTTAAAATAGTGGGGCAAACTGAGTCTCCAGCTATTTTAATAAACTTGTTCTGAACACCCTGTGAAAATAATGAATCATGTGTTTTCCTCCTTGTTGTGATGCTCCAACTTTTCTTAAATGCTCTTTCATAACTGGATCAAACTTCACCAAAAACTCTAAGACTCTCAAAAAATTTACTATTTTGACAATCTCTGACTAAATTAGCCCTCAAACATAAACCTCTCTCAGCGAGGAAAAGAGTTGCTTTGATTATGCAGTGAAATACTTCTTATGTTTCGATCTAAAAGATTTTCTATAGCTGAACTACTATTTAATGCATTTTCTAATTTGCTCCATTCGAAGTACAACATTCTGTGGTCAGTGCTGCTTTCATTTTCACTCTCTTTTTGTTTTAGCTTTTTCCAGACTTTTGATAATCCTTGACCATGGCCTACAGCCAAATCAGACTTAGAGAGCTGTGTTGGCAAAAACAAGCGGCAAGCAAGGCAACACAATCTTTGCTTTTGTTTTGCTTAGAATAAGCTCGACCCGTTCTGAAAAGTCTCCATTTTTGAAAATGTGCCCACACCTTTGAAGGAAAAGGTTGAGTACTTTTTTGGGCCCATGCCAGCCTTTTCAGAGTTTGCTCAGGTCCTCACCTGAAAGTGTCTTCTACCTCTAAATTGCTGAAGCATTTTTTTCCCCCCTGAAATATAAAAGCTTCTCATTCCCTATTAATCTAGCAGTTAATATATTCAGTTTATGGAATGATTTTGTCACTGTCACTGCTGCTTGCTCTAACGCTACCATAGTAACTTCTTTATGTGCACACCACCTCAACACAAATGCCTCCTATACTGTCGCCTCTCTCTTGATCGAAGTGTTCCCATTTCTGCACCGCCAGTACCACTTGCTTTTAAACAATGTCTTTCTTGCATATCAACATATACAAAATGTTTGAAAAATTGCCATAATTTTTGTTCAAGATGGTCATTCTTAAGCACCTGTACCACAACACCCTTAATCAGTTACACGTGGAACTGTCTTACTAATGACTTACCTTGTCTCTAAGAATCCTGATCCTGCTCACTATCATTTAAGAAATCCTCAACTTCATCTCCACATCCTTATTACTCCCTGACCATTGTTGATTTAGTGAGTGGCCCAAAAGGTAACAATGTCTCTTGTTGCCCTTCTTGCAGAATTTCCTTTTTCACCATTATACTTTCATTTTTGATAACCTGATAAAGTATCGTAACACTTTTTTCCACTCAGATAATTCCTTTCCGTTAGAACAAAATTCTTAGAACCGTGTAATGAAATGATACAGTACTTCTAAATACTGCAATGCAAGCAACAATACAAAATAAACAACAATGCAAACACCTACATGTTGACATTTGCACTGATTTGGGAAACTAATTGCTGTGATCTCAGTCTGTCAAAATTACTTTTGATTGTTGGGCCTTACAACAGCTTACAGTAGAGGCTGATGGAGTAGTTCAGCTAACAAGATGCCTTTTCCAGTAAATGGAACTGAAAGCGTAAACTGTTTTAAAATGACTGAAATGTAAACATTTTTGTCTACAATTTTGGTCTAGTGCACTAAAAGGTGAGAAATGAAAAGAAGCAAGTATCAAATACAAAAGTTGTAGACATTAGTTAATAAAATTTTTTGTATTTAATCTTTTATCTGGAGGGTAAATGAAAAGCTACCCAACAAAAAAATTGTTTAAAGACATTTAATTCTTTCAATAATGAATATGCTTTAAATAATTCTATTATTATCATATGAAACTGAAATGGTCTTTCACAGCAGGATCAAGCCCCATGTTCAACAAAACTTGTGGCTGACAACATCTAGATTTATTTTGTGAAAACATTTAAAACTTTCCTTTACAATGAAATGTAGAGAAAAGCCAGTTAACAACAACCAATAAATAAATAAAAATAAAAAATTACAAGATCAGCATCAATAATCACAGTGCCAGAAGGTACAGAATTTCGTTTAAAATTCTCTCTTTAAAAAAAAATTTACAACAAGGTCAAAATAAATAATCACCAAGTGCCAGAAGGCTTACAAATTGCCTTGAAATTTTTAAATATTACAACAATGTCAAGATCAATACAGAGCACCAAAAGACTTAGAAATACTCCCTTAAAAAATTAAAAAAAAACCTTTAACAGAAATAGATCAAGGTATTTCACAATTCTTCCAAAACAATTTAAGAGAGTAAATGCTCCACTTCAAGACAACTAAGTCACAGTGGTGGCTACCAGGGATACAACAAATGCAAAAAGCAATGACAGCAAGCAGGCTTGTAGGGACTTAAAAGTTTATAATTGGCAGTGATTCCATATACATATTTTCTGGGAGAGGAAGGCAGGCAAGGGCACATTTAATGAGGAACAGAAAATTAAGAAGATCCCTGGGACAGAGCATCGCACCAAGCATAAAACCTAAACTTAAGTGACACATGATCCACAACCACAACTTGGCACAGAATGGCAGTCCTAATGAGGTCCTAGTACTGGCCTCTACCCAGAACCATGCCCACTTCCTCTCCCATCATCAAGTCGGCCAGCTGATGGAGTACATCAAAACAGTTCGTTGGCCATTCGGACAACCAGGAGCTGGGTCGGCATACAACGTGGCTAAATAGTCCAGCCTGCAAAACTGACAACCTGACATTTGCGTTAGATTGTCCTAGACAGTAAACACATAAAACACAAGGACAATTCACCCTTGGATCTTCTGCAAATTTGTTCCCCTTTCTTTAGAAACAAAATGACAAACACTTAAATAAGATTATAACACTTAAGCCCGCAAAATAATCAAAGATAACTGCAATGAAACTATTATCTGTCCCCAGAACTCTGAAAATATATACAAATATACTGACAAACATTTAAAGAAAAGGGTAACATTTAAACACAAGATTAATCCAAGGTAATTACAGGTAATTACAACAAGTTGTCTCTTCAGATCCAGTACTCAGACAGCCTTTGACTAGATACAAAACAGTCCACAGTATTCTCTACATGACAGTCGTATCCCTGTGCGGCTTCTGCTAATGGACACCCTACTGGATGGTCAAAGTAATTCTAAAACACAATAAAAAAAAGGAGTTTAACAACTAGGTACAATAATTTCCCTGTCTATACCAGCAGGACTCCTATTAATTGGATCCCTTCACAGATCCACCAAAAAACCATACCACAAGCAACTCAAGCATTACCAAAACCAGTCACTGTGCAGCAACAGGGACAAACTGCAAGTAATCAGGGGCACACAGAGCCCAGAAGCAGCCCCAAAGACCCAATACACATAATTTTCTGAGAGGACTGACCGACCAACCAACGGTCATTCTTGATTAAATCACAGGCATGAGAAAAGGTCGCAAGTGAATTGCCAACTGACAGCTTGTTACCAAAAGGTCACTTCAACAGACGGAAACACAATGGATGGCTGCGGCAACAAACTCTTGATAGAAAACTGATAGCCATCAGCCTCTCGCAGAATGGAGCCTTTAGTCACTTCCCGCACAATCAGCCAACTAACTGCTTCAACTCGGAGGCCCAATTTCCACCCAGTACTGTCCAAATGAGACTCACCCGCTGCAAAAGTTAAGCCCACTGGCAGCAATGCAGCTGCATTGTTGCTGGACGGGGAAGGCAAGCAGAGGAAGTTGTCTGGAAGAAAATCAGTATGAGACAATGCTGCTCTACCTCCACTGAGACGATAACCCCAGTCCCACAGTTTATTCCTGACAGAAGAGTGACAGAACAGAGGGGCTCCACAGAGCTTGTTTAAGCTGACTGATGTGTACTTAGGAGGTCCTACTGCTAGCTAGATTATGGATTAAACTGTTAACAGGACCAAGCACTCAGAGAACCCGATAAGGTTCTAGAAAATGTGGCCCTAGCTTTCTAGAAATACCAACTTCGCTACTGGCCCCAGAGCTGAAATTACAATCAAAAGTTCAATCCCCAACTTTCACATGAGCAGGCTGCCTCTCCTGATTATAACGCTTGGCTTGTCAGTCATAATCCAGATGGATATTTTGCCTATCCCTGTGCCGATTCAGCAGAATAGCCTCTGCGGTGACCTTTTGTGGCAAAAGGTCATAATATTCCACAAATAGGACAAGGGAGAATTGAGTGCGAGTAAGCAAAGATTACCAGAGCAGAAGTGGCTTTCAAAGCCTCATGTTGGGCGGAATTAAAGGCAAGGTTGATCTGTGGGAGCAAGACATCCCATTTTGTATGGGTCTCAGTATGACAGATGATGAGAGCAGCCATAAGGTTCCTATGTACACCCTCGGCTAATGAGGCCTGGGGATAGAAGGGTGTCATTGTAATATGTGTAATGGCACTCTGAAAACAAAATTGTTTAAATTCTTTTGAAACAAAGGCTGGGGTATTGTCACTAAGGCCCCAGGTGGATCAAATATAGAAAACACCTTAGAAATACGGTAGGTAGTAATTGCAGCTGTAACTCTCCTAATTGGAATAAGTCAGCCGAACCGCAAAAAGCCATCCGTGACAACATTGATGTAATGATATACTGCCTTACTTTGGGGAAGGGGGCCCACGTAATCAATGAATAATTTGTCCATAGAGTGTTGTTCTCTCTCTGATTGAAAGAGGCCCCTGGGTGAGTTGTGAGGCTTTCCCAGATTACATAGCTCGCACTGCCTCACTAACTGTCAGACATGCATACTCAATGATGGCCAAATTACATATTGTTTCACATTAGTGATGGTCTTGTTAACCCCCAAATGGCCCCCAAGCAAAAAATGAACGGGACAATTCAACCTCACTACACAAAATTCCCTTAATCAACAGATATCCCGGCACCTGCTTCCCAGCAAGCAGATGCTTTCTAACTGTCCCCAGCTTGGGGTCCTGGTCCTGCTTAACACCACGATCAGCAAAGAGCTCCAGCATCTTGATTAAGATGGCACCAGCCAATTCCTCAGACACTTTGTCACACTCAGTTACCTCCTCATCAGTCCGGGTAAGTGCGTCAGCCTCCTGGTTGTCAGCCCCTTTTATACGCCACACCTGAGAGCGGAACGTGATTATGAACACTGCCCACCTAGCAATTCTGCCAGTTTTCCTGGGATGCGGAAGGACCCAGAGTAATGCCTGTTTGTCAGTTTTGACATCAAACTCTCTATGCTTGAGGTAGAATTTAAATTTTTTGAGTGCAAAGAGCGTGGCCAAAGACTCACACTCATAAACAGAGTATTATAATTCAGCCGGTGTCGAGCTCCTATAAGTGTAGGTGACAGGTCGGCCCTCCCCAGAACACTGACAATACCAGCATTGGATCCATTGGTCTAGATGAGAAAGGCCTTTTGAAAGTTTGCGAAAGCCGAGACTGAAGGATTACTCAAGGTAGTTTTTATGGCCTCAAAGGTTTCTGCTGTATCTCTTCCCAAATGAAGGCCTCCCCTTTTTCACATAAACTATTAAGAGGGGTGGCAAGCAAGGCAAAATCTAAAACAAATTTATGGAAATAATTAGCCGTGCCAATAAACCATCACAAGGCGGAGATGCACTCTTGGTAAATCTTTATCCTGCCCTCTGAAAAAGATGCCCCACGAAGAAATCTAGGTAGGCTGACTTTAGATGGTTTAACCATTAACCCAGCTACCCAAAGCAGCAATAATACCACCTGAATATGACACAGATGCGGTCAAAAGAACTGCTACAGATGTGAGTGTCGTCAAGATAGTTATATATACAGCTAAACTGGAGATCGCCCAACACATGGTCCGACACATGAGAGAAGACCACTGCCCACATAGATTAGCCAAAAACAACTCAACTAAACTCATACATGTTCCAGTCAGTACAAAATGTGGTCACCTGTGTAGAATCCTCAGTAAGTGGTATCTCATAAAAGGCTCGATTAAGATCAAGCGCATAAAACAGCTGGCCCCAGAGAACCATGTGAAACAATTGTGTACATCAGGCAACGGCACAGATTCAAGGATGACCTTTTGGTTAAGGGCCCTATAATTGAGTGCCAGCCTAAAATCCTTGGCTTGTCCCTTGGGAATGAGAAAAAAGGGCGATGCATAAAGTGGTGTGGAAGGCCTGTTAACCACATCCTTCAACATTTGGTTCACTTTCTGTTGCAATATCCACATTTTGGCGGGTGACAAACAACTGGAGCTTGCCCCAAAGGGACATCATCTGATAAACAAATTTTGATTTTTGTCCATTATGCCTAAACGGTTAGTGGGGACTTCGGGATAGCCTCCCCAGATCTTCAACAGCTGGTGAGCCTGACCTTGATCAAGATGTTTAATGATAAACTCAGATTGAAATGAGTTAAGTAGTTTGCATGTGCAACTGCAATGACAATAACAAAGGGCTATTTTTTTCAAAGGAAAAAACTTAAATGAAAAGGTCTTACTGGTGAAATCAAGCACCAACCCAGTTTGATGAATAAAGTCAAAAGCAGTAAGGGAATAGTCTAATTCTTAATTATGGCCTATTTAAATGGCCATGAAAAATAACAAATCGATAGTTTCCCCCGCACCCACCTATGAGAGACAATAATTGACCATTAACTGCTCAACATCTCTGAAGAGTGCTAAACAAAGGGGACATTCAACATAACCTACCACATTCCAAATACAAATGGTAATCTAGCAAAGAAACTGATCTGCCATAAACTGGTTCCTGGTTAAGTTGAGCAGAATTATATGGCAAGGAACAATGATTGATGTCGCAGACATGAGCGCTTCGGCTATGAGGTTAGCGTTGACTAGTCTCCGTTTGGTGCGTATGGTGTCACCTATTGGGTCTCAACACACACTGGATTGGACAGTCACACACCAGATGACACTCTTTTCCACACAGGAAACATGCTTTATGACCAGAAGGTTTAAGTGGTAACTGATGGGCTTGCTGCCTTGCACTTGGAATACGGATTCCAACCCCTTTTGCAGGTTGTGCTGCTCACCTATGAAACTCAAAGCCTCCATGGAAGGCACCAATTCATTTAATTTAGAAAACTTAGTGGGCTTCTGAGCAAATGCAACCTATGACCAATCTGCTGGTCTCATGCTCTGGAGAATGTTGAGCATCCTGTCGTTTTCCGTGACCATCACATTTAAAGTGGCAACTGTCGTGCACACACTCTCTGTGTATTTGAGCAATAATGGTCATGATCTAATTCATTACAGACATGGGGTGATAACTTTAACTGTATTATGTGACTCCACAGATCTCTTAGAGTGCCCCTTTAGTATTTCCGAAAGTACACTACTCAGTGAACCTCAGGTCAAAGGCTATAATAAACATAATGTAACTGAGTGGGGAACCTGCAAGGAATCAGCACAAATCTCAAAATGGACAATCAGTCATAACAACTCTTCAACCTGGTGCAGTTGGTCAGTGGCTATATTGGAAACACCCCGAAACAAATGCATAATTGGGTTAGGCAACTTAGCAAATGATTCTACACTCGAACTACCAGGAAGATAAGCGTTAGTATCCTGGACTGGCTCACCTGACAAGTCTTGGGTGGTGCCACCCCTCTCTGTACCACTAGCCTCTCCTTCTAATCTCATCACACATGTCAGTAAACTATTGACTAACCATGTCATCTAGCTCTTTTGTAAGAGGGGGGTGCCTCAGTCAGAGATATGGTCCCCCTCCAATGAAAAGTTGAGCCTGAACTCTCATTAACTGCTTGTGACTTAGCTGATCCCCTTCAAGAAATTGAATATTGCGACTAAGCTCACTGAGAACACTAGAACAAGTAGAAAGCAGTGCACCTACCTTGCCAATCAGGTCAGAAGAAATATGAATCAGGCTGTACAAGATCATGTGCAGCCTTGCTGCTAATTCAGCGATGCCACCATATATTGGTCGCGACTGTAACTTAAGCTCATATTCTAGCTGGTCCCTTTTAAAATAGGGCAGGCCAAGGCAGCTTCTGGGCTCCATTTCTTGTAATACGTCCCTACAAAACCACAACAAATATTACACAAGAATCTTAATCAGGAATACAATTCAATTATGAAAACACAAGTGATGTCAAACAAGGGGAAGACGAACTCCTCCCTCACTGCCCCCCTTTCACACAATGGAACAACCCTGCTCTGCAGCTACCGTTCAAAAGGTCTAGGCAGGAATTCATGGATGGGCCAAACCCCAGGTTCAACATCATTTGTGGTTGACAAAATCTACATTTATTTGGTGAAAACATTTGAAATTTTCCTTTACACTGGAATAAAGAGAAAAGCCTGTTAACAATAACCAATAATCACAGAGCGCCAGAAGGACTTAAAAATTTGCTTTGAAATGTATCCTATCTATTTTTTGAAAAAAATTACAACTAGATCAACATCAATAATCACAGGGTGTCAGAAAGCATAGAATTTTCTTTAAAATGATCTCTTAAAAAATTTACAACAAGATCAAAATCAATAATCATCAAGTGCCAGAAGGCTTAGAAATTGTGTTCAAATTTTTAACTATTACAACAAGGTCAAGATCAATACAGAGCCCTAGATGGCTTAAAAATACTCCCTTCAAAAAATTAAAAAAAAAAAAAAAAAACACTTCAAGAGAAATGGATCAAGATATTTTACAATTATTCCAAAAAAAGTTTAGCTCCGTAAATGCCCACTTCAAAACAACTAGGTCACAGTGGTGGCTACGAGAAATACAACAAATGTAAAAACAAAAAAACAGCAAGCAGACCTGTAGGGGATTAAAAGTTTTATAAATTGACAACAATTCCAAATATATATATAGACAACAGACACACACAAACACAAACACACTCAAGCAAACACAACTCACACACACACACACACACACACACACACACACACACAAACACACACACACACACACACACACACACACACAACTGCAGTCTCTGGCAACTGGAGCCACACTGCGATTGGCAGCACCAGTGCATGATGGGAGTGGTGGCTGGGTATGGGTACGGAGAAGGCTGCGATGGGGAGGGATAGTAGGGTGGGGATGTGGGACAATGAAGTGCTGCTGGGGAGCATGCAGGGACAAGGTCAGAGAGGGTGGGGCAGCTATGTGCAGTCGGGAGGTTAAACGGAGGTCAGGGAGGGTAGATTAGAAGAGAAGTAAAACACTGGGTGTGATGGTGGAATGAAGGCTGTGTAGTGCTGGAATGGGAACAGGAAAGGGGTGGATGGGTGACAACAATGACTAATGAAGGTTGGCGCTAGGAGGGTTACGGGAACGTAGGATATATTGCTGGTAAAGTTCCCATCTGCGCAGTTCAGAAAAGCTGGTGTTGGTGAGTAGGATCCATATGGCACAGGCTGTGAAGCAGTCACTGAAATGTAGGATGTCATGTTGGGCGGCATGCTCAGCAACATGGTTGTCCACTTGTTTCTTGGCCACAGTTTGTAAGTGGCCATTCATGGAGACAACCAGCTTGTTGGCTGTCATGCCAACATAGAATGCAGCACAATAGTTGCAGTTAAGCTTGCAGATCACATGACTCATTTCTGATGGGACAGATGATATTTCTGGCCGGACTGGAGTAGATGGCGGTGAGAGGATGCATGGGACAGGTCTTGCTTTTTGGTCTATTACAGCGGTATGACCCATGAGGTAAGGGGTTGGGAGCAGGGTTTGTGTAGGCATGGACGAGTATATTGTTTAGGTTGGGTGGATGGCAGAATACAACTATGGAAGGGGTGGGTAGGATAGTGGGTTGGACATTTCTCATTTAGAGCACGACGAGAGGTAGCTGAAATCCTGGCGGAGAATGTAATTCAGTTGCCCCATTCCTGGGTGGTACTGAGTTACAAGGGGAATGCTGCTCTGCAGCCAATGATGAGGGTATGGAAGATGGTGGGATAGTGGAAAGATAAGACACGGTAGATTTGGTTTTGTACAAGGGTGAGGGATAATTACGGTCTGTGAAGGCTTCAGTGTGACCCATTGTATATTTTGAGAGGGACCGCTCGTCACTGCCGGTGAGACGACCATGCATGGCTAGGCTGCATGGAAGGAACTTCTTTGTATGGGATGAGTGGCAGCTGTCGAAGTGGAGCTACTGTCGGTGGTTAGTTTGTTTGATAAGGACAGCGGTACTGATGTAGCCATCTTTGAGGTGGAGGTCAAAATCTGTTGAGTAGGACCAGGTGAAGCAAATGGGGAGAAGCTGTTGAGATTCTGGAGGAATGTGGATAGGATGTGCTCGCCCTTGATCCAGATTGCAAAAATGTCATCAATGAATCTGAACCAAGTGAGGGGTTTAGGATTCTCGGTGTTAGGAAGGATTCCCCTAGATGGCCCATTGAATAGGTTGGCATAGGATGGTGCCATGTGGGTGGCCATAACCATACCCTTGTCTTTTTGTAGGTAATGCCTTCAAAGGAGAAGTAATTGTGGGACAGGGTATAATTACTCATGGCGATTAGGAAGGAGATTGTTGGTTTGGAATCCATCGGGTATTGAGAAAGGTAGTGTTCAATAGCAGTAAGGCCATGGGCATTAGTGATGTTAGTGTAAAGGGAGGTGGCATCACCAGTGACTAACAGGGCATTGTGTGCTAAACGGGCAGGAACTGTGGAGAGTCAGTGGAGGAAATGGTTGGTACCTTCATATAGAGGGTAGGTTCCGGGTAATAGATTGAAGGTGTTGGTCTATGAGAGCAAAGATCTTACATTGGGAGCACAGTAACTGGCCACAATGGGGTGTCCTGGGTGGACTTTAGGAAGCATGTAGATGGTAGAAGTGCGGGGAGGGGTAGGGTTGAGCAGACAGATGGACTCCAGGGAGAGGTTCTCAAATGGACTTAAGGATTTGAGAAGTGACTGGAGAGTCTACTGGATTCCTGGAATGGGGTCACTGTGGCAAGGTTTGTAAGTGGATGTATCTGACAGCTGGTGGAGTCCTTCTGCCAAGTAATCCTTTTAGTTCAAAACAATTGTGGTAGAGCCTCTGTCTGCAGGTAGGATTATAAGGTTAGGATCAGTTTTGATGGAGGACTGCGGTTCTTTCTGTGGATGTAATGTTAGTTTGCATGTTGAGGGATTTGGGGAAGGATGGTGAGGCAAGGTTCAAGGTTAAGAAATTCTGGAAAGTTAAATATGCACGACCTGTCTCATACATCCCCCCACTATCACCTACTCCAGTCCGGTCACAAACTTCATCTACCCCATCAAAGACAAGGCTACCTGTGAAACGAGTCATGTGATCTACAAGCTCAGCTGCAACCACTGTGCTGCATTCTTTGTGGACATGACAACCAACAAGCTGTGTGCCTGCATGAATGGCCACTGACAAACTATGGTCAATAAACAAGTGGACCGCCCTGTTGCTGAGCATGCTGTCCAACATGAAATCCTTCATTTCAGTGACTGCTTCACAGCCTGTGCCTTATGGATCCTTCCCACCAACATCAGATTTTCTGAACTGCGCAGGTGGGAACTTTCGCTGCAAATATCCTATGTTCCCATAACCCTCCTGGCCTCAACCTTCATTGGTCATTGTTGTCACCCATCCAACCCCTTTCCTGTTCCCATTCCAGTGCTGCACAGCCCTCATTCAATCATCACACCCAGTGTTTTTACTTCTCTCCTAATCTATCCTCCCTGCCCTCCTTTCAACCTCTCGACTGCACATAGCTGCCCCACCCTCTCTCCACCTTGTCCCTGCACACTCCCCAGCAGCTCTTCAGCGTCCCACACCACCACCCTACTATCCCTCCACTCCCTGCTGCAGCCTCCTCCTCACCCCCATCCAGTCATCACTCCCATCATGCACTGGTACTGCTACTCACAGTGTGGCTTCAGTTGTCAGAGAATGTAGTTGTGTGTGTGTGTGTGTGTGAGTTGCATTTGTTTGTGTGTATGTGTATGTTGTCATTTTTTGATCAAGGCCATGCTGTCCGAAGCTAATTTGTGAGTCTTTTTGTTGTGCCTATCTGCGACTCAGCATCTCTGCTATATGGTGAGTAGCAACTTTCCTTTTCATAACACTGTTACATTCCATCCTGGATTTTCCAGTGTGTGAAATACATATATATATCTGCAGTTAACTAAACTTGCAATAGAGATTAACTTGGTGAAATTTAGTAATTGTCCTAGGGCTAATCTTCCCGTTTGCACAATTCTGAAGCTTGATTCTGGGAGGGGAAGGCAGGCGAGGGCACATATAATGAGGAATGGAAAATTAAAAAGATCCGCAGGACAGAGCATTGCAGTGAGCATAAGAACTCAACTTAAGTGACAGACGACCCATAACCACAACTCAACACAGAATAGCAGTCCTAATGAGGTCCTAGTACCGGTCTCCGCCCAGAAAAATTCCTGCTTTCTCTCCTGCCATCAAGTCAACCAGCTAGTGAGGCACATCGGAAAAGTTGGTTGGCCATTCAGACAACCAGGAGCTGGGTCAGCATAGAATGTGGCTAACTAGCCCAGCCTGCAAAACTGACAACTGATATTAGTGTTAGATAAACCTAGACAGTAACCACATAAAACACAAGAATAATTCACCACTTGAACCTTCTGCAAATTTGTTCCTCCTCTCTCTTTTCCTTCCTTCTTTCTTTCTTTTTCCTTTTTTTTTCTTTTCCTTTTCTTTTTTAAAAAAGAAATACAAATAACACTTAAATAAGATTATATATCCAGAATGAGATTTTCACTCTGCAGTGGAGTGTGCGCTGATATGAAACTTAAAACTGTGTGCCGGACCAAGACTCGAACTCAGGACCTTTGCCTTTCGCAGGCAAGTGTTCTACCATCTGAGCTACCCAAGCAAGACTCACAACCCTTCGTCACAGCTTCAATTCTGCCAGTAGCTCATCTCCTACGTTCCAATCTTCACAGAAGCTCTTGTGCGAACCTTTCAGAACTAGCACTCCTGGAAGAAAGGATATTGCGGAGGCAAGTGCCTGTGAAAGTCAAATGTCCCAAGTTCGAGTCTTGGTCCGGCACACAGTTTTAATCTACCAGGAAGTTTGATATGAGCACACACTCTGCTGCAGAGTGTCAAGGTCATGCGGTTATTAATATGGACATTATTATTGTCACTGGTTGGTAGTATGTGACGTCTGAACGATCATATTACATGTATTATACAAGGGTTGGAATTTAAATAAGGCAGCTATTTATTCACAACCAATACAAAAGAGTTACATGTTTGTAGCTGTTACTTTCCTTCAAAGTAGTCACCAGCGTTGTATAAAACCCATTGCCAGTGATGTGGAAGGTGTAGTATACCGTTAGCAGAGCCTGTTCTGTTGATGGTGCGAATGAAGCAGTCTACTGCCAGTCGAATCTCTAGAACAGTTCTGAAGCGCATGCCATGAAATGGTTCCTTCATCTTCACAATCAAATCAGTCACAAGGACTTAAGTCTGTGGAGTATGGTGGATGACACAGTACTTCCCAGTCCCATCGAGCGATCAGAGCAACCACTGCTTGCACTGAGTGCATCTGCGCATTGTCGAGCAAAATGATAGGTGGGCTGCACAGAAAGTGTCGCCACTTATTTTGCAAAGCTGGTCGCAGCTGATGCTCCAAAAATGAACAGTAATACTGTGCATTGATGGTCTGCTGTGGAGGAATGTAACGCGTTAGGATAACACCATCACAGTCATACATGAGAATCACCATAACCTTAGACAGCTCCATTCGCACCATCAACAGAACAGGATCTGCTAATGGTATAATACGCCTTCCACATCACCGGCAATGGGTTCTACACAATGTCAGTGACTACTTTGAAGGACAGTAACAGGTGCAAACATGTAACTCTTTTTGTATCAGTTGTGAATAAATAGTTGCCACTATTTAAGTTCCAACCCTCGTAAATGACAAGTAGATGTTGTGTTATTGTACTGTGCTGTCATCTTTAGCATTTTGAAACTGATATTGTTTTTGTAGTTATTCTATCCTATGACAGGTCATTTGTTTCAACTGTCTATTTCTTATTTGTCTAACCACATATTTGTTATGTTCAGCATTACAAAATGTTGTAAATTTATGATATGCGTGACCTAAGAAATGGTGTATGTTACAGAATAATATGTCGGAATGAAATTAGCAAATAAAAAAAATGCATCCCAAGCCAGGATTGAACCCTCGACCTCCTGCATGCTAACCCAAAACTTTATACACTGCACCAACTGCAAAAAACAACCAATGTGTGCTGACAGAGGTAGTCACCATACATGTGGTTACAGTGATGCCAGATTGCCACTCTTTAATGTCCTTTTTCTGCCGGATGTACTCGCCAGCCAAAATTTTGCGACAGACATTTTTTTATTGCTGGCATGTGAGGAGTCGCGCTGCGAAGCCCAAGTGTGCGAATTTCGCTTCACCCTGTATATATTATAATAATTCAAGGTAAATGCAGTGAAACTATTATTTGTCCCCAGAACTCAAAAAATATGTTCATATATACTGAAAACATTTAAACAAGAGAGTAATACTTTAAGACTGACTGCTCATTCAAAAATTTCACTAGATACAAGTACTGTACCTTACCAATATAGCACATTATCAACAGTCCACAGTATCTGCTACATGACAGGTGTCTCCCTGTGCAGTTAGGGCTCAAGGACATCCAACTGGATGGCCAATGTGCATGTAAAACACCATCAAAAAAAGGAGTTTAACAACTAGGCTCAATAATTGTCCTGTCTATCCCAGCATGACTCCCATTAGTTGGAGCCCTTCACAAAAAAACAATACCACAAGGTACTCAAACAATACTAAGACCCATCACTGTGCAGCAATAGAGATGCATTGCAAGTAATCAGGAGCCCACAGAAACCAAAAGACCCAAACACGTTGTCCACTAATGCGACTAACCTAGCAACCAATGGTCATTCCTGATTAAATCGCAGGCAAGGGAAAAGGTTGCAAGTAAATCGCCAACTGACAGGTTGTTACCAAGAGGTCACTTCAACAGATGGAAACACAACGGACAGCTGTGGCAACATACTTTCAATGGAAAACCTATAGCCATCAGCCTCTTGAAAAATGGAGCCTTTGGTCATTTCCCACACAATCAGCCAACCATCATCCCAACTGCTTCAGCTTGGAGCCCCAGCTTCCTCCTAGCACTCTCCAAACGAGACTCATCCACCATGAAAATTCCACCCACTGGCTATGGCGTGGTGGCAGCGCCACTGGACGACCAGAGGAGAAACCTAGCAAAGGAAGTCGCCCAGAAGAGAAATCAATACGAGCCGACATGGCTCAGAAACTAGTAAAAATGGTGTAAGCTTGTCAGAACAAATACCACAGGTGAGCCAATATGCAAAACCAGAACTTGATGAGGGGTGTGAAGCTTAAAATTTGTATATGCATACTCATACATATTACTTAACCTACATGTTCCATATGGTTAGGAATATACTGCCCTTATTTGGTAATTAAAGCATTGTCCTTACTTTGATTTTTTTAAAAAAAATTATACTTCCATTAAAATCTGGTATCAACTGATGGAAATTAAAATGTGTTCATAAGTATTACAACACTTGCACATATGTAATAATAATATTTTATTCTCTGCAGTGTCTTGCATTAATTTAACTACTAGTTGCATATGCATATACATTTTTTAAAACAATCCTGTAGGTTTGCAAAGGTCCTCCAGCACACAGGCCTAAAACAAGCGAGCCTGGGATTCTTTTGCCCCACCACTTCCCCACAATAAATATTGGGTCTGGTTATTGAGAAGTGATAGATCTTGCATATCAGGGAGAGGAGATAGTATCCTCAAGGGAAGAACGTACTTGAGGTACCTGTGGTATCTCTGGTGCATGACTATAGGTAGTTTGTCCAATACATCCATTCACAGTAGCTTCCAATTGCCTTGATGGCAGTCAGAGCGAGTTCCAACTGCTTATGAACAGCAGATAACTCATCCCGTACCTGAGAGCAACGGTCTTCTGATGGATGCAACTTTTATTTGAACACTAAACAAATAAATTTAAATTAATCTCTCAGATTGTTTTCATTTCAGGGACTATTACGCTACTAGGATTGCAAGTTCCCTTTAAGATCTGGAGCTGCAAAACTCCTGACAGTAGCTTGTGTAGTACCATGTGAAGCGTGACATGACATTTTCAGTATCGTGTGTCACACTTCGAAGTTTCCGTGGTGACGAAAGATGTTCTTGACATTTAAAAATAAGCAAGTGCTGGGACATCCCACTGCAGAAGATATTATTATGATATTTATTGATGGGTGAATGGCTTGAACCATCATTCTACAATGCGAGACATCGAGTGAGCGTCTCCACCTGCTGTGTAGGGCTGCTTTTTCCTTGGCAGCTGGCTTTGAAGGTGTTTAGAAGACAAGGAGAGAAGGAGGAAAGGTCATGGCTACAATGGACACTGAAAAATGACTGTTGAATTAGCTTATGGAAAATATATTTCGCATCTTGATCTTGCACAAGCTACATATGTGCAAGACAATCTATAAACTCGCTTTGTATATGAGTTTTGTTGTCGTGGCAGTGTGGCTTCAGTTTCCAGAGACTGCAATGATGTGTGTGTGTAAGTTGTGTTTGTGTGTGTGTGTGTGTGTGTGTGTGTGTGTGTGTGTGTGTGTGTGTGTATTGTCTATGTTTGACATAGCCATATTGGCCAAAAGCTAAATTCCATTCTGGATTTTCCTTATGTTCATTTTAGTCTTTTGAATGGTTGAAATGTGTGAGATAAAATTTCAGATTCCTTGAAGACAACTTTGTTTCTCGAACTTTCATCACAATCATATAATTCCACACTAATTTAGAAGAAAGAAATTAATGAGGAGAACAAAGTGGAAAATTTTATTATAAGTATCAGTTTTTTCTACCTACACTGCAATAGCGGAAAGCAATTTTCTGAAAATATATTTCTGCCTAAGTTAGGATAATGTAAAACTGAATCTCACAACTTACTATGAAATACATTATTCACAACACTCACAAACTTCCAAAAATTCTCAGAATTGAAACTGAGGGAAAGATTATCTGAACAAAGATAACACTGCTGAAATATTTATTCAAAAATTGTAGTACATATTCTGAATCACCTACTTTGTATTTAATAGGGGCTTTGATGCACTATAATCAGCACACAGTGCCCAGTAATGTTTGATAGGACACAACATTGTGTAATACTGCTGCTAAATGATCTAGCTCGACATTCCTCTGCATCATATCATGTCATATGTTATCCACGCCATAACCCACTTTACGGACCTACACTGTTACTTGCAACAACTGAGTTACAGCAAATACACACCAAACTGGATTCTATGCATCAGCAATCTTGCCATTGCATGACATTGTAATTCATGAAATATGCAAACATTTGCAGTGCTAGAGGACATAGTGCCTTGCAACCAACTCTCTGACAAAGTGTCTTTTTCCAAAGCGACAGTAACACTCACCAGTGCAGTGCATCAACAATTGTCAATAATGTTGAACAATGATGTCATATAACTGACTTATTGTGTGACTTTGCCACTGCTCAAACTTTGCAAGTGGCTCAGTCTGAATCACTAGTAGCCGGCTGATTGTACCCAAGATTGTCAGTAGTGAATGATGACTCTTCTGCATAGTGTAAGCTAATTTTTGACCTAGTGCTGACTCAGCCACCAAGGCAGACGCATTGCCTGCCCATCCTTTCAACAGTGCCATGTTTGGAAATGGGACATTTGCCTATGTTACTGCTCCAATTCTTCTGTGGCAATTGGAACAATCATCCACAGAGGCCACCACCAACTGACTTAGTGTTCACCCCAAGCTACCACCATTTCGTACACTGAGCCCTCCGTATGATTCACCATAGCGGACAGCATGCTCATTACCCATGATGTCACAAGTGATGCTACAAAATTTGTCACACTAATGAGCCACTCAGATGAACATGCAGACATGATAAGCAACATCATCCTTGCACTACCGGTGGACGACAAATATTCTGCAGTCAAATCAGCTCTTCTGCAACACATTTCCCAGACACCAGAAGAGCAACTGCAACAAGTGATGCACAATGAATAATTAACAATCAAGACTCCATCACAACTAAGGTGACAATTACAAACATTAATCAACTTTAAATTGATGCCTGATCACATGCTGTGGACATTGTGCATAGCTAAACTCCCATCTCAGTGCACCTCATCATGATCACCAATGAGGGGGAACTGCCACCCTGCATGTCTGTTGGTGCGACACATAATTCGGCGACATCACACATAACAGTGTCTGCCCTTCAACCACCTAAAAATGCAGCATGGCGCACAATAGATGCTCTGGACTGCAATTATCATTCAAGGTGCCTCATCTCAAGCCAGACATTTCTCAGATGTGGGATAATGCAGGCTCTGCATCCTGTCTCATCTCAGACAGCAACACTGTTTAGTTGATCCCAGTTCTGACGTAAGTGTAGCACTCTGAGCTTTCCTGCTACAGCACATGACAACAGCGAAAAACTCGACAATCACTGTTTATGCTTCTGGACCCAGCATATTAGACTGGGTGTTTATCATGATGGTCACACAGAACTTTCTAATAGCAGATGTCAGCGAACCAGTACTCTCCACACCCTCTGGGAGATCCTTACTTCATCTCCTCCACAGACAAGCAGCAGCACACCCAAACAGATAGCCATTATTGTTATCTATTTTACTGAGTCAATTCATTCACTAAAACTCAACAAAATCAGTTTCTTTACTTCGAAACCCACCTGGAGTGTCTACACCTCCAACAGGAGGATGAAACAGTACAACTGGCAATTCAAAAAACATGAAGAGCTCACCACAGTACAACATTGCTTAAGAAACTTTCGACCAATCTTACATGTTAATGATTCTGTTGTTCAGGTGAGAAACACTTCCGATGTGCCTATAAAAGCCTCAGAGGATGCACCATCATCTACACAGCCTTCACATAACAACAACGTTAGTAATGCATCTCCTGCACAAGTGGTCCCTGCTCTTATCCTGCACCCATGAATTCTTCTTGAGCATTGTTCACTCAGTGTGACTTCACAAATGAAATGGGACACAAGATCCCCACCCTGTTGTCTTACACAGACTGTGCTGTCTTCTGCCAAACAATCTTTGCATGGCCAAGGTAGTGGTCAATGATCTTTTAAAAGCTGAAATGATCAGACTTTTGGTCAGTTCATGGGAACTGCCTATTAAACTAGCACCAAAGCATGGTGGTACTTTACGTTAATATGGTTACTACAGATCTCTTAATGCACATGTCCTATCTCACAGTTACTCGATTTTGAATATAGAGGATGTTACTCACTACCTTGAAAGTATTCTTCAGCATCCTGGACTGCAAACGAGCTTATCTTCAGATGCCAATGAGTGTGAAAGAAATGCAGAAGATAGCTATCATCACACATTTTGAACTATTCAAGTACCTTTTTACACCATATGGCCTCAAAAGTGCTGTCCAAATCTGGCAACGGTTTTTGGGCAGTATCTTGTTTAATAATTAATGATGAAAAAAGCCACCTCCAATAGCCAGAGGTTATTTTCCTCTATCATGTTGTCAGTGCTACAGGCATCCACCCTACAATATAATAAATGGTACCCATCCACTAACTACCGCCCGACAAGGCTACCACAAATTATGTAAGTTTCTAGGGATGATCAACTTCTACTAGCGCCATCTCCTGCAGGCAGTCACTATTCAAGATCCACTCACAGAAGCCTTCAAAGGAAAAACACACTAAAAGTAAATGGAAGATAATGTGGAACTCCAATATGCAGAAAGCCATTGGTGAGCTCAGAGACTGTCTCTCTCTCATGCGATGACCCTGACACACCCACTTAATCATTTAACCATAGCATCGAATGCAAGCGATTTCATAACCCGTCGAAAGACTTGTGCCCCATACGTTTCCAACACCTAGATTACATTGCACAATTTATAGCTGACATAGTCACTTGAAGGTGTCGACAATGTCATTGTTCAATATCTCATTGCTAAGCCATCAGATCAATATCATCCCTGCACCGATCGGCTACGATAAATTTTACAGAGATTCAACAGCAGAACAAACAGCTCCAAAACATCCTCAGTGATACAAATACTTATCTTAAACTCGAACATTGTCCAATATTGGGCTCAACAAGACTGATCTTGTTTGATATGTCATGGAACTCAACTCCTCCTTTGTGTCTCAACCATTTCGGAAGTTCATCTTCAACCAGCTGCACAAGTTGTCACATCCCAGCAATTGACTGATGAAATGCTTCACTACAGATCATTTCATATGGCCAAACACCAAGAAAGGGTGCAAGGAGAGGACATGCAGGTGTATAGCTTATCAAGAATACAAAGCAGGACACCATGCACAAACACCCTTTGGAGAGTTTACAATACTGAAAGGTCTGTTACAACATGTGCACCTTGAGCTGGTGGAGTCCCTCCCTGAATCCAAGGATTATCAAAACATCCTTTTAATCATTGACTATATATCATGGTTGGTAGGGGCCATCCCTCTCTGACACATGTCGGCAAAGTCAACAGCCACAGCTTTTATTGACACTGGAGGTGTCCATAACCAATGACCAAGGTTGAAAATTTGAATCTGCCCTTTCCAGTAAACTATGTAACCTCTGTGGTACTCATTTCTATCAAACTGCAGCTTACCACCCTCAAAGCAACAGCATTGTGGAGTGAAGAGATTACACACTAAATGCCTCCTGGTGTGCTGCAGCAGTCACTGGACAGGAGCTTTACTATGGGTGCTATTAGGCATATGCACCACTCGCAAACACAGCCCACATAGCTCCCTCATTGAAATTCTCTATGGCAAGATGCACATCATTGCCACCAACTTTGTGCTACAGGTGCCGTCGGCAGAAACCACTAAACATTCCACCCCATCAACAGGGTGAAAGAACGTATTGTAAGTCTCAAGATACCACCTCCACAATCTCACAGTACCATTTAAGTTTTCATTCATAAAGCAATTGTGGACTGCAGCCATGTCATGCTTCGTGAAATGATTTGGCCCACCATACAGCCTGTAACATTATGGACATGTTACCAGTAGATACAGTAGAACTTTCTGTTTGATCTTTACAATCTGTTCAAACTGTTCACACAATATTTCAACAGATAACATTTGTAGACACCCTATAAGTTCAGTTGAGAAGAAATATAGGATGGATTTTATAGCTTATCGAAAATTATGTACAATGTAGACTTAGAACCAAATTTGCAACCACACAGTTATCAAGAAAATGCATATTACATACTAACAAACCTCTGAGCGCTGACATCATAGAGATAGTCATGTTAATTTCAATAACAAACCAAAAGACAAAAATTACAAAGTGTGCTATACTGTTAAATTATTAATGAAATCACCTTTTGGAACTTTATGTCTCACCCAAAAACTTAGGAGACAAAGACACTGAAATGCTTCCTAGTTTTTGTCAGTTCTAACCAAATAGAAATAGCTAAATTTGAAATATGAAAATTGCATCATAATTTTGAATTAAAAAGTGTTATTGATTTGGAAAACTGTTCACACCAAAATTACTTTTATTGTTTGTAAATCCTGAAGTGGAACATAAAACAGATGTAACCTGTAGAAAAACAGAAAACTGCAAAGCACCTCTCTGACAATCAGAGTGGAAAACACACCGAAGTCAAATTGAGTATACCATTACAACAGAATATAAACATCATATTCTTGTAAATAATTACCAATAGTTACTGTAAGCATTATTGTCAACCTGTAAGTTTCATGTTTTTCTAGTTTTTGTGGTAGCATTAACCTGTGTCAGAAAACTGTGAACAAAATCCAGAATAACTACTACAGCCTGAACCTGGAGGTTTTACGAGGTCTTTGACATCTTGAGGCATATGACGTGCTTGGTTGTCAATGATGGTAGGAGTATGATGTGTTTTGAGGGCCACTCTAGAAACCGTTGTCATCATTAAAACATGTGAATATTGTAACCAGTGGCGAAAATGTAATCAGAATTTGGAAGTAAATCATCTGGTGGAAAATTAAATCATGTCCAAGATCTTTTTTCCAGACAAATGTTAAATGTCTTACCAGAGCCTATTTTTATAAACTTGCACAAGATGCAGCAGCAGCAGCAGCATCAGCCTGGGAGAAATCACCCAAAACTTCAACAACACCAAAAAGCTCAGCAGAAATCAATTCAGCTACACATTCTTCACTTTGTCCAAATTTATATACTGTACGGTAGAAGACGAGCACTGGAATCTGATCATACCCAAAAGATATAAGGACAGGTGGATGAACTGACATTAGAGACCTCTTTATCCAGAGCCACACAAAGTTTTAAAACATGGCACATATACATTCAAAATACTGTTGAAAGGAAGACCCAGCAAAGTATCTATCAACTGAGTAAAATCCATGTGGACACTTCACGAAGATCCATTGACCACTGACACATTGACCTCCACCACACATCACGGCAGCTCAACTGCATACCGTGACCATCAACAACTTTATAATACAACTTGACTCAATGACCATAGCATCAAACTGCTCAACCAATTCCTGGTTGTTGAAGGTCACCACTCCGAACACAGTGCTGGGACTGGTTTCATTAACTGGCGTTCACACATTTCTATGAACTGCCCAGCAATGTGGACACTGCAGCCATGACATTATGAGCATTCCCCAAAGGTTTGATCACAATCACTGTCTCCAAAACATCACACCCCTCCGCCACCGCAATTGAGGATAATGAGGTCACCTCTCAGCCGACTGACCATGTTGAATTGCCCCCAAAAACCAGTATTCCACAACAGTTTCATTACAGCCAGACTTGGTGCCCATCCATATATCCACAAGATTACAAGTTTACCATGCTGATGCTCTGAAATGGGAGGGTGACCACAGTATCTCTGACACATCTAGCTTGGATGCCGTCCTGCTCAATACCCACAAGATATCGCCCCCCATTGCACTGTTGCACAGGTGCCACCTTACCACACCATCATTGGCCCATGGTGATCACCCTCCCCTAGTGCTCCACAATGGGGGGTAGGTGGGGGGGGGGGGAGGGGGGAAGGGAGGGCTCTCTCTGTGGTGATACCACATTCTGTAATACCGCTCACAATCGATCTCGCTCTGTGCGTATAGTCAGTATGCTCTGTGGTCTTCAATTGTGTAAATGTGCTTTGCTATTATGAACTGTTGAACAATAAAATTACTTTCTTCTGTATTTTATGGTGTTGTATGTTAAATCAAACAATGGAAAATCCACGATGGAATGTAACAATACGAGAGAAGGAAATTTGCTACTCACCATTAAGCGGAGATGCTGAGCCACGATAGGCACAATAAAAAGATTCACATAATCATAGCTTTCGGTGATTAAGGCCTTCGTCAGCAGTAGACACACATACACACACACACTCACACAAGTGCAACTTACACACACATCTCCAGTCTCAGAGAGCAGAGTGTGGTTTCAGCTCTCTGAGACTGGAGATGTGTGTGTAAGTTGCGCTTGCATGAGTGTGTGTGTGTGTGCGTGTGTGTGTGTGTGTGTGTGTGTATGTATGTCTCCTGCTGACAAAGGCCTTAATGGCCGAAAGCTATGATTGTGTGAATCTTTTTATTGTGCCTATTGCGGCTCAGCATCTCTGCTATATGGTGAGTAGCAACTTACCTTCTCCCTTATTGTGTTGTATGTTACACGCACTATGCCCCACCTTATGGATCTTCAAGTTTGTTTCAATGTTCACTATAACCTTGAATTTTGGTTCCTAATTCACTTTTTTAATTCATGTAGTCACTGATTTTAGATAAAGCTTACCTATCACACTACTTTCACTATCTACCTCACTGAGATTTCCAGGGTAATTACTCGCCGGACAAGCACATTTTTTCTAACCATACACGCTTAGTCAAACAGGATGCAGGTGCCCATGCTAGTCCAACCTTGCCCACAGCGGGTAACTGGCATGTTGTGATTTTCTACAGAGACCACAGTGTACAAGTGCTGGCAAGATGGCAGAAGAAACAGAAAAACTGACTGACTTGTTGCATGAAAATGAATTTTTGTACAATACACAACACACTGATTATAAAAATGTGATAAAAAAGGGCTACAACATGGAAGAATACAGGTGCAGCTCTAAATCAAACAGATATTTTCTTTATTTATAAAAAAATGCATAGTTGCCATCTATATAGTGCCAGATGACTATGCAGTTTAAAAAATACAGTTCAGTTGAAGTAATAATATGCTTGTACAAACTAGTGGTAGCAATGTAATATGATTCAAGCTGCACACAGACGATTTACAATAAATGAGCATATGTTAACAAAAAATGTCAAAAATTGGTCTCATACAGCGTAAGCAGAACCGCAGAATCTTTCCTGTAACCTTTGCATGTTTGCGAAGTTTCAGCTGGTCTGTTGTCAGGCTATTCCTCTCAATCAGTAGATGACATGCCAATGGACAACAACTTCTGCTGTATGGACTTGTAAGTGTACAGGCCTTAAAAAGACTCGCCACTTTTGAACATTTTCCAACACATGATGGGCCCTGCATATTCATTTATTTAAAACTGCCTTTGAAAGACCCTCCACGGATGCTGATTTGGGGAAAAAGCACTTCTGCAATGTTTGTAATTTAAACCTGTAGAGTAAACCTATGTGAGGGTGGTCCATGTTAAATAATGGAGATCCTGAATACTGTGAAGCAGCACTTTACTGCTGGGTGAGATACATCAGAAAATGTGGATATACCACAAAAGACCAAAATAGACTAGTTCAAGGATTGTCCCGAGGTGGAGCTGCAGCATTGGCGGAAGAGTTTCCTCATGCTGCATCATGCAAATCACCGCTGCATTGCCACATAGCCCCCTATCCTGGGAGTGTGGAGCATGGCTTGGGGGGCTTGCTGCTGTAGACCTTGTCTTTGTGCATGTGCACATGACCATTGCTTATACAGGGACTTGGTTGGACTCTTTCTTGCTGTGTTGAGTAAGTGGAGTGTGCACAACTGGTAGCTGTCAAAACAGACAGTATTATGCAAGGTGACATGGTAGCCAGTGAGGTTGTCCAGAATGGGACTGGAGGTCACGGTAGCTGAGTGGTGGAGGCTGAAGTAAGGAAGGCGATGATGCCAAAAAAGTGCATGTTTCTAGGTCCGGTGGTGAAAGCTGGAGCTGACCATGTTTTTCAGCAGCTGTGACCATGAGAACCTCCATCTGCTGAAAATGTGGAAATAATGGAATCCAGATCAACATCCAATGAGAGTCTGTATTGTCAAGAGAATATCCCTGGAAGTGTGTTATCACGGACACATTGCTCACATTGTTGTGTTTCCATGACAAGGATGTTGTAGATTAGTTTGACTGAGATATCTTCAGGTTGGAACTGGTTCAAGTCAACTCGGGCTATAATTTTGTTGTCATCCAGGTCTTTGTGCAGAGTGTCATCTATGTGGTTTATGCTATTCCCAGACAACCCAACAGACTCCAAGTCTGTTAACTGTAATAGTAGTCAATTTCTCATGCAGAAAAATGGCAAAGGTGTTGTTGCCCCATCTTATCACCTTATGTGAGCCCTAGTAGAACAGGTGTAATGCTGGTCAGATAGTACTATCTCTCAGTATAATGTGATGAAAGTGCTGCACAGATTTATGGAAGAAGATTTTCTGAAAACCTTTCAACTGTGCGTGTGGCATCTTTAGATGTGCAATCTGTTACATGACTCTGCAAACAAAATGCAGCAGTTCTTTGTCGGTAGGCAGTTGGGAGGACACTGTGAAATCTACACAAAGTGTGAGTGATTCTCTATACAAGAGTTTCTCCCAAGACAAGCGGAGATCCTCTTTACAAGCCAAATGTACACCCAAAAGAGCCCAACACAGGGCACCTATCAATTCCTTTCCATGAAGCAAGAGAGCTGTTTTAAGTCTGCAGAACTAGCAGTCTACCAGTTCATTAATTTGTGGACCGTAAGCTGTTGTTCAGAAGAACTGAACACGACATAAGTGAGAGTTCGGTAAAATGTACTGACTTGAATTGTCTACCTTGATCTATTGTTACTGCAGTGGGTCAGCCAAAATGAGAAATCCACAGACTGAAAAAACTTAAGCAGTAGTTTGGTAGTGATGTTAGAAATTTGTATAGCCTTGACCCAGAATGTCACTCTGTTGATCACTGAGAAATATATCAGTAACCATTTGAATCAAGGAAGGGTCCAACAAAGTCTAAGCAGATTCACTGAAAACAGTCCTTAGGGATAGAACAACAGTCATGTTGTGATTGTGCATGCCATTCTGTTTTAGAGCCTTGGCAAGCAGTACACGCTTGAGCTGAGATTTCTGGTCTTCTTTGACATTTGGTCATATGAAGTGGTCTGTGAGAAGCTTTGCTGTATGTCAGCTCCCACAGTGAGAGTAAGTTATCGAAAATGGTTCGCCTCATAGCGACTGGTACTAGCGGATGAAGGCAGCTTTGTGAGACATCACACAGTACTTGTCTTGAAGAGCCAGGTACAATGCAGTGTTCAATGCACAATATTGTTACCTTTTCATGTAGGAGTTTGTGTAACTGTGCATCCTTTAGTTGCACAGTTGCAAATTTGTTGATATCAATACGTACTAAGAGATCATTGATCCATGAAAGGAAATCAGTGACAACATTGTTCACACCATGAAGATGTTCACCATCTGTTGTTACGTTGTGTGATGCAGTCCAAATGGTGGAAGCACCATGGGCAACAATCTTTTTACTGGGCTGCGAATAGAATCCAATAGGTGGCAATGATTCGTATACACTGTCAAAGATCTGCCCTCAAAGTCATCTTTAAAAATCATACTGCTTTGTATACTATCACCAGTTCCTTGTCAAAGACCAAATACTTACACTGGGAGTCTGTCAGCTTTTTGGAAAAGGTATGCAGTGGCTGTCGCATGCCGGCTACCGACTGTTGGAGAACACCACCCACTGCAAAATTGCTCACATCAGAGTTGATCGCCAGGTGAGTATGCCAGCTCTGTAGCCTGAAAACAGCAGTCTTCAATTTTTAAATGATTTTTGCATCTGCAGGGTCCAGTTAATACACTTTTTGCCTGAGGTGTGCTTGCCTGGCTGGCCGTTGTGGCCGAGCGGTTCTAGGCGCTTCAGTCTGGAACCATGCGACCGCTACGGTCGCAGGTTTGAATCCTGCCTCAAGCATGGATGTGTGTGATGTCCTTAGGTTAGCTAGGTTTAAGTAGTTCTAAGTTCTAGGGGACTGATGACCTCAGATGTTAAGTCCCATAGTGCTCAGAGCCATTTGAACCATTTGTGCTTGCCTGTTAACACATTCCTAAGAAGTACCTGGATGACAGTGCATAAGGCAGATGTTTAAAATAAAAGTTTATCATGTTGAGAAATTGGTGTGTGTACAATAATAATTTATCATGCTGAGAAATCAGTGTAATTCATGAAAGGTATGTGGCCACAGTAGTTAAAGAATCAGTTTGACACACTGTTGTGTACGCTGTATTCCACCATGGGAAAGCAAATGGCTGAGGAAGGTACCTGAGATTGTCTCAGATGACTTTTATGATCACTGATCATGACCCCATGTTTGCGTGAAGCATCAAAAACTAGTTTGTGATGCTCATCATATTACCTTTGGGAAGCACAGAAGACTAAAATATCATCGAAGTAAGCATAGTTGAAGGGAAATTTGAAAAGAGCATTTGTCTACGAATCTTTGCCAAGTCTGTGCTGGATTTTATCTCTGTATAGCAGATACAGGGATCGATAAAGTCCAAAAGGGGTGATAATAGCTCTCGTCAGAATGTAATCTGTGTTCACAGGGATCTAAAAATATGCTTTCTTACAATTTGACACACTGAATGCTGAGGAAATAAAATAATGTGCAAAGTCCTGGATATTCAGAACAGAATAACCATCCAGTATCATACAGGAGTTAAGAGCCTGATAGTCACCACTCAGTCTATAGGTGCCATCCTTTGATATGAGTCAAATGAGCAAGGCCTAAGATCTATTGTATCTAACAATTACCAGCTTGCAATAACTCCTCTATAACCAACTTAACGATGGGAAGCCTAATTGCTTTGTGGCTGCTCTTGAGCGAGCTGTTCTGAGTACAGACTTGTGGCGGTGAGCTTGTCTGTAGATGCACAACTTTGTCGTATATAGTGTGATTCTTTTTGCAAAGACAAAGCATTTTCTCCTGTATGTTGAAGTATTGCTGAGCAATTTGTTGCAATCCCAATGTTGACGATATGCAGTCTCACAGAATCTGTTGATAGTGTTTATAGTCTGTGTGCTGGGGTCAATGTCAGTGCTTGTATGAGAAATGGTGGGGCACCAGTGATTCCAGTCACAGAACGTCCGCTGCTGTGATATAGAAGAGTTCCACTGGCACTTTGGGGGGAGAGATGGAAATTTCTCAGAGTCAGCCCAAAATACTGAGTCACTGATGTCACGGATGAAAAACTACCAAGAGAATATGTCATCTACGCGAAAGTCCAAGGTTCAAGATGTGTTAACATCAACTGCAATGTGTGAATCATTCACTGCATGGAATTGAAATGGAGGTACAGTTTTTCTGGTAGTCTGTGAGGGGTGATGCTCACCTCAGACCCAGTGAAAATGAGGAAATAGTGGATACATGCCTGATACAAGATGTAGAGTCCTGCCATAGGAGGATGGTGTGCAATGAGATTGCCTCACTTGACGAAGCAGTAGGCAGCTTGAATTTGTGCAGTGATATTGATCATTTATCTTATGTGGGTGCTCGCAAGTCACCACATGATTACGTGCTTGATCGCCGAAATGGCCACGAAACCAACATAGGTGTAGTCGTGTCTTCTTGTCGATGGGTGGTGTGTCATTGTTAGCCAGCCATGTATTTATTTGCTGGTTGTGGTTACAGCCAGAACAGGTGCAGGTGACGTCATCCTCCACAGCATCTGTGTGTGCTCGGAATAATTCAGCTGCCTGCTGCCACACATTGTGGCATGATTCCTGAATAAGGCAGAGCTGGTAATTGTTGGCTGTTGAATTAACACATTGTTGCTGTTGTAACAGGGCTACAAGACAGTCCTGCATAATTAATTTCATCTTTAATGGCTCATTTTCATGCAAGGTCATTGTTAACTGCAACTGGGGAGGTAACTTTATGGTCTTCAGTGTCCATTGGGTGTGATCTGAAATGAGTGTTGAGTTGATGAGTGCTCACAGTTGCCTCCAGAGTTGCACAGGTGTCTTCGTGTCTAAGCCTTCATTACAAACAACCTGACGCAACAATTGTTCCAGCATTCAGGCGAGATGCTGGATAATGGTTGTCTTTGCCATATCATATTTGTTCGTAGCTGGGGGTGACAAAATAATGTCACTAACTAGGTCATCATTCTCGACAATGTGGCACAGTAATGTGATGAACATAGAGCTGTCATCACGAATCCATTATTATGGAGAATGCACTTGAAATAGTGAACGACATAGCAGACTTTTTGGCTGGGAAGGTGACAGCTTGTGTAATGAGTCAAAATTTTGGTATGCCTGTGGCGCCATATCTGGACAGATGGCAGGTGAAATTTCTTGTGTTTGCCAGGATGTGGAAGGAAATCCTGGTAAAGTATTCGTGCATGTCTTGACCGAGTGGAATCCACTTGGTGATGCTAGTGAATGTGGCATAATTGTATGTGATGTGGTAGGCTCGACACAGTCGATCAACATTATTCCATGTCTGTCAATGACAGTTTGCTGAAAAGCGTCTTGCTGGTATGCCAATGAGTTGCATCATCACTAAACTCAAGCAGAAGATCAGTAATTGGTACACATTGTTCAGGTTCATATGGTTCATTGTTGACAACACAGGAACTGTCCCAGAAAATGTCACTTACATGTTAAACCCAAGGCAAGGGTTCTGACTGTTGATGCAAAGAACTGGACTGAACACCATATAAATCACTGCCTTGAAATTTTTTGTCTCCAGCACAAAGGTTGTGAGGTGGCTCCATAGTTATTGCAAGCAAGATGAGTCACAGAACATAGAATAATCCACAGCTAATAAAGACATCTAATGTGGGGTCACCAATGTAGAGTAGACATAGCTGAGGATGCTCAAAGTTAAATAATGGTGCTCATGAATACTGTGGATCTACACTTCATTGCTAGGTGAGATACATCAAAGAACACGTGTACACCACAGAAGACCGGAATACACTTAGTGTACACCACAGAAGACCGGAATACACTAACTCAAAGACTGTCCTGTAGCAGAGCCATAGCACTGGTCAAAGAGTTTCCTCATGCTGTATCACATGATCACTGCTAGATCGCCACAAAACCTTCATCACCACCCACGCATGATGGATGGAGAGGTTTTTAAGGGCACACGACAGCAAGGTCTTCAGTGCCCGTTCAGTAACAGATTGAGATGGGTGTCAAGAAAAGACTCAGAACAATAAGATAAAACAGAATGTAAGACACAGGAAAAAAGCTTGGAAAAATATGTGCCTACCCACACCAAAGTGTGGGACGAAGCATGCCGCCAGAAGTAAAACATGGACAACCCAGGAAGAAAGTGGTAGAGGGAACTAAAACAATATAGCAGATGGAAGTGGCTGGCTGACTGAAAGGAAAAAAGGGAGGAGCCAGCCACTCTGCAATACACTAAAACCTCCAGCCTAAAAGTTTAGGCCAGAGTCTAGACACATCACAAAACTTTAAAACCCTAGACTCACATGTCTCACCATTAGCTAAGACACAGGGCAGATCCCCATCAACTTGTGCTTCTGCCCTTGCATCATGGTATAAAATGCAGTTTGTTCAGGGTGTATACGTGGACGAGGAAAAAAATTCCCGGATTTTTCCCGGATTTCCCGGTTAAAAATACACTTTCTCCCGGATGAAAATACACTTTTCCATGTTAAGTAACAGTATACTTTTCCTCGGAACTGTAAAACTTATCAGTCCTTTCAATGGTTGTGGTTTTATACACCGGTGTAGAATTTCCCGGCACTCTAGAAAACGAAACTCAGGGGAAAAAAGACATTTTGGAAAGATGTCTGATGTGCAGCAACATGTACACCGCATATTTTCATATTAGGAAAGTATAATTCGAATTCCACCAAACACCGTATGTTTCTTTCTGACAAAAATAACTTCATTGTTCTGAAAGGGCCGGCCGGGATGGCCGAGTGGTTCTAGGCGCTACAGTCTAGAACTGCGCAACAGCTACGGTCGCAGGTTTGAATCCTGCCTTGGGCATGGATGTGTGTGATGTTCTTGAGTTAGTTAGGTTTAAGTAGTTTTAAGTTCTCGGGGACTGATGACCTCTGAAGTTAAGTCCCATAGTGCTCAGAGCCATTTGAATCATTTTTTCTGCACGGCGATTAATGCTTGACTATCAGAAAGGCGGAAACAAAATAAAATCTGAAACTAATAACATATTTTAGCCTTCTGTAATTATGTGAGCATATTTTAATTCACGTGATAGCTCCCGGCCACAGAAATCCATTTTGTTTCCATTTGATGTGAGAGCAATTAACGAAGAGGAAACAGCAAAATCACTTAAACATAAACACAAGTCACGTGGAGACTACCACCTCTCCACTACAACTCAGACTGCTCCAGATCTACGATATTTCTGAACCGGGACAATATTTGATAGTGGCGCTCCCCCTCCCTCAAGCGTTTGAGGTAGGATGCCACAAATTTTAAAAATCGACTTTTCAAAAATATCTTCATTTTGTAGCGCACATCTCTCTGAAGAGTACAATAGATAAAACATATATGTTTGAGGGAATGTAAGACATGTTATTTGGTCTGTTTGCCGAAGATCAGTGCCACGCCTCTTCACATAGCGTTCTTCCTTTGCACGTCTCTCTGTGGAATTCATATGTATGATATTTTGTAATGGGTGCCATCAAACTATATTCAGGCCAGTGAAAATTAAAATGTCCTGTGGTGCCTCTCCTGCTACTAGTCAGCCGGTTTGACATCCTGCCCCACTTTAAAAAAATCTCGCAGTTAACACTGGATAGGATTATCTGTAACCGGCAGAACAAGAACTCTTTAAGAAAATTTGCAGTCTTTACTGCCTATTAGCTAATAACTTGCTGTTTTGTGTGACATAAAATTAAATATAGGATACACAAAACAAGTAAAGACATGAGACAAGCAAGATGGTACACATTTCTTGAATCCTCAAGTTCTTGTTTTTTTTTTTCTCTCTCTAATCTTGCCACAGGCGTACTTTCCTTTCTGGAAAAGAATCTATTACCTCATCAAAGTTCGTCAACATTTTGCTACATGAAAAAACGAAATGTCATTTTCTACTACTAGAAAAGCTGTTAATACAAGTAGTACCCAAGACTGGTGTGGTTTCTCGATCTGTTTGTGTGTATTTTGCCACTGTCTGCTAGATAAAACGAAATAGGCAAGCCTAATATTGCAGCAATTGTTACACACACCAAATAAATGGGACTGTTTTGGCACAAATGGTCATTTTTATAACGACACGACAGAATTTAATGAACGTAGTACCAATATCAAATGCCTATTAGGCCTACTACATGCAAAAAGTTTGATGTTAGAAAATAGTTTCACATTTCATTCACACTCTCTAGCTTCTGAAGAAAAATATGAATTTGCCCCCCCACCAAACCCGAAACTGCCACCTGCACAGATACCCTGGTTTGTCCCCGCCCCCTAGTTCCGGGCTTGTTACGCATACGTGGATCTGGCAGCTTGTTGCTATTGCTTATACAGCTAACTGCCACCCTTCTGTAGCCACAAGCGGAGAAGGTACTACTCATACACGACTCAACTCCACATGCGCATAAGCTCGCTTGCAACCCCTCATACGAATCTAATGTAAACAGTTGTGACATCACGCTCAGTGGAGGCAATTTGTTGTTATAAAACATTGCAGTCTTCCTAAAGCCTCTGACACATTTTGCTGCTTGCAGACGCATGTATGAGCACTGTGTTTTGTTCTTGTATATGGTGCATTTCCCTTGCAACCTTAGTGCTCAGAGCCATTTGAACCAGCCTTGCAACTTAAGTTTTATTTTCGTCTTTTTTTCTCTCATTCATGTTTTATTGCTGCAGTATTATTCTGCAGTAGTGAGATACAGTAATATTCTTTCTCAGAGTATTGGTTCTTACCACCCAAAGTTACAAAAATTTAACGGAAAAATAAAACAATGAAAAATTCCCGGAATTCTAAAAAATTCCCGGATTTTTCCCGGTTTTCTCCTGGATGGAAAAATTCCCAGATTTTTCTCGGATCTCCCAGTTGTCCCGGGTCGTATACACCCCGCTATGTATGTGACGGACAGAGATGAGCACACCACAAGCATCACAAAACGGTGGATCCTCCTGCCGTAATAGAAAGCTATGTGTGAGAGGACATTGCCCAATCCGAAGATGCATGAGGGGCACTTCTTTCCGCCTGAGCAACCGGCAGGAGGAACGTCATGGCCGAGTTGTTGACTTCACCAAACGCAGTTTATTGGCCATCACTGCCAGCCATTCTTCCTCCCACAACTCCATGCGCTTCTTGTGGAGTGCAGAAATGACAGACTGTAAGGGAATAGGACACTGGATCACATCCTGCTCTCTGCAGGCTTCCTTGGCAGCTCGATCAGCCTGTTCATTGCCCCATATTCTTACATGACCAGGCACCCAGCAGAAGGACACCTCCTTACCCCACCGTTGGAGCAAGTACAGTTGGTCATATATTAGCTGGACCATCTCCTCAGTTGGGTACAGATTCTGAAATGATTGTAAGGCACTAAGAGAATCGGAGCAGAGGAGACATCGATTGCCCTGAACACGATTTAACCCACACGAGGGACGAGCATGTTTGTTGCTGGCAATGGTTTGAAAGGCATAATACATTTGCCTTGTATGAATTCTTGGAAAAACACTATTTTAAAAAACCATGCAGTCAGAGTGTCTGCCATAGCTACCCATGTCAACAAACATGAAATTGTAATCATGATCAACAACTGCAAGCAGGACAATTGAAAAAGTTCCTGTGACAAAAAATATTTTTACCCACAATTTTTAGGGCACTTTATTCTCAAATGCTTCCCATCTATGCTGCCAATGCATTTATGAAATGGCCATCATTCCACAAAGCCCATCTCAATTTTGTACACATTTCCAACGATTCAGGTAAATACGATGATTGTAAAATGTTGAACAGTTCTTGGCACACACATTTGTTTATGATGAAAACAGTTATTCTTTCCATGCAGGATGAAAAAGCAATGGTGTGCTGTGAGTTACCAGTAGTCAAATATATGGAACAAAATGTACTATACGACATCTTAGTAATAAATGAAATAAGTGATTTGTGTGTTGTCCAATTGACAGGTCAGGCTGTACAATCAAAATGGAAGAACCTAGAGACTCCTACTGCGACTACCTAAAATTCATTATGAAAGGCATGGATTCAGCCAAGAAGTATCAGAACTGCCCATGGGCAGGTCATTTGGGGTTTCTTTCAGACACACTGTCATCCCATCTTACATTATTAAATGTTGAAGAGTCTGTGGAATGAATGGCTGATGATGGGGACTGAGAAGAAGGAGCTTTAAATGAATCTGCAATATCAGCTCCTCCACTGAAAAAGCCAAAATGAAAAAAAATGATGATGTATCTGCAGTCATAAATTATCTTCATGACATGTGTTGTAAAGGAGAGAGAACTGTGAGTTCGACACTATAGAAAATTTATTTTTGCGTTATGCACACTCATTCAAGACATTTCTTGCTTGAAGACAAACTAAAATAAAACTTGCACACTTGTTTGGAAAGGCTGAACTTGCGGTATTAAATTATGAAACACCACTGCAACTATCCCCTGCGGTCCCTACATCACACATCTTGGTGATGCCACAATGTGGTGCTGATAATGAATCATCAAATGAAATCACCATTACTATTCTGGAACTAAGGGAATCTTCCAGTGACTTTTCTTCTGTAAAAGATATGCACGAGAAGGCAGAAATTATGCTCACATTTGTTTGTACACAACACTGACAATATATAGTCATGGTAAATAGTAGAATAAAGTAAATGATGTCTATCATAAATAATGTTCTATCAAGCAGCGAAGGAAAAATCTATTAACGCCATAAATAATGTGCATACCTCAAACAAACCGACAATCCATCCGATATAATAATATGAAATATAGTGCATCACTACCCAAGGCATTTTTCTACAGAGACTGAAATATGATATTATTAAACCCCTCTTTCAGAAAAGTTATAAGAGAGACATCAATAACTACTGACCTGTTTCATGTTGACATCATTTTCCAAATTCTTAGAGGAGGTGATGTATTCTAGAATAGTATCTCACCTTAGTAACAATAACATTCTCAGCAAATTGCAGTTTGGGTATAGGAGGAGTTGCTCTACTACGAATGCCATTTACATGTTCACTCAACAAATTTTGCAAGCAATAAAGAATAAAACAGCACCAGTTGATGTTTTTTGCGACCTATCTAAGGCATTTAACTGTGTGAATCACAGTATTCTCCTAAATAAACTGAACTTTTCTAGGGTTAATGGTATAACCAACCAATGGATAATGCCATAGCTAATCAACAGAATGCAGCAAGTTGTACTTAGTAATTCAATCATTACAGTTTAGGGACATAATTCTGTCTGAGGAGATATCAGGTACGGGGCTCCTCAAGACTCAATCTTAGGTCCACTATTATTCTTCATATGTGTAAATGACCTTCCTTCTAACATACAACAAACAGAATTAGTTCTCTTTGCGGATGACATTAGTATTGTGATCAATCCAAACTTAAATACAGAAGAAGTGGTAAACAATGTTCTCAAAAGTATCACTGACTTGTTTTCTGCAAATGGTCTCACCCTCCATTTTAAAAAGAGACAATGTATTCAGTTCTCCACATCTAGTGGTAATAACTCAATGGTAAGTGAAACACATGGCAAGGAAATAATAAATAGGGTAGAATTTCAAAATCCTTAAGTGTCCAAATTGATGAGAATTTAAACTGCAAAAAGCACATTTTGGAACTCCTAAAACAATTAGTTCAGCCACATTTGCACTTAAAATCACTGCAAATGTGGGGAAGAGACAAATCAGTAAGTTGATATATTTTCATTCAATAATGCATGTAGAATGATGTTGTGGGTTAACTCATCTTTAAGACAGGAAGTCTTTATTACTGAAAGAAGTGCTGTAAGAATAATATGTGGTGCACACCCATGATCTTCTTGTAGACATCTGTTTAAGGCATTGGGCGTTATGACTACTATTTCAAAGTATATTTATTCACTCATGAAGTTTGTTGTAAATAATCCACTACAGTTCAAAAGAAACAATAATGTACATAATTACAATACCAGAAGGAAAAAAATGACATTGTCTTTAGCACAAAATAGGGTGGACAGTGCTGCAACAAAAATTTTTGATCACTTATCTAGTGATATAAACTGTCTGACAGACAGCAATGTAAAATTTGAAAACAAACTGATAAAATCTCTCCTTGACAACTCCTTCTATTCCATAGAGTAATTTCTGTTATTGTAATGTGTAAATGGAGATGGGTAGGAATTCCTAACACATATCTGCATTTCTTTCACTTTCATATGTTCAACATGTAGTCATGTTTAGAAATTAATTTGCGCTATGAATGTAAAATGACCCATTCCATATCATTATGATTTACCATGCTACATGATACATAGAACATGAAACTAACTGACTTACTAACTAGCCTATGACATTACTGGCTTCCTCCAGATCATTTCAATTTTGCAAATTTTTGGTTGAATGAGCTTGTGTAACATTTCATATTGATCATGAGACATTCAAAAATAACTGAAGAAACAGTCTTCACAAGATCATAGTTCCTTGCAAAGAAAGTGAAATTGACCATAATCTTGTTGTTTAGTGTTACTTTCATACACACACTTTCTTCGCTTCCTGGAAGTGAGTGCTAATAAAAGTAACCGTTGATGGTCATCAGAGCTGTTACTCATGTTCTAATGTTTTTCGGACGACAAGAGACGGTGCGGTGTTGGGTTGCAAGGCTCACACATCTCTCAAGTCATTTAAATGGTTCAAATGGCTCTGAGCACTATGGGACTTAACTTCTGAGGTCATCAGTCCCCTAGAACTTAGAACTACTTAAACCTAACTAACCTAAGGACATCACACACATCCATGCCCGAGGCAAGATTTCAACCTGCAAGGTCGTGCAGTTCCAGACTGTAGTGCCTAGAACTGCTTGGCCACGCCGGCCGGCTCTCAAGTCAGTTGACTTGACCGTTGTGTGTAGCCAATACTCTTCTTTGGGTAATCAGCTATGTCGATCTCCCAAAAGCTTCTTCTCTATCCTTGAAATAATTTGGATACTCAAGTCAGTTAACTTGACCGTTGTGTGTAGCCAATACTCTTCTTTGGGTAATCAGCTATGTCGATCTCCCAAAAGCTTCTTCTCTATCCTTGAAATAATTTGGATACTTGTAGAATACTTTTCAGTTCAATCACTTTATATTTTCAAAAAATGGTTCAAATGGCTCTGAGCACTATGGGACTTAACTTCTGAGGTCATCAGTCCCGTAGAACTTAGAACTACTTAAACCTAACTAACCTAAGGACATCACACACATCCATGCCCGAGGCAGGATTCTAACCTGCGACCGTAGCGGTCGCGTGGTTCCAGACTGTAGCACCTAGAACCACTTGGCCACTCCGGCCGGCTTATATTTTCAACTTCCACACACAACAACTTCTGCAAGCTAACTTAGTCCTTAAACATTAGACTCATTTACACATATTCAAATATCATTAGTTTGCTAACCAAATAATTTATGAACATCATACTTGTGTCTTGCTTCATTCACAACCTAGACATGAAGTAAGTTAAAAGTCTCTAGTCTCAAGCGAGTCCAATACGTGAATATACATAGAAATCTATATTCAATTGTTCATTAGTCTTTTTAAAATCAACGCAGACACTAAAGAGCATACTACATAAACTTTTCTTGTTCTTCTCTATCTGTACACGGAAACTTTGTGGACCATACAGCAGGTACTTGTCTGCTGCCGTTCGACTGCCAGGTCCATCTTTTTCTCGTGACTGTTTTTTGACCTGCACATACAAATAGGTGATGTGCAGTAGGGCATATTTGTTTCTCCCATTCACCTCTAAAATATTGGGTGTTCAAAACAGTGGAAGGCCGAGTGGTTCCAGAATTTACTCTGAAATTCTTGAAGCACTACATATTCTCCCCCTTAAATTGAACACGCGATATTTTGTACAATCATTATGTAAATTTATATCATATACAATTCTAACAATATACATTCCAACATAGATCTTTGTACTCATTTAGAATAAATTTTAGTTAATCTTTAATTTATTCTACTCTCACTCTATTTTGACATCAACCCCCAATATTCCATCGTGATCTGGTAAGTTTTCCCATTAGTTAGGATTCGTTAGGACTCTGTCTCAATTTCCAATCGCAAACTCCAGGTGTTCATGACATTTGAGTACTTTATTCTTTATTCCAATTCTTTGCACTACTTCTTTAGTACGCAATGGTCTTATCATTTATAAACTTTTTGTAGTCCGGAGGAACTCTGGGCAAAATAAAAGTGTTCCTATTGACACTCGTGAAACATAATAATGCTACCAGAATAATATGTACAAAATTTTGTGACTTTTGTCACGATACTGTCCATTCTCCTCTAGAAACAGTACCAATACCTCACATACGAGTTGATCCTATGAGTACCCTTTCTCCTGTTTTGGTAAGTGCACCCCTTTTTTAATTCCTATATTCCTATGGTACAGGTCAATCCCCTTCTTGGTGCCCCTGTCCACACAGTATAGGTCAGCCTTTCTTAGGTCTGCCTATCTGTCCTTTTCATCCAATACATGCTGGGTGTTTTGGACTGGCAAGGCAGCCAATCCACAGTGACGGGTAGCCGAAAGGCACGCGTTTAAGCTCACGCAGGCTGGCGTGAGGTCTGGAACAGTTAAAGGAGTTATACTAGCAAGAAAAGTACGTAGCTGCTTGAATACTTAACTTTAATCCATAATTGGTGAACATTGGTCTGACGGTACATGCATCACAAGATAAATAGCAAATGATAATGGCGCATTGCTAAGTCATAGCAAATGACGTAGCTGAAGGCTATGCTAACTATTGTCTCGGCAAATGAGAGCGTAATTTGTCAGTGAACCATCGCTAGCAAAGTCGGCTGTACAACTGGGGCGAGTGCTAGGAAGTCTCTCTAGCCATGCCGTGTGGCGGCGCTCGGTCTGCAATCATTGACAGTGGCGACACGCGGGTCCGACGTATACTAACGGACCGCGGCCGATTTAAAGGCTACCACCTAGCAAGTGTGGTGTCTGGCGGTGACACCACACTGGGTGCGTCCCTCTTATCCTTCTTGAATAGGCCTCATGGTTCACTGCCCTAGTAAACATCTTTATGTACACTATAACTAAATATTATCTGGTAAAACTAAAACCTACTTCACCCCTCATGCTCGCTTTTTCATACTTCTCTTTTATACCCTAGAGTCCTCCTTTACTTATCAAGTTCTATGTTTCCAGCATCTATTTCATGCATACATACACTGTTCAATATATAATATGCTTACTTGGGTTATAAGAGTCCCACTATCCTACAAGTCATCAGAATATTTGTTAGACTGACATTCCTGGATAATTATCACAATTAGTTCCTCCCTGACTTATACTCATTAGTTATGCTCCTTATCAACATGACAGCTTTTTTTCAAGTACCTAGGTGATTGAACAACCATAAGTGCAATTTCTTTATGTGCATGTTCTTTCCCCCTACAACACTTGACGGTTCTCACATCCTTTTAATCTGGACTTTCGTTGTTTGTGTCTTCGTGTTATGGTGTGTGTATGCAGAAGTGTGTTTGTGTAGCCTGATTCTTCTACCTACTTATATGAAATAAATTGCTGGTTATTGGAGACCATGGAAAATAAGAAGGACTTCAGCGATAGAAGTATATGCATATGGAAAGAGGGAAAGATAGACCGGTACTCAGATGGGCAGTAAGAAAGGAAAAAGTAGAAATGGTTGCTAAGATTGAAGAAGAGAAAGAAGATAGCCCCAACGGCAGGAAAACCATCCCATCCCCATTCCCCAGGATCCCTACTTCACCGGTACTTGAGTGAGAAGCTGGAGGAGGTATGATGTTAAACGTCTCCTACAGAACAGACATTCTCACCTACACCTTTGAAGTCATGAAGAAAAATCTTAGCAACCCCTGTGGAACAGCAAATGGTGAAGAACCAGTCACACTTGTCTGCAAGGGTTGTCTGAAAGGTGTGGTGTGTGTTTAGTGTTAGTCATGCTTGTACTTACACTACCCACCCCTTCCAAAACAAATATAAACTCTCCCCTATACATCACATCTCATAAAAGGGTAAAAAAACATTCTGCATTATGTGTAAAATTATGTATCATATTATCACAATTATGTAATGATTCATACAAAATCATATTTTCTATTAATCTAACATTCTTTGCAGTTTATTAATCTGCACCCAGGTTTGCGTAGACTAACAGGATAAGAGATTACTTTCAAAGAGTAGCTTAGGCAAAAATAGACCTAACTATACATGAATGGCATGAGAGACTGGCTGGCTAGACAAAAATAAGACCTAACTATATGTGCCTCCTCATGAACCATGGACCTTGCCGTTGGTGGGAGGCTTGCATACTTCAGCAATACAGATAGCCGTACTGTAGGCGCAACCACAACAGAGGGGTATCTGTTGAGAGGCCAGCAAACATGTGATTCCTGAAGAGGGGCAGCAGCCTTTTCAGTAGTTGCTGGGGCAACAGTCTGGATGATTGACTGATCTGGCCTTGTAACACTAACCAAAACAGCCTTGCTGTGCTGGTACTGCGAACGGCTGAAAGCAAGGGGAAACTACAGCCATAATTTTTCCCGAGGGCATGCAGCTTTTACTGTATGGTTAAATGATGATAGCATCCTCTTGGGTAAAATATTCAGGAGGTAAAATATCCCCCATTCGGATCTCCGGGCGGGGACTACTCAGGAGGATGGTGTTATCAGGAGAAAGAAAACTGGTGTTCTACAGGTCAGAGCATGGAATGCCAGATCCCTTAATCGGGCAGGTAGGTTAGAAAATTTAAAAAGGGAAACGGATAGGTTGAAGTTAGATATAGTGGGAATTAGTGATGTTCGGTGGCAGGAGGAACAAGACTTCTGGTCAGGTGAATACAGGGTTATAAATACAAAATAGGGGTAATGCAGGAGTAGGTTTAATAATGAATAAAAAAACAGGAGTGCGGGTAAGCTACTACAAACAGCATAGTGAACGCATTATTGTGGCCAAGATAGACACGTTTACAGCCTAGACATGAAGTAAGTTAAAAGTCTCTAGTCTCAAGCGAGTGCAATATGTGAATGTACATAGAAAACTATATTCAATTGTTCATCAGTCTTTTTACAATCAGCACAGATACTAAAGAGCACAGAATACTACATAAACTTTTCTTGTTCTTCTCTACCTGTACACGGAAACTAGGTGGACCGTACAGCAGGTACTTCTCTGCCGCCATTCGTTTAATAATGTATAAAAAAAACAGGAGTGCAGGTAAGCTACTACAAACAGCATAGTTAACGCATTATTGTGGCCAAGATAGACACGAAGCCCATGCTTACCACAGTAGTAGAAGTTTATATGCCAACTAGCTCCACAGATGACGAAGACTTTCTTCCATTGGTTTATTGGACTAAATACAATTACTGGAAACAGTTCTTGTATCCTGTTAGGCCTGGTTGCTATGGAAACTCATAATATCTTCTCCCCATTTTTGTCTTAAAATTCCCGTTTTCTTCGGGTCCTGTCACTTGGGTCGCCACGTTCAAATGTTTTTCGGATGACAAGGGACAGTGTGGTATTGGGTTGCAAGGCTCACATGTCTCTGAAGTCAGTTAACTTGCCCGTTGTGTGTAGCCGATAATCTTCTCTGGGTAATCAACTATGTCGATCTCACAAAAGCTTCTTCTCCGAAGACTATAGCTAGTGAAAGGAATTTATTAAACTATTTCTCTATCCTTGAAATAATTTGGGTACTCGTAGAATACTTTTCAGTTCAATCACTTTATATTTTCAACTTCCACAGACAACAATTTCTGCAAGCTAACTTAGTCCTTAAACATTAGACTCATGTACACGTATTCAAATATCACTGGTTTGATAGCCAAATAATTTATGAACATCATACATGTGTCTTGCTTCGTTCCCAGCCTAGACATGAAGTAAGTTAAAAGTCTCTAGTCTCAAGCGAGTCCAATATGTGAATGTACACAGAAATCTATATTCAATTGTTCATTAGTCTTTTTACAATCAGTACAGACAATAAAGAGCACAGAATACTACATAAGCTTTTCTTGTTCTTCTCTACCTGTACACGGAAACTCTGTGGATCGTACAGCATGTACTTATCTGCCGCCATGTCCATCTTTTTCTCGTAACTGTTTTTTGACCTGCACATGCAAATAGGTGACGCGCAGTAGGGCATATTCGTTTCTCCCACTCACCTCTAAAATATCAGTGTTCAAAATGGTGGAAGGCCGATTGGTTCTAGAATTTACTCCAAAATTCTCGAAACACTACAATGTTTACTGCACACCAGCTCACTCACTCGCAACGAGTGCCAGTTGACACCTGGATTGCTGTGTTCTGCCTGGGCTGTGTCCATAGCCGACCGTGGTGTGCATAAGGCAATCTACCCACATGGGCAGTCCGGACTCTCACTGAGCCCTAACACTGTAGTGACTGTGTTATCTATGTTACTGTTTATCACTGTATCTCCACTTGTCAGTTTTCTTACTGTTTCCTACTGATATGGGTACATTCATATATTAACAGCAACCTGACTTGATCGGAGAATTCACACTCCACTACATGTACCAGTACCTTGCTCCATTGGCTTGTAAGCCCATTCTATGATGTCTACTAGTTTAACACAGCGATTGCCAAGAAGCCACATGCAGCCACAGCAGAACTGCACATCTGACACTGTTTGGCCACTGGTAGCCACAGCAGAGCCTCATGACTAAAGTGGTCCATGGACAGGTAATAATACAGTGTGATTCAAAAAGAATACCACAACGTTAAAAATGTGTATTTAATGAAAGAAACATAATATAACCTTCTGTTATACATCATTACAAAGAGTATTTAAAAAGGTTTTTTTTCACTCAAAAACATGTTCAAAGATGTTCAATATGGCCCCCTCCAGACACTCGAGCAATATCAACCCGATACTCCAACTCGTTCCATACTCTCTGTAGCATATCAGGCGTAACAGTTTGGATAGCTGCTGTTATTTCTCGTTTCAAATCATCAATGGTGGCTGGGAGAGGTGGCTGAAACACCATATCCTTAACATACCCCCATAAGAAAAAATCGCAGGGGGTAAGATCAGGGCTTCTTGGAGGCCAGTGATGAAGTGCTCTGTCACGGGCTGCCTGGCGGCCGATCCATCGCCTCGGGTAGTTGACGTTCAGGTAGTTACGGACAGATAAGTTGATTGTGGAATTTGCAGCTCTCTGCTAGCTCTGCGAGTCGATTTTCCTGGGCTGCGAACAAATGCTTGCTGGATGCGTGCTACATTTTCATCACTCGTTCTCGGCCGTCCAGAACTTTTCCCTTTGCACAAACACCCATTCTCTGTAAACTGTTTATACCAACGTTTAATACACCACCTATCAGGAGGTTTAACACCATACTTCGTTCGAAATGCACGCTGAACAACTGTCGTCGATTCACTTCTGTCGTACTCAATAACACAAAAAGCTTTCTGTTGAGCGGTCGCCATCTTAGCATCAACTGATGCTGACGCCTAGTCAACAGCGCCTCAAGCGAACAAATGTACAACTAAATGAAACTTTATAGCTCCCTTAATTCGCCAACAGATAGTACTTAGCTCTGCCTTTTGTCATTGCAGAGTTTTAAATTCCTAAAGTTGTGGTATTCTTTTTTAATCACCCTGTACTGTCCATTACATTGCGCAATGTGACAGTCAACCAGGGTAGCTTTTTAATGGTAAAGGTGTCTTTGTACAACTTACCACTTTTGTTTCATATAGTTGTTGGTCTACTTACTTGCATTATTTTGTGCTGAAAGTAACAGTTTTATTGAAGTTAAGACCTTCTGGGTTGTAGGCTGCGTCATATTTCTTCAAACAAGTGATGTTTCAACCCCTGTGCTGGGATCTTTTGGTATCCTCTGTAGATTGGGCACTGTCAGAGATCAGTTTCACCTTGTCTAATAAAGGGTAGTTTACCCACGCTCGTGCTGGAGAAATTGGATTATTGGGTAAAAATCTTGGGCTACCATTAATGGGCTATTGTCATTTAACAGAAAGAGAAGTTTTACCACACCAAAGTTGAAAAAGGGGGTTATTGGTTAAAACTCCTGCAGCTACCATTGGTGGGCCAACATCATTGGTTAGAAGTGGAATGGGCAGAGCATGAGAAGGGGCATGTTTATCCAAAATATTATTACCATATGCATTCTTAGAAATTTCAATTGCTCTTGGACTTTTCTTCTATAAATGTTAGCTTCCTTAGCCAGCACATGTACGAGGGCAGTTCAATAAGTAATGCAACACACTTTTTTTCTGAAACAGGGGTTGTTTTATTCAGCATTGAAATACACCAGGTTATTCCCCAGTCTTTTAGCTACACAACACTATTTTTCAACATAATCTCTATTCAATGCTACGGCCTTACGCCACCTTGAAATGAGGGCCTGTATGCCTGCACATTACCATTCCACTGGTCGATGTCGGATCCAACATCGTACTGCATCAATAACTTCTTCATCATCTGCGTAGTGCCTCCCACGGATTGCGTCCTTCATTGGACCAAACATATGGAAATCCGACGGTGCGAGATCGGGGCTGTAGGGTGCATGAGGAAGAACAGTCCACTGAAGTTTTGTGAGCTCCTCTCGGGTGCGAAGACTTGTGTGAGGTCTTGCATTGTCATGAAGAAGGAGAATTCGTTCAGATTTTTGTGCCTACGAACATGCTGAAGTCGTTTCTTCAATTTCTGAAGAGTAGCACAATACACTTCAGAGTTGATCGTTTGACCATGGGGAAGGACATCGAACAGAATAACCCCTTCAACGTCCCAGAAGACTGTAACCATGACTTTACCGGCTGAGGGTATGGCTTTAAACCTTTTCTTGGTAGGGGAGTGGGTGCGGCGCCACTCCATTGATTGCCGTTTTGTTTCAGGTTCGAAGTGATGAACCCATGTTTCATCGCCTGTAACAATCTTTGACAAGAAATTGTCACCCTCAGCCACATGACGAGCAAGCAATTCCGCACAGATGGTTCTCTTTTGCTCTTTATGGTGTTCGGTTAGGCAACGAGGGACCCAGCGGGAACAAACCTTTGAATATCCCAACTGGTGAACAATTGTGACAGCACTACCAACAGAGATGTCAAGTTGAGCACTGAGTTGTTTGATGGTGATCCGTCGATCATCTCGAATGAGTGTGTTCGCACGCTCCGCCATTGCAGGAGTCACAGCTGTGCACGGCCGGCCTGCACGCGGGAGATCAGACAGTCTTGCTTGACATTGTGGCGGTGATGACACACGCTTTGCCCAACAACTCACCGTGCTTTTGTCCACTGCCAGATCACTGTAGACATTCTGCAAGCGCCTATGAATATCTGAGATGCCCTGGTTTTCCGCCAAAAGAAACTCGATCACTGCCCGTTGTTTGCAACGCACATCCGTTACAGACGCCATTTTAACAGCTCCGTACAGCGCTGCCACCTGTCGGAAGTCAATGAAACTATACGAGACGAAGCGGGAATGTTTGAAAATATTCCACAAGAAATTTCCAGTTTTTTCAACCAAAATTGGCTGAGAAAAAAAATGTGTTGCATTACTTATTGAACTGCCCTCGTATGTTATTGAAATTAATGTCAAGGCCACAGTTCTCGTAAGCTTCTGCTATTGCTGTTTTCACACTTTATTTCAACTGCGTGTGACGTTCATGTTCCTTAATACGGTACCTCAATAGTCCTTTCCATTTCGTCTATGCACAATTTGTTACAGCCACACGTCATTTCATAGACAGTGTGGAAGTAATCAGGTGCATCCGTTTTCCATTGGAAAAAGTCTTTTACTTTTTTCTGCCTGAAGAAAGTGGTCAGAATACCATTTTTCCTGAGAATTCTGCCTATGCAATCAGTGACCCCAGAAACAAACAGTAAGGCAGTTCGTCCTTCATATTAAGATACTTAATATTTTCTTAATAGCCCTGTCTATGGACAAACTGTCATAGCTGTTTCTGGGGTCAGTGACAGCATAAGCAGAATTCCACGGAAAAATGGTATTCAAACTGCTTTCTGCATGCAAAAAAAAAGTAAAAGTTTTTTCTGATGGAAAACAGGTACACCTGTTTGCCTCCATGCTGTGGGGGTCTATGAAATGAAGTGTGGTTGCAGCAAAGGATGAAGCAGGAAGGACTATTAAAGTATGTATTAAGGAACATAAGAGTCACATGCAGTTGAAACAAAAGTAAGAAATCAGAGACACTGAAAACTCATGAGAACTGTGGCCTTGACATTGATGTCAATAACATACATGTGCTGGCTAAGGAAAACAACATTTATGCATGAAAAGTCCAAGAAGCAATTGAAAGTTCTAAGAATGTATATAACTTCAATAAAAAGGATGGCTATAGGATTCTGGTGTCATGGCTCTCCATCGTGAAGGAAGTGAACAAGCGACAGCAGCATTTTGGTCATACGTCCCTCCTCTCATGCTCTGCCTGTTTTGTTTCTAGCTACTGATATGGGCTCACTAACATCAGCAGGAAAAATTTTAAGCAATAACTCTTCTCCAGCATAAGTGGGGGAGAAATCCCTTTTGAACCATTGACATTGGTCCACCAATGGTAGCCTCAGGAGTTTTAGCCAATAACCCCTTTCTTTGGTATTAGCATGGAATAACTTCTCTTGATGACCCACCAATGGTAACCCAAGATTTTTACGCAATGATCCCACTTCACCAGCACAAGAGCAGGAAAACTTAGTAAGGGAAGGTGACACAGGTCTCTGACAGTGCCCAGCCTATATAGGACACCACAAGATCTTGAACAAGATGCCATTTGAGTGGTTGAAACGTTGATTGTCAAGAAAATTGATGTGGCCTAACAGTTCAGAAGATTTTAACTTCAGTGACAACGGCCACAAAAGCTTGCAAACTTACATAAAACTGTTTTATTTCCTCTGTGATATCCAGTTAGTATTCCAGTTGTCTTTCTGACCTCCTACAAGCTCTCTGGCTTGTGATCATCCTTTATTTGCGTCGGCTGTGAAACAGAGCATCTGGCGACGGTGATTTAAGTTCGATACAAATACCCTGATATTTGAACATTGTTTTTACTTCTTAATAACATGTAGAGGAACTCTTGCTCAAGTTTAAAAGAATAATTGACCAGGCACTGGATAGATATGTACCAAGTGGAACAGTTCATAATGGGAGGGAACCACCATGGTATACTGTCACTGTAAAGAACTTCTAAAGAAACAAAAATTACTGCATCACACATGTAAGACAAAATGTATGACTATAGATAGAGAGATGCTGAATGAAACGCATTTGGCTGTCAACATAGCAATGTGTGATGCCTTCAATGACTACCAAATCCCAAGAAATCCTGGTCATAAGTAAAGGCTTTAGTGGTACTAAAGTTAGTGTCCAGACCCCAGCGAATGAGACAAGAACTAAAATTGAGGGTAGTGAAGCAAAAGCTGAAATGCTTTACTCTGTAATACAAATGTTCCTTTACAAAGGATAACCCAGGAGAATTGAGCCAATTTAATCCTTGTGCCACTGAAAAGATGAATGAAATAAGTACTAGTGTCAGTGGCGTTGAGATACAGCTGAAATAATTAAAACTGAGCAAAGTTCCAGGCCCTAATAGAATTCCTGTCAGATTCTATACTGAATTTGCGGCTTATTTAGTCCCTCTTCCAACTATAACCTTTCGTAGATCCCCCAGACAAAAAAAGAAAAAGAGGCTCTGCCCAGTTCTTGGGAAAAAGGCACAGGTCACACTCATCTACAACAAGGGTAGTGGAAGTGAACCGCAAAAATATCGCCCAATATTCTTCACATCAGTTTGTTGCAGAATCTTAGAACATATTCCGAGGTCAAACATAATGAGATATGTTGATCAGAATGATCTCCTCAATGTAAAATAGCATGGATCATGTGAAACCCAAGCCACACTTCTCTCACATGACATACTAAAATGTTTGGATCGAGGCAACCATGTAGATGCAGTGTTTCTTGATTTCTGAAAAGTATTGGACTCAGTACGGCACCCATGCTTATTGTCAAAAGTATGGTCATATGGGTATCAAGTGAAATTTACGACTGGGTTGAAAAATTTTTGTTAGGGAGGACACAGCATATTATTTCAAATGGAAAGTTATTGTCCGACGTAGAAGTAACTTCGGGTTTGCCCAGGGAAGTGTGTTGGGACCCTCGCTGTTCATGTTGTATAGTAATGACCTTGCAGACTAACAGTAAAATCAGGTCTTTTGCAGATGATGCAGTTATTTACGATGAAGTACTATCTGAAAGAAGCTGCATTAATATTCAATAATATCTTGATAAGATTTCAAAGTGGTGCATAGATCTGCAACTTGCTCTAAGTGTTCAGAAACATAATATTTTGCACTTCACATATCTGTGAGTCACTGCTGGAATCAGCCGACTCATAAAATTACCTGGGCATAACACTTTGTAGGACTTCTGTTGGTAGAATACTGGGGAAGTACTATCAGTCTACAAAAGAGATTGCTTAAAAATCACGCGTGCAGCCCATCCTAAACTATTGCTCAAATGTGTAGGACCCGTACCAGCTCGGACTAACAGGGAATATTGAAAGTGTATGAAGAAGGGCAGCACGAATGTCACAGGTTTGCTTAATCCGTGGGAGTGTCTCACATATCACAAGGTGGTTTGCAGAGTAAAGATTTCATTCTGGATCGATCTAAATTTATCTTGAGCATTAGATAGAGGAAAAAAAAAAATTTTTTTTTTAAGTCTAGTCTGAAGTTGCCCTGCATGACAATGTAACTTTGTACCAGAGAAATTGTTGGCGCCATGATAAAAAAGCAAAACGCTACAATGAGATACATATTTCCACAAGTTAACTAGCGGTGAAATATCCGTCACTAGGAGACGCCAGCCAACGTGTTAAGTATCATAATTTAACTTTCGCCATCCATTTCGACACACTTAATGTGATACCAATTCTTCGAAAACGCGTCGCACAAAGTATTTCATCACTCGGTTTCACTTTTACCTTATACTACGCGCAAATAGGGTTACTCCGTATGCGGCATCTTCCAATGCATTAAGAAACTCGCATTTTCATTGCATTTTGCCTTTAAAGTGAACAGTGCATAACAAATCGCACTATCAATTTTGACACTGTACTAAACCCTGGTACATACCGGCACTGCGTAGTAATAATAACCCCCAAAAATAACTGATATCGAAGGGTAACTTTAACAGCGACAACTGATATCCCAATATGATTGTATTCGCCCAGCTGGATATTATTAACACAATCCTACATTATAAATAAATCGATTTTTGATGATGAAGGAATAACTAGTTTAAATAGCCGAAAGTGGTAACGTCGATATAATAACAATCCAGTATTCTGTTCGTGATGTGACGCGACAATGCTGGTGTCATGCGACTATATCGTACTTTCACACGGGCTTACTTAGCCTCAAGACGGTGCAAGTGACATAAAATTTGTGTTCTCGTGGTACAGATACAATATGTTCGTTTGTGATTCACCATTAACAGACTTAATTAACTTATTAAATCTGTGGTGATTTCTACATCATGCGCGATACGCAAAAAGGCGTTTTTTCCCCGTAACGTGACAGCACTAGATTTCACAGGTCATCGACAGTCAACAACTAAAATGTAAGTACAGTACAGTATTCGTTGTGTTTCCGTAAATGCGCTATATTGTTTCAGGCTGCCAATAGTTTTCTGTTTTACGTAAGACGCGAAACATCCACGTACTTATTGACTGTAGGCTTTCAGCTTTACAACTTACCAGGCACCAGAAAAGATTAGCCGGCGGTTAACGTACAGTGAGCTGAACCTCTGACGCCAACTGCACAAGCTAGGTGGTGCCGTGCCAGGCTCAGAGGAAAGAAGTTTATGGTTGAAATTTAGTTTGAACGTAAGCACAGACCACGGCGGAAATGTTTGTTTTGGTAAACTGTGTTTTACCTTAAAAATACCAGATTTCAAATAGGAGAGAAAGAAATTTTGTGGCGGATGGACGCATAACAGCAGATCAAGATTCAGAATATAGAGACTTCTCAGTAGCCCCTAACTGCGTTTCCGCGCTTGAAATTGGGAAAATTTGCCATTAAAGTCAGTGAAAAGAAATAAAAGATTGAATATTGGAATCGAAAATGAAATGCTTAGTGACATACAGAGGCATGAAAAAAATCCTTGTTAGCATTCTACGTGCCCTAAACAATTGGTGCAAATTAGTTACACCATGAAGAGTCAAGTTTCTGGAGGATGTACATAGTTACCAAATGAAGTTGAGAAGCATGACCTTTGGGTTTACATATAGACGTGTGCTATGGAAGGAAGGGATTAACAGCAAAAAGGCAGCTTACATGTGAATTACGGATGAAAAGTGATTTAAAATTTATTAATAGAGTGCTTTCGGGTACTGGGATTAGGAATGATCACAGATGTTGAAAAACTTGAAGGCACATATTCAGAAAACACTAGAACCCCACTATCATTTTAACACCACACTACATAATTTGTAAATAAGTATCTGAATTACTAAATTTCAAAAGCAAATAAGAAATACAAGTATTTTTCATAATTAGAGCTTCAAAATTCTTTCTAGATCATTGATGCTTTAGGTAGTCCACATCAATTCAGGCAGGCTAGGAAAAATCTTATCTTCAAATCTCGGATGTTGTTGAATTTAGCATATGGTAAAATGAAGGACTAAGTTATGAACACATATTTTTTTGTTTACCCCCAAAAAATTTCTGCTTCGAGATACAGCCCTCCAAAGATGACACTGCACATACCATTTTGTGGATGCAAATTTTGGAATACATTTTAAAATGCTGTATGTCTGGAACAATTTTAGATACTTTGTCACTGGTTTCCTCCATGTGAGCTTATCTGTCAAATTTCTTTTGCTATAGTGTTCTGAACTTTTTTTATAATTTATGAAAATAATTTTTTTTTTCAAAAAGTCCAATCCATAAAATTTTGATTTTTGTTGTTGTTGATTAGTACCACATAGTTTTACATTTCCTGAAAAGGAGAGCTTCCACTTTTATGTTGAACAGGTTTTATAAACAATTGAAATTTTTTCCATACATAAAACCTGTTTTATTATCACATAACAGGCTAATAAAAAACAAAACCTAGCCTTATTTAACATAATTTTAGTTTTGAAAGATGACACTTAATAGTAACAGAATGACACTTTCACTTGAAAATTACCAGTTTTATTCTGCACTGCTGACTGGGTAGGGAAAATGGTACTTATTCCTCTGATCTATAGTAGGCGCAGCTAGTTTCTCTACAGTTTGATCTTTTTTTACCCAACATTTATCTTCCTTTGAGGTAAATGTAAATATCTTTCCATTGGCATCATTCTTTGTAAGAAATGAAATTTTATAACCATTTCCAACATAAATCACCTGTCTCATAAAAAATCTTGATCTCTTTCTTTGCATAGGAAACCAGAGCAAAATCCCCTTTATGCAAGGCCGTATGATTGATCAGGTCCTGTAAATTTTCTTTGGCTGAAGATCACTTTTTGCAATTGTGCACAAATCTCTTGGGAGATAGCAAGTAATGCTGGTATTCAATAATAAATGGAGTGATAGATGTAACAGCATGGATGGGTTTGGTCTGCTCTATTGGAACTATTCCCATCCACATTTGATCTAATTCCTCCTTATTCTCTTCAATTTGCAAGACAGAGATTAAAAAAATAATGTTTATGCCACAACATCTTTTACATGCAATTTTTGCTAAGTCCTCAGCACCAGTCTCAGCTTTTCAGATATTCCAGACTGCACACTTTACAGTTCCACCAATCCTGCCCACAACACCTTGCCACCCATAACACCTTTGCTATGTGATGTGGCAAAGAAGTCCCATGAAATATTTATTTCATAGCATTCTCTGAAATATGTCAAGCTGGCAAACAGGAAATGCTGCTTGAGTTGACTGGCTGCACCATGACTCATGAATGTGACAGATTCTGCCTCTGGGTTCATGGTTATAATGTGATCTACAATCTGATTTAGGAAAGCAGGCACTGAATATTCATTATGATCAGGTTCATCACTAAAAACAGCACAAGAATATCCATCATTTTGTGATTCCCAAACATGTAATGTTATGCAAGAGATAGTTTTGACCAATGAGCACTGTGGACTTCATTCTGCAGTTGGACAGTATAATCTTCTGCAAAATCTACTTGCACCAAGATGTTCTTCTTATTTTTGTTTTTAAAAAAATTTGATTGTTGTCTTGTGATGTATGTTGTAAGAACTGGAGAAGTGTGTTTGAAAGAGCATCAAGACTCTGACCAACAGTACCATGAATCTCTTTTAGGGTGATTTGCTGGTTCACTGTTTGCCATTGGGTCCATTTGATTGGCTTCTTCATTAAGTTCTCATCCAAAGAATACTTATCGTACAAAGATTCATTTGCACACTTTTCACATTTTGACATCATGCAAACTTCTTTCTCTCGATTGCAGACTGTTGTGCTGATCAAGTCAGAAAATGTGGTTTTTCCTTGAGGAACAACCTTGTTTATAACTTTCAAAAGTAGCTTTACATTCTTGTGGTAGCGGCAGACACACACGTTGTGCAGTGTATCCTGTAAGCTGCACACAAACTTTAGTCTAAATGTGCAGAACTTGGACAATTTTATTGGCATGTCGGGGAATTCCTCTTGATATATAGCACGTGCTTCTTTCAAGGTCATGATCATGTACCTCTTCTGGACTGTGGTTTTCCTACCTTTCTTATCCTTCATTATCACATAATCTTTCATCCCAGCAGTTTGCCGTGAAATGTCATCTCGAACAGAAAAAGCTCATTTTTCACCTGTTGTTTGTTTACTAAAACTCCATGAGCAGCAGCTAATTCCAAGACAACATTTCTTGCCTTTTCTTGGCCTTGTAGGTAAACAAGTTTCCACATGTTTAATGCTTTCCTTAATGTAGCTGGAGATTTATATGGACTATTGGTGTAGATGACGCAAGCATCACCGTGATTGCCTTCACTGCTGCCTCTAACTTTGTTTCTGAATTTTCTTTGATTAAGTTTTTCTTTTTCTCTTTGCTTCTTAAGTTGAGCAGCAGTTAAACTGTGCCATTTTAGCCTTTTGCTTTCCCCTGTTCTTTTTCTTAATCTCATCAATGAACCCTTTCTCCTTGAGTCATTTCCAGTATTCTCTCATTTTCTCAGATGATGTGAGAGGCATGATAACAATTGTAAAAATGAAATAGCTTATTTGAGAATTATTGTGGAAACAGTGTATTTGTTATAAATAAGCGAATGTCTGTTTTAAACAAAAAAAATCTATTCAATATAGTGATCTTCTAACAACACAATACATAAAAATGTCTATTATTTAGGCATCATACATAGTGAACTTCGAAGATATCAACATTCTGCTGCAATACATAGGAAGTCAGTAACTTCTTTTTCTATAGGCAATATTGAGGTTTTTTATAATTTGGTGTTGCCATTGCTTCCCAGAAAAACCATAGGTTATGGAAGAAGAAATACTGTTTATCAATATAATTAATTCCATTCTACATGTAGTATGCAGCCATTTAGTCATTCATTGTAATCTTTATTAAAGAAGCTTATTAACTCACCTCTCAGCAGTTACTCTTCAGACTCACTGAACACAAGTTTCTTCTCTCTGAATAGTACATTCTTGATTTGTGGGACTTCCCCACTTTCCCTCTAATTTTTACTAACAATTTAGTCAACATACAAAATTACAGTATTGTTGTTGTTGTTGTAGTCTTCAGTCCTGAGACTGGTTTGATGCAGCTCTCCATGCTACCCTATCCTGTGCAAGTTTCTTCATCTCCCAGTACCTACTGCAACCTACATCCTTCTGAATCTGCTTAGTGTATTCATCTCTTGGTCTCCCTCTATGATTTTTACCCTCCACGCTGCCCTCCAATGCTAAATTTGTGATCCCTTGATGCCTCAGAACATGTCCTACCAACTGGTCCCTTCTTCTCGTCAAGTTGTGCCACAAACTCCTCTTCGTCCCAATTCTATTCAATACCTCCTCGTTAGTTATGTGATCCACTCATCTAATCTTCAGCATTCTTGTGTAGCACCACATTTCGAAAGCTTCTATTCTCCTGTCCAAACTATTTATCGTCCATGTTTCACTTCCATACATGGCTACACTCCATACAAATATTTTCAGAAACGACTTCCTGACACTTAAATTTATACTCGATGTTAACAAATTTCTCTTCTTCAGAAATGCTTTCCTTGCCATTGCCAGTCTACATTTTATATCTTCTCTACTTCGACCATCATCAGTTATTTTGCTCCCCAAATAGCAAAACTCCTTTACTACTTTAAGTGTCTCATTTCCTAATCTAATTCCCTCAGCATCACCCAACTTAATTCATCTGCATTCCAGTATCCTCGTTTTGCTTTTGTTGACATTAATCTTATGCCCTCCTTTCAAGACACTGTCCATTCCGTTCAACTGCTCTTCCAGGTCCTTTACTGTCTCTGATAGAATTACAATGTCATTGGCAAACCTCAAAGTTTTGTATTTCTTCTCCATGGATTTTAATTCCTACTCTGAATTTTTCTTTTGTTTCCTTTACTGCTTGCTCAATATAGAGATTGAATAACATTGGGGATAGGCTACAACCCTGTCTCACCCCCTTCCCAACCACTGCTTCCCTTTCATGCCCTTCAACTCTTATAACTGCCATCTGGTTTCTGTACAAATTGTAAATAGCCTTTCGCTCGCTGTATTTTACCCCTGCCACCTTCAGAATTTGGAAGAGAGTATTCCAGTCAACATTGTCAAAAGCTTTCTCTAAGTCTACAAATGCTAGAATCGTAGGTTTGCCTTTCCTTAATCTTACTTCTAATATAAGTCGTAAGGTCAGTATTGCCTCACGTGTTCCAACATTTCTACGGAATCCAAACTGATCTTCCCCGATGTCGGCTTCTACCAGTTTTTCCATTCGTCTGTAAAGAATTCGCGTTAGTATTTTGCAGCCGTGACTTATTAAACTGATAGTTCGGTAATTTTCACATCTGTCAACATCTGCTTTCTTTGGGATTGGAATTATTATATTCTTCTTGAAGTCTGAGGGTACTTCACCTGTCTCATACATCTTGCTCACCAGATGGTAGAGTTTTGTCAGGACTGGCTCTCCCACGGCCGTCAGTAGTTCTAATGGAATGTTGTCTACTCCCGGGGCCTTGTTTCGGCTCAGGTCTTTCAGTGCTCTGTCAAACTCTTCACGCAGTATTGTATCTCCCATTTCATCTTCATCTACATTCTCTTCCATTTCTATAATATTGTCCTCAAGTACATCGCCCTTGTATAGACCCTCTATATACTCCTTCCATCTTTCTGCTTTCCCTTCTTTGGTTAGAACTTGGTTTCCATCTGAGCTCCTGATTACAGTATAGCCAACATATAAATGTGTTTGACCTACAACATCTTAAGGAGTGTCAGTCAAATTCAGTTATAAAATTGTTGTCATTCTGTTACTCCATTTACATCATTCTGATACCGCATGTGTGTCATTTGTTCAGTTCCAGCACTTCTTAACGTGAAAATGAAACTTCAGATTAAAAAAAAATTGTGTTTCAGCTAACAGAATTGATAATCAGATTCGTAATAAGAATATTTTTAATTTTTAAGGTTTGTGTCCATGTTCTCACGGGACAGCCCTTCTATCTCCTAGATAATTTATCATGCAGACCCCAAGTGGAGAAAATCTTTGACCTAGCCAGGGATTGAACCTGGACCACTTGTATGGCATTCAGTCACTCTAGCAACCTGACTACGGAGGTGGACAATTAGTTGAAGACCATCGTGGACGATTCGGCACCCAAAACACTGGCTTGTCATGAGTTATATCACTTTCTTTCTTATCAACATATTTCTACATCTACATCTATACTCTGCAAACCACTGTGAGGAGCATGGCAGAGGGTATGTCCCACTGTACCAGCAGTTCTTCCCATTCCATTCATGTAAGTAGTGCAGGAAGAATGATTGTTTGAATGCCTCTGTGCATGCAGTAATTATTCTAATCTTATCTTCACGCTCTCCATGTGAATAATACATAGGGGGTATATTCCTAGAGTAATCATTTAAAGCTAGTTCTCAAAATTTTGTTAATAGACTTTCTCAGGATAGTTTACGTCTATCTTCAAGAGTTTGTCAGTTCAGTTTTTTCAGCAACTCTGTGACACTCTTCCTTGAATTAAGCAAACCTGTGACCATTTGTGCTCTCCTTCTCTGTATACATTCAATATCACTTGTTAGTCCTGTCTGGTATGGATCCGACAAACTTGAGCAATGTTCTAGAACTGGTTGCATGAGTGATTTATAAGCAATCTCCTTTGAAGATTGATTGCACTTCCCCAGCATTCCACCAATAAATCAAAGTCTACCATCTGCTTTACCTACAACTTTTCATTTCAGTATCCCTGCAAAGTGTTACACACAGGTATTTGTATGAGATGACTGATTCAGCAGTGACTCATTGATGTCAGAGTCATAGGATATAATGGTTTTTTTTTTTTTTTTTCATTTTGTAAGTGCAAAATTGTACTTTTCTGAACATTTAAAGCAAGTTGACAACCTCTGCACTGCTTTGAAATGTTATCAGGATCTTACCGAATATTCATACAGCTTATTTCAGATACTACTTCATGATAGATAACTGCATCATCTACAAAAAGCCAGATTTTTCTATAAATATTGTGTGCAATGTCTTTGATATACAACATGAAGAGCAAGGTTCTGAAAGCACTTCCCTGTGGCACACCCAAAGTTACTTCTGTATTTGACAATGGCTTTCTATTCAAGATAACACGTTGCACCTTCCCTATAAAAAAGTTCTCAACCCAGTCACAAATTTCGCTTGATACCCCTTATGATCACACTTTTGACAATAAGCATAGGTGTGGTACAGAGTAAAACCCTTTTCGGAAATCAAGAAATACAGAATCTGCCTGATGTGTCTTGATCCAAAGCTCTCAGTATGTCATGTAAGAAAAGTGGGTTTCACATGATTGATGTTTTCAAAATCCATGCTGGTCGGCATTGAGGAGGTCATTCTGTTCAAGATACCTCATTATGTTTGAGATCAGAATATGTTCTAAGATTCTACAATAAATTGATATTAAGGCAAATGTGTTTATTGGTAGAATATCTGCAAATATTGTTGACTTTTAAACAACCAATACAGTGTTTTTCCTGCGGTTTTATGAACTTTGTCTAGTAGAAACTTTCAGAACTCCCCTAAAGTGCTCAGATTAAATGTCATAACAAATATATGATCCCATGACACCAGAACATATCTAGTCAAGTAGCACATAACTCAGTCTTATGCAAATAATCTAGAAGAGGAATCGATGACCTTCTGTAAAACAGTTACACATTCAACTGAAGGTACTGTTGGTTTTCTGAAAAATAAGTTAGAAAGACTAGTGTATAGCATGTCCACTATTGCTGCATTATCTATTAAAGGTAAAACTGTTCTTCTAATTTTGCTCTGTCGACTGCAAACTATTTCAGAGAATATATTCACAGAGTTTCATTGTGATCTGCAGTTCAAGGCAGCTTCAACAAAAATAAGCAAAAAGTGTCCTATTTCTTAGTGTTGAGGAAAAAAAGGGAATTTCCTTCAGTTCCAAGACTTACTATCTGAGCAGTACGAAAATGCCTCAAGTGTAATAATCATTTGTTTATCTTTCTGATGCTCTCCATGATAATGTGATTACGCATGTCCTTAACTTACATAATGTTTTAGAACTATTTCTGATCATTTACACTTTGAAACAAGATTGTGTGCTTGCACCAAGGAGGCTAGGATGTAGGGAGACGCTTTTATGCTGAAAAAGTGAAGCTTGCCTCTGCCTTGTTGGTGAGTCTTAGTCAATGTTTGTATTATATTGCTGCTCTCTGATTTCACTTAAAACAGGAATAAAATGTTCAGCATGTATGCCATAATGTAGACCATGCTGGATGAGTGAGAACTAGCAGTAAAAAAATAAGTTTTCAACTGTTTGATGATGGGTAATCATCCACGAAAGTAAACTGTTTCAAAGTACATACTCATAATTGACTGTCAGTTCAATACATTAATACTGAGAGTGTAGGTCCAACATAGAACTTAACAGAGAAACAGATTTCTAAGACTTACCAAGAGGGCAGAAAGGCTTCAACTGGTGTCTGTGCTCAGGATAGTCAATGCCATCTCACCTTTATTCTAATGTCCTTGGCTTGCACCAACCCTGTTCTTCCATACTTACTAGTGATGCTACGCGAATACAGCCAGTTAACAAACAGTATAGTGCAGTCATCCCAGGTTACATGATCTACATCTCAGATTTTGCAGAAATGGAAGATGCACTTTCGTACTACTTTTAATATCTATGAAGTAGCCTTGATGTGGAGAGGAGATTGTGTGTAGCTCATATATCACAGTGTGGCTTCAGATGCCAGAGACTGCAAGTCATGGTGTGCGAGTTGTGTTTGTGTGTGAAAGCTACACCATTTACTGCTACAATAACGGGAAAAAGGACAAAAAATTGATTTTTATCCAGCAAAAATGAGATAAGTTTTGAAGATCATTTGAGAAGGCCATGTCTCCAAGATATAAATTTTAGGAAGAGCACAGATCAGTAGCATGCAACTTCAAACATCTAGAAAAGTTTGAAATATTAGTGACACCAGTTTTCCTCCAGTTATTTGTAGCAAACTGTGCTGTGGTTCAACAGCTTGTAAAATTCGTTAGACTGGGGTGTTGGAAGCTTATGCAGAACCACTACTCACTCCTTTTTTGGTGCTCCGGTTTTTACTTTCAATGGGTTATACAAAAACCTGTGAAGGAAGCAGTGCACTGCAGCTGACAAGCTGAAAAATATTTGATGCAAGATTCAAAGTATCTAAAGATAACTAAAGATGTACAGCAGAGGCAGAAAGACACTGATAGGCCAAAGTTAGAATGTCCTAAAGCTAATCAAATGCAAGTTTCAGCTGGTTGAGACTGCAGTTTGTGTGAGCTGTGTTTGCATGAGAATGTGTGTGTGTTGTTGTTGTTGTTGTTGTTGTTGTTGACAAAGGCCAATGGCCGAAAGCTTTAATTGTGAAAGTCTTTTTGTTGTGCCTGTCTGCGACCCAGAATCTCTGCTCTATGGTGAGTAGCAACTTTTCTTCTCTTAATATTGTTACTAACCAAATGCAATGATGCGCTGCATGAAGAGGCGGCACTCTTCGTTGTAAAACACGAGTAATCTCAAGAAACTACAGTCGAAAGAAGTGCTGACTAAGAAACAGGTAGGAAGATCAGGTTTTAATGTCCTGGCAAGGTCATTGGGGAGGGAGCACAAGGATGGAGTGGAAATCAGGTCTGTCCTTTGGAACCACCAGGGCATTTGTCTTGAATAATTTAGGGAAATTATGGTAAAACTAAATCAGGATAGCTGGGCAGGGATTTGATAGCTGGGCAGGGATTGGAACTGCCATCTTCCTGAATGCAAATCGAGTCGCCCTGTTTATACCTCCATCCAGCTGTGAACCTTCTCCACTCTCACTGACTCACCTCTCTGTTTACCCAGGGAGCGCTGACATTGACGTGACCTCACTCTCCTTCCCTAGGTCCCCTCCCTGTCCCACAAACCTTTCGACTGAGGGAAGAATAGCTGTCCTCAATCTTCAGACTGACTCCAATTTGTCACCCTAATAGTGGACAAAAACTCCACAATTTTTGGAATGAACCATAGTGGTTACTTGACGGAAGGTATCTGCCAACTGTCTGCAAGACCTGCCATAGTGTTCCCAACCCAGAATTTCAATGTAACATGCGATCTCTATTAAAATCCTTAGACCCACCCTAGAACTTCCCACCAAACCCGTCTTGTCTTCACCTGAATGCCACAACTAACCCCCCCCCCCCCCCCCCCCCCCAAAAAAAAAAAAAAAAAAAAAAAAAAAAAAAACCCTCTTCCCTCCCTCCCATCAGTGCTGCATGACTTGCTTTCCGAAAATCTATAAACCTAACCATCCTTGATGATTACTTGCTCTTAAGGAGTATCACGGGACCAACCAACCAAGTGTCTGCAGCCTAGCTTTTTATATCAAAAATACAAACCAAATTCTTCGCCATCTCTTTACTAGTTTCATCTATTACCTCCTGGATCTATTCGTCACTGTTGATGGTACCTCTCTATTCCATAGCTATGGCTTGACTGCTGATGAACACCACCTCTCCCAATGTCTTACCAATTCCAGATCACAGTTGCATTCATAGGTATGTCCATAGGCATAGCCACGTGCACCCACATGGCGCCCTCCTCTGTCTACTTTTTTATGGGTCTTCTGGTTGAAAACTTCTTAGCCAACTCTCTTGTGTGGTTCAGGCTCATTGATATCTTTGTAATCCAGACTCAAGGCCAAGAAACACTATCCTCATTCCTCCACAGAATCAACACCTCTCTCATCCGATTCACCTGGTCACCGTGCTATCAATTCCCTGACACTTGCCTCCATATATCTGATGATTACATAGGTAGAAACTTTTATCCATATCATCTGCACTAAAGTGTGGAAGACCTGTGTGCAAGACTATCGATGTACTCTACACAGATATTGACATGGGTGTGACAGCGTGCACTAACAATATGTTCCAAAAGTGCTGCACATAAAGACGGGATTTTTTTGGAGCTTTACCTTGTGTTCTATTGGTGATAGAGTGGTAGGGAAAAGTGTTTTGCTTAGCCCTTGGGCTAAGGACCATTTGTATACCCAACGGAAAGATTGTCTTGCTGTAACTATCCTATAGTACAGGATCAAAGTTTGAACACACTTTAGGTGTGTCCTACAGCACACCTTAAGGGGCTTATTGATGTACTATTTAGCCCACAGGCGGTTTCTGAGAAAATCCATAAAAAGCATTTTTCACTACTGCTTCGCGATCAGCAGTGGATATCTAAAGAACTGAGTGCAGCAAATTGCTCTAATTTTAATGGTATGTTCTCTACGCATTTTTCTGGAAGTGTCTTCTCTCGTTTTCAAACATCTTTATCTGTTATTGAGAAACATTCCAAAAACACGGTTTTTGAGTACCAAAACTAGGCCACAGATTCCAAGATGGCTATGTACAGCAAAAAGCTGAAATTTTTATGATATATTCCTAATATTCTGTTCTCGAACAACCTTGAAAATTTTCTTGCTATCTTTACCTGATTCTGAGATACAGAGGTTCTATGTTACCCTACTTCTACATGTAAAATACACATGCAAAATCCAGTATGAGGCAAAAACGTAGTTTATAAAGTGATGTAGCTAGGAGAAATATGCTGTGAAGTGTCTTCATTATCATTGGAACTGTTCTGGGAACCCAGTGAGGGCAAAAAATTTTATTCGTGTAACATCGAGTCTGAGGTACGAAATTAGTTTTGTGTTATTCAGTTTCTCATAAGTAAACTACCAAATTTTGCTGACCTACAAAGTTCTTTTTATATGAGTGACATGCTCTGCTGTAGCAGGAAAAAAAAGGAACCAGTGGAAAAATGCTCTATCAGAGCACTAAAAAGGTGAATATGCTCCTGTTTAAATGACTCTGAATGGAAAGTGGGGAACCAGCTGCCTCATTCTACTCTCCTTAGCACCTTTAAAAATTTTCCCAGAAAAATTGGCATATGAACATATCCGTGCTGTTTTATTCTAGAGAGAAGGAGACAGTGGGAGTGTGAAAGATATGGAAAAATAATAAATATTGGAATGTAGTAGGCAGCAGTTGTGGTATAGAAAGAATGAAGGAGACAATGACAGTGTGAGAGAAGCAGAGGGACACAGTGGCAGTGGAACTTAGTTGACAGTGACAGAATAGTGCTAGTAGAAGTGTGAAGGAGACTGTGGGATGGGAAACTGACAGTTGTGTAGACACAAAGGGATAGTAAAAAATTAGTTGAGCTGAATGAGTGAGTGAGAATGGGCAACTGGTAGTGGATGGCTATGAGTGATTACAACAGTGGACTAGTGGGTGTGAGCGAGTTATAGGAGCTTGAGGGAGTGAGTTAAATGTTAAGAAGAGCGTGAATATGTTTCCATACCAAAATTTTTAAAGGTGCTGAGAGAGGTAGAGTGAGGCAGCTGGTGCCCCACTTTTCAGTCAATCTTTTAAACAGGAGCATGTGCGCCTTTTTTGTGCTCCGGTACGGACATTTTTTCCACTGCTCCTATTACATGAGAGGCAGGGTCACCCACAAAAATAATCGTATACCACCTCCACTCAAAATCTTTTCATAGCCTTTTGAGTAAGCATAATCACCAGCCAGTTATCCACTTGAATAAATGGCCACTTCTTAACTGTGACCAAAAGCAGCGTCAGCTACCCAATGATAGGACATGCTGTTGTAACACAAAATACTCAAGTTCAGTGGTTGCTTCACAACCTATACCAATTGGTTCCCTCCTGCCCAATACCAGTTTCTCTGCACTCTGTAGATGGGAATTATCTTTACAACATGCACTTCTATCCTACAATCCTCCTTAACTCAATCTCCGCTGGCCTATGTTTTATACTCGTGTCCACCCCTGTACCAGTGCCCCTCTCACCCCTGCCCACGCCCTTTTCATTCATTCTCCATTCACATACTCCTCTCCAAGTCCCTCTCTTATCCGTTGTATCTCCCCCTCCCAGTTCACCCCTCCCCATCAATTTTTATTACTTGCAGCTTCTGCTGCCTATGCCAGAGCAATCTTACTTTTACTACATTCTTATCCTATGCCTCTCCCTCCCAGCCATCAACCCTCCTCATTTGTTTTATCCCCTCACCCTTATCACTCAATCCAGCTGCAATGTCTGTACAATGTAGTCAGTCTGGACAATACAGCTGTTCAAGTGTACGTGTGTCTTTGCACATTTAGTGCTTGCTTACCTCTGCAGAAGGGCATTACCTGAAAACTTCAATATATTCGGTCTTGTTTAAAAGTCTATCGATGACTTGACACCTGAACTATATAGTATATACGATGTGTTTGTTTCTTTGCTGCTTCTGTTATTAGCTGATTGAATATGGACATGTGAACAGACTTGACAGAGAATGTGAATGGGGAAGAGAACCACTTGTGATGGTGGTGCAAGCTATGGGAATAAAGAACAGGCCACTTCAGTCTGCTGTTGGTACCATTACATGCTTCCATTCTGTTTTGTTGGTCTAATTGTTTCCATTTACTGGATATGAATAGGCACTATTATTTGCTCCATTGTCATGATCAAAAGGGTTTTAAAAGAACAGTATCCACTTGTTGTTATCTTTGTGAACAGTGCTCGACATATTTGGTACTTTGGACATAGCAAAATTTACATTGACATGGACAGACAGATTATGGGTATTTAAAATTTTTTGGTTCAGAAGATAATTTTTGGCATATTAGTATGAATTTAGGTATCTATTATGGACTGACTTTTATTTTTAACTCATAATATATAGAAGCTCCATTTCAGATGTTGTATTTCCACAATTTATCCCACTCTATTAGTATTTCTTGTGTTTAGCTTGAACCTTTCTGAAATGAAACATAAACTATACATGTTACTTTCTGCATATGTGTTCTGTTCTCTAGCTGTAGCAAATTTTTAGTAGTCATGCCTGCACTCCCCACAAACTTTTCACCCTGGTGTAAAAGATGAATACACTGTCTTGTAAATGTATTGTCAATTATAAATTTTCTTTTTTTTAATGATGCAGCTGAGGGTTTATTTGTTGTTTGTAGAAAGTTACAGTCAGATTTATTCTTAACCGTATCTTCTGTGAATTTCTCGTGGAGAAGGTTCCACTAGAGGGAATGAAATGACCTGTATTTAAGACTTTTGGCTTAGAATCACCGACTTAAAACTTCCCAATGGCCTGCACAATATCCACTCCACACAAGTTGTAGCATGTTCCCTTACTAACAACTCTGCATATTCTACAGACCACCATTATTGCAGTAGAGTTAGTAGCCCAGTCAATGAAGCTAAAAAAGGTTGATTAGGGGAAAAAATTTACATTGTTGCAAATTTTTGTACGATGGTACCATGGAGTGCCACAAACAACATACTAAAAATCCTGACTGATAGGGTGTGAGCACTGGGTTGGGGTTAGCATGTTAAGGTCACTTTGTTATGTTCCTCTGGAATAACTTGAAAAATGTAGCTTCAAGCAAATACGTTTCCCAGTAAAAAAATTAAACTACATTAAATTTAATAAAAAGAAACCCTATCATTTTTTCTACAGGACTCATAGTTTCCATGTTGCAGGTGATGAAAAAATCACAGATTATTAAAAATATTGTTTTAACAGTAATGAACCAATGTTTACTTTTAAATGAATTGTAAAAATAAAAAAAAAAAAAAAAAAAAAAAAAAAAAAAAAAAAAAAAAAACAGAAACTGAATGTGAGTATTGTATCAAAATGCAGTAGATTAAAGTATAAATTGTGTTCTGGGAGTGTGACAGGTTAGAAAGGGGGGGGGGGGGGATGGGTAGAAGTGTGAGGGAAGGTAGGTTGCTGGATTATGGTCATGCACTTTCCTCCTCCATATGTCAGGAAACTGAAGAGCGAGCAGGTGATTCCCCACTCATATACAGTGCTATATTACAAGAAGTACCTACAGGGTGTTTCACCAAGTTATAACGACACTCCGTATCGTGCCTTATGAATCACTGGCCAGTGCACAGACATGCATGAGAGGGGTGTGTAGTTTCCATGAAGTATGTTAATACTACGTGGAAAGCATATATGAGTCAGTAATGATGCTAATGCAAGAAATGCATATGGACAGAATCAATGCATATATCTGCACACCATTCTACACTGCTAGAGGGGAAATTAGTTTTTAGTCATCCTGTGCAGCAACTATAGTGTTTTTCTTGGCTAGATATCTCCTGCACCAAGAGCACTACTTGCTTTTCAGTTTACAGACAGACTGTCTCTCCCCTGCATTTCTTGTTCAGCTCTCTTACATGGGTATAAAACGTAACTTTACTGAGCTCTTTTTGTTTATTCAGTGAGTATATATTTGGTGTTCTTATTATGTAAAAAAGCTCAACAGCTGGAGCTGTCAGCTGCCTACCACACTGAAGAGCCTCTCCCAAGTGTAACAAGTTGTCGGATCGTATTCAACAATTACGACTTCATTATCTCCACTGTCACAAGAGGGAATACTTTTCACTGCATGAGATGTCTCAAATGCATATAGTCTCAGCTCTTATAACATCTGAAGAGGACTGGGTATTTAAATTCTCTCCCTTGCAACAGAAGCAAGTCAAGCAATACATTAGAGCAGCTTACTGATCAGACTTGAACATGATCTGTCCTATACTATTAGACAGAACCATGCTCACTTTGGAAGATATACTGTGGATGTGCAGTAGGTGGCTCCACTCTACAAGTGCCAGCAGTTCCTCAATGGAAGTCATTTAGGTAGTTTACCAGCAACATAATTAATGGTGAAGAAATGCAGTAATTTTCCAACCATTTGTTAATTAATCACCAAATGACTACAACACAAGTTACATTGTTTCACAACACGCTGTCAACGTTAGAAGGCAGCAAGGTGCTACATTTACCATTCCAATCCCTTTCGCAACAAAACTACCTAGGTCACTGACAACATCACACTTAAAATTAAACACTACTCAGCCATTGCTTACAGGAATGTGTTTCACATCAAAGCATATCATCAACGTCGAATACATTTTGACTGTATTTTACACTTGGGAGAGGCACTCCAGCGTAGTTGGCAGTTGACAGCTCCAGCTGTTGAGCAGTTTTATATAACAGCTCACTTAACAACTGCAAATAAGCACTCATTTAATAAATTGAAAATAACTCCAATATATAAACACATGCCCACTGAAGTTATTTTGCCTATTCATGTAAGAGAAATGGACAGGAAATGCAGAGAATCCTGTATGCAAACTCAAAAGCAGCTCGAGGTGGGGGTGTTGTCTTTTCTGAAAGAATCCCACAGCTGCCAAACAGGTTGAGTGAGAAACAATTTCCCCTCTAGCAGTGTAGAACAGTGTGCAGTTATTTAAATAAATTCTGTCCATATGTGTTACTTGAATTCGTATTATTATAAAAATATATCTGCATTCCATGTGGTGTTAACGCAATTTGTGGAAAATAAATGTGCTGTCCCAGGCATATTTGCGTACTGTGTTGCCAGTGATTCATCAGGCGTGATGAGGGGGGCTGGTATAACATTGTGAAACACTCTGTAGTTGCTTCTTGTGATGTAATGGGGTAGAACAGGTGTGGAATCATCTCCTCACTCTTCAGTTTGCATAAGTATGAGGAGGGAAGCACATGACCACAAACTGGTGACATGTTTTCTTCCCTTGTACTTTTACCTTACCCCCCCCCCCACACACACACACACACATGTTTAATATTTGTTTTTAACCCACTTCACTTAAAGATAGACCTTGATTTTATATTATTAGAACAATCTGAGATTTTTCCAACCCCTGAAACACGGAAACTGTTAGTCCTCGAGAAAAAATGAATGAGGTTTTTTTGCACTATATTTAATGCAGTTTGATTTGGCACTGGAAGACATTTTTGACAGAAGTCACTGTTTTTTAGTTATTCAAGAAAAACATAAAAAAATGACCTCTGGATGTGGCCCCCCTCCCTAATGCACATGCCTCAGTGGTCAGGATTTTTAGTACGTTGTTCACGGCACTCCTTTCTACCAACACAAAATTTTGTGGCTCCATGTTTCTTCACCCTAATTTTTGTTGTTGATTGGGCTGTAGGCTTTTTGTGCAGTGACCACATGATGACAAGATAAATATAATTGTTGCCTCACAGTCTATATTACAGGGAGAGGTTATGGGTATTTCATCTCACCCTCCCCCTTCCTCTCCCCTCCCACCACCACCCCTGAAAAGGTCTTATATAGAGGAGGAACAAAGGAAAAGAAACAGATGGGATTTGGATCTTCACAGAAATACAAACTCATTTTATGTACAAATTCAGATCACTGTAATTTACACGATTTTATGAAAGATACAACAAGTCTTCCACTTACAGTCTTCAGACATCCATTTAGTTACACTCACTTAAATATAAACTTGACAGTTACATTTATTTTATCACATACAAACATGACAATTATTTGTTTCACAAATGTGCCTAGCCTGGAGTGTCTGTTGGTTTTAAAACTGTGTTTGTTAAAATGTGCATGTATCATCTTTCTCTTCTCCACATTCTATTCTTTTCAAGGACAGATCATACTAAATTGTTACAACTATGACCATTAAAAAGCATTGTAACAAACAAGATTAAAATAATATAGTATGCAATACAGTGAAAATACAATACAAAATGAAAGTTATGAAATACATTAAAAACAGAGGAAATGGTTATTTAGACCTACATTACTAGTCCATCTGTGAATGTTAACTTCAGGAAGCCATTTTTTCCTATCTCTAACATGTATGTAGTGCATTAAACACTACTTGTTGACACAAGAAGAATCATCTACAGGTTATGAAGAAAAAAAAAATTTTTGCCAGCATGCATCAGTACATAAATATTTCATGGAGTTCCATACATGTATATGTTTTCACTCATTATATATTTTTTTTTAATTTACCAAGAACTGCAACTTAACACTGTAGGCATTTCGCTAAAAGTTGTTTACAGATGGATGCTAATTTAAATGATACTTGAAGCAGGGTAGGTGAGGATGTCCATGAATTACAAGTAAATTGTATAATTACTAATATTACTGAAAAAACTTTTCTTGGAACTAAATACGATTCATGGGTGGTTATTTCAAGAATTCTCTTAAGTACAAATCTCTCACTGAACATTCAAGTTCTTCCGTTTGAGTTTCAAACATCAGAAAAGAGTCTGTCCTTGAAAATAAGATGTGTGAATCAGTTTAAGCAGAACACTTCTTTATGCTGTAGGCCTGTGACTCACAGTAAACTGAAATGGTACACACATCAAGTTGTGTTATACTGTGATTTACTCATTGCACAATTTGACATCGACATTTACGTTATGGTACACCTTTTACAACTAAATGCTATGGCTAAAACGATAAGCCAACATCAGTATTAAAATACACATTGTACAAACTGGATATGGGAGGGAACAAATTATTGAAAAATTAAATTACTGATGTTATACACAAATTGATACTTATATCAACAGTCTCTTCTTTCTGATTCATTTCCACATTTCACTGAGCCTGGAACAAAAGCATAATGTTAGAATACAGTGTAAAACACCGTGTGTGTGTGTGTGTGTGTGTGTGTGTGTGTGTGTGTGTGTGTGTGTGTGTGTGTGTGTGCGTGTGCGTGTGCGTGTGCGCACAACAGCGGAATGTGAATTCTTAGGTTAGTATTGTAAGTTCAAAAGATGATAAAACTAAAGGGCTACTGAGCAATGGAAGGAGATTTTCAGTAAACCTGTGAGCTAGGATTGTAACTTTAAAAAGGAAAACTGATTGATCACTAGTAGTGTCTGGTTGCTTGAGACATGTGGTTCACTAGGAAATAGTCAGTGTCATTTACAAAGTTAAAGGAAGGAAAGAAAAGAAGAGTAGGGTTTATATAGATTTTCTTTCAGAATGCATTGCATCCTGGTTCTGGGAATATCCAGCTGTTGTGAACATTGGAGAATAGATTTTACCAGACGTATACCTGCAGAACGACATAACAGGAGGGCACCCCCCAATGTTCACCCATGCTTATATGACTAAGTAAGGAGTTAAATAAAATAGAAAGAAACATTCCATATGGGAAAAATACATTAAAAACAAAGATTCCATGACTTACCAAACGGGAAAGCGCTGGTAGATAGACGCAATAAAAAAACACAAACACACACACAAAATTTCAAGCTTTCGCAACCAACGGTTGCTTCGTCAGGAAAGAGGGAAGGAGAGGGAAAGACGAAAGGATGTGGGTTTTAAGGGAGAGGGTAAGGAGTCATTCCAATCCCGGGAGTGGAAAGACTTACCTTAGGGGGAAAAAAGGACAGGTATACACTCGCGCGCACACACACACATATCCATCCACACGTATCAGACACAAGCAGACTGCGTGTGTGTGTGTGTGTGTGTGTGTGTGTGTGCATTGACTGTTTTCGATGAAGTCCTTGTTGGCCAAAAACTCAGCATCTCCACTACATGGTGAACATATTCTTTCCTTTACACATTTAATTACTGTATTAACTCACTCAAGCATGGTCTCTTGTACTGGGAAGACACTGATTGGATGCTCTAGTAATTTCCTCTCCCACTCTGTCCCTTCCTTGGCCAGACCACATCTTGTTCACAGTAAGAAACTTTGATTTATTATAATGAAGATCTCGCACATCTTAATGAAGCTGTGATTGTTACTTGGCAAAATTTTCTTATATTTTGTTCCATGATATTTGCTTATTCATTTCTATATGTACGTCTTTCATCAGACAAGGTCTGATGAGGGCCCACTGCAGTATCACACCACATTTAACTCTATCAATACATGCTATTTATCATAAGCTGCTGATTCCACCTTCAATGTATTAGTACTTAAAGCTAATACTGTTTGCAGGAAAATAATTAAATATATCAAATAAAAAGTACTACCTTTTAACAAGTGTTAACATTTCATCAGGTGCCGTATGGAAGTTCACTTTCATAATGGAACAACTTTCATCGCTACGGAAACTATTTTCACTTACTGCTCAAAACAGTGTTTGTTGTTGAATGTGAGAACATATAATATGAAAAACTTCAGAGATTAGAGGGTAAATTACCGTTAATATCCCATAAGAAAGCAATCGGCCACAAGTAGAAAATAAGTATGTGTTGTTGTTGTGGTCTTCAGTCCTGAGACTGGTTTGATGCAGCTCTCCATGCTACTCTATCCTGTGCAAGCTTTTTCATCTCCCAGTACCTACTGCAACCTACATCCTTCTGAATCTGCTTAGTGTATTCATCTCTTGGTCTCCCTCTACGATTTTTACCCTCCACGCTGCCCTCCAATACTAAATTGGTGATCCCTTGATGCCTCAGAACATGTCCTACCAACCGATCCCTTCTTCTGGTCAAGTTGTGCCACAAACTTCTCTTCTCCCCAATCCTATTCAATACTTCCTCATTAGTTATGTGATCTACCCATCTAATCTTCAGCATTCTTCTGTAGCACCACATTTCGAAAGCTTCTATTCTCTTCTTGTCCAAACTATTTATCGTCCATGTTTCACTTCCATACATGGCTACACTCCATACGAATACTTTCAGAAATGACTTCCTGACACTTAAATCAATACTGGATGTTAACAAATTTCTCTTCTTCAGAAATGCTTTCCTTGCCATTGCCAGCCTACATTTTATATCCTCTCTACTTCGACCATCATCAGTTATTTTGCTCCCCAAATAGCAAAACTCCTTTACTACTTTAAGTGTCTGATTTCCTAATCTAATTCCCTCAGCATCACCTGACTTAATTAGACTACATTCCATTATCCTTGTTTTGCTTTTGTTGATGTTCATCTTATATCCTCCTTTCAAGACACTGTCCATTCCATTCAACTGCTCTTCCAAGTCCTTTGCTGTCTCTGACAGAATTACAATGTCATCAGCAGACCTCAAAGTTTTTATTTCTTCTCTGTGGATTTTAATACCTACTCTGAATTTTTCTTTTGTTTCCTTCACTGCTTGCTCAATATACAGATTGAATAATGTCAGAGAGAGGCAACAACCTTGTCTCACTCCCTTCCCAACCACTGCTTCCCTTTCATGCCCCTCAACTCTTATAACTGCGATTTGGTTTCTATACAAATTGTAAATAGCCTTTCGCTCCCTATATTTTACCCCTGCCACTTCAGAATTTGAAAGAGAGTATTCTAGTCAACATTGTCAAAAGCTTTCTCTAAGTCTACAAATGCTAGAAACGTAGGTTTGCCTTTCCTTAATCTAGCTTCTAAGATAAGCCGTAGGGTCAGTAATGCCTCACGTGTTCCAGTGTTTCTACGGAATCCAAACTGATCTTCCACAAGGTCGGCTTCTACTAGTTTTTCCATTCGTCTATAAAGAATTTGCGGTAGTATTTTGCAGCCATGACTTATTAAACTGATAGTTCGGTAATTTTCACATCTGTCAACACCAACTTTCTTTGGGATTGGTATTATTATATTCTTCTTGAAGTCTGAGGGTATTTCGCCTGTCTCATACATCTTGCTCACCAGATGGTAGAGTTTTGTCAGGACTGGCTCTCCCAAGGCCGTCAGTAGTTCTAATGGAATGTTGTCTACTCCCGGGGGCTTGTTTCAACTCAGGTCTTTCAGTGCTCTGTCAAACTCTTCACGCAGTATCTTATCTGCAATTTCATCTTCATCTACATCCTCTTCCATTTCCGTAATATTGTCCTCAAGTGCATCGCCCTTTTATAGACCCTCTATATACTCCTTCCATCTTTCTGCTTTCCCTTCTTTGCTTAGAACTGGGTTTCCATCTGAGCTCTTGATATTCATACAAGTCGTTCTCTTATCTCCAAAGGTCTCTTTAATTTTCCTGTAGGCGGTATCTATCTTACCCCTAGTGAGATAAGCCTCTACATCCTTACATTTGTCCTCTAGCCATCCCTGCTTAGCCATTTTGCACTTCCTGTCGATCTCATTTTTGAGACGTTTGTATTCCTTTTTGCCTGTTTCACTTACTGCATTTTTATATTTTCTCCTTTCATCAATTAAATTCAATATTTCTTCTGTTAAAAAAATAAGTATAGTCAAAAATATATTTGAAGAAACTAACTAAACGTCATAGACAAACTCCAGTCTGTGACGTTATGAGTTCACAATGTGGGAGTCACAAGGGTGGGAACCGTACAGTACAGAAATGAGTTGATGAGGGAAAAAATGGAGACAAAGAAAGAGGAAATACGGAGCAGTATAGGAAAAGTGACCCAGAGTAGACAAAATGTAAATGAAAATGCCCTTGTTCTGTTATTTGTCTCCTCCACCAGTAATCTGAGTTTCTATATAACCTTCTTCCACAAAAGAATGCTTTTTTGGTTTTTGGAGATACTAGCACGGTTAGAGGAAGTACACTAATAAAAATTTCTCACCGTATCGTTTGATGAGCCAGGTGCTGCTTGTGTGTGTGTCACCTGACTCGCAGGCTGCACAGCAACTGCTACTAGTGGAGCAGTGCCACTGGTTGCTGCCTGGATGCGAACTGGGCTCTGTGATGTCTGGCGCACTGTTACAGGTACTGTTTGACCTTGTAATGCTGCACTCACCTAAAAAACACAAAAATGTTAATAAGAGTAAAATTAATTGTACTATCACAAAAATTAGTACAGCTGCACTTAAAAGTAAATGAAAATAAATCCTTATTTTAAGAATGTGGAATATGATGCAGCTGATTTGCTGATAAAGGTAAATTACAATGACATGAAACAGCTTTTCATTTTGAAGCCCTGCTATACGGACTGTGAAAATCTGGAAATGTAATAATAGTAACAAAAAAGTGAAGAATGGAATTCTAAATAACACAGTTGACCTAGTGGCATCACAATATATGGCTCCCTTGCATTCCAAAAGAAAACAGTCAGTCTTATCACATGACAGATACTGGGCACTTCATGAGAGTTTTAACATGTATCCCTTATTTACAAAGGTTTTATCATATTTTATAGAAGTTTGTAAAGAATGGAAGAAAGGGGCCAAAAGCCATAATAAACTAAAAGGTCAACATGGAGCTCAGTTCCCTGGGAAAAAAATTCTCCATAACCTGTCAATAGTTTGTTCCATTAAATAATTCATGAAGGACAATTTTACAGTTTGAACAGGAAAACTAACTACTCTGTAGATTATAGTTCAATAACATGTGTAAGAGAATGGGGACTATTGCTTTCTCTTTCTCTTTGGTTAGGCGATTAGGTTTGTCATGAATATGGCATCTTCCTTATAACAAACATTTACAACAAGAGATTTCCTCGGAGCAACTGTGCGGCATCTTCAGGTGGTTCATCCTTGCTGGTGGCTAGGTACAACAAACTGTATGCGCACATCGACATCCTGCATGTAGAACATGCACGCAAAGACAGCGCAGGTGCGGAAATCACGCATGCGCAATGATTTGCAGCTGTATGGTGCCATACTAAAACACCCTCTGTTGACAATCGCAGAGCGGCCCTCCTGTGCATGCGCTGTGCGCTATGTTTACTAACAGTGCGGCCAGATGTCACTCACTAAAAAAACTATAATAGACCAGTGCCATGACAGGTCTGTTATATAAAAAAAATCTTGATTTTCTCATCGTGATTTAATAGCAGCCAATGCAGGGTTCCAGGCTGTGCTCAGTTGGAATCCCGCATATCTGCTGATGAGATTATTGGATGTGTATTGCTTTCTTAATGATGCAATCCCAGAAAGATGATGCTGGGGCTAAGACTTCTGTCTTTTCATAAATCATGTGATATCCTTTATTCGGACTATGTTCCGCAATAGCCGACTTTACCGGCTGACACAGGCGTATATGACGCTGATGTTAAGTGCATCATTCTTGTACTGTGAACATGTCTGGGTTATATATGCTGCCCCACATCGAGAAGGGATCTTGTACACACCACATTTCCTCAGGCCAAAAGCATCCTTAAATGAAAGTTCTTCAGTTTTGCAGACGGTCGAAAAACACACTTAATGTCATATCGTCCGAGGACTCTTCCAATTCTTGACGACATGGCACCAAAATATGGCAAAAATGCCAAAGTGGTGGGTGTCTTTGTATTTTAATTTTGCTCCATAGACTGAACTCACTTTGGCCTGAATGCATGACGTATCTGTCTCTCAGAGTAACCATTTTGTCAGAACACTGCTTCAAATTATGTATTTCACTTGACAGGCTTTCAGGATCGGATACTCCATGCTCTATGAACTAACATATGTAAGGTACTACTACATTTGCACATGATGATGGCAGCTTGTGGCCAGGAGATATAGATCTGTATGTGTTGGCTTCAGTAGCCGCTATGTCTTAAGGTTCCATCTGCTTTCCTACATACCAAAACATCAAGAAAAGGGTAAAGTACCATCTTTTTCCACTTTCACTGCAAAGCTTATATTTGGATGGCGCAAATTTAAATGCTGAAGAAATGTAGGTAGAGTATCAAGTCCATGTGGCCACACCAGAAATGTATCATCCACATACTGCAGAAAACAAGAGGGTTTGAGAATAGCTGAATGTTGTGCTTTTTCTTCAAAGTCCTCCATAAAATAATTGGTCACCACAGGAGACAGAGGGCTTCCCATGGTGACACTGTCCACTTGCTCAAAATATTGGTCATGAAATAAGATGTATGTTGGAGCAAGCACATGTTTAAATAATGCCACTATGTCCTCCTCAAAGTTTTTGCTAATAAGCTCTAAAGAGTCCTGTGAAACAGCACCTTTGTAAATAAAGACACAACATTTAAACTTACTAAGAGATCTGATGATTGCAACCTAAGAGTTTTCTTGCGACCTATAAAATCTTTAGAGTTTTGAATATGACACTTGCACCTGCCTATGAGTTATCCCAATAGTGACGTCAGATGTTTGTCAACAAAATAAGTAGGTGCTTCTATGTTACTTAACAATGGGATGGAGAGGCACCCCATTCTTATGGATCCTGGGTAGGCCATAGAGTGCAGGAGGAACTGCAGCCTGTTGACACAAACCTTTAGTGACTTGCCCTGGAATCGAGCTCTTCCTGAGTTGCAGAGTCTCTCTTTGTATCCTACCTGTCAGATCACTTTTTAATTTACGGTATGCAGAATCATCGAGCAGTTTGTGCATCTTGTTATAATATTCCGTGCGTGGGAGAAGCACAGTAGCATTTCCGTTGTCATCAGGTAAGATAATGTCTTGGTCTCCTCTCAATTCTCTTTCAGTTGAGATGATGTTAAAATTGGACTTCTTAGAGAGCTCGAGTCAAGATGTGGCATGTGTCACACCTAATCTCTTTGACAGCATCGTAGGAAGTTTCGAAACAGCCTGCTCTATTCCACTAATCACATCTCAGATGCGAATGGTGTAGGTGCAAAATCCAGACCCTTCCCTAGCACTGAAACTGCAGCATCGTCAAAGTCTTGTCTGTAAGATTAAACAAGGCACGTCTTCTTGGCATGTCTTCTTGCATTCGGGCTTTGAGTCAATCATATTTTGTCATTTGATGAACCTTAGATTGTAGTTCAGTCCAATTAGCTAATGAGCAAGTGGCACTATCTACCCAGTTCCAGGATACCGCTGAAAGGTTCGGTGAAATCTTCAGATGGAGTGGTAGTAACTGTCTGGACAGCAAACAAAATTCCTGACGTGTATAGCACATCCTTTCTCTCACAAGTGCTGCATTCGCCCATTGTTTAATTCTAATGGCAGCCACAGAATTTATATAATGTTTAAATTTAGCAAACATAGGAATGGTTTGCTTGTCGTGGCATCTCAGTAAAAATGCAAGGCTGCCTAACAGTCTACCTCTCTTGAGACATAACTTGTCAAACTCACATATGTACCAGATGTGTAAATTTAAAACATATCTGCTGGGAAAGCTTGAAGAGTCACAATTGATAACTTACTTCTATGAAGTTTCCTCTTACCCTCAGTCTTTTCAAATATTTTTGGATGGGACAGTCAATTTTGCATGTTGCAGCTCAACAAAGGATGTATACGTGGGAGTTCAAACCAAGGGATTATCAGCATAATGGCAAGAAATTAAGAAACATAAGGAATTTTTAGTACAGGAAGAAATACTGTAAAAATAAAATAAAATAAATAAAAATAAAAAATATAAAAGAAGAAAACCAAGCCTAATGTAAGTTGTAAATGAAGGAATCAATCCTCATTCTATGGCCGAAAGGTATGGTGCCTAGGCAGTTTAAGCTTTTGGCACCACAACATATTATTATTATTATTATTATTATTATTATTATTATTATTAGTAGTAGTAGTATATTCATTTACTACAATGGAACAGCATGAAATAAAATATGATGAGAATGGAAACTGAAGGATTTGAGAGAGTGAAATGAGAAGGGGTGGAAGTGGGGAACTACTACTCACCAATGATGAATGAAGGGTGACACACAGAGCAGATAAGGAAAAATCATTCTTCTTCTAACTGTTGATCCAGTTGGGACAACACTTACTGTTTATGAAAGGCTGTCCAAAGCCACGGGTGTATGGAAAAAGAAAGGACTGTCAGCAATGAGGGGTAGGGGATGAGGGGAGATGTGTGTGGGACAACGAGGTGTAGGGAAATATTATGGCAGTAGAGGGAGAGAAATGGCTCTCGGTGGAAGTGGCAAAATTGGATTAACACTGTTTACAGTAAGAAAACTGAGAGGGTTATAGAGAAGAGAGTTCGACAGGAGGCAGGCAAGAGGAATTTGGGTGAAGTGGCAGTAGAAGGAAATATGAAAGAGGTAGTCAAAGTTAGGGACTTGAAGAGGTTTACGTCAGGAGTTTGCATAAACAGAATATACTATGAAGGAACAGCTCTTGACTAAGGCCAGGGGAGCTAGTAATATGAAATAGCACAGGTTATTGAAGCTGGTGTAGGTGCTTAAGTTTGCAGTCGGTCATTTGGCAGTGGGTAGATAGCTGTTTATTTTATTTGTCTGATTTTATTGGTATTTGGTATACTTACCATACATTAGTACTAGTGGGTGGTTATAATTAAATTGCAGCTACTCACAGAGGTACAATGTGGGCAGTAATTATCGTATGGCAGCAACACTAGGTAGATATGCATTAATTGGGAAAAGATTTATGCTGGAAAAAATTAGTTCCAATTGTAGCTACCATGTGCAAATATGGTGCTGTACACGGTTTGTATGACGGTGTGACATTTGACAAGCTATAATGTGAATGAACGGTTTGTCTATCAAGAAGAGAGACCGTGCACTGGTAGTGAAAATGTTTTACGTGAATAGCAGCAATTGCGGTGCTACATTGTGAGAGTATCCCTGACTGAAAGGTTTGAGGAAAGGATCAACGTCATTACATTGTGTAAAGATAACGAATATGAAATTAAAAAACACGGATGAGCTTGGTGCAGCACCTGGAAGAGGAAGACATCGTATCACAGTGTAAGTTACTGATCAGGTTGCTGTTGCTGTTGCTGACCATGCAATATTTGCCCTGGGTAGTCTAGTGCTCAAGCAGTGTCTCGAGAATTACCCATTCCACAGTCAGCAATACCAAAAGTATTGCGGTCTATTTTATACTGGTACTCATACAAGATCCAGATGGCGCAGCAACTGAAACCTCACGATCCACAGTAACGTTCTGAATTTGCTCTTCCATTTCTGCCACAGATCAAAGTTGATGACACGGCCAGGCAATATTCTATGGAGCGACGAGGCACATTTTACACTACATGGTGCGATGAATACACAGCCAGTATACACGAGAATGTTGCTCAGATTCCACCAGAAACGCTGTGAGCAACTGTTGATCTTGTCGTTTGACAGATGCTGCATTTCGTCGATATCTCCAGTGCTTGTATGGAACTATTTGTGTAAGCAGCAGTTAATAATAAAATCAACATTATGCCTTTCACACGTGTTTGGCCTTTTCTGCCCTCTTCCTGTTCCTAATCCATTATGTATGGTATGGAAATATTCCTATATGGGCTAGATTTGTACCTGGTGGCGAAAATTGGAATTAACTTTTTTCCAGTGTAAATCGGTTCTGTATTGATGTATTAGTATATCTACCATGTTTTGCTGACATACAATAATTACAGCCCACAGTGGACCTCTGTGAGTAGCTGCACTTTAATTATAACCACTTGGTACATCTATTAATTACAGCCAACTAATATTAATAATAAATTATGTTTGTAGGTTACTACAGTCTCTTAAAAAGTAAGGGATTATTTCATATTAGCATGTTGACAACGTGAGGATAGTGGTGCCTAGCCTCTTGTACAAAGTTACACTAGTGTGCAGAATGTAAGGCCTAAAATAACTTCTGCATAATGTGTGTCTGGCAAGTAACGTAGCTTGATGAAACTTGGGCCATACATAGAATGAACTGCTACAGTACATAGTACAGAAGGTAACTGAAAGAAATATGCAATGAAATGAACAGAAATTACGCTTTTTATTCAAAGATAATGCTATACATAAGTCACCGCAAATTATGATGGTTCCCAGGACCTTACAAATGGTGAGGCACAGTTTTTAGTAGGGTTTGTGATAACCACGGATGGTAATGCACGCTTTGCGATGCGCTTTCATGCTGGCCACGAGGTTGGTAAGGTGGTGTTGTGGTAGGGTGTTAAATTCCTGCACGTAGACATGCTGCAATTCACCTCACCAATGAATCCCATCAGTACTCAGTGGCGAATAGCAGCTCAGTCCGTTCGCCGAATATCCTCTTGTTCCAAAAGCTCCTCCACCTGTGCTGTTTGATGCAGTCATGCATTGTCATCCATATAAATGAAGTCAGGACTGAATTTACACCCGAGAAGATGCATATGAGGAAGGAGTAGAGTATCACAATAATGTCGAGTGAGTGAGCATACCACATTCAAATATCTGGAGGTCAGTATGCCCGTGCAACATTATATCTCCTCACACCACAACACTCTGTTCACCGAAATGATCAAGTTCAACAATGGTGCACATGTAATGCACCCATAAACAGTGTCAAACATGACACCCAGAAACAATGTCAAACATAATTGCCTTGGTTGGCCTGGAGTTTGGTGATTCAGGTGTTAAGGTGCATTTGGCCCTTACCTCATTTTTATAGCTGACAATGCATCAAACAGTGCAGGTGAAGGAGCTTCTGGAATGAAATAATATTCGCTGGATGGACTGGGCTGTCCAGTCCCCTGAATTGAATCCTCGAGCAATGATCGAATTCATTGGGGAGATGTACTGCAGCACGTCCAGTTTATCAGTGACCATCCAGCAGTTGTCAACCGTACTCGTGGAGGAATGGAGTGCCTTACTACAGCACCACCTTGCCAACATTGTGGCCAGCACGAGCACGCTTTGCCATCTGTGGTGATAACGCACCATATTAAGAACCACGTCCCGCTGTTGGCGAGGTCCAGAGGCCGTCGTAAATTGCAGTGACTCGAGTACAATTATTGTCTTTGAATAAAAGTATCATTTCTGTTCGTCTCATTGCGTATTTCTCTCAGCTACCTTCTGCAGTATACTGTAACTGTTCTTTCTCCTTATGGTCCCAGTTTCTTTGAGGTCTGTTACTTGGGCGAGACACATTGTGCAAAATTTACTTTTAACCTTAAGTTTTGCACACCAGTGTACATGCATATTACTGTACCACTAACATGAAAACAGTGCTTGACTTATATCATTTTCTGACACTGAGTCACGCAAATAACTTGAGGAGGAATCTCTAATATCCATCCTGTGGCTGTCACAGCAGAAGTTCCTGTGACGGAAATTCATCCACTGGGAACTGGTGTCGACATTAAGAAATGTGGCCACTTCTGAGAACAGAGTATTCGGCAGTGTTGACGGTGTAGTTTCGACAGACAGAGGTTCTAATGCAGTGTTATTGTGTTTTGTCCAATCTGACAAGTGCCAGATGGATGACATTGTAACCCACTTGACGGCACATCAGCATTCAGTACAAGTTGAGAATTGGGGTGGGTGTGTTCCCACCTAGTATGAGGCAACTTTTCTTCCAGTCTCAAAAGAGATGTTAGCCGCAAGTGTTGGATTAGCCCAGCAACTGAGGTTACTAATGTCATATTGCCTCCCAGCTTCATCTGCACATCAAGCTGCTGTAAATATTTGCAGGGTGATATGGTTAGCCCATTTCTGCAGCCAGTCAGCAATATGACAATGTGATCTAAACTTTGGCAAGTATCTTGGAGGGACATGGCCATTGTGGCACCCTTGACATTGAGAAACAACTGAAAGAATTGAAAACAGATAAGTAACTAGGTCCAGATGAAATCCCAATTTGATTTTCGAAAGAGTACCCCAACAAACTGGCACCTCACTTGGCTCAGATTTATCTTTAACATCTCACCCAGTGCAATATCTCAAGCAACTGGAAAAAGTGCAGGTGACTCCTGTATATAAAAAGAGTAAAAGAACAAAACTTCAAAATTACAGACAACATCGTTGAATGCTAGAACGTTTTCTTAGTTCAAATACAATAAAATTCCTAGAGAATAAAATGCATACATTCACGAATAAGCACAGTTTTAGAAAGCATCGCTCATGTGAAACTCAGCTTGACCTTTCTCACATGATGTACTGCAAACTATGGACAAGCAGATACCACCATTTCTACATTTCCAAAAAGCATTTGACATGGTGCCCCACTGCAGACTATTAACAAAGATATGAGTGTATCTTTGCTAACAGGTTAAAATATGGAATAAGTCCCCAGATATGTGAATGGCTTGGAGACTTGTTAGGTAATAGAGCCTAGTATGTTGTCCTCAAAGGGGAGTGTTCATATATAGCTTAGACAAAATTTCTAGTTAGTGTGATGAATGAAAACTAGCTCTCAATGTAGAAAAATGTATGTTACTGCAGATAAGTAGGAAAAAGAAACCTGTAATGTTCGGATACAGCATTAGTAGTGTCCTGCTTGACACAGACCCATCACTTAAATATCTGGGTGTAATGTAGCAAAGCTACATGAAATGGAACAAGCATGTGAGGATTGTGGTATGGGAGGCGAATGGTTGACTTCAGTTTATTGGGAGAATTTTAGGAAAGTATGGTTCACCTGTAAAGGAGACTGCTTATAGGACACTAGTGTGACCTATTCTTGAGTGCAGCTCAAAAGTTGGGGATCTGCACCAGTTCAGATTACAGGAAGACATCGAAGCAATTCAGAGGTGAGCTCCTAGATTTCCTAGGCTAGGTTCGAATAACATGCATGTATTATGGAGATACTTTGAGAACTCAAATGGGAATCCCTGGAAGAAAGGCGACATTCTTTTTGAGGAACACTATCAAGAAAATTTAGAGAACAAGTGTTTGAAGCTGAATGTAGAAAGACTACTGCCACCATCATACATTTCGCATAAGGACCATGAAGACAAGATATGAGGAATTAGGGCTGATACAGAGGCGCACAGACAGTCGCTTTTCCCCTTGCTCCATTTGTAACAGGAAAGGAAATGACTACTAGTGGTACCTGGTACCCTCCACCATACATGGTATAGTGGCTTGTGGAGTATGTATGTATGTATGCATGTATGTAGATGTATAATATATACATAGATGTCTACATATTATAGGCATAGTCCATATCACCCTCCCATGAACCACGGACCTTGCCGTTGGTGGGGAGGCTTGCGTGCCTCAGCGATACAGGTAGGTGCAACCACAACGGAGGGGTATCTGTTGAGAGGCCAGACAAACGTGTGGTTCCTGAAGAGAGGCAGCAGCCTTTTCAGTAGTTGCAGGGACAACAGTTTGGATGACTGACTGATCTGGCCTTGTAACACTAACCAAAACGGCCTTGCTGTGCTGGTACTGCGAACGGCTGAAAGCAAGGGGAAACTACAGCCATAATTTTTCCCGAGGACATGTAGCTTTACTGTATGGTTAAATGATGATGGCGTCCTCTTGGCTAAAATATTCCGGAGGTAAAATAGTCCCCCATTTGGATCTCCGGGCGGGGACTACTCAAGAGGATGTCATTATCAGGAGAAAGAAAACTGGCGTTCTACTGATCAGAGCGTGGAATGTCAGATCCCTTAATCGGGCAGGTAGGTTAGAAAATTTAAAAAGGGAAATGGATAGGTTAAAGTTAGATATAGTGGGAATTAGTGAAGTTCGGTGGCAGGAGGAACAAGATTTCTGGTCAGGTGACTGCAGGGTTATAAACACAAAATCAAATAGGGGTAATGCAGGAATAGGTTTAATAATGAATAAAAAAATAGGAGTGCAGGTAAGCTACTACAAACAGCACAGTGAACGCATTATTGTGGCCAAGATAGACACGAAGCCCACACCTACTGCAGTCGTACAAGTTTATATGCCAACTAGCTCTGCAGATGATGAAGAAATTGATGAAATGTATGATGAGATAAAAGAAATTATTCAGGTAGTGAAGGGAGACAAAAATTTAATAGTCATGGGTGACTGGAATCTGACAGTAGGAAAAGGAAGAGAAGGAAACGTAGTAAGTGAATATGGATTGGGGCTAAGAAATGAAAGAGGAAGCCGCCTGGTAGAATTTTGCGCAGAGCATAACTTAATCATAGCTAACACTTGGTTCAAGAATCATGAAAGAAGGTTGTATACATGGAAAAACCCTGGAGATACTAAAATGTATCAGATAGATTATATAATGGTAAGACAGAGATTTAGGAACCACGTTTTAAACTGTAAGACATTTCCAGGGGCAGATGTGGACTCTGACCACAATCTATTGGTTCTGAACTGTAGATTAAAACTGAAGAAACTACAAAAAGGTGGTAATATAAGGAGATGGGACCTGGATAAACTGACTAAAGCAGAGGTTGTACAGAGTTTCAGGCAGAGCATAAGGGAACAATTGACAATGAGGGGGGGAAAGAAATACAGTAGAAGAAGAATGGGTAGCTTTGAGGGATGAAGTAGTGAAGGCAGCAGAGGATCAGGCAGGTAAAAAGACTAGGGCTAGTAGAAATCCTTGAGTAACAGAAGAGATATTGAATTTAATTGATGCAAGGAGAAAATATAAAAATGCAGTAAATGAAGCTGGCAAAAACGAATACAAACGTCTCAAAAATGAAATCAACAGGAAGTGCAAAGTGGCTAAGCAGGGATGGCTAGAGGACAAATGTAAGGATGTAGAGGCTTATCTCACTAGGGGTAAGACAGATATTGCCTACAGGAAAATTAAAGAGACCTTTGGAGAAAAGAGAACCACTTGTATGAATATCAAGAGCTCAGATGGAAACCCAGCTGTAAGCAAAGAAGGAAAAGCAGAAAGATGGAAGGAGTATATAAAGGGTCTATACAAGGGGATGTACTTGAGGACAATATTATGGAAATGGAAGAGGATGTAGATGAAGATGAATTGGGAGATACAATACTGCATGAAGAGTTTGACAGAGCACTGAAAGACCTGAGTCGAAACAAGGCCCCGGGAATAGGCAACATTCCATTAGAACTACTGACAGCCTTGGGAGAGCCAGTCCTGACAAAACTCGTACCATCTGGTGAGCAAGATGTATGAGACAGGCGAAATACCCTCAGACTTCAAGAAGAATATAATAATTCCAATCCCAAAGAAAGCAGGTGTTGACAGATGTGAAAATTACCGAACTATCAGTTTAATAAGTCACGGCTGCAAAATACTAACGTGAAGTCTTTACAGACGAATGGAAAGACTAGTAGAAGCCGACCTCGGGGAAGATCAGTTTGGATTCTGTAGAAATGTTGGAACACGTGAGGCAATACTGACCCTACGACTTATCTTAGAAGAAATATTAAGGAAAGGCAAACCTACGATTCTAGCATTTGTAGACTTAGAAAAAGCTTTTGACAATGTTAACTGGAATACTCTCTTTCAAATTCTGAAGGTGGCCAGGGGTATAATACAGGGAGCGAAAAGCTATTTACAATTTGTACAGAAACCAGATAGCAGTTATAAGAGTAGAGGGACATGAAAGGGAAGCATTGGTTGGGAAGGGAGTGAGACAGGGTTGTATCCTCTCCCCGATGTTATTCAATCTCTATATTGAGCAAGCAGTGAAGGAAAGAAAAGAAAAATCAGGTATTAAAATCCATGGATAGTGTCTTGAAAGGAGGATATAAGACGAACATCAACAAAAGCAAAACAAGGATAATGGAATATAGTCGAATTAAGTCGGGTGATGCTGAGGGAATTAGATTAGGAAATGAGACACTTAAAGTAGTAAAGGAGTTTTGCTATTTGGGGAGCAAAATAACTGATGATGGCCGAAGTAGAGAGGATATAAAATGTAGACTGGCAATGGCAAGGAAAGCATTTCTGAAGAAGAGAAATTTGTTAACATCGAGTATTGATTTAAGTGTCAGGTCATTTCTGAAAGTACTTGTATGGAGTGTAGCCATGTATGGAAGTGAAACATGGACGATAAATAGTTTGGACAAGAAGAGAATAGAAGCTTTCGAAATGTGGTGCTACAGAAGAATGCTTAAGATTAGATGGGTAGATCACATAACTAATGAGGAAGTACTGAATAGGATTGGGGAGAAGAGAATCGGTTGGTAGGACATGTCCTGAGGCATCAAGGGATCACCAATTTAGTATTGGAGGGCAGCGTGAAGAGTAAAAATCGTAGAGGGAGACCAAGAGATGAATACACTAAGCAGATTCAGAAGGATGTAGGTTGCAGTAGGTACTGGGAGATGAAGAAGCTTGCACAGGATGAGTAGCATGGAAGGCTGCATCAAACCAGTCTCAGGACTGAAGACCACAACAACAGTCCATATCAATTCAGCCAGGCCAGGAAAAAAACCTTACCTTCACAGTCTTGGATGTTATTGAATTTAGCATATTAAAATGAAGGACTAAGTAAGGAACATGTATTTTTTTTTTTGTGTCTCAAAAAAAATTTCTGCTCCAAGATACAGCCTTCCAATGATGACACTGCGCATACCATTTTGAAGATGGGAATTTTGGAATAAATTTAAAAATGCTGTATCTCTGGAACAGTTCTACATATTTTGTTGGTTTTTTTATTTGTAAGGTTCTGAACATTTTTTATAATTTATGGAATTTTTTTTTTCAAAAATGCCAATCCATAAAATTTTGATTTTTTTTTTTCTGTTGATTAGTACCATATAGTTCTACATTCCCGGAAAAGGAGAGCTTCCAGTTTTAGGTTGAACAGGTTTTATAAACAACTGAAATTTTTGCCATACATAAACCCTGTTTCATTACCACATTATTATATAACAGGCTCATAAATATCAAAGCCTAGCCTTATTTGATATAATTTTAGTTTTGAAAGATGAGTAACAGACTCGTTTTTCAAGCATTTTAATTGTTTCCAAAATGTATGTGAAAGGTCCAAAAACTTAAAGGTTTCAATTTATCCAACTTCTGTGCACCCTGTTTTGTACTTAAATTAGCCAGTCAATGAAATAAAAATGTGTTCCATTGCTTCAGTAGCTTCATCTGATATAGAGTATCTTGGAGCTGAGAATATTCGGTTTGGCCGTCGACACGGAAGCATGGCCGGGATATTCCCATGATTTTTTTGCATTTAGGGTTATCATAATGAACCCATTTTTTGTTTCTGGTCACAATGTGATGCAGAAATCCCTTCCGTTTTTGCCTCTGTAGCAACTGTTCACAAACACACAAATGCCGTTCAATGTCTCTTGGTTTCAGCTCACAAAGGACCCAAGCTTCTTCTTTATGAATCATGCCCATAGCCTTGAGACGTATTGAAATGGCTTGCTGTGTCACTCCCACTAATCGTGCTGATTCTTCTTGAGTTTGATGTGAGTCTTCACTCAGCAATGTCTCCATTTCTGCATCTTCGGAAACATTCTCTCTTCCACCACTATGCCAGTCTACGGTGTTAAAATCACCGTTCTTGAAGTGTTTAAACCACTCACGTCACGTTCTTTCACTAATAGTGTCCTTACCATACGTACTTGAGAGTATTCGATGGGACTGAGAACAACTTTATACGGTGCAGACACAAATCGACTAATGTTTGAATGGGGTTATGTTGACTGAGGTCCAAGCTGACTGCCTGATATCTGCGATCTGTTTCTTTCGACCACTACCTACCGTCGTCACCACCTGTCAGCAAACAGTGGAAGCAAAGTTGTACACCTTGTATTTAAGACCAAAAAGGTTAAAAAGCTTATACCTAATTCCAATTAATTTTAAAATTAACAAGGGAATGAAATTAAAATTACAACGCAGGGAAGTTGTTTTGTATAGTTAACTGGCAATGTGCTATATATAAAAGACAAAACCTAAGTAATTATCAAATGATAAAAAGCATCAAATTACAGTGTAATGCTAGAAATATGAACAACGTACCATAATCTCAAAGGATGCAGGTAATAAACAAGGATAAAAGGCCAGTTGCATTACTAAAAATTGTGTCATGTGCCATTATTTGCAAGTGTACAGAAGGAATTATAGAGATAAAATTACATGAAAGGGTAACAAGAATTGTCATCTGTTCTCTAGCTGTGAAAATAGGAACCACACAGCTTTGCAATCAACGGTCATAGAATTAGAGAGAAATACCATACCCTGGCTTACAAAGGAGTGAGCCATCGTGATGTATAAAATATTTATCCCTATAAAATATGCGCAAGTTGAAGATTAAAAGTAAAATGCCACAGGGTTAACAGTCTTAGCAAAAAACGCCAAAACTAACTGAATTATGCAAGGGCCTCCTGCCGCCTAACCGGAGTAACCGAGCCCAACAAGGGTGACAGGTGGTATGGGTGCGCTTGCATTTACAATAATTGGTACAATAATTGTACCCTATGTGTAGAGTTTATAAAAAAGAACATGCTGTTGTTGTTGTTGTTGTTGTTATGGTCTTCAGTCCTGAGACTGGTTTGATGCAGCTCTCCATGCTACTCTATCCTGTGCAAGCTTCTTCATCTCCCAGTACCTACTGCAACCTACATCCTTCTGAATCTGCTTAGTGTATTCATCTCTTGGTCTCCCTCTACGATTTTTACCCTCCACGCTGCCCTCCAATACTAAACTGGTGATCCCTTGATGCCTCAGAACATGTCCTACCAACCGATCCCTTCTTCTAGTCAAGTTGTGCCACAAACTTATCTTCTCCCCAATCCAATTCAATACCTCCTCATTAGTTATGTGATCTACCCATCTAATCTTCAGCATTCTTCTGTAGCACCACATTTCGAAAGCTTCTATTCTCTTCTTGTCTAAACTATTTATCGTCCATGCTTCACTTCCATACATGGCTACACTCCATACAAGTACTTTCAGAAATGACCTGACACTTAAATCAATACTCGATGTTAACAAATTTCTCTTCTTCAGAAATGCTTTCCTTGCCATTGCCAGTCTACATTTTATATCCTCTCTACTTCAGCCATCATCAGTTATTTTGCTCCCCAAATAGCAAAACTCCTTTACTACTTTAAGTGTCTCATTTCCTAATCTAATTCCCTCAGCATCACCCGACTTAATTCGACTATATTCCATTATCCTTGTTTTGCTTTTGTTGATGTTCATCTTATATCCTCCTTTCAAGACACTATCCATTCCATTCAATTGCTCTTCCAAGTCCTTTGCTGTCTCTGACAATTACAATGTCATCGACGAACCTCAAAGTTTTTATTTCTTCTCCATGGATTTTAATACCTGAATTTTTCTTTTCTTTCCTTCACTGCTTGCTCAATATAGAGATTGAATAACATCGGGGAGAGGATACAACCGTATCTCACTCCCTTCCCAACCACTGCTTCCCTTTCATGTCCATCTACTCTTATAACTGCCATCTGGTTTCTGTACAAATTGTAAATAGCTTTTCGCTCCCTGTATTTTACCCCTGCCACCTTCAGAATTTGAAAGAGAGTATTCCAGTCAACATTGTCAAAAGCTTTTTCTAAGTCTACAAATGCTAGAAACGTAGGTTTGCCTTTCCTTAATCTAGCTTCTAAGATAAGTCGTAGGGTCAGTATTGCCTCACGTGTTCCAACATTTCTACAGAATCCAAACTGATCTTCCCCGAGGTCGGCTTTTACTAGTTTTTCCATTCGTCTGTAAAGACTTCACGTTAGTTTTTTGCAGCCATGATTTATTAAACTGATAGTTCGGTAATTTTCGCATCTGTCAACACCTGCTTTCTTTGGGATTGGAATTATTATATTCTTCTTGAAGTCTGAGGGTATTTCGCCTGTCTCATACATCTTGCTCACCAGATGGTAGAGTTTTGTCAGGACTGGCTCTCCCACGGCCGTCAGTAGTTCCAATGGAATGTTGTCTACTCTCAGAGCTTTGTTTTGTCTCAGGTCTTTCAGTGCTCTGTCAAACTCTTCACGCAGTATCATATCTCCCATTTCATCTTCATCTACATCCTCTTCCATTTCCATAATATTGTCCTCAAGTACATCGCCCTTGTATAGACCCTCTATATACTCCTTCCACCTTTCTGCTTTTCCTTCTTTGGTTAGAACTGGGTTTCCATCTGAGCTCTTGATATTCATGCAAATGGTTCTCTTTTCTCCAAAGGTCTCTCTAATTTTCCTGTAGGCAGTATCTATCTTACCCCTAGTGAGATAAGCCTCCACATACTTACATTTGTCCTCTAGCCATCCCTGCTTAGCCATTTTGCACTTCCTGTCGATCTCATTTTTGAGACGTTTGTATTCCTTTTTGCCGGCTTCATTTACTGCATTTTTATATTTTCTCTTTTCATCAATTAAATTCAGTATTTCTTCTGTTACCCAAGGATTTCTACTAGCCCTCGTATTTTTACCTACTTGATCCTCTGCTGCCTTCACCACTTCATCCCTCAAAGCTACCCATTCTTCTTCTACTGTATTTCTTTCCCCCATTCTTGTCAATTGTTCCCTTATGCTCTCCCTGAAACTCTGTGCAATCTCTGGTTTAGTCAGTTTATCCAGGTCCCATCTCCTTAAATTCCCACCTTTTTGCAGTTTCTTCAGTTTTAATCTACAGTTCATAACCAATAGGTTGTGGTCAGAGTCCACATCTGCCCCTGGAAATGTCTTACAATTTAAAACGTGGTTCCTAAATCTCTGTCTTACCATTATAAAATCTATCTGATACCTTCTAGTATCTCCAGGTTTCTTCCATGTATACAATCTTCTTTTATGATTCTCGAACCAAGTGTTAGCTATGATTAGGTTGTGCTCTGTGCAAAATTCCACCAGGCGGCTTCCTCTTTCGTTTCTTACCCCCAATCCATATTCACCTACTATGTTTCCTTCTCTCCCTTTTCCTACTGACGAATTCCAGTCACCCATGACTATTAAATTTTCGTCTCCCTTCACTATCTGAATAATTTCATTTAATTCATCATACATTTCTTCAATTTCTTCGTCATCTGCAGAGCTAGTAGGCATATAAACTTGTACTACTGTGGTAGGCATGGGCTTCGTATCTATCTTGGCTACAATAATGCGTTCACTATGCTGTTTGTAGTAGCTTACCCACATTCCTATTTTCCTATTCATTATTAAACCTACTCCTGCATTACCCCTATTTGATTTTGTGCTTATAACCCTGTAGTCACCTGACCAGAAGTCTTGTTCCTCCTGCCACCGAACTTCACTAATTCCCACTATATCTAACTTTAACCTATCCATTTCCCTTTTTAAATTTTCTAACCTACCTGCCCGATTAAGGGATCTGACATTCCACGCTCCGATCCGTAGAACGCCAGTTTTCTTTCTACTGATAACAATGATGATGATGATGGCGTCCTCTTGGGTAAAACATTCCGGAGGTAAAATAGTCTCCCATTCGGATCTCCGGGCGGGGACTACTCAAGAGGATGTCGTTATCAGGAGAAAAAAGAACATAGTAATGACAAATAAAAATGAAGGCAGTGTTTAATTTACACCTAAGTATGTACCCAAATACTTGTAAGTGTATAAATAGCAGGAATTAAAATATTGTCACCGGCATACAATTTTACAGAGAAAAGTAAAAACATTCGTCGAGATAACGTGACAGCTGACGGTGACAGGTGCCGCCTCGTGCGAAACATTTTCTAAGATTTTCTCTCGAATTATTGATAGTTACATAGGACTTACCTTTTACACACGGCATGTTGCCAGTTAACTATGGGTATATAACACAGTTTCCTTACCTTTTAATTTTAACTTCAGTCCCTTGTTAATTTTAAAATTACTTGGATTTGGGTATAAGCTTTTCAAGATTTTTGGTCTTAAAAGTTTCTTTCAGCAAATCTGAAGGAGGGTGTGGACAGCAACCAAAACTAGTCACCACGCTTTGCTCATATAATGAATTCTGTGGTTCAGGCATTGAAAGTTTTTTGCATTAAAAACTTTTAAGTAAAAAATTACGTTAAGACTGCTGTCTCCTTCGTAACAATGTCAGGCTTCACTATTAACTGTGTTACTGCTAGACTGCATTCAGGAATTGTGGAGACTTGTAGAGTGGGCTGCATGGGTGGAGCCACTTACCACACCTCCACAGTATGTCTACAAAAGTGGGTGTCAATGTCTGACGGAATAGACAGATCTAGACAGTAATCTGCTGTAATGCACTGCTTGACATATATTGAAATGTTTGAAGTTCAGTAACACATAAGTGACCTACTTCTGTTATAAAGGGAGCCAATTGAAACCTTTGGGCTCTTCAGGTGTTGGAAGATCTGAGGCTGGGGTGTCGTATTTGATACAACTCATTCTGCGAAAAGTATTTCAGCCGGTGATAATGGAGACAGTGAAATCAGCATTGTGGAATACATTTTGCCAGCAAGTTGCACTTGAAACAGGCTCTTCACTGTGGCAGATAGTTTACAGGATCTCATTTACGTAATAGCTCATTCAATAATGGCAAATATGGTACTTAATAAAGTGAAAATAACTCCACTATATAAATACAAACTCAGTGAAGTTACTTTGTCTACTCATGTGAGAGAAATGGAAAGGAAATGGTGGGAAAGCATAGTCCGTCTGCGAACTAAAAAGCCAACAGCAATCACGGTGCAAGAAGCTACCTTTACTGGAAGAATATACAGCTACAGGATGACTCAGAATCAATTTTCTCTCTAGCAGTGCAGAATAGAGAGCAAAGATTTACACATATTCTGTCCTGATGCTTTTCTGGCTTTAGTATTATTAGTAATTCGTATCTGTATTTCAAGTAGTGTTAATGCACTTTGTGGAAAATAAACTAACCTGGGTGTGTCTGCACACTACATCACCAGTAATTTGTAAGGTGAGCTGCAGAAGGGTTGGTGTAACTTTGTGAAAGAGCCCTGTAATTGGTTTTTGTGATAGTGCAACTCAGAAACTATTGGTCCTAGGGAAAAATGAATATGTCGTGCTTTTTTGGGAAATTTAATGCAGTTTAATTTTGTGCTGGGGAACATTTTTGCTACATCTTTAGTTTTCAAGCTATCAAAGAAAGACATAAAATGTTACCTTTAAACGCCTCCATCCCACCCCAAAGCTCATTCTCACACCCTCACACCGTACCAGTCAGGATTTTTAGTATGTTGTTTATTGGACTTGCCTCTACCACTTCCTTCAGTGACTGGACTAATTAGAAATGTGCATTCACCATCACTGTAAAAGGTAAATACCCAAATGTTATTGAGCAAGATGATGGTGAGCATTTACAGTGATTGCCATGCCGTGGTACTGACATATTATGCTTGTATTGGACCCACTATCACAGAAGCATAGTACCAAAATCTCCAAAGAGGTTACGGGAGGCTGCCAAGACGAACTGTCGTGGGAAACTGGACGAGGGGCAAATTTTGCTTCACGACAATCCTCGTGCTCATTCTGCTCAGGACTCAAGTCACACATGCTGGCTATAAAATTTTGCCACATTCCTATTTCCTCCTGACACTTTATCCTCTTTCCTCGGAAGAAGAGACCATTGTGCGGCAAGTATTTTCAGAACAGTTTTTGAGGTGAAACATTTCCCGATTTCTCGATTTTATTGAGGTGTTAATTAAAACTTCATTACTATCCCTCATACACTTTATTGATATTTTGGATGACGCCATGACTATGAAGCAGGTGCATATGAATGTAGGTGTCTAAATATTTTTGCTGCTTTATGCTGCTTGCATTCAGTAACATGTTGGCACAAGTGATTGATTTAAAATATATTTGAATTGTGCTCCTGCCAGTATTGCAAAAGTTAACAACATAAATTATTAATAGTGACTTTGAGCCATGTGGCAACTTCCTGATAACAAACAAGAGGGTGAAGTTCCTTGCATTCTTGTCCTTTCCTTCCACATTTCATGCCCCTTGAGCTTTGGAAGCACTTTACTGGGTCAGCTCTGGTCATGTCCGCATTTAGATTCCTGTCTTCCCCATTTTTTGAATTTTCATTGCTCTGTTTGGTAACATATTCATTACATAATTTTCATTGCTAATCTCCTAAGATTGTTCCCCAGTATCCCATTGCTGTCTGACTTGATGATTGGCAACCTGGTGAGATTCATCTAATTCATCTGCTAGAGAATTGTGAAGAGTTTCTGGGAATGACTGTCGTAGTTCCGCAAGTTAGTTGGCAGTCGGCTCCAAGCTTAGCTCAACATTTCTATCTTCATGCTGTTTTTGTGGTTTTTGGTCTGGTTTGATGCAACTCCCCATGCTAGCCTATATACAAACCTCCTTCTTCTCTGCATAGCTATTGCAACTTACATTCATTTGAACATGCTTACTGTAGTCGAGGCTTGGTCTCCCTCTATTATGTTTACAATGCCACACTTCCCTCCATTGCTAGACTGACAATTCCTGGATGCCTGAGAACTTGTTCTATCAATCAATACCTTCTTTTAGTCAAGTTGTGCCTCATATTTGTTTCCTCCCCAACTCAATTCAACACCTCCTCATCAGTTATTTGATCTACAAATGTAATCTTCAGCATTCCTCTGAAGTGCTACATTTCAAATCTTCTAGTCTCTTCTTGTATGAACTGTTTATCATCCACATTTCACTTCCATACCAGGCTGCATAAAGAATTTCCAACACTTAAATCTGAATTTGGCTTTAAGAAATTTCTCTTTTCAGAGATGCTTTTCTTGTTACTGCCAGTCTGAGTTTTACACTCTCTCCACTTCGACCATTGTCAGTTTCTTTGCTGCCAAAATAGCAAAGCCAGTCTACTAATTTAGTGTCTCAATTCCTAATCTAATTCCTTCAGCATAATCTGATTTTACCACATTCCTTTACCATTTTTACTTTTGCTTATATTAATCTTAATACAAATTTTCAAGACATTGCCCAGTCTGTTCAACTGCACTTCAGGGTTCTTTGTTGATTTTAACACAATTACTATATCATTAACAACCCTCAAAGTTTCTTTTTTTCCCAAGAATTTTAATTCCCTTTCTAAATGTCTCTTTGGGTTTCCATTATTGCTTGCTCAATAGACAGACTAAATGTTGGCAATAGGCTACAACCCTGTCTCACATATTTCTCAACTGCTGCTTACCTTTCATGCCCCTTGTATTTTATCTCCGCTCTCTTGAGAATTAGAAAGTGTATTCCAGTTAACAATGACGAAAATTTTCTCTAAATGCCATAAACATAGGTTTACCTAAGTCCTAGTGTCAGTACTGCTTTGTATGTTCCAAGTTTTTTTTTTTTGAGTTATCAGTCTTGTGACTGGTTTGATGCGGCCCACTGCAAATTCCTCTCCTGTACCAACATTTTCATCTCAGAATAGCACATACAACATTAATCCTCAATTATTTGCTGTATGTATTCCAGTCTCTGACTTCCTTTACAGTTTTTGCCCTCCTACATTTATTCTAAAATCAAAACTGATCTTATATGAATTTCAATTCTATCAGTATTTCCATTCTTCTGTAAATAATGTGCGTTAATATTTTGCAAGCAGTACTTATAAAACAGATGGTTCTGAAATTGTCCTGTCCTGTCCTTTTCTGTCCACAACAGTCACGTGAAATTGGAATTATTACACTCTTCATGTCTGAGAGTACTTCACATGTCTCATGTACAAGTATCGTGAGATCCAGCCCAATATAGTGTGTTGCTGACAAGGGACACTACTTTAATGACATAGTATCACAAATATGTGGGCCTGAGTAATGTGCTGTTAATTATTGAGTCAAGACCACACTTTCTATGTGATTCAAAGCAAAGCGACTAGTGTACCATGCACAAGGAATTATGCACACTCGTAAACTTCTCCAATTAATCTAAATAAGTCAAGAAAATTAGAGTAGTGAAATTCTATAGCACAGCTGGTGGCTGATATCGATTCTCTCACATGTAGCCATACCTTTGACTGGATAGAAATTGGCCTCTAATGTTATTAGTATGTTGCATGGTGGGTGGGTATGGGACGGATCTTCCACGTGTCATCCACTCAAATGACTCAAAGGAGCAGGATTGAGAGTAGGGCCAGTATAAATACAATGCACAGATGGAGGGGCAGCGAGAATAACACTGTGAGGGGCAAAGGTATGTTTTTGGGTAGGATAACCACTATCAAAATGTTGCATGTTAAAGGGAGTACAGCTTAATTTGTATGTGAAAGGGGCAGCTGTAGCTGTAGCAGAGCACAATATAGTCAAAATATTCTTAGCAACCACGTTGTTTTTGGGTTCTTTGATTTTCACAATTGTCAGCCATTACACTTAGGTAAGTCCACTCACAACAAATTTCTTCCCAAATTCTTCTATGTGTATACATGTTTAGTTGCTCTCCTCAGCTCTGTACATTTATAAAAAAGAATTAGCAGTTTCATCATCATTCTAATATCTCTCAAATGTTCTGACCTGCTACTTCCTTTTATATCGAAGAGGATTCATGTTAATTTAACCTCACCATTTTTCAATAAAAGTAATAGTATCCAAAGTGAGAAAGTACTCGAACAATAAAATTACAGTGGTAATATAGGGTATAGTATTTCAGGACAGAAAAAAACCACATTATTATCATTAATAATATTATGGATAAATGTGAGCAAAAACACAACTCTACAGCGAAGGTATTGCAAATTATTTGCTGAGAAATGCTGGTGCTACCTGAGATAAAATTGCCTGTTGTTGGACAGTTGATCCTGACTGAGCCACTTTTATGGTATTAGCAAGTGCAGAAGACAAGGTTGAAGCTACACTCACTTGAGGCCTTCCACAAGAGTCAATAGTAACATTTGGTACTGAACTCCGGACATTTGGTGCTGCCACAACCTGAAATTTCAAAAAGAAAAAGATAAAAATGTAGGGAATTAAAAATCCTATCACAGTATAAATACTGTCTCTTCCAATGTCACAAAACCTCTGAGTTTTGTGCAGCAAACTTAGACATTACCTCACAGAGTACAGTACAAATATCACCTATTGTCAGGACTTCAATTTTTGGCTTCTAGACCCTACAGAAAAGCTGGGTGTCAGAGGATGGAGATGGAAACCATAGACTGGATAGAATGGCAGGATATTGTGATGCAGGCCAAGGCTCTCCAAGGGCTTCAGAACCGAGGAGTAGTAGTAGTAGTAGTAGTAGTAGAATCTACAGTATTTTGCATCCTTGATGACGTAACAGACATTTTTAAAAATTTGGTGAGAGTATTCTCAGCAGCTCATTGCACCATAAGCTGTTATCAAACAAGAAATCCATAGTCATAAAAAATTATAGAGTATATGCTGGTATAATCAGTTTGAAGGACAAGCCTGAGTAATAAGGTTAGTAACAACATGGACATTGCTGTGGTGAGGTGACTTGCATGCCTTAAAGACAATAGCTGAATCGTAGGATACACTAAGAATTAGTAAAGTGAATTAGCAGGAAGATTTCTGGTAAGGTGAGTATGGGGATATCAACACTACACCAAATAGGGGTAAATCACTATGAACTGCAAAGACAAAAACCCATGTATATATGCCTTATGGCTCCACAGATGAAGAGATTGAAAAACATGTACAATGAGATAAAATAAAATTATTCAGTACATTTAGAGGAGACAAAATTTTAATTGTGATAGGAAGAGAAGGAAGGCAACAGAACATGGACTGGGGAAAAGGGGTACAGTTTTGTGCACAGCACAATTTAATCCTGAAATGAGTGTATATGTGGAAGTGTCATGGAGACATCAGAAGGTTTCAGATAATTTTATAATGGTATGATAGCGATTTAGAAGCCAAGCTTTAAGTCATCATACATTGCCATATGTGGACTTGAAGCAATAATTCATTCATTATGAAATGCAAATCAGAGGTGAAGAAATTATAGGAAGGTAAGAAATTAAGGAGATGGGGTATGGATAAGTTGAAACAACCAAAGGTCATTGAGAATTTTAAAGGAAGCATTAGGCTATAACAGTCTGAACCAGGTGAAAAAATATAATACAAGATGAATGGGTGTCTTTGAGAAATGAAATATTGAAGGCAGCACAGAAAAAAATAGACAGAAAGACAAGGAATCCTTGAAATACACATGAGATATTAAATTTAATTGATGAAAGAAGAAAATATAAAAATTCAACAGGCTAAATGAAACACAGTTATTCAAAAAGTGAGGCTGAGAGAAAATACAAATTTGCTAAGCAGGAAGGAATAGAGGAGAAATGCAAAGTTGTAAAAGCATGTATGACTAAGGAAAGGATAGGTGTTGTAAATACAAAAACCAAGAAAAACTTTGGAGATAAGAGTAACAGGTGTATTAAATTTAGAGTTCAGATGCTGAGCCAATATTAACCAAAGAAGGGAGACTGAAAAGTGGAAGAAATACATAGAAGGACTACATAAATGAAACAAACAAGACAGTATAATGGAAAGGGACTCGAACCCAGATTTCCTGCTAATTGCGAGCGGCTGCCTTACCATTTGGCTATCCATGCACAACCCACAGCCAGACCCAAAATTCCATATGTCGTCCACCATGCATCTATGACCTGTACTCATACATCCATTATGTATATTCCCATACAGGTCAAACACAGTGCCTGTTCCTCTGGATGTGCATGCATGTCAAAAGGAACTTTGTATCATAATCATAATAACACAGGCACTGCAATATTGTATCGGCAGCTTCAAATGTCAAGATTTCAACATTAAATTGCTGAGGCACTCATAAAGTCCCTAAATTTACCACCTAGTAGGAAAGCTGTCATGCTCAAAATATTCTTAGAATGGAGAGCTGGATGAAACCTAAAATAGAAAGCTCTGAAATATTTAAGAAGACATGGAATGTATATCCAAGGGCAGGTTAGATATCATAAGAAGGGAAGTGTTCATTGCAGTTGATAGAAATATTATGTCACTCGAGATCGAAAATGAGTCCAGCTGCAAAGTTTCCCGGACATGAGTAATTGTTACTTTTTTTGTGTCTCACCACAAATTTCTCTCCCTCTGAGTAGCAGTTGTACACAATGTCTTCAATTATTTGTTGCAGTTATTCCAATATCTGTCTTCCCCTACAGTTTTTATCCTCTACATCTCTTGTCTTATCATCCTGTTCCTTCTTTCTGTCAGTGTTTTCTAGGTTCCTTTCTTCACAGGTTCTGTGGGGAAGTCTTCATACCTTATCATATCAGTTCACCTAATTTTCAACATTTTCTAAAGCCTCATATCACAAATGCTTTGTTCTATTCTTTTCCAGTTTTCCCACAGTCCATGAGTTACTGCCATACAATGCTGTGCTCCAAAATAACATTCTCAGAAATGCAGAATTCTTCCTCATATGATACTAAAACTTACAATGGAAAGCCCATGATGCTACTACGTTTGATATTAGTAGACCCTGCTTTTTGGATAGGAATGCCTTCTTTGCCATTGCTACTCTTGTTTTTTTTTTGTGTCCTCCTTGCATCCATCATTGTTATTTTGGTTCCAAGGTAGCAGAATCCCTTAATTTTGTCTGCTTCATGCTTGCCAATTTTGATGTTAAATTTATCGCTAATCTCAGTTTCCTACTTCTCATTGCTTTTATCTTTCCTAGATTTACTCTCAATCCATATTCTATACTCAATAGGCTGTTCATCCAAAAGGTCCAGTAATTCTTATCACTCCTTTCCCTATGGCTGAATCCCATTTTTCTCAGAATTTTGAAAATCTTGCACCCTACAAATGCTGTTTCTACGTCAACAAACACTTTGAGGGTGTCTTGATTTTACTTAAATATTGCTTCGATTATAATCACTACATCTTTTCCTTTCCGAAAGCCAAACTGACCATCATTTAACAGATCCTCAGTTTTCTTTTCCATTCTTCTGCATATTACTCTTGTCAGCAATTTGGAAGCATGAACTGTTAAGCTGATTGTGTGATAGTTCTTGCATGTATCTGTCCTTGATATCTTCGGGATTGCGTGGATGATATTTGTCCAAAGTCTGATGATATATCTCCAGTCTCAAACATTCTACACTTTAACTTGAATAATCATTGGGTTACCACTTCATAAAATGATTTTAAAAATTCCGAAAGAAAATTACCTATTATTTCTTTCCCTTTTTTCTGCAACCATTTCACACTGGCTTCCACAAACTTCCTATTTGTTGTATTTCTAAGTGCCTTTCCCTGAACATTTTTGCAATTCATTCTTTTCTGGGTCAACTGAAGTATTTCTTCTGTAAGCCAAGATTTCTTCACTGATCTAGATGAACTCAAATTAATCACTGGATATTTTTACCACCCACTTGATTCCACCGTAACAGTTGCAGAATGATTCAAAGGAAGTCTATGCTCCATAGGGCAGAAGTACCCTTGCAATAAAGTATTAGCTGGTTACTTTAATCTTCTGAGTATAGACTGGGATGTTTATGGATTTGTTGAGGTGGTATGAACAGTCATATTGCAAAGAAGTTCTGAATGCTCTCTCTGTTAACTGTCTTGAACAACTCATGTGACAATCCACATGCATTAAAATATTTTAAGCCTTGTAGTTACAAATAGACCTGATCTTACTGACAGTGTCAGTATAAGGGCAGACACTGGTGATCATGGAGTCATCATAGTCACATTGCTTGCTAAAGTTAATAAATCCATCAAGAATGCTAGGAGGGTTTTTATGCTGGACAAAGCAGATAAACAGTTGTTAGCATCCTACTTAAACAATGAATGGATGTCATTTAGTTTCCATATGACATATGACATACATAGATGAATTTTGCACAAAGTTTTAACTGATTACAAATCGTACTCTGGAGCAATGTGCTGAGTAAGTGTATTAAGGATGGAAAAGACTCACTGTCGCTTAATAACAAAATGTGGAACTTGACGCATTCTTGGTTCAAAAAAGAACACAGAGCTGTCAATAGGCAAAAGAAAAATCTCCTACGCAAAACTGATAAGCCAGTCGAAGGGTTCTATTCAATCACTCAAAGACCTGTCTGTTGTGGCAGTAGAAAATAGGAAAAGAATAGGCGATGTTTTAAATTTTGGTTTTAAAAATTCATTTACACACACACACACACACACACACACACACACACACACACACACACACATATATGACCACAGCCTCTGGCTGGCAAGGCCAGTGGATGATGGGAGAAGCAATCTGCGTGATGGAGGTAAGGAGACAGTTAGGGTGGGGAAGGGGAGGCATAGCAGGGTAGGGGCGGGACACAGTGAAGTGCTGCTTGTGGGAGCATACAGGGATGAGGTGGAGAGAGGATAGGGCAGCTACGTACAGTTTGGAGATTAGATGGAGAGTAACCCACGGGGTTGGGGTGCTGCGGAAAAGGAGAGAATTAAAAAAAAGACGCAGGTGCATTGGTGGAATAGAGGGCCGTGTGCAGTGGTGGAGTAGAGACAGGGGAGGAGATAGGTGGGTGCAGGACAATGACTAATGAAAGTTGAAGCCAGGAGGTACAGGAATACAGGATATGCCACATGGAGAGTTCCCACCTGCGCAATTCTGAAAAGCTGGTGTTTGGATATAAGGAAAGCAAATTGTTGACTTCGGTTAATTGGGAGAATTCCAAGAAAGTGTAGCTCATCTGTAAAGGAGGCTGCGTACAGAACACTTGTACAATTCACTCTTGAACACTCTTGAGTGTTTGAGTTCACCACCAATTAGGATGAAATTAACACATTCAGAGACCTGGTAAATTCGATCAGTATGTGAGTATTATGGAAATCTTCTGCGAACTCAAATGGCAATCCCTGGAGGGTAGATTACATTATTTTCATGAAACACTATTAAGAAAGTTTAGAGAAATGCAATTTTTAACAGACTCCAGGACAATCGTACTGCCTCCAACACACACCTTGACTTGCAGGACCAAGAATACAAGACATGAGAAACCAGGGCTCGTATGGAAGCTTATAGACAGTCATTTTTCCCTCATTCCATTTGCATGCAGAACAGGAAATAAAATAACTACCACTCGTACCAGGTACCCTTTACCACCCACCATATGGTGACTTGCAGAGTATGAATATAGATGTATATTTCCTAGAAGCTTTCATACTTGAATAAAGCAGATGTGGTTTTTATCTGTTGAATATTATTCAACACTTATGGGGTATAATTCAGAGAGATGATTCAACTCAAGAACAACACATTCATTTTATTTAGTGACCAAATATTCACCTGTATTTGCTTCAATGTCTGCTGGTTGCCTGCAACAGGGAGCATACGTGTGTGCAATGTAGCACCGGACACTTGTGTACCCTTTGCAAGGGAATAAACTTGGCTTCCAGACACCTGGGTGGCTAATGTCTGTGCTCCAGATGCCTGCAGAATACAACATATAATTTTTACTACAGAAATCTTCAATATTTCAGGAAGAAATAAAGTTCTGAGAATATACTTAACACTTATTAAATGGAACTAGACTTTTTAAACAAATCTGCAATCTTTAGTGGAATAGTGCAAGACAAACACTGAAAATTCTGCAGGTCATGGGAAGCAAAAATCCAAATTGATAATGACACACAAAAGGAAGGACTGAAGGATTTTTTGTACTTGTAGGTGACTAACTAGTAAACTAACTTCCTTCTCATTTTTTTAATGGTAATATGTGGCCTATCTCCAATGAAGAAATGTTTTTTTTGTGAAAGTCTGATTATGCTTGCCCAGTAATACCTAGTTATAATAGCCAAACCAATGTTTAATATGATGGGATATGTGCATCATTCTAATTTGGTTTTCCTATTCTGAGACCAGATCAACACATCACGCAGTTTATGAAACAACATTATAGAGTTATTCCTAAAAAATAAGGTGAACAAGTCATTGTTGACTTTTTTTTTTTTTTTTTTTTTTTTTGGGGGGGGGGGGGGGGTGGTGTAGTTGACAGTTCTGTTTTACACAACTCAAAAACTTGAAAATGGATAACCAGTAAACAAACAAAAATCATTAGTGCACTGAAATAAAATCATCAGTTTTATTTCCAAAATAGAAATACAGCTCACAGGCCCGCTTAGAGAGACCACCTGGGTTGGCTCCCTGGTGTGCTTTGGTGAGCCCCCAAAGAAACAGCATCATTTAAGTGATCGTGAAGAATGTTGGACCTATTCTGTGTCCTGTATCACGGTTTTCCAGTCAATGTGATCAATGCTACACATGACCTGTACTTCATTGTATCTTATGTTTTTATAGAGTACTGCACTCCATAAATCATTTGTTCCCTGCTACCCCAGTTTACTTGCTGCCTTGGCACCAACCAGACTGTGAACTATTGTTGGTCTCACACAGCTATTTACAATCAAGTTTAATTCCCTATGATGCAGAATCCACAGGAGCAGTATTCCTGGACATAGAGAAAGCATTCGGCCGCGTCTGGCACGATGGCCTAATATTCAAACTAGATCACATAGGGTGCCCAGAACATAGCATAAAGATCATTGACTCATTTCTTGCGGAGCGTCACTTCTTCGTAAGAAATGGGACAGGATCGAGCCAGATGCGACCGATTGCGGCCGGAGTTCCGCAAGGTTCGGTTTTAGGTCCCGTCCTATACTCCATTTACACGAACGACATACCGAAGCAGGTCGGCGGAGAGATCGCTCTCTACGCCGATGACACTGCCATCTACAGGAGTAGCCGCAACCTTGACTTCGTACGACGAAAGCTGCAAGCCCACCTCGACTCCATAACGCAGTGGTGCAATTTATGGAAAATTAAAATCAATCCGAGTAAAACCCAGGCCATATACTTCACAACCAGGCTAAAACTCCCAGACCAACAACTAACAATTGGTGGTCGGGACCTAGCCTGGTGAAATTGTATTACCTACCTCGGGATGGAGATTGACAACCACCTCACATGGAGACAACACATAAAGAAAGCGGCAAACAAGGGGTGCGCACTCCTGTCCCAACTATACCCTCTTCTGAAGGGTGAAGGACTCACCTTGAAATGCAAAATGCTTCTCTGGCGCCAACTCATGCTTCCGGTCATCTTGTATGGTTCGGAAGTGTGGTCAATGGTGTCAGACACCTCACTTTCAAGACTACAACGGCTACAAAATAAAACCTTCCGGGTAATCACAGGTGCTGACAGATACGTCCGCAACACACAAATCAGAGATTTCTTGGAACACCCCACCATCTATTCCCTCATAAAGGAAAAATCTGCCAAACTTTATGAGAGGACACAAACATTGCCCCATCACCTCATTCGAAATTTAGGCTGTGAACATCCAGACCTTCAACATAAGAGACCTAAACTAACCCTTACGCGCCACTTTAGGGACATTTAAAACACACAAACACACACACAAAACAAACATTTACTCAAAAACACGCACACAAACCAAACCACCATCTTCATGAACCCCCTAGCGCATTCCTAGAAGTCAGACGGGCACAGCCCAGTGGTACTTCAGTACAAGAGTGCAAACAGAAGGCCTGTCCTATGATGCCCGCTATGCCCAATGATGCTATTTTGTTTCTCAGAGCTCGCACTGATATTCCGTAAAACAAATTCTCTCTGAGTTTCCCAACATATACACCTTACGAAGACATAGATTGTGTTTAACTTTACAATGAATACTTGAAAAGGATCATACAACCAGTTGTGATGTTACAATGAAGTTGCAAGTTCATTAGTATCCTTGGCCTAAGTATTGATAATCATAAAATTATCTTCTTCAGAAGATTCTTTCCAAGATTCTTGCTGTACACTTGCTGTTTACAGCCATGTTCAAGATTTTAAAACAATCTTATCTTCGTTGAAGGGAGTAAAACACACTGGATGCCTTGTTTCTGTAGGAGTCTGCTGATAGTTCCTATTATTGGGCCAGCATATGATAGATCGGCAGTTTTTGGCTTCTCTTCCTCACTGTCAGTTTCAGCCTCTTTCTCAGGTGGTCGTGATTCTGATTGTATCACCCAGTCAACTTTATGATCTGAATAACTACTCCTTCAGAACGTTATTCATAGGAGTTGTAATTCTTTGGCAAGGCTCTTCTTGCCTCAAAGTGTTCGAACTCTATTGAGCAGAGTCATTAGCACCAAATTAATTTGTGGTGAGAGATGATGGCTAGAGGTCTGGACACAGAGGTCAGTGTACAAAGATTTTCTATATACAGTGCAACTCAGGGATCTGTCCATTCTTCTCTTAACTAACACATCTAGGTAAGATAGTGGGTCCTCTTTTTCAGTTTCTATCACGAGTTTTATATTACGAAGAACAGAGTTTAAATGTTATAAGAACTGTCGAAATTTTTTACTCCATGTGGCACATACTACAAATGTGTCATCCATCTACTGATGTTGTTGTTGTGGTCTTCAGTCCTGAGACTGGTTTGATGCAGCTCTCCATGCTACTCTATCCTGTGCAAGCTTTTTCATCTCCCAGTACCTACTGCAACCTACATCCTTCTGAATCTGCTTAGTATATTCATCTCTTGGTCTCCCTCTACGATTTTTACCCTCCACGCTGCCCTCCAATACTAAATTGGTGATCCCTTGATGCCTCAGAACATGTCCTACCAACCGATCCCTTCTTCTGGTCAAGTTGCGCCACAAACTTCTCTTCTCCCCAATCCTATTCAATACTTCCTCATTAGTTATGTGATCTACCCATCTAATCTTCATCTACTGATACGAACAATTTACTTTCAACCTGGTGTGTTCTAGTGCCTTTGCTTCAATGTGTTCCATGTCAGGTTTGCCGTGATAGGTGATAAAGGACTATCCATCGCCATGCCATTGGTTTGTTCATAACAATTTCTGTCAAACAGGAAACAAGGAGATGTCAGAACATGCCTAAAACATTCTGTGACACAAATGTTGAACTCTTCTGCAAGTAATTCCATGGAATAAGACAGGGGAACTCTCATAAAGATGGAGACTATGTTGAAACTGACCTGAATATCTTCATCCTGGAAACGACAGTTGATTGAGGTACTGTACAAAGTCTGCAGGGTTGCAAATGAGGGGTTCGCAATGATGTGCCAACATTATTATGGGTCTCAGGAGGAATTCTTTCATTGGGTACTTGTTTTACAGCCCTTAATAATGTTATGTGGGAAGCCTGACTCAGTGAGAAGAGTCATCATCTCCCTCTCAGTTTTATTCATAGGATTGACATCTATCCGTCTGTATGAAATGTCATTCAAAAGATCAAAAATCTTCTTATTGTAGTCCACTTGTGACACTAGGAAAATGATGATGTTTTTGGTTGAAAAACCTTCAGTTTCCTTGTATCCCGCGGCTTTCTCAATGCTACTCATTGTCCCTTGGAAGATATGGGTTCTTAGCACATTCACCTGTTGTGGCGAACCTATAAATCGGACACTTTTGAAGCAAAGGCACTACAATCCGCTAACATGTTTCTGTTGGTACAAAGGTGACAAATCTGTGGTGAAGCCACATGGAGTTGAAAAGCTACAAGAGTTCCTGGAATATTTAAATTCTCCTCATCGTAATATTAAGGTCACAATAGACCTTGAAAAAGAGATAAATTGAACTTGAATAAACTGCAGACAGCTACTGTGCAAAGATTTACTAATGACCAGTTTCACTGTGTTAAAGCAGCATCTCCAGGTAGATAGTAGTGTCACGTAGATAAGGGCCCCCAGCATTCTTTGTCATATAATCCAATCCCATGAAGAGGGGAAGATGTGAACAAATAACAAGTGTCAGAGCACTGGGGCAGGGGATGAGGCACCTGCAGGTGGTTACTGGAAAGGTAAAGCTGACAGCCTCCAGTGCTTTTGCACCCATACACATCTCCACAGCTGTCATTCAGCCCTGTTATCTATGATTCGTGGTGCACCACAGTTGGCTCAGTGCTTTTGGATAGTGCCATTCAGTCAGGCATTTTTTTTTTTAGCTTGAAATGAGTATAAAGGTCTTTCACAACAACAAAAATGCCAATGTCTCCGACATCAACAGAAAAATAGACACACACACACACACACACACACACACACACAGAGAGAGAGAGAGAGAGAGAGAGAGAGAGAGAGAGAGAGAGAGAGAGAGAGCGGTAGTGGTGGTGGAGGAGGGGGGATACGTAGCAAGTGTCATTGCTACTGATGTACAAGAACCAGTTAGACAAGTACACAATAGAAACAAATTAATATTATCTGTATTTACTCCGTGGTGTGCAGTCTCCACTAACAATTTCCTAGGAAGCAAGTGTTTACTGCACAATAGGAGTAATGTAATGAATATTATCTTCATTTACTCTATGGTGTGCAGTCTCCATTAACAAGCTTCTGAGAAAACGGAGACTGCTGCACAATAGGAATAACATAAAGCACAGGGATATAGATAAAAGAAATACTAAATGAAAGGACAATACATGTAGTTTTCCTGGCTACTGTAGCAGAATGTTATCACAAAACCCAAAGATATTCTGGTCATATAAAAAGGCCACGAGTGACATCAAAGTTAGTGTACAGACACTTATGGAAGACTGAGGAACCCAAATTAAACATAGCAAAGCAAATGCAGAAATCCTGAACTGCAGCTTTGAATGTTCCTTTGCAGCAGAAGACAGAAGAGTGCTGTGCCCCAATTTAATTCTCACGCTACTGCAAAAATAATAATAACACGTATTATTGACACAGCGGTTGAGAAAGGAAATTGAACAATGTGCAAGGACCCATTCATATAGAGAATTTTCAACAGACTGTCTTCTAAATCATAAGATACCACAGATTTCTCAAAAAACCCCGAGATTAGCTGTTAGAAGAATGCACAGGTAAGATCCATCTACAATAAAGGGAGCAGAAGGGATCCACAGAAACATTGTCAAATAACACATTCATCTATTGCACAATCTTAGAATATATTTTGAGCTCAAACGTAATGCAGCACCTCAAATGAATGATCTTCTTTATACTACCCAGCTTGGATTCTGAAAATATAGCCATATGAAGCCCAACTCACACATTTATCACAACACTTTTACGTGGATCAAGCAATAAGGAAAATGCAGTACGTCTTGACATGTAAAATTTGACTCAATACCACACACTGATGCTTATCAAAAAATGTATGATCATATTTGGCATCAACCAAAATTTGTGACTCAATTGTGCATGCTTAGGTATGCAATTTATTTACAGATGTAGAAATAACTTCAGGCATGTTGGGACCCTTGCTGTTCATGATGTATGTAAATGATCTTGTCAACAATATCATTAATGATCTCAGACTTTTTTTGCTGATGATGCAGTTATCTATAATATAATATCTGAAAAAGTTCCACAAAAATTGAGTCTGATTTTAAAAAGATTTCAAAGTTATGCAGTGATTGACGACTTGCTTTAAATGTTCAAAAGTATAAAACTGTACACTTTACAAACCACAAAAATGTAGTATGTTGTGAGTACATGAGCCACAATTAGAATCGTCCAACTCGTACAAATTTTTGGGTGTAGCATTGTGTGGATATGTAATTGTATGATCATATTGGCGTAGTCGAATATAAAGGAGGTGGCAGGTTTGGTACATTGGTAGGATACTGGTAAAATGCAGTCCGTCTACAGATTGCTTACAAAACACTCTTGTGACCCTTCTAGAATACTGCTGAAGTGTGTGGAACCTATATCAGATAGGTATAGCAGTGGATATAGAAAGCACTAGTCTGAATAGTCAATCATGTTAATACGCCGCTTCCAGGATGCGATGGCATGCTCGCTCCGGATGGAATCTGCTTGGTGTACTGACAGCCAGCCAGCCTGAATGTGGTTTTTAGGTGGTTTTCCACATCCAACTAGGTGAATACCAAGCTGGTACCTAAGTCTTGTCTCAGATACACGATTTGCAAACATTTAGAAAACTTTTGCTCACTTCCACATGAATATTATTAAACACAGACAGTAAAGGGTGCACACATTCAGCCCCAGGGGAGTAAGGTGTGGCAATAGGAAGGACATCTGGCCACGCCTTAACTAACCATGCCAAATCCTTAATCAACCATGTCAACCCTGTGGAGGTGAGGGACAAAGACACAATAAAAAGAGGATGAGTTGCTATTGAAAGCACACACACTAACAGTTAAAGCATATATGAATTGTAGCTGTGTTCAGGACTCAAGATAATGCAAATTTTTGTTGTAATACTCTGTAGAATTATGTTTTGAAGAGAGCTTTTGTATAAATTACAACATCAAGATCTGTTGTCATTATTACGAAGGCCTTCCTTTATAAACCATATGTTCAGTGGACACAAAACAACTTATTTTAGTAAACTAAACTCATGCTCATAAATTAAGGATAATGCTGATACATGGTGAAACAATGCTCTGATGGGTGGTTTGCGGGTTTAAATCACCTCGGGGTATTACCATGAGGTGCATTTGACGCGCGGTCGTCGCATGGTGGTGCTGGCAGCAGTCCACATATGCAGAGGTGCTTTGGTGCATGTCAGAGTACGGTGCAGCGAGTAAGTGTGCAGACACTTTCAGAATGCTAATGGTGACAGTGTGCAGGAAATGGCTCAAAAAACACATATTGATGATGTTATGAGGGGTATAATACTAGGGCGACTGGAGGCTGGTCAAACACAGCAGGTCGTAGCACAGGCCCTCCGTGTGCCACTAAGTGTGATCTCAAGATTATGACAACGATTCCAGCAGACAGGAAACGTGTCCAGGTGCTACAGTACGGGACATCCACAGTGTACAACACCACAAGAAGACCGATATCTCACCATCAGTGCTCGGAGACGGCCGAGTACTGCAGGTAGCCTTGCTCGGGATGTTACCACAGCCGTTGTAACAGTTGTCTCCAGACACACAGTCTACAGACGACTGAACACACGTGGTTTATTCACCCGGAGACCAGCAAGGTGCATTCCACAGACCCCTGGTCACAGGAGAGCCAGTAAAGCCTGGTGTCGGGAACACAGTATATGGTCATTGGAATGGTTATGTTCACGGACGAGTCCAGGTATAGTCTGAACAGTGATTCTTGCTGGATTTTCATCTGGCATGAACCAGGAACCAGATACCAACCCCTTAATGTCCTTGAAAGGGACCTGTATGGAGGTCATGGTTTGATGGTGTGGTGTGGGATTATGATTGGTGCAAGTACACCCCTGCATGTCTTTGACAGAGGAACTGTAACAGGTCAGGTGTATCGGGATGTCATTTTGCACCAGTGGGTGCCACCTTCTTCCAGATGATAACGCACAGTCCCACCTAGCTGCCATCATGAAGGAGTACATTGAAACAGAAGATATCAGGCAAATGGAGTGGCCTGTCTGTTCTCCAGACCTAAACCCCATGGAGCACGTCTGGGATGCTCTCGGTCGACCTATTGCTGCATGTCTTCAAACCCCTAGGACATTTCAGGAACTCTGACAGGCACTAGTACAAGAATGGGAGGCTATACCTCAGCAGTTCCTCGACCACCTGATCCAGAGTATGCCAACACGTTGTGGGGCCTGTGTACATGTGCATGGTGATCATATCCCATATTGATGTCGGGGTACATGTGCAGCAACCAGTGGCATTTTGTAGCACAGGTGTTTCGGGATGGTTTTCTCAACTTATCACCAATACCGTGGACTTACAGATCTGTGTCGTGTGTATTCCCTATGTGCCCTATTAGCGCCAGCATATTCTGCAATGATCCTTAATTTATAAGCATGAGTGTAGGATGAGGAGGAATGAAATGCTGATAGTAAAAATCCATCTATTATAATTTTCCTGCAATCAATGTGGATTTTAAAAGAAGTGTTCTAGTGACAAGATCTACAATTGTCAGTGATCATAATGTCAGCATCAAGGGTCAGTTTAAGAGTCAAACGACAAGAGTTGCCACGAGCTAAGAGAGGCACAAGAAGTAGCAAAGTCAGGGTGTATACGACCCGGGAGATCCGGGAAAAACCCAGGAATTTTTCATTGTTTAGTTAGCAGTTAAAATTTTTGTGATTTTGACTGGTAAGAACCAATACTCTAATGAAGGATATTACTGTATCCCACTTCTGCAGAATAATACTGCAGCAACAAAACATGAACGAGAGAGAGAAAAACGAAAATAAAACTTAAGTCGCAAAGGAAATGCGCCATATACAACAACAAAACACAGTGATCATACAAGCTTCTGCCAACCAAAGTGTGTCAAAAGCTTTAGGAAGAATATGCAGTGCTTCCTAACAACAAATTGCCTCCGATGAGCGTGACGTCACAGCTGTTTTTACGTTAGATTCATTTGAGCAGTTGCGGGCGGGCTCTTGCGCATGCGCATTTGAGTCGCATCTGAGTAGTACCTTCTCCTGCTTCTGGCTACAGAAGTGTGGCTGTGTGCCACTATCTAGTATTGTCCCAGTTCGGATATATTGTAGATCCGGGGCTGATGCACAGAGCAGTCTGAGTTGTAGTGGGGAGGTGGGTAGTCTCCATGTGACCTGTGTTTACGTTTAGTAATTTGTGCTGTTTCCCCTTCGTTTATTGCTCTCATATGAAATGAAAAAAAAAAAAAAAAAAAACAAATTTCTGTGGCCGGGAGCTACCAAATGAATTAAAATATGTTCGCATAATTACGGAAGGCTAAACTATATTGTTAGTTTCAGGTTTTATTTCCACCTTTCTGACAGTTAAGCATTAATCACCTTGCAGAACAATGAAGTTATTTTTGTCGGTTTGCTAAAGAGATTTGGCTTTTATTAGTCTTTTGTGATGAGGCAGTCAATTTATTTGAAACGAAGTGTTTAATTTCACACTGTTGGATAGTTTCAATTGTTCGCTGCATTTCAAGTGCATGTTTTCCATCTTATAGCTCGTATGGCATTATGCCATAGTAAAGAAGCAAACATGAGATAATGCAGTACTGGTACTCAAGTAAATTAACATCCGAATCTGGACATACGATTGTGCACTTTAAGGCGAATTATGCATTTTAGTATGGTTCATGAAATTCCGATGCTCTTGAAGTATCCTTTGGTGTCTTGTTTCTTTTATGACATAATGCAAGATCTTTTAATGTTTTACACGTTCGAAATGCGGGCTTCCTGCATCATCGTAGCTGCGCAGGCACAGTGACGCCTGTTATTTGGCGCTCTCTGGCAACTGCTGAAACGAACCAATTTCTAACAGGTCACGGGAAAATATTGCGAATGGTGGTTTGAAAAGTATTACTTTCAAAGTAAATTTCCTTTTACACAAGATGAATTATGTGCGAGAATGTACAATGAATTTCTTTAATCACAGAGTGTTTGACTCTCATTTAAAAATCAACTCATTGAGGACGACCATCTAGAAGAATTTCGAGCCCAGAAGATCAGACATTTACGTCGTTATTAAATATTTTACTGGCACATTTTTGTGACGTATCTTATAGTGTAACACGTGCAAAAAGATCAGCATTATATGTGGAACCTTAGCTTCTCTTGCAGCTTATTAATCTTCGTGACCAATATTATTTGTGAAAGCTTTGTTTTTCTTGTAGCAACAGTATGTATATTAATTTAAACCATTAACTTTTCTTTTTGTATGTTTACGCTACTTAAGAGTGATCTTGCTATTGGTTGACTACATCACGTGTCCTATGCTGTCATCAGCTGGCGAGATCACGTGACATGAGCTATGACTTGTTTTGGTGGAATTCGAATTTATACCTCCGTAACACGAAAAAATGCAGCGTACATGTTGCTGCACATTAAAGATCTTTCCAAAACGTGATAGTCAGTCAGCTGGTACTTTAACAATGTGTGAGCCAGTTGGTCCTTCCTGCAATATAAAATGAAAATTTGAAAGTTTTAAATAAATTGGTAAGGAGGTCATAACCCTATCAAACAGGTGAAAAATTAATATCGTGTTCCCAACTTAAAAGGGTGAGAACAAGAAAATCCAGAAGTCAGTACTTTCTGATTTTTCTAGAGATGGCTATGCTGTGGTATGTCACACAATATGGATAGATTTTTGTGTAAGTCTGTATTTTTATTCAGTAGGAGGGTGGAATAACTCTAATGAGTCACTAAACTTTTATAAAAGTTCCACAGGGTGTCAAACAGAGATGTATAACTGCAACAACACATTCTTATTTTAATAATTCTCAGCATGACACACAATGTAAGCCAATAATAAAAATTCTCCATTTTGAAACCAATGGTATTGTCATGTGGATTACATCATGCTGGATAATGAAGATACGAGATAATTTAAATTTGACAACATAAATAGAACTGTCCACGACCACCCTAGCCTCAAAACAAATATGTGGCTTGTAAAAATAGCAAAGGTTGAGACTAGTCAGACAGTTATAATAAACAGCAGCTTTGGTATTAAAATGTCTTTTCTTCAGTACCTGAGTGATGCAGGACTTGATATGCTAAAAAATGTTTAGCCTTAAAATTAATTTTTTTGGTACCTTATAGCTTGTACAGCCATGTGTTTATTAAAAAATAGGTTTGAGCTTGTGGGCAATCAAAACAAGAGCTTCAGCTTTATATACAATATTCATGATTTGGAGATGCGGGATTGTGGAAAACTAAAAGCTGCTAGCGTGGCTCTTGACACTGTGTTAACTGGTGGTAAATGTAAATGTCGTGTGACTAGGACCTCCCATTGAGTAGACCGTTCGCCGGGTGCAAGTCTTTCAATTGGATGCCACTTCGGCGACTTGCGTGTCGATGGGGATGAAATGATGATGATTAGGACAACACAACACCCAGTCCCTGAGCGGAGAAACTCTCCGACCCAGCCGGGAATCGAACCCAGGTCCTGAGGATTACTAACCACTCAGTTTCGGGCGGTGGACAACTGGTAGTAATGAATATGAAATCAGTGGGAAGGAACCAAATGATTAAGTGTTGATCTTAGCACCAATTGTTTCCGCTGAAAGATCTCCATGAAGCTCATTAGTCACATAATAGTTACATAATAGAAAGTAATGTTATTGACATTTTTCCCAATACTTCTGTAAGCTTACAAATATTCCTAACTTGTCCTACACCTGTCACTGGCGGTAAAAGGCATTTTTCAAAAGTCAAGTTGATAAAAATACACCTTAAGTCAATACTTTCTGTAGAATGATTGTGCAGACTGTCAACTTTAGCCTTTGAATGAATTAGCTAGTCAATAGTTTCAGATTCTATTTTGAAAGATTAGTATGGAAAATATTCTTGAGTTAGTCCAGTTAGTATCACATCTGTCTGCTACCTGTTTATGTTTAATTTAGCCACTTACATGTTCCATGGGTCATTATTGTGACCTATCGCTATGATATGTTGTAATGACTCCACACACAAACCATATTATTACACCCTGCCCATGTGGGGTTGCTGGTCCCCCACTGGGTGCCTCCCCAAGGGCAGACAGGAGAACGTCCTCCAGAAACGGAGGGTACCAGGGAAATAAAATACCTGGGGCGGACCAAAACCAGCAGGTATGAGGGCCAATGGCTTGGAAGAAAGGCAGAGGAGCCCCCAACCATCAGCTGCTACCTTGCAGTCAGTAGAGGGATCTACAAAGGCTAAGGATGTTACCCTGAAAATGGAATCAGCTACCCGGCGAGCTGTAAGAGGCTACCCCTCAAATGGTTGGGCGGAAGATTAACAATCTTTCCCTGTAAAAATCTCTTGTTGTGGATGCTAACAAAGGAATAAGCTGGACAGTTATTTTGGTGACTAACTCAGCAAACAAAAATAGGATAAGAGATATGTACATAGGAACATGGAATGTGCAGAGCCTATACCAAGCTGGAGCTCTATGGCAGCTGCTCACGCAAGTAAACAATTACGGTATAAAACTATTGGCTCTCCTGGAAATTAAGTGGAAGGGAAGTGACACACTGGCCTCAGTAAATTTCACAATCTTCTATACTGGTGGGAGAATGAATACCTTTGGTTCAGGTTTTGTGGTCGCTAAAGGACTGGAACATGCTGTAATGCGACATCTGTTCGAACCAGTCAGTGAAAGGATGTCCACATTAAGGTTTAGGGGAAAATTTTTCAACTTAACAATTACAAATGTACATGCACCCACAGAGGAGGCAGATGAACAACAGAAGGATGAGTTTTATAGTAAAGTAGAGCAGTTGTATGATCAGGCTCCTCAAGATGATGTTAAGATCTTAATAGGAGACTTGAATACAAAAATAGGAAAAGAAGAGGGTTATCAGCCAACTATTAGAAGACAGAGCCTCCAAGAAGTAACAAATGACAATGGAATTTGGGTTGTAGATTTTGCTATAAGTAAAAACATGACTGTCAGCAGTACATGGTTTCCACACAAAAATATACACAAAGAAATAAAAAATATACACAAAGAAACATGAATGTCACCAGATGGACAAACTAGAAATCATGTAGAGCATATATTGATTGACAGGAGGCATAGATCAGACATGAGCCAACATGGAGCTCACTGCAATTCAGACATCATCTAGTGAGAATTAAGTACAGGCAAAGGATCTCACTATTGAGTAGACAAAAAGGCCACAAACAGAAAAGTTTTGACATTAAGAAACTAAAGTCAAAAGAAGAAATACAGTGGGCATATCAGGCAAAAATAGAAGAGGGGATTAAGATCGATACCGACACATCAAATGGACATATAGAAATAAAGTGGAAACAATGTAAGACTGCAATCCTCGAGGCAGCTGGGGAGATTTTGGGACATGTATGGGCTCAAAGGAAGGCAGAATGGTTTGATGAAGATGTATGAGAAGAACTGAGGAGCGTAACATAGCACGAATGCAATTATTTCAGAGAAGAACTACAGCAAATCTGAATGAATATAATGAGAAGTACCGTGTACCTAAGAGGGTTTACAGAAAGAAGAAAAGAGCACTAGAAAGAAAAAATTGGAAGAAACTGAACAGCTAGGAGAAGAGAAGCAAGTACGTGAAATGTACCAAAAGATAAAGATGGAAAGGCTGGGTTTCAAGCCAGAAAAAATATATGTAGAAATAAAGAAGGGGATTTGATAGGGGAGAGTAATAAAATACTCGACAGATGGGCAGAATACTTCCAAGAGTTACTGAACCCAAAAGTAGAAGGATTAGAATAAGAAGAAGTGGTGGAAATAACTTATTATGGACCAGAGGTCGTAACACCAGAACCCACGCTGGAGGAAGTGATACCAGCCAAAGACCTTAAAAAATAATAGAGCACCTGGAGAAGATCAGATCCAGGTGGAACTTCTCAAATATGGTGGGGAAGTACTGTGGGAAGCAATACATAATGCCCCATACATAAAAAAGGAGATAAATTAAACTGCCAGAATTACCAAGGAATATCCCTGCTAAATACTACATATAAAGTGTTCTCCAAGATCCTAACTAGGAGGCTTATTCCCTATGTGGAAGAGAGAATTGGAGACCATCAGAGTGGCTTTAGAAGAAATAGATCAACAACTGACCAAATATTCACATTACGCATACATCTTGAAAAATGTTATGAACATCAAATAAACACACATCAGCTTTATATCAATTTTAAACAAGCCTATGATATCATCTCAACAACACTGCGGAATGTGATGGAAGAGGCAAGAATACCTAAGAAGCTTGTTAAACTTACTATGATGACCCTCAGTGAAACCAACTGTAAAGTAAAAATACAGGGTGAAATCTCCAGAGAAGAGGAAGTGAAGATGGGACTGAGACATGGTGACAATATCTCCTCACTGCTATTCAACCTTTGCCTAGAAAATGTCATAAGTCAGGCAGAGATAAATAGAGGAGGAAACATTTTTAATCATTCACTGCAGTACCTGACCCACGCAGATAATGTGGCATTACTCGTACGAAATACCGCTGTGCTGGCTGATGCTTATCAACAACTGGAGAGAGGTGCAAGGGAACTTGGCCTGGTAGTCAGTGTCGAATGGATGAAACATGTGGCAATGACCAACCAGTGAAACCTACCATATCTCACTAGCTGACAAGGAGTTTGAAAGGGTGAGAGACTTCAAGTACCTCGGATCAACTATCACAGAGACAAATGACATTGCAGCGAGGCGAAAGTTAGAACAGCAGTAGGCAACAGATGCTACTTTGCCACACTACCCATGCTTAGGAGCTCACTTCTATCATGAAAGTCTGAAATCCTCATTTACAGAACAGTAATAAGACCAGTTGTTATGTATGGTGCAGAGACATGGACAATGACAGTAAATGAGGAAAGGATCCTTAGCATTTGGGAGAGAAAGGTTCTGCCTAAAATATACAGCCCAATATATGACCAAGAAGGTTGGCACATCCGTACGAATGCAGAATTAGAACAACTTTTTGAAGAACCTGACATTGTCACTACCATTAAAATAAGAAGACTGCGACGGGCAGGACGTGTGGTCAGAATGGAGGAAGACGGAACATGTAAGAAGATTTTTAATGGTAAGACTGGAGGCAGACAACAGAAGGGACGTCCCAGAAAGAGATGGATGGATGGAGTTGAAGAAGACATGAAAAAGACGGGTGTCAGAGGATGGAACCGGAAAGCCATGGATTGGATAGAATGGCAGGATATTGTGATGCAGGCCAAGGCCCTCCAAGGGCTTTAGAGCTGGGTAGTAGTAGTAGTAGTCACGCTATGTATGTAACAACCTAACTGGTGCACTGTTTTATTAATTAAATCATTTAACACTGGTTTCAATTTAGAAATTTACTTCTTTTGAAGAGGAAGTTTTATGTACTGCTTTAAATATGATATATAATTATACATACCTTCTGCCATGGCCACTAGATTTAGATTGATTTTTACGTGCCCAAGGAAAAAATTAATTTCTAAAGGTTTGGGATAAATGATATAGTGTTTGTGTGGAAAATGTTCTGGAGTTAGTCCAGTTAGTATCACTTCTGTCTGCTACCTGTTTTATTTTTAATTTACAACTTACGTGTTCCATGGGTTATCATTGTGACCTATCGCTATGATATGTAATGACTCAGTTTTACAGTCTCTCTCTCTCTCTCTCTCTCTCTCTCTCTCTCTCTCTCTCTCTCCCCCTCTCTCTCTCCCCCTCTCTCTCTCCCCCTCTCTCTCTCTCTCTCTCTCTCTCTCTCTCTCTCACACACACACACACACACCATATTATTATACAGTTACAAATTCTTCTATGAAGTAGGAGTTGTTAAACGGATATGATTCAAGTTTGTGTTATAAGTTCTTTACACTACTTGGTAGGTGATAAAAGTACTTTGCAGGAGATTTAATGGGCTGTGAGACTGTTGCCAGTATGCCAAACTGTTTAAAAAGCTCTCTGCAAGAGGTACTACAGTGGGCAACACATATTATCTTTTTTCATGTTACTGCGCAAGAAATATTCTCTCCTTCTATGATGAAATATTCTAGGATATTATAAAAATAGGAATGGAAAGTCAACTTTTCCCTCTCCAAACTGCATTACTTTCTGTAACACGGAAGTTGCAGAGCTCATCATAATACTTCATTTCAACACAACAAATACTGCAACTAACGGAAATGTTTGCTGGTTATAGTGGATGACTGGTTTAATTTGGAAACTGTAATCACGAAAAGGCAACTGTAAGTAATAAAAAATTAAGAACTTTGAATGGGCACTTTATAAACTTTTCCGAACAGATTTCACATTTCCATAACCTAGCTTATGTTTCCACTGTGATTTATTAAGTACAAGGTAAAAAGAGTGCCTTCCTAGAGAGAGAGAGAGAGATAAGGAATGGGTGTAAGACCTGATGTAACAACAAAGTCTAATTTAGCACACTAAAGCTACAATGGAGTTCTATAGGGAAAACAATTCAGTGGGGGAAGATGATATTGTGAGGATAATGTTCACTGACATACTGCCAGTGAATGTGTAATATTAGGCGAAGCACAATAATTTTAAATTTATTATAGGATTATGATCCCCCCCAGCTCTCTCCCTCTCCCTCCCTCCCTCTCTCTCTCTCTCTCTCTCTCTCTCTCTCTCTCTCTCTCTCTCTCTGTGTGTGTGGTTTTTTCCTTCTTCTTCTTTTTTCAAAAAAGGAGCAGGATTACCGGATTAGGAGTATATGGATGATGGATGTCACAGTTAGGAGAGCAGACAATGTAGCATTTCAGGAAAAATACAATAACTCCTGTTAAAAATGAAGATGCATAAGTATTTGATAGAAACTGAAATATATAAACATTTTAAGAACAAATACTGGAAACCACACTTACATGTGTGAATTGTTGAACTGTCTGTGGCTGTACTTGCTTTATGACCTGCTGAATATGCTGCACAGTCATTGTGGATGGTAGAGTTTTCTGTGACTGTACAATTAACTGTGTCGGTACTCCAGCTTTATTGGCCACCTGCTCATGAACAACATAAAATAACTATTTACTTATGAAATAAAGTAACATCATAATGAGATAGCTGGCGAAGTACATAAAATTAATAAATCATGGCCCATGGGTGCATTATACCACTAGCCTCTATGAAAAACAATAAATAACTAAAAGGAACATATTAACAGTATTGAAAGTTCTTATTCTCAGTGCATATCTTTCCACATGTTTTCTTTCTCAACGTTGTTAAGCATGTGCATTACCAGGCCTGATCGGTGTAATCGTATGTCACCTTTGGGTCATCCTATAGCACTGATTGTGACTGCTTTGACTATCCTCCTTCCACCCTGTCTGCTGGATCACAGTTAAACATTACTTAACTAGCGCATTCCTACATTTCACTTCCAACTCCAAATGGATCCATCCCTCCTCTACACATCATTTTATGGCAGTTACTTATTTTTCTGCAGATGTTGATTGCTAATGCAGCCTCGCATCACAGAATAATCCTAAAGTTCCCAATACAGCTTCTTTCTGCGTTTTCATTTCCCTAACCCACAAATTATATCCATAGTTCCCTTTAGAACTGACTAATGCTTTCATCTGTCCATTTTCTGTGTTTTGTTTCACATTTTTTACTTTGTTTTCTCTCTCATCAAACATCAGCTTTTTATACCTTCACTGTTACCCTGTGTTTACCCATCACTAATCAAACCATTTACAATCCTTTCCTCCTCTCTAGTGACATCCCACCCCAAGTGTGCCTTTTGTCTGCATCAGTTCAAAAAAGGACTCCTACATTAAAATCCAGTCCCACGTCCTGTTCCTTAAATGCTGCCAAAGCTATGGGTCATGGAATATTGGTTTCAGCATGGGATCCACAGCAGATTGGAATGATACAGGATACACAGAAGATTCAAAGAGCAGCACATTTTGTTATAAGTTCATTTAGTAAGTACAAAACCATCATGGAGTACTAAATTATTTATAATGGCAGACACCACAAGAGAGATGTTCAGCATCATGGTACTGTCTACTCTTGAAGTTTCCTACAAGAGTCAACAAATACATTGCTGCCTCCTATGCATACCTCAGGAAAAGACCATCAGAATAAAATTAGAGACATTTGAGCTCACACAGAGACTTACCAGCACTTGTTCTTCCTGCGAATTACATACGACTGGAACAGGAAAAGGTGGACGTGACAGTGGTACACTAAGTACCCTCCACCACACACCGTAAGGTGGCTTGCAGGGTATAGATCCTGATTTAGATCTCTATGACACACCCATTATCAACCCCTTGCATGTGGCTCATATCCCTGTTAAAAAATCAGGCGCAGGACCTGTCCAATTCATTGACCCAGCATACCCTAGTCCAGTCCAAATTACAGGTTTATCCTATCCGACCAGAAGCAGGGCCACCTATGAACTCGTACAAGTCATATAACAGCTCTGCTGCAATTTCTGCACAGCATTCTGCGTGGGCATGACCACCAACCATCCACCCAAATGAACTGTCACTGTCGAACTGTAGCCACCCAGTGGTGTACCACGGTGCCAAGCATATTATGTTCAATTTCAATGGCTCCTTCATACTGCATCCTTGCCCCTCAGCACCAGCTTTCATGAACTTAAATTTCCTCATCCACACACACTTTTCCCCAAGAGTCTCTCTTTCCTACGTCCCTCGGTTCTGTCGTCCCCTCCCAACCAACTCCCTTGTCATCATCATCATCATCATCATCATGTGTTGCAAAAACTCACCAGTGCCACTGCCTGTGTGTCATTCTGCTATCCTGTGCACCTGCTGCCCTCTCCCTCCCACATTTCTATCATTTACACCTGCTGCTTATCTCTGAGTCTTCATCATCCTTCCCCAACCCCCCTCCGTCCCACTCCTTGTCTCCTCTCTTACAGACTACAGCCCTGGCATTGTGTACTGAGCAGGCACAAAGTAACTGCAAAGGTTGTGTGTGTGTGTGTGTGTGTGTGTGTGTGTGTGTGTGTGTGTGTGTGTGTGTGTGTGTGTGTGGGCGCGCACGCGGAAGTACGTATGTGTAAGATAACTTGAAAAAGAAAGGAAGTAGATTAGGGATTAATGTCCTGTCAACAATGAGATCTTTAGAGACAGAACACAAGCTTAGATTGGTTTGAGGATGGCAAGGAAATTGGCTGTACCATTTCAAAGGAACCATCCCTTCATATGTCTACAGCCAGTCAGGGAAATCAAGGACAATCTAAATCTGTTTAGTCAGACAGGGACTTGAACCGTCATCCTCCCAAATGTGAATCTAGTATGCTAACCTGCACCACCTTGCTCGGTGTTTGGAAAAGAATTTGTCTAAAGCAATTCGTCTGAACGCCAGCGAAGTTTTCAGGCTTGTTTATGGGCCTGCAAAGACTCAGTGCCTCTGCTGTTAATTTAAAAGGAACGTATAGTTCACGTACCACACAGTCCAGGGCAGGTGCAAGGCTCGTGCAAAACATGTGGCTGCAAGAGGCACCACATCTGCGGGATGACAAAGCAGTGGCAGGTTCGCTGTGCCTTTTGGACAAGGCAAGGGAGAGAAGGGAAGAGGGATATTGTGAGAACTCACCTCTTTTTTGTTTTGTTTCGAGGGTAGCCACGGTTGTGTTTATGTGGCTCCTGAGAATGAAAGCTATTTTTGTCAGCTGCTATCTTTATTTTTGTAAGAACCATCGTAGCTATTGTTGCACATCCTTTTTGAATGAAAAAAACAGAATTTGTTTTGGCAGTTGGTCAAAGGAGTCAAGACTAATCAGATGCACTTCTACTGCTTTTTCTAACCACAGAAAGAGAGGCATGTCACAATTTACATTGATGCAACAGGTAAGTATTTTTCATGTACAGTACCATTAGTATTGTGAATGCACATTGTTCATAAGTTAGACTTTTTCTTCTTCAAGGTTGTAGAAGGAAAATTTGTTTTCTCATGATCTGTTATTTGAAAAATTGGTAGGGCAGTAAATAAGCGTGCGCTGACCTAATAGCTAGAATGAAAATAATGGGAAGAAAAGGCAGCGATATTGCAATGAAAACTAGTTTGTTATCCTTTATTGAATAAAGAAACACGAAAGAGCTAATACTTGACAAGGATGACATACTATCAGTGGCGGTTCTTTTTAATGAGCGATCACAGTGTAGCGTGTAAATAGTTTTCTATTTACATTCTTAATTTCAGAATTATATATGAGAAAGTTATGAAAAATGAAAAGAACATCAGTCCATTTGCTTGCTGTCATGACAAATTATCTCCTTATCTGTGTAAATGGTATTGTAAATTACATAGTCTCTGCTAAGCACTAAATCTGAAACAGTGAGTTCAGAAGACAGTGATAAAAAACTGTTTCAGCAGGCTGCACTTTTCTGTAACACTTGCTTCGCTGTTGTATGAGGGGTGGGGGGCCACGGGAAAGGATAGGAAATGGCTAAGTTCCACTGCATAAAAGCACACCTAGAAAGAGGGGTTTAAATTGATTTCATTGGCAGAAGTCAAATTTTATTTCATGTACAGTCAAACAGGAACATAGTTTGTTGGAGTGACATCAAGTGTTTATTCCTCCAAAATTATTTCACTGATAAACATGTAATTTTGAACTTTTATAGAAATTACTAGGGAGCATGGTAATGCCTTGCAATTATTGCTAAATATACATGGGAACTGCATACATACTCTAAATTCCTTGCCCTCCCCATTCTCTCACCCCATCTTCTCTACCCTCCCTGTACACCCCCCCCCCCCCCCCAACCCTTCTCTGTAAGATCTGTTTTTGGTAACAATGTTATCCCTTTATATGTTGTGTATCTCAAAGACATCCTGCTACCGCAACAATCCTGCCCACCAAGTCCCCCAGTGATGTAACAGCACTGAGCACATGCTTACAGAGACTTAAATTATTCAATTGTCGAGTGAAAGGGATTTCACAGCGAAAACCAGGAAGGTTCCATATGTCTAGTTCTTTTTTTTAGTTCAGTTGCTTAGTTCTTTACCATATTGCTTTTTATTTTGTTCACCCCAAAATAAATTGTAAGTACACATTATTATTCTAAGCAAATTAATATGTAAATTTTAAATTGTGTTGCAATTACATTTTTTTTTACACAGAGATTATCAGCAGACAATCATAAAAAATGTTCATTTATGGTAGCCATAAATTTGAATTGTTTAGTAAATTTCTTTTAAGAGCTTGGTTTGTTTAAAACATATGACTGACTTTTCCACTCACACCAAAAAATGGACAGATTTTAGCAATACACAACAATGGGTGTGTGTGTGTGTGGGGGGGGGGGGGGGGGGGGGGGGGGCAGTTTGCAGTTAGTCTTACACGCGCAACACTTTACTTTAAAGGTGTGAAGTGGTCTGTCTTCTCAATCTTTGTTTAAATTATGTGCATGACTTTCTGTTATCATATTAAATTCACACTAACAAACAACAGAAAAAAAAAGAACTCTCTCTCATCCACAGGCAACCAAGAAACGGACTCAGTGGTTTTAAAAAGTGGTGGCACATGACTGTCATAAATGAAAACAATACCAAAGTCTGTTATACACTGAAGGGCCAAAGGAACTGGTATAGGCATGCATATTCAAAAACAGAGATATGTAAACAGGCAGAATACGATGCAGCGGTCGGCAATGCCTATATAAGCCAAGAGTCTGGCACAGTTGTTAGATCAGTTATTGCTGCTACAATGGCAGGTAATCAAGATTTAAGTGAGTTTGAATGTGGTGTTATAGTCGGCACACAGCATCTCCGACATAGTGGAGGATTTCCCGTACAACCATTTCACGAGTGTACCACAAATATCAGGAATCCGGTAAAACATCAAACTTCTGACATCCTTGTTGCCAGAAAAAGATCCTGTAAGAATGGGACCACCGATGACTGAAGACAATCGTTCAAAGTGACAGAAGTGCAATCCTTCCGCAAAATGCTGCAGATTTCAATGCTGGGCCATCAACAACTGTCAGCATGAGAAACATCATTGATATGAGCTTTTGGATCCTAAGGTCCACTTGTGTACCCTTGATGACTGCACGACACAAAGCTTTACGCCTTGTGCCTGGGCCTGTCAACACTGACGTTCGCCTGTTGATGACTGGAAACATTTTGTCTGTTTGGGCGAGCTCGTTTCAAATTGTATAGAGCAGATGGACGTGTATGGGTATGGAGACAACCTCATGAATCCCTGCAAGCAGGGGACTGTTCAAGCTGGTGGAGGCTCTGTAATGGTGTGCGAGTGCAGTGGGAGTGATGGGATCCCTGATATGTCTTTATATACTCTGACAGGTGGTACTGTAGTGTTTCGGGATATTTGTAAACATCCCAACACACCATTGGGAAGCTGTCGACAAGAGATGCTCATGAGTAACTTGAATAAGGATAAATGTAGTGGGAAAGGGAAACTGTGGTTTTCCTTTCTTGTATGCCATGGATGTGGAGCAGTGGTGGAGCCAGCAAGAAGGGGACCAGTAAATATGGTATTGCAACTACTGGTCGTCCGGGAGTCATTTGGGCCATGGTGCAGCAAGTGCCTGAAAACAAGACCATGGAGTAAATGATGCACCAACAAGGGTGTAATGAACATTTGAACAGCAGTAGTTGTTTATCTGTGTTTGCTCTCTCAGGTTCTAAAGTACACTTGTACAGACGTTTCTGAATGTACTCAAGAGGGTGGTATTACTGTAGAAATTGTTTATTGTGTTGTTAAAAGAAATAGTGAAAATCTTGGGCAAAATATACCCCTGTTTGTGAGAAGTGTGGCTTTTAATTTAGTAGCGCGAACTTGCGGAAGCATTCCAGGAATCTTCACCACAGTTGGATCGACAGGAGGTGGCACAGAAGGATCTGGATCACCGAACAACTACTCTGGGAAGAGAGGATAAAGGTAATATTACTTTCATCTGGCAGTGTATTAGGGTAGGCAAAATACTGCCCAGTTATATCAGCTAGGGACACTGCTAATGCTTGTATAAGACCCACCACAAACCCTACAAAATATACATCAGCAGGAGAAGAGGGAAAAATACACCCCAATACGTACGTAAGCATCCTGTCTGAACACCTGCATCCATTCATGTCCATTGTGCATTCCGATGGGCTTGAGCAGTTCCAGCAGGACAATGCAACACCCCATACATCCAGAATTGCTATAGAGTGGCTCCAGGGACACACTTCTGAGTTTAAACACTTCAGCTGGCCACCAGGCTCCCTAGACATGAACTTATTGATCTGGGACGCTTTGCAATGTGCTGTTCAGAAGCTTTTCGTATGCTTACAGATTTATGGACAGCCCTGCAGGATTCATGGTGCCAATTCCCTCCAGCACTATTTCAGACATTTAGTTGGGCCCATGTCATGTCGCGTTGCAGTACTTCTGCATGCTTGCGGGTGCCCTACACAATATTAGGCAGGTGTAACAGTTTCTTTGGCTCTTCAGTGTATGTTGATTTGTATTAAATTATTTGCATCAAATGTTCTTGTATGAATCAATAAGAATCAAAAGCAAATCTTTGCGGGTTATTTTATTAGAAATGTTTGAAAAGCACAAACCTGGGTGAGCTGTGCCACTTTCTGGCCAGCCATCTTGCGCTGCTGCAGAAGCTGCTGTTGCTGCAATGCAAGTTGCCTCATCTGTTGAGGCGTTGCTTTCATTGTGCCTGGTGTCAGTGCCTTAACCTGTGGTATGGTCACCCCTGCGACTGGGATAGTGACACTTTGCTGACTGCCACCAGCTGCCGATACAGCTTTAACGAGTGTAGCAACCTGCGTTTGGCCTGAGGTTCCTGCTTGCTGCACCTAAATGGAAACATTGTTGTATCTGCTTCATTTCTTTCCAGTGTTTCAGAAATTTTCAATGGTGTCTGATTACCGCCACTTACTTATTATTTTTCTAAATTTTGTTATTACTTATTATTCTAACATGCACAAATGTATATAAATATAGGTTCATTATTAATAAAATGGGAACAGTGGGCTTTAAAGGTATGTAAATTATTTACTTTCCAGAGATTCATACTTTGCAGTCTATTTCACACATTCTTTTTGTTGGATAGAAATTCTGGTCAAGACATATTTCTTCAAAAATGTTATGGTGATCACCTTGCTGAATTTTTTGAGCACTAATTTGTGCTTCAGATGTAAGTGTTGGTATCATGACAAGTATGTGTAAACTGTAAATACCTAAATGATGAATCTTTCCGCAGTGCACTGTTAGTGCCAAGAAAAACAAAACAAGGAACATGCCTCAACAAAAGAAAGAAATAATATAAAAACAATCAACTCTAAATATAAAGAGTTAGAAAATAAATAAAGAGACATACAGTGCCCAATTCATGACAGTGTAGTTGTTAATAGCCATACTTCACAGAAATCTCATTGTGCCAAACAAAACGTGCAATCAATTACAACAAGTAAATGTAGCTCCAGTAATATAGCTATGAAAAAAATACCTGACACTAGATAAAACAATCAACACAGGTGAAACAAAAGGAAACAATAAAACTTATGATAAAGCTTCAAGTAAGAACATTCTGACACCAAGAGGTACAAAAATACTTGCACATTAAATCAACTACAATAAGACCTCTCTGTGCCCATCTGTGAAAATATATACACAAAGTATTATGTATTCATAATAATTCAACCTGATATAATGTTCAACATAATGGTAGAATATATAAATGTAAAAACAAGTCACCTGAGAAAAGATGATCACATTAATTATAGGCATCTATAAAAACAATAGCTACGAAGTTTTTAGAAACCTTTTATTGTACCTACATAAAATGAATGTTGTCATGGCAAATGTGCCAGTGCAACATACTTTGCCACAATAGATACATGTTAATATAGAAACAGGGTATTACAATTCAGACTAAAAGAAATGTGATAAATTTAATTAGGTACAGCTGCCCCATAAAGCTGAAATGAAGTGCAAGGAACACATAAAAAATGGTCTGCCAAAAAATTTCATTAGCTATACTTGCCCCGTAAAGCTGAAAAGAAGTGCAAGGAACACAGAACCATGGTCTGCCAAACAAGACCTATATAGTTGGAGCCTCTGAAAATCATTTCTAATGATTCTGATAATACTGTATCTCAAACAAATGTGACTCCTGTGGAACTAACATGAAGGGTACAGATTGTGAACTAAATGTTTGATACTTCAGAAACAAATCTCTCTTACTGCAGTAATTTGTGCAGGAACATTCATCACATGCAAAGCTGAAATGCTCAACTCTGTTTTCAAATGTTCCTATACAAAATAAAACCCACAGGAGAATTGCCCAATTTTATCCTCGTGCCACTGGAAACACGAATGAAATAAGTATTAGTGTCAGGGGTGTTAATAAACAACTGAAATCATTAAAATGAACGGAGCTCCAGGCCCTAATGGAACCCCTGCCAGATAAGCTTTTGACTTTGTATACCAAATCTTAGTTTGACAACAGAAAGCGTACAACAGTGTGATCTCCAGTTATGTGTCTTTTAGTGACATTACCGATGAATCATAAATGAATCACAAAAATAAAATGTAAAATAGATGAAAATATAAATTTTCAACTCTCTAGTGAAACAGTAACACAGGTTGTACCTCAGAGCTCAACAGTTGATCATTTTCTCTTCCTCAAATATATTAACAACATAGTGCAATCCCATTAAGTGCCATATAATAACCTATTTAAATTATACCCCAATCTCATTCTATGGTAGACAGTACAAAAAGTGGGAATCTTTAGTGACTAATGGTGAACTTTCATCATCATGTAAATCTCAGTCACTGACATGTAAAACAGGCAGTTCTCATCACGCCAATGTGAATTACATATATAGTCTTGGGAATGGAAAATGGTAACTGTAAAATATAGTCTCTAACAAAAAAATTATATATTATGGGAATTTCCTTTATTATGGGATTGATTTATGGGACTGTGCAGTGGACATACGTTTTCATTCATTATACCTTTTCACATTACATTTTTTCTGGTCCAAAAAATGAAACAAATTAGTGATGTATATGATCACAACACCAGGGGAAAAACTACTTTCAGCAAAAGACAAAACTAAAAATAGCAGTTCCACTTAGCATTGGTTTGATTTGGTTTAATTATCTGTCAAAATCGTTAAGGGAATTATTTAAACATAAAATTAATTTTTTTATTGGCAAATGTGTATTTTCTTTCACAAGTTTAAGCGAGAATTCTGACGTGTGTTATCATGTTGATGATGTTATGAATCATTGGAACCATAACATATGAGCTGCAATATTGTGAAAAAATGTAACAACATATAAAGTAGATATAAGCTGCGCCAATTGTTTTGTTGTTATGGCTTTCAACCTGAAGACTACTTTTATGTGCAACTCTCCACACTAGGCTATCCTGTGCAAGCATCTTCGTCGCTGCATAACTACTGGCACCTACATCAATTTGAACCTGGTTTCTACAGTCAGATCTTGCTTTCTCACTACAATTTTTAAGTCCCAGACATCCCTCCATTACCAGAAGGCAATTTCCTGATGTCTCCAGATGTGTCCTATCAACCAATTCCTTCTTTCATCCAAGCAGTGCTATAAATTTTTTTCTACCCAATTCAATTATGCAAATTATACTTACAAAGTATAATTACTGTACTAACATTATGTGTGAAGTATGAAAAATAAATTGATTTGATGACCTCATGAAAAAAGTAAATAAATACAATCAATCTTTTGGAAACACTTTGCTTTCTCTCAGATTTCAGATTTGAGAACGGGCGAGACAGAACAGTCAAAGGACAATATACTGTCCACATCTCTGACACACTGTTTTGGATAATCCATTATTGTTCCTCTTACATCATATTCCTGCTCTCTTTCTCTTCTATCTCTTCTGCTCCTAGTGTCTCCACTCATCTGTTTCATGTTTATAACCGTTCACTATAGTCAGACCACAAGACCAGAACAATGAGCACTTTGAAGAAGTGATGATATTAGCTTTAAAATACTATATTATGGGAGGCCCAATGTCCACACATGAAAATTACAAGTCAACAGATTTTGTAAAAATTAATTTTATGAAATGGAAAAACCAATTAATAAAATTGTTAAAATTAGAGAGGCAGAATGGCTAGCCCAGTGCTTATTTTCACTGAGCACATTTTCAAATATTGTGAATATAATCAGTTAAAGTAGAAATCAAGACTTCTAGCTGTCGGAACTGTATAGCTGTCTCTACTTTATCGATGAGAAGACGACAACAAGAGCATGTTTGCAAGCACAATGGAGGTACAGCTGCAGCTGTGACTTAAGTTTGTTTACTGGTTCCACATTTCCTTTTGCTTAGTGTGAGCAAATTGTACAATTAAAATTAAAGTATTTCAGTCACAATAATTTAGCAATTGTTTAGTGCTTAGACTAGAGCTGCACATTTTGCATTACTTTCCCAGGGTGAGCATTCATTGTAAGTGGAAGAGCTGGTCACAAGTGCAACAAGTGAGTGGATGAGGAAACGGGTGTTACTAACATGGCAATTGTCATTGGTTGCTAGTTTACTCTTTGGTGACTGAAACTTGGCAAGCACATAACAGAAGTAGAAATTCACATTACAGGAGATGCAGTTTAATAAAACAACATAAATCGATTATTTCTTCTTAGCTGTTGGAGAATAATAACAATGCTTTATATGCCAAACTGATATAAATAGCGAAAAGGTATCAATATGGAGTGATATTAGAGTGTGAACCACATGTTTGAATGTAGCACTTTCACTGCAGAAGAAAGCGGTCCACAACATAAAGGAATTTTTTAAAATAATAATAATGAAATTAAACAAAAAACAAGGTTAAGGGTTTGATAGGCCATTACTCGCACTCAAGTATTGTGTCAGTAAACATATTGCTTACTGTGACACTTTTTCTCCTTTGATCCCATAGGTCCTTGATACTTACAACAAAGTTGAACTAGATATGAGCTTACACATTTCTCTAATGCTGGCAAAGGCACAAAAACAATTTCTGACGGTGTACTGAAAACAATAGCTGGTTTCATATCTAAAATTATGAAAGATTTTGCATATAAAGTTCTCTGAAATGATTTCTAATTTTTAATAATGTTTTAGAATGGTAGATTTATCTGACAGAAGAAGTCATGATCTTGCTCCCCCTCTGTAGAATTGAAGCTATTACATTTCTACAAAGCTCTTTAATTTTGTATTATTCTAGGGCCCCACATCTGGCAAAGACATCTTGATGCACACTTTTATGTTCAGCTGGCAGAACTCCCAACTGATTCCAGAAGTTCTTTCTGAAAATTGCTTTGCACAGAGAAGAACTATTCAACTCTTCTGGAATATTATCTGATTTTATTTGCCAGATTGCAAGCAGATTAGAATTCACAATTCAAGTTACGACTCATTAGTAATACAAAGCGTGACCGATCTGTTCCAAGTCTATTGGCAGAATTCTCCTTTACTTCATTTTTACACTTTCATTTTACCACCATCTTGGGATTTCATCATGGAGGGGCTCGATGGTGCGATACATGGCACTGTAGACTCTGTGCCTAGTTGTGATGAATCGGTTTCAGCATAGATGGTCTTTCTGCAATGCACGACACCCCAGGAGCAGTTCTAACAAAAAATCCAAATACAATGAACCCAGAATCAGTTTAATACTCTGACTAACAATAACAACATAACTTAAACTTGATTGCCTATCGGCTAGCAATGATTTCTCAGTTGTATCAGCTGTTATGGGGGCAGGCGTTTTACAGAACTACTGAATGATTAATTCACATCTCTGCACCTCACATCTGCTGCCCCTGTAATCACGATTATGGTAATTTGTGACTAACTTATTGCAGCCACTATAGCACAATTACGCTGTCTACCACACAATATGTATAAAAATGTATCAATCTTTGAATAAAATTTGTAACTCATAACAAGTTTAAGTGTTCTTACTCACTGTCATTTTCCCACACTACGAACTCCCTAAACTGATAGTTGGTAAACTGTGTGCCCACATTTAAAAGCAAGTTATTTGGTCTTTCCTATATTCCTAAAATAGTGGTCCCTTAGTGCAGATATCACTACACAGCTTGTAGCTTTTCTTCATCGCCTATAATATAACTAACTTTGACCAGCATCCAACCACAACAACAATGCCTGCCAACACCCCCCCTCTCCTAGTCCCCCTGCCCTATAGGCAGTGGACCAACATGATTCACAGCCCCAAAATGCCAAAGAGCTTTTGGCATTATTGTGTATAGAATAACATATATGCTTGAAGTAACTGGTTTCTCCTCATGACATTTTCTGTAGGTTCTCACTGCACTGCTTCCTGGACTCACGTCGGCACGCTGGCCCTGGATTGAATCCGCCCAGCAGCTTAACAATGAGGTCCGGTACACTGGCCAGCCTGGATGTGGTTTTTAGGCAGTTTCTTCATCCCGCTAGGTGAATACTGGCTGGACCCCACGCTCCGCCTCGGTTACACGACCCACGGACATTTGAAAACGTTTGCGCTGTTTCATAGCTTAAACTAGACGCAGACAGCTGGGGTACCCTACTTACGTCCCGAGGGGGGTGGGGGGGGTGGGGGGGGGGGGGCAGGAAGGACAACCGGCCACCCTCTGACACTTAACATCGCCAAATCCATAACAACACGGCCGATCCCACGTGAGGTGGGACAAGGCCCAAAGAAAGTAAGAAACTAAATGTAATTTTAAAGTAATAATGTTTCTTCATTGAAATCACAGGCTTATTTTGGTCAAAATATAAATTCTCCAATTGTACGCTGATCTCATGCCTGATATATTCAAAGTGTAAGTAAGTACTACTATGTGAATACTGCATAAAAGAACTCTTATCTTCATCATTATGCAATGAGAGTTCTTCTTCATCATTATGCAATGAGGTTTGTACCTCAGCTTGTGTAGCAGTAGTGCAAGATAGTAACCTATCATTAGTAACAACAGGCAGTAACTTATTAGTAGCAATAGATGTTAGTAATGTATCAGCAGTTACAGATGACGGTAAATTTTCAGCAACAATGGAAAACAATAAATTTATTGCAGTAACAGAAGATATTAAAAGATTAGCTAATAAATCCCTATTACAATCAGTTCTTCCAATGTTGCTGTCTATCTTACCATTTAGTGGGGAAGTGAAACAATATGTTACATTGCTTACTTGGTCTAGTCTGCTAGCCTATCAACCCCCCCCCCCCCCCCCCTCCCCGCCCCAGCAAATTTAGAACACTGCTTCATCATTGTGGTTGACTGTAATGTTCATTTCGGTGAATCTGTCATCTATCTGATTTAGTCTGTTAACAATGTATGAAATGAGAGATTGTTACTTACCATAAAGAAGACACATCAGGTTGCAGACAGGCACAATTAATACACACTTACATAAAGCTTTTGGCCATAGTCTTCATCAGTGAAAAAACACACACACACACACACACACACACACACACACAAGCAAGCACACCTCATGTACACACGACCGCCAATTCCAGCATCTTGGGCAGAGAGGCTGGAGTTGGCGATTGTGTGTGCTTACTTGTGTGTGTGTGACTGATGAAGGCTGTGGCCAAAAGCTTTATGTAAGGGTCTTTTAATTGTGCCTGTGTGCAACCTGATGTGTCTTCTTCATGGTAAGTAACAATCTGTCATTTCCTACATTGTTGAAATTCCTACCTGGAGTTTTCATTGTTTGATTTTGTCTGTTACCTATTTGATAGAATTTTGTATCCATATTAGGATTTAATTAAGTAAATATGCACATCAAATTCTCCATATATGGTTCAACTGCAAACTGATTTTCCTTTTGAGCCATCTTTGGTCCAAAACCATTAACTAATAATTTTAGATACCGTATATACAATCATACGACGAAAAAGGTATACACGCTATTGATGTCAACAAGGTCACCGGTAGATTTCAACTATAGGAATATTGATAGCACTATCAGCTATCGTGCATCCCTTCTTTAGCCGAGACCAACTACTGTACATTGTTAGCCTTACTTGAGCTCAGTTCTTACTTTCAGTTGAATTTGCCTTTACTGTTTTAGTGCTGTGTGCCATTATGAAATCTTCTAATTTTGGATACATTTGGAGCACGAAGGAAGAGAAAAATGATTTTGATTCAGTCAGTAACATTGCAATAAGTTAAAAATATGCATGCATTACTGTAAAAGTACAGTTACATATCTACAACTGTTTAATGTTATCACTAGACTCGTTATTTGGGGACTGGTAGAACTTTAGGGCTATAATTTTTCATTATTACATAAGACTGTGGAATGGTAAACATGATTGCAAATAGCATTATATTAAAATCAGTGCATAAACAATTAACTTGGATTTGTCTGTGACACCCAAAAATCACAGTGATCAACACAAATATCACCCAAAAGTTGATGGTTGCATTTCTTTTAAAAATTTGCTTAAAATTCCATAATTAGTAGCCCAAATAGAAAAGTATTGCCACTGGTTACCTAGGCTGAGGGGGAGGTTGTGGAAAGGGTACATCATGACAGCACTTTCTACAGTACGTTTTAAATGTCCCCCCCCCCCCCTCCCCCCCTCAGTGGGCCACCTGAATTCGTCTGAATCAACTGTACCCTGCAACCCCTCCTCCACATATTTCACCCAAAATCTATTTATGCTCTTGTAATACTAGAATAACTGAAGCCAAGAATGGCATGCACAATTTAACCTAAAAATAATCGTGTGTTCATGCAATATCAAATGATCAGAAATGCACAATTAAATAAAAAAAAACATAAAATATCGGAATTCCTTCTTTTATTTGTGATGCATTTTAATTTATTTTCAAACACTGTACAACAATAACTTTTCCCAAATTCTCCACCACAAGGGTAGCTCTGTGAAGGCACTGAGCTAGCAATCTCTGGATTTGGAAAGTGAGGTGGCTCGAATCCATCTGCCGGCAACCTTGAAATTGGATTTCTGTGGTTTCCCATTTTCAATTTAGGTAGATGCCTGGGCTAGTCTCTTATTGTATGAAATGACGAAATTAGGGAAAATGTTCAGTTGAATGGCTACAGATCCTTTGCATTTTCTCCATAAAAAATTGTTCTAGTTTCTCTTTCAAACACAAAAATAACAGATCTGTTTATTCCAACAGTCCTGTCATTTAATAATCCGAGCGTCCTGAAAAATTCATGCTTGTTCATTCCTAGTCACTTCCTCAGCTCAATTCCAGTTGAAAGAAGAGTGTAAATTGATCTTGAAAAGAGATTAGCGGATGACTACTTCTTAACAGTTTGCCATAATACAGAACTCCTAAGTAATGAGATTATAATTATATCTGCTTGATGAAAACATTGACACTATTGTCAGGTTTTTCGTTCTTTATAGAAATTCCGTATTTCATGGAGAAAAAAATGAGAAAATGCGTTATTATGCAGATCATCATAATATTATGCACTAAAGTTAGAAAAAGGTGATTAATATGTAGGATTAAAGTGTAAAATATGTCATTAAGTACAAAAAATAAAAATACCCAATATGCATGAATTTACTTCTTTTAAGATCAAAATATGCACTAGAAAACTCTGAGCCTGCCAGTGACATGGCACAAATGATACTGATTTGTTGAAAATGATAGAAATTTTATACGACCTGCATGGGCAACTGCACCCATTAGCATACCACTTCTGCGATTCAAGGAAGTGATAGTGAACTGTATATTAGAAGACTGAGCTGTGTTTTGATAAGAGGCAATATATTATATTATAATTATAATTTATTTGGCAATAGAGTGAAGTTATCATACTGTCAGGTTATTTCTTACATGCTGTTGAGAGTACATATTATGCTTTTTTGAGAAAAGTTTTTCTTGCTTAATTTTATAGAACTAATATTATTTGTATGAAGGTCTTCCAAAAGCGAATTACGTACAAAAAATTAAAAATAAATAAATGTGTCTGTAGAATAAACGAAAAATATGAGCCCTTTTAAAGGCATCTTTAACAAATCAGAGGTGTCCCCCCTTGACAGAATCCTGGTTACATCCTTGCACGCTTAACTAAATATAAAATATATTATTCAAAAATTATTTATCACTTATCACTTAAATATGGCAACTGCTATTCCTTTGTGCAATAAATCGGAAACAATTAATGATTTTCATGGATTGTTACTGCCAGTACTGTATGTGACACACTATAAGCACTCACAATAAAGTCTGCTACTTCTCACTGTAAAACATTCGGCTACCCACTGGATAATTTAATATTGTCAGTGGTCATTGCTGCTGTCATGTATGCCTATTCTTTGGTGGTAGTGTGATGGACTGCTGCAATATCGTCTGTCAGCATCTCACCGTAGAGGTGTGCCATTACTTCCACATTTTGCTATACTCCCACTGGTGAAGAGGTGAGCTACTGCTACTGGCTCGGCTGCTTTCTTGTTATAACCGCTCACTGCTGAGGTACAACCCTCGATAAATGTTGTCAATCATTGCTGCTATAATTCCATTTTATAGCTGTGATCATGCAAATTCATAATAGTCAGTTTTGTTTGATCTTAGTCATCCTGAATACTGCAGTTACAGTATGTGTTGTTGTGACAATAATCATCTCAGAAATTTCTCAGTTGTATCATGTAAATTAATCTTGAATAAACTCTTCTCGATAGGTCGTGTCAATGGTTTGCCTTTTTGTTTATTTGCCTGGCAACAAATTATATTCTTCTGGTCAACTCTGACTCAAATGTTCATACAAGTAATTCATACTCCACATGTACAGTTGTTGTAAGCCTAACTCATAATGTTACAGTTGCTAACACTACAACACTATCACTGGCATCAATGTACCCACACAATATTTGTGAGTTCATGTCTTTTACTTTTTATCACTTGTTATGTTGTTGCTAAATTTTGTTATTACTATAAGTTTAATTACTAATGTGGTCGCCTCTTGGTTGGCTGCCACAAGTCTTCTTGTGCAATATTTGTGTCGCATGACATCAGGTTTGAGACATTGTGTCAATATTGCCATTCTTTTATCAAAGAAACACAGTCACCATGTGGTGGCAACCCTGCCAGGATAGTAATTACAATAATTTACTCAAAATTTGCCATGATTACTCAATTATAGAATCAGCAGATATGAAGGGTACAAAGATGCAAATTAATAATTTGGGAGTTCGTAACACATCTGCCCCATAATAGGATATAATTGAGAGATCATTGCTAGTTAGTAGGCAATAAAGTTTAAGTTACATTACCAGGGTTAGTCAGAGAATTGGACCAATTATTGGTGTGTTGTGTTTGGATTTTTTGTTGAGATGTTCCTGGGGCATTATACGGTGGAGAAAGGCTGTCTTATGATGAAACCAATTCATTGCAAGTAGCCACAGAGTCTATACTGCTGTGCATCACACCAAGGAGACCCTCCATGATGAAGTTCCATGACAGTGGTCAAGGATGATCTAAGAGTGTAAAATGAAGTAAAGGAGCATTCTGCCAATAGCCCTGGAACAGTTCAGTCATGTTTATATTACTAACTAGTTGTAATTTGAGCTGGAAATTCCCATCTGCTTGTATCTGACAAATAAAATCAAGTAATATTTCAGAACAGTTGAATATTTCTTCTTTATAAAAAGCAATTTTCTTGAATTTGTGAATCCTTAGAATCTGTCAAGTTCATGCATTACAGATGTATCAGGCATCTCTTCTTAGAGGTGTTGGGCACATGTTGTCTGGTGTTCAGCAAATATTTAAAATTTCATTTTCACTATATGTAGATTGCAACAGTCCAAACATCACATTTCATTCAGTGTCCAGTGTTGACAGAAAATGTTTGTTAGTTTATTTCTTGCTACAAAGAATTTTTGAGTGAAATTTATTTGTCTTTTCAATAAAGCTGGCACAAATTAGTCTGCTATCATAATTGGTTTAACAATATCTACTACTAGGGGCACTGGAAAGCAAAAACCAGTGTCCCAGCAGCAACAGGGCAATGCTGCTGCATGACAGTGGAATACAAACAGTATGGAGTCGTATGGGTAAATATCCGGCTGCGACACATCGGGCATACGGAACTGAAACACTACGCCATTTTAAAGAACCATGTTACAGTGATGCTGTATCAGGCTCTATTAGCAATTCACCTCCATGGCTCTAACACACACTGAGAGATCAAATGAAGGTGACATTTTCTACAAATGAAGGTGACATTTTCTGCTTAGGTGTAACACATTTTACGACCTCTTCTTAGTGACAGAGGAGATCTTAATACCTATTACTGGCCAAATTTGTGTGACAAATTTAGGGCTGAGGTGCCCTGTATGAAGAAGACTTGTGAAAGATTAGTCAACGTTTGTTTGGTACATACTCTGTACCCAACGTTTCCCATCTCGAGTGCCAGCACAGGCCGCACTGCCTGTCTGCTACCGCATTGCTCAGTAGCACTGGTTATTCTTTATATTTGGCTATCCTTGGTAATATTTTACATATCATTATATTGAATATCACACTGGACTAATTTGAGATTGTTCTACTGAACGGGCATATAAAATTTTAATCTGACATCATTTTGTCTGTAATAAGAATCAAACTGATGCCTGTCGACATCGGGCATCGCACAAAACACATGATGAGGAATGTTCATCTGGGATGACTCCATCAGCATACTGCAAATAACTGCTGAAATACTAGAGAAAAGGAAGTATAGCGAATTGTGCAATTCATCAGCAGGTGAAACTTCAAGAACACAGTTTCATCAAGTTATGGATAGCCTTAATTAAAACTTTTAATTATATCCATTGTTATAGAATTATTAATTTACAAGTTTATGAATAATTGACGTAGTATGATTGTATCACTTTTTTTTTATATTTTACATAGAATCTTTCAAAAATTATCCCATTCCCAAAATGGGTTGTTCAGGCAACAAAAAGTTGGATGGTGAAAATAAAAACACATCAGAATGCCAACCTGTGCCAGAAAGTGTGCAGGTGTCAGATTGCCCTGTGTGGACACTTGGACTTGTGCCTTCTGCTGCTGTACAATAAGTTGTTGGCGTTTGAACATGGCTGCCATTTCGCTATCCGGCACAGCTCGTGTAACAGTCTGCTTCCCACTTGCTGCAACTGCAGTAGCAGCAGCATGGTGTTTTATGAGCTGCTTTTAACATAGAAACGGTTCATATTCAAGGAATAATCAGAACTGTTCTAGTAAAGCAATCATATAAAGAGAAGAGGATAACTTAAATTATTAGTGTTTTGTTCTATAACACTAAATTCTTACAATAAGCCTGGTCCAGAAACTAAATAATCTAAATACAAATAGCAAACAATAGTCATCATCAAATATTAATCACGTAATGCTTCCTTCCTTAGAATCTGCAATTAACTTTTAGATGTAAGTGTACTTGACTTTGTTGGACATACTCATTTTACTTGATTTTGCCAGATGTTAACTAAGCTAAAACAATTTGTATTTCTGTTACATCATATATCACTAAAAAAAGTTAGTATTTCTTTTACATGACATGTCACTATGAACATTTACTGATTACACCCTTTTTAGCAGTTTCCATTAATATTGCAAAAATATTCACAATTCTCGAAAACAGTACTAAAGAGAAAAGATAGTAGATAAGATATGGAAGATTCTTTCATTACCTAGTTTAATGTGAGGCAGTGTTTAATACAATCTGACATCAGTCTATCTTTGCATACAAGTAACTAGTATCAATAACGATTTGCTTAACAAAAATCCATACTGTATTATCCTTCATCATTATTGCCATAAATTATTTTATCAATGAGCCAAAACACTATGACTAAATATTGGCCATGTTTGCAGATAAAAATATTGAATATAAGATTATGCACAACATTGTTTTTCGTATAGAGCAAAACATGTCCCAGCATCCTTGTGCCATCATCATGTCCCAGCATCCTTGTGCCATCATCAGGTGTTTCCTTTATTCAAACCTGTGAAATGTGAACATGTAGTAAGTGATAACTAATATACAAAAATGAAGCCTAAAGACACTTTTTGTTTGTTTGCCTTTGCGTAGAGCACTGTAATCGGTCATAATCTGGTTTCCTTCTGTCAATGGCTCCTGTACATGGAAGTCTTCTTTTGTTGCAAGTTAATCATATAGGCTGTAGCAGAATTTCGTATTTTTAAAAAAATTGTTTATATTTTAGTTGTGTGTTGCTCGCAGAATATTAGGTGATCAGCAATGTGCTATGGGGGCTGTTATTTCTTTTACTTTACTGTATTTTTGTCTTGATTGACAAGTGTTGCATGTTATGTTAATGTATGTCTGATCTGTTGAATTTATCTGTGGTGTTTCCCGTGTTTTAGATTTTTCTGTACTGTGTTGTCTGTCCTTTCCTCTACTTGAAGTCCCCATTTTTTTAATGCTGCCAATTCCGGGAACTATTTTATTATTCTAGGTGAGTATGTAGCATTTTGTTTTGTGTGTGGATCATTGCTCTGTTGTGTCTTGCATACAGTCATTGTCTGTTGTGGTTTGTTGTTTTGTCTTGTGAAAGATCTTCTTTATATGTGGCCTGTTAATTCCTTTTCTATTTACATATTTGTTGGTTTGATTTCTCCATCTTATGAATATCATAACCTTTTTCTACTGCTACTTGTGTTATTTTGTTTAGCTCCTGTGTGTGTGGTTCAGTCGGATTATGGGTGTTCTGTGTAATCTATGGAGCATGACTCTGAAGCTTGTTTGGTGGTGGCAGTGGATGATTTGATTGATTGCGAATGGTGGTGCTTGTGATTGTTGGTTTTGTGAATACTGTCAAGTCGTGAATGTTGTTTGTTCTTCGAATGAATCGAGAGAATTTAATATGTTGTATGTTTCTGTTCCTAATGTGAAGGGAATTTTTGCATGTAACTTTATTTCATTATGTAGCTGTTAAGTGTATAGGTGATTAGTTGATCAGGCATATTATGTCATCACCATAATGATGCCAGTGTATAACTTTATATTTTCTTGCAATGGAAAATCCAGGATGGAATAATGATAATATGAAAATAAACAACACACACACACACACACACACACACACACACACACACACACACACACACACACACAGACACACACAACTGTGTCTGGCTGTGGGAGGTGCGTTTGTGTGAATGTGTGTGTTTTGTCTATTTCAGAAGAAGGCCTTCTGGTCGAAAGCTTCCATAATTAGTAGTCTTTTTGCTGTATTTGTCTGCAACTCAACATCTCCACTATATGGTGAGTACCTATACTCGTATCTAGATTTTTAAGCTGTTCATGAACGTGTTGGCTAAGAGGTCATTAATTGCTGATCCCATTGGCAGTCCTTCATGTTGTGCTGTTATGGCCTGAAGTATGGTTTGCTATTTTATCAATGTGTGTGTCTTGTATGTTGCCTTGTCGTTTTAGTCCTTGCATGATGATGTTGATTGTTCCGTCTATTGGAATGCATGTGTACACTGATGTGGCATCGGATGATATAAGGCTTTCTGTGTTCTTGATTGTATTAAAATTGTTTGGGTTTTCCAGGTTCTTATTGTTTCCAAAAATGTATATTTTCTTTGGGAATGTTTGTGTATGTTCTGAAGTTAATGGCTGATATTAATGGAATATTTTGTTTGTGTTCATATAGCACGGAATTTAGAATGATTGCTTTTGGATCTTTCAGTGTCATTGTTTTTATCTGGCCATCATGAATATGTTTTTGATGTTTTTCAGTCTTTCGTGAATGAATGTTCTTCTGTTATGTTGCTGTTGGGTGACTAGTCAACTTGGTAATATTGTTGTCCTTCAGGAAATCTACTGCTTTATCTATGTATACCTTCTCATTCATAACCATTATATTGCCTTTGTAGTATGGCAGAGTGTTATTTTAGATTTTATTTTAGTTTATAGGATGTGATTTCTTTAGCTACTCTATTATTGGAGATTATGGTGGATTTGTGTGTTCTAATTTTTTGTGTGATTTCTGCAACTACTAATTCTCTTGTTAAACTCCTATTGGAATTTGGCGAGATGAGTCTCTTTGTCTTTAAATATGTCTGCTTGTGTCTGTATATGCGTGGATGGATATGTGTGTGTGTGCGAGTGTATACCAGTCCTTTTTTCCCCCTAAGGTAAGTCTTTCTGCTCCCGGGATTGGAATGACTCCTTACTCTCTCCCTTAAAACCCACTTCCTTTCGTCTTTCCCTCTCCTTCCCTCTTTCCTGATGAGGCAACAGTTTGTTGCGAAAGCTTGAATTTTGTGTGTATGTATGTGTCTGTTTGTGTTTCAATCGACCTGCCAGCACTTTCGTATGGTAAGTCACATCATCTTTGTTTTTAAATATAGGAACATAAACAGATGGATGAAAGCTCATCATATGTTTAGCAGTCTTTTTGTTGTGTTTGCTGTGACTCAACATCTATGGCGAGTGGCAATCAATCCTTTTCATAATATTTAAATATTCCATCCTAGGTTGTCCATTGTTTGATTCATGACTTCACAATATTCAGAAAACTGGCAACCACAAGCACCACCATTCCCACCATTCGCAATCAATCAAACCTCCGTCTGACACACAAACAAGCAAGCTTCAGATTCATGCTAAACAGATTAAACAAAACATCCATAATCCAACTGAACTAAACATAGGAGCTAAAAAGTAGCTGTAGAAAATTGTTATGATACCCATACGATAGAGAAACTAAACCAACAAATATATAAATATATACCATAAATATATACACAAGACCTTGTACAACACAGAACAACACAAGACACAGACAATGAGCTTAAGTAAGACAACAGAGCAACAACCCACATGCAAAACAAAATGATACATGCTCACCTACCATAATAAAATAGTTCACAGAATAGGTAATATTTTAAAGAAACAGTGACTTCAAGAACAATTTAAGACAGGCAGCACAACACAGAAAAATCTAAAACACAGGAAACATCTACATACAAATTTGACATAGCAGGCATATGTGAACTTACATGCAACACTTGTCAGTCAGTGTACATAGAACAAATATGCAGAATCTTTAAAACAAGATATTCAGAACACTTCCCAGGTCTAAAAAGTAACAGCTCTCGTAGCACAATTGCTGACCATCTAAACAACTACACTATTCTGTGCAGAGGCACATAGCTTACAAGACAGACACAGACACAGACACACACACACACACACACACACACACACACACACACACACACACACACACAGAGAGAGACAGACAGAGCCAGAGGGAGAGAGGGAGGGAGGGAGAGAGAGAGAGAGAGAGAGAGAGAGAGAGAGAGAGAGAGAGAACAAAATTCAAATTTGGCAGTAAAAGCATTTCAAAATTACATTGTGTTAACTCACCAAGCAAATTCACATTAACATCATCTAGTTTCAGATGACAAGCTATTAGTACCTGATAATGTGCAGAGTACTGCATAATCCTACAATGTAAAATTAAGGTGATGACAATAAACAGACTGTCTTTAGGCTTAATTTTTGTAGATTCATTATCACTTAAATCATGTTCACATTTCAAAGATTTGAATAAAGAAAACCCACTGATGATGGCACAAATGTGCTGAAACATGACAGTGTTTTGCTTAAAAGTTGTCCAGTCCCATTAATGTGACCATCTGCCTGAATAACCAGCTTTGGAACTGCAGACTGCAGCAAGAAGTGCAGGAAGAGAGTCCATGAGGTTCTGGAAGGCACTGAGAGAGATGTGGAGCTGTGCCGACTCCAGTGTTATGGTCAGCCGTGCCAGGTTTCTTGGCTGAGGAACCATGGCATGAACAGCCTGATTGAGGTGTTCCCACAGCTTAAATCTGGGGAGTTTCATTGCAGAGGAGTATGGTAAATTCACCCTGGTGCTCTTCAAATCGTGCACATACACTGAGATCCATATGACATGCTGCATTTTCCTACTGGTAGATACCATTGTGCTGAGGAAAACCAAGCTGCTTGTAGAAGTGAACACGACCCCCAAGGATAGACATACTTGTGCCAATCAACTGTGGCTTCCAGAATTATGAGATAGAATTACAAAATCACTCAGGCAATACCCTTCAGCCTGATCCTTCTGAAGATTGTTACAGAGTGTTTGCTTTCAAACATTTCGTGGTGTACAACCCAAAGGCCATCTGTCCTTGAAGCATAAAATGTGATTTATCTGAAATGGCCATCTGTCACCACTCAGTGGATTTCTAGCTGCGATACTGACATGCAAACTCCGGCCTCAGTCACTGATGAACAGCAGTCGGCACAGGTGCACAGACTAGGTGGCTACTATGGAGGCTCAAATGCAGCAACACTTGCTGAACGGTCATTGAGGAGACACTCTTGGTAGTCTCTCAGTTCATATAGACAGTCAGTTGCTCAGCAGTTGCACGTCTCCTCACTCCGCAGCCATCGCTCCCCCGTGTCATCTACGGCCTGTGGTGCGCCACCGATAGTGCCATTCTGTCATGCACGGAATACTTCAATCGTGGCGGCATGTAAACGGGTTCCAAACTCAGCCGTTTTGGAAATGCTTCCACCATCGGCCCAATAGCTAACAATCGTGCCCTTCAGGATATCACTGAATAAATAGCTCCATTTCCATGTTAACAACAACGGCTGCACTGTTTCCTGCGTCTCTCTGATACGGTTTATATACCCTCGATTGCTAGTGCTGCCACCTGCTGTCTGTGAGTGTTTATAGCCCACTGATGTTAAATATAGGCGGTGATCACATTAATGTGACTGCACACCATCAGCTCCCCCAGATGCTTGATGCTTCGCTGAGGCCGATTTTGTCATCCGGCTGAATTACTGTCGGTGTCAAACGATCAGAATTGTGCTACAAATGTTTGAGATTCGTGATAGTGAACTCGTACTGATGTCTTGGCCAACAAATCTGCCTGATCTGAACCTGATGGAACACATCTGGGATGCTTACAGGTGCCAGCTCTCTGCTTGTAAACCACCAGATTGTAATTTTGGGGAATTGTATGACCTGTGTGTACACATCTGATGCCAGATATCCCTGGAAAGCTAGCAGGAATGAACTACGATATCCAGGAGGTTTGGAGCATGATGCTCTTCCGTTTCTTGACTTATGTCGATGAGTTACTAAGATTATTAAAAGATTCTCTGGAAACAGTAATATTTGTTAATTACACAAGTATGCTCATAAAAGGCCAAAACTAACCACAGCTGACACATTCAAGACAACAGCTGAGTCTCTGACCAAGAGAGATAGTTCAACTATTAATCTTGTCCAATTCCAAACTAATAACAATGATTTATAGGCCCCAGAAAAATATGGCATCACTCATGTGCTACAGGAATCTCCTCTCAGTAAAGACTCAGATCAACCTAATTTGCACTTAAAGATATCTGCTATTATTGTGATCCCTATTAAAAAATATTTTGCATTGTTTTATTCTATTTTACAACAATAGGCTTATTTGTGTACACGCCTTTACTAACCATATTAAAATATTGCGAAACGTGTGATTAAAAATGACAATACACTAAAAATTTCCATTTGAATAAAGTTAGCATATCCTAAAATGCTTGTGTCCATATGCATACATCTTTGTGCTCAATACAAACAACAATGAAACACACACACACACACACACACACACACACACACACACACACCAATTCTAACTAACCCAGGTTTTCAAACTTATGTGTAGAAGGACATATTCAGTAGAGAAACAAGTAAAATATCACTGTTAATATCTGTGGCTGGAAGATCACTGGACTAAATGTTGATAAGCCAACCACTCTGCAACACACTCCCAACTAAAAGCTTTGGCTGGAATTAAGAGAATAAAGAATTTTTTAAAATGTGTGCCACAGTCAGTCAGTCTGTTGTGATCTAAAATACAGGGCTGGTTCCCACTTTAAATTAAGAATGCCATCTTGGCACAATATAAAAGCTATCCTATTGGAATGGTGGTATGTGATGATTCTTAATCCACAATTACCAAAAACTATGTCATCCTCTGGAAACAATATGAAACCATGCAGAAACATATCATGAGGGCTTCATCTTGTATATGTGAATGGAATTAGACTTATCTCGGCCATACAATTAGTTTCATTGACTGCAGTTTGTTGTACCTCACTGCCAGTCATACGTGGCTCTCCAATTCAGCTGTGAGATACAGGGGAATGGGGTATTGTGCCACATACTGCTGCCCACTGGCCTTCTTGGCTACAATTCCTGCTTGATAGGTGTGCTGGATTCATATGCATCCATCCGACAGAATGATATATGCTTCTCCTACTGTTACAAGAGGGCAAGACAGCCCTGAATACTTTTCATCATTTTCTTTGCCAGATATTTTTGTCATAGGGTTTAAAGGGAATTTAGTTAATTGGAGCAGATGTGAGAATTTCTTACCTCACCTGGCACCCATCTGTTTCAGTGATTTAGGATTACATAGAGCTTAGCCCAGAACACTATTAATTATCTGGGAAGCCAACACTTGACAATACATTGAATGAAGACTATGAATCAATATTTCTGCTTTGAATTGCCAGCATACACTATGATGAAATAGTGATGCTCATCTGAACTACTGCAAAAGAGAGGCAGATACAATTTGGAAAGCAATCCTGCATGCACAGGTCTGTGCATAAACCTCTAAAGGCTTCAGCATAAACTGCACGTTGTTAGTCACTCAAATGTTGTGCAAGCCATGGCATAAATGTAGATGAATACAGATTTGTGTACATTTTGTTTATCTATCACACTATATGAAGTTGGTATCTGATGAAAAGTACCGGCTCTTCAAGCTCAGCTCATCTATACACTTATAGTATAATCTAATTTGGCAATAAATCATAACTCAATAAAGTATTTATTAGACAATGATGAGCAATAGCAACAGTTTGAGAAGTCAATAATAAGACCTCTTGCATACTTATCTACAAGGATATTAGATTTCTTACATTTAATGTCAATTCATTCACTTTTGTTCACCTTTCTTAGTGCATTAAGCCACATTGTTGGTTACAATTCTGATTCTTAGTAACTGTCTTGGTCTTTGTAGTTCTCCTTGGTCATGCAATTCACTTTGATCTTTGTGCAACTGGTTGATATCTATATTTATTTTTGCAAAAACTTTTTCTCTTTAAAAATTTTTAGTAATACATACTGATTACCAGAAAATTATGATCACTGCCCATTACAAATATAAATGCCATTTAGTGATGTTGCACACAGAACACAGTAAGAAGGTAAATAATCAGAAAAGAGGCAAATAGGGATCATTCTAACAATGATATGGACTGCAAATAGGGAAATCCTGTTTCCCATTACACCAGGTTTGATGGTCATTTTGCGATGTGTCATCATCCAGGGGAACAGCTGCTCAAAATATGCACCAGCAGGCTGCTGGTGGCAGTATCAAGCGTCATTCACCTGGGCTTACACAGAATCTGTGATAGTAATCAAAGGCACTGCATCAGCCATCGACTATGTGACCATAATTGCGTACCACCAGCACTGTTTCAAGCTTTGTATCTTCTCCAATGACGATGGAATCATCCAGGTGGATTACTGTTCATGTCACAAGGCCAGAATCATTCTGCAGTTGTTTGAGGAGCATGACAGTGAACTAATGTCGACGTCTTGACCAACCAATGGAACTCATATGGGACACTATTTAGTGCCGGCTCTGCATGCAATAATCACTGGCTCGTAATTTATGGGAAGTGCATGATGTGTGCATTCACATCTTGTGCCACATATCCCTGGGAAACTACCAAGGGCATGTTAGATCCATGCTATTCAGAATTGTTCCTGTATTGCATTCCAAAGGTAGACTTATATGCTACTAAGCAAGTGGTCATAATGTCTGACTTATCAGTATATACCAATCCATGAGAACATTATGATCACCTACGTAATAGCTGGCGTGTCCACCCGAAGTACAGATGTCAAACAGCTGTTCCCCTGGAGGAAGACACATTCCTGCCCTCCCACCGGCATGATGAAGAAGCTATCAGGATTTGTCAGACTGTGCAATGTTCTGCCACTGCAACAACATCCAGTGCCCATCTCAGTTGTAGTTGCCGAAGTGGTGTTAACATTGGCACAAGCATGAGCTGCGGAGGCTCATTGTTAGGAATGTTCAGTACACTGTGTGTTCAGATACACTTGTACTCTGCCCAGCATTAGAGTCTGATGTTAGATCCACCACAGTTTGCCACCTGTCCTGTTTTACCAGTCTGCAACCAAACAATGTCCAACATATGTAAAGAGGGGTGGCTGCCCAATCTCATGATGCCTGGACAAAGTTTCACCTCGGTTTCGCCACATATTGAACACACTCATCATGTTTCACCACACATTGAAGACACTCATCACATCACTCCTCCAACCCCTGACAAGTTGTGCAGTTCCTGAAATGCTAATGCTGCACCTCCGGGTCATCATAATTCGGCCTCGGTCAAACAGAGATAGATCACATGCCTTCCCCATTCTATATACATACAGCACACTCACTGATACTACATGTGCATGTGTCTGACTAGCAGTCATTCCTTGTCACGGTGACTATGCTATCACCTGGACAGGTTGGTGGTCATAATGTTCTGGCTGATCAGTGTGTGTGGCTACAGTTTAAGATACAAAAATAACTTGCACACAAGTTCTTCATTAATATGATGCATTTTTCAAAAAATTTGCTGGTCACAGTTGACAACAACTAAAAGCATACATGGGCACAACAATGTGACACAAGTGACATTTCATTATGCTCTTTGTTGTAGCCAGCAGATGAGTACAGTTTAACAGAGTGCTTCCTTACTATCTGTATTTACTGCAGCAGAGGGCTCCAAGTATCAACACGTCTTAAATATGCTATGTGGTCAAAAGTATCTGGACACTCCCAAAAACATATGTTTTTCATATTAGGTGCATTGTGCTGCCACCTACTGTCAGGTACTCCATATTAGTGACCTCAGTAGGCATTGGACACCGTGAGAGAGCAGAATGGGGTGCTCCGCAGAACTCACGGACATTGAATGTGCTCAGGTGATTGGGTGTCACTTGTGTCACATGTCTGTACGTGAGATTTCCACACTCCTAAACATCCGTAAGTTCACTGTTTCTGATGTGATAGTGAAGTGGAAACTTGAAGGGACACGTACAGCACAAAAGCATACAAGCTGACCTCGTCTCTTGACTGACAGAGATCGCCGACAGTTGAAGAGGGTGGCATTGTGTAATAGGCAGACATCTATCCAGACCATCAACAGAAATTTCAAACTGCATCAGGATCCACTGCAAATACTATGACAGTTAGGCGGAAGGTGAGAAAACTTGGATTTCATGGTCAAGCGTGTGCTATAAGCCACACATCATGCCAATAAATGCCAAACGACGCCTCGCTTGCACTGGACGATTGAACAGTGGAAAAATGTTGTGGAGTGATGAATCACAGTACACAATGTGGCGATTCAATGGCAGGGTGTGGGTATGGTGAATGCACGGTGAACGTCATCTGCCAGCATGTGTAGTGCCAACAGTAAAATTCAGAGGCGGTGGTGTTATGGTGTGCTCGTGTTTTTCATGGCAGGGCTTGCACCTCTTGTTGCTTTGCCTGGCACTATCACAGCACAGGCCTACATTGATGTTTTAAGCACCTTCTTGCTTCCCACTGTTGAAGAGAAAATTGGGGGATGCAATTGCATCTTTCAACACTGTCAAGCACCTGTTCATAATGCACGGCCTGTGGCGGAGTGATGATAAGACAATAACATTCCTGTACTGGACTGGCCTGCACAGAATCCTGACCTGAATCCTATAGAACAACTTTGGATGTTTTGGAACGCCGACTTTGTGGAGGACCTCACCGACTGACATCGATACCTCTCCTCAGAGCAGCACTCCGTGAAGAATGGGCTGTCATTCCATAAGAAACCTTCCTGCACCTGACTGAATGTATGCCTGTGAGAGTGGATGCTGTCATCAAGACTAAGGGTGGGCCAACACCATACTGCATTTCCACATTACCGATGGACAGCGCCATGAACTTGTAAGTCATTTTCAGCCAGGTGTCCAGATACTTTTCATCACATAGTGTATGTGTACCAGTCTTGAGATTTATATCTGCAAACATGTCCAATTTGCTGCCAGTTACCTTTCCATAGATATGTAAAAAATGAAAATCTAGTCTATGGTGTTTTAGGAATGTAATGGTTTAAATGGATAATACTTAAGATTCAGCAGTTAACAGAAATAAGATAAAAGTTAGGCGTTAAGGTCGGAAAAATATTCTAAATTTGGTAATAGACCTTGCAATTCAGTGACACTAATAGCATTTATGAATAATGCTGAGCTATTTAATTTAGAGGATAACGGCTGGGGATGACAATATAAATGATAGTTGAAACAGTTAAATTTATGCACTGTTAGTAGGGAATTAAACTCCAATTAATCACAATGTTTTCAAGACCATAATCTACAATAACATTGTTCATAGATTTTAACACTAAGGAACATTTATTAGTTTGTAATGTCTCACCTGTGCTCTTTGCTGCTGAGCTTGTGAAACTTGCACTGTGGTAACACCTCCAGCAGTCATAGCTACTGACACTTTCTGACCTGCTTGTGCCTGCAGAACTTTCAGCTGTTGGGTAGCAATTCTTTGCTGCCTCAACAGTGCCTGTTGCCTGTACAGTTGCAGCTGTGCTTGGGTTATTGTTGTCTTTGTTGTTGATCCCGTTACTGTTGGTACACCTGTTCATAAAACAATGAAAAGAAATTACTTCAAATGCATGTTTAAATGTAAGTATACTAAAATAATTAGAAACATTTGTAGAACAAACTGCTTCAGCTAGAGAAAGGTGTATCTCTCAGCACTCTTCAATTACTGCATTTAAATTTATTTCTGATTTCTGAAATATGATCACTAAAAACTATAGTAATATTTAGTCTCACATATTAAAGGCAGTAATGCCTACATAGAACTAGAAACAAGAATCTGAAACTGCAATTGATAACAGGAAAATCTTAAATTTAGATTGGAATATATACTGCAAGCATAGACCATGCCTAATGTTACTGTAAGGAATTCTGGCAAAGTTATTACAAATTACTTGTTCAGCTTTTGACAGCCAATCAATTTCATAAATGATGGTCGCACATATGTCAATGACAAATTTTGTGAACATTGTCCAAAAATGTTCATGCTGTGTGTTACATGATCAGTACATATAAGTTATTGTGAGACAGAGGCATCCTCAGGCTCACCAAACACTGCCTCAGGCTCACCAGACACTGCAGTACATTCAATACTACATGAAATTTAGCTGTGAAAAAGATCTGTCCCCAACATATTCCACATCATTTTGTCAAAGCTCATAAATGGGCTTGTATCAGTTGGAGTAACGAAAATCTCAAAAAATTTGACAGAAGAAATGTGAGATTTATTCATAAAATTGTAACACGAGACCAAATGTCAAAAACTACACAGCAACTGTTTGTGTCTTCCAAGATGAAATGTCATTGACAACAGTCATTTGTTCATGAATTACATCCACGAAAATGTCTATTCTTTTCTTCAGTCAGATATGACATATTGTGACTGCAGCATTACAGGATTGAAGAACAGTTGTTGTGACATGGTGCAAAAATTTATCTGACACCAGTAGTCAATGAAACCAGAAAAAAAACAAAGATATGATAATGCAATTGATACTAGCAATACCAGATGCCACACAGTAGATTGAACATCAAATTACTGTCTCAGTGCCAAAATTTAATGATTTATCACCTAGTGATACATTTTGTTTCTTTGAGTCAAAGAAAAAATGCATGAACAGTAATTTTCATCATATCAAGAAGCTGCTGAATGCTCATACCAATGTCAGAGTGCAAAGAAATATTTCCAGAATTGTCTCAAATGCATGCAAAAGTCTACAAAATTTTACAATCAATCCTCTGACAAAGAAGAAATTAATTTCTATGAAAAACAAATTTTTTTCCTTTGTTTTTATAAAAAATTAACAGCTGGCCAACATAATTTGTGGATGGTCCTGTTCCACCTATCACTAGTTGTGTAGCTCTTCTACGGCATTAACTTTTATAACATTTAAAGAACCACACTGAATTAGATTGAACTGCCAAATCTATATTTAATGTTCTGACAGACCCGGTAAATTAGTATAAATATCTACATCTACACTCTGCAAGCCTCCGTGAGGTGCATGGCAGAGGGTATGTCTAATTGTTCCAGTTATTAGGGTTTCTTTACATTCCATTCACATATGATGCATGGGAAAAATGACTAAATGCCTCTCTGTGTGCAGTAATTATGCTAATCTTATCCTCGCGACCCCTATGTGAGTGATACATAAGGGATTGTAGTATACTCCTAGAGATAACATTTAAGGCCAGTTCTTGGAATTTTGTTTCTCAGAATAGTTAATGTCTGTCTTCAAGTCTTCTAGTTCAGTTCCTTCAATATCTCTGTTACGCTTTCCCACTCACAGTTAAATAAATTTGTGACCATTCGTGCTGTCCTCCTCTGTATACATTCAGTATCCCCTGTTAGTCCTATTTGGGTCCCACACACTTGAGCAATATTCTTGAATTTCTTGCACAAGTGAATATAAATGCTATATAAGTAGGAGTCAGAACCATCTGATTAAATGATCCAATCAGCATGGGCCGACAGATGAGGCTCTGGTGTCTAGTTGGACTGTCAGCACATTAGTGGGCATGGAGGAATACAACTTCTTTCTGTGACATGTCCATCCACATTTGGTGCTACTGAAACTACAACTTTTGCTGTCCTTTATAGGAGCATAGAATATGGTATACCAGCTACACTCATACATTCTCTACTGGTGAGGAGTTATGCAACACAAGTACTGCAATACTGAGAAAACACTCACAGGACAACGAAATACTGTGGGGCCACACTGTGTAACGATGGAAACAGCTTCTTAGAACTGTAGCTATAAGAGGAAACACATGTGACCATACTGTCGTTACCCCTCGGTTTACAGATCAGAGTGATTTCATACCATCCGCAGTGACTGACCAGATTTGTACACGAAGAGAGTTATGACAAATTAAACCTACTTTAATAAACTTAATCCAATATTTTTGATTAAAAACTTATATTACCCACAAACTGTAATATAAAAGATCAATTCTATAAAATATACTAAGACAACACAAAACAAAAAAATTATTTCTATTACATAATTAAATGACGAAAAACCCAATATAACATATTGAATAATCAAGATATCCTTATTTGCACAGAAAAATTTTCAGTGTAAGCGAAATACTTTACAGATGGTATGTAACATTTACAAAGCAAAGGATTTAGACTGACTGCAAGGCCTCAAGGCATGCACACAGTCATTATTAATACCTAAACAAAAACTAGATTTATTGCCTCAGTTCGAGTCTTTTGTGGTTCAAAGTATCGTTCAATAACATCAGTCATACTGACTGCCATGTAAGCTATGTAGAATCAGGAGGTGATAGCTCGAGTAGACATGGGGATGTATAACAGTATAATATATGTGCCTAGATGGCAGGCAATGAAGCAGTTGATCCAGGCTGAGGAAGCAGTTGATCCAAGCTGACCGTGAAGCAACAGGAAAAAATATATGGACAACTTCTTTAGGGTGCTTAAGTTATTATTTTATTTTATTATCAATCTCCTAAAATCAACAAAGCATAGTGTTAAAAAAAAATTGTAATGGGACCTGCACCGAACTTTAGAAATATTGATAGTTTTAATATCACTAATTTGTGTTCTAATATTTCTTATTAGTACTAGTACAAAGAAAGTGTATACACTTGGGAATGAATGTCCTGGTGAGAAATACAAAGTGTGAGGAACAATTTCAGCATAAAGGGGTCGCCTGGAGGGACTATCGACTGCAGCGCACGTACCATATCCTGGTGCACTAGTGGGGCATGATAGGAGACAGTTACATGTCTTTGACGCACCGAGTAGGATGTCACTCTTTGCCACAGCATGTGCAGGACCCCCAGTGACATTGACAGGCTTCTTGGCAGTGAGCAGAAAAACACCGTGTGCACAAAGGGAAAGGCCCCCCTGACGTCAGATGACAACGAATGACAATGTTGCTGCAACTTGGGGGTTGGCCACAAAGTGGGAGGACCCTCTGCTGAAGAGAACACCACACCAAGCAGTTGTTGAGATAAACACACCTGACTGACAGCGGACGAGACACAGACTAGGATGAGCCCAAAGCAAACTATGCAACAATGAGGTACAAAGAGATAATCTTCACCACAATGATGTCAACAGGTTAAGAACAAAAAGACACACTATACAAAATGCGACCAAAGAGAAGAATAAACTACCAAGTGAGGTTTTTATCAAATAGTCCATAGTACAGCAAAGATAGTAACCGACAATATCAAATGCGAGTACAGAATTGACTGACCATTCACTGGGAGGCCATTTTTGTACCAGATGCGAGGAAACTACCTATTTATGCATACAGCAATGCCACAAATTTACTGATTGAACAAACTGACCTAAAGCACAAAATGTACACAGAAAACTTTATTCACATTATAAAGCAAGAAAATAAAACAAATTCTAGGCAAAAACATAATTAGAACCAAACCAAAAAATAATAAATATGAACTGAATTTCCAAACATCAATAATGGTAACTATGTAAACATGCAATATCACTGTTCAGTGTCATACAAGCTGTCAAGAGGAAAATAGCATACATCAAAACTGACTAAAAGTCGGATATGTCTCCAACGTACATCTAAAGAGAAACTAATAATTCTAAAAGAAGACAGGACATCACAGTAACATGTAAAGTAAAAAACCAAACAAATGTATTATAACTTTTCTCATCACAGTTACAGACCATTATATTAAGACCATCACGTAGTTATGTATTTACAGAGCACCTGATGATGGCAATATGCCAAAATGGGCTCATTGTGAATGATTTATAAAATAAAAATCATTTAACGAGCAGTGTAGTGGGTTGATATTCATAACAATCATGTCACTAGAGGACATATTTTTCACTGTGGGTCCCAAAGAACAAAAAATTATAACTTATTTGTAATTACATGCAGACAATAAAAACAAATTTATTGTGGCGTAATTGGAAGTGTACAAACTTACTGACCAAAACACAAGGGGAATGGAAGTGTCCTGCAATACAGCTATACAATTTGCATGTATTCTAAAACTGTTGTCTGCAAACCTTTGGCAACAACAGCTGTTGCAGATGAGGTGGCTGCAGAAGAGGACTGTGCTACAAGGCGCTGAGTTGCAGCTTGCACCTGAGCAGGTGTGAGGCCAGCTACAGACACAATGGGTGTGGAGCTGGTTACGGTACGCACCTGGCCGGATGCACCATCCTGAAATCCCCACATTCTTCAGATACATTCAGATATAAAAAGTTTGATTACTAATGGGTTGAACACTGATGCACATTAAAGCAGGTTTGGCATTAAACACAAAAAATAAACACTAAATAAAACATGTATAAATAATTAATGGATTGCATATCACAACCAAAATTAAACTGTTTGGGGATATGTAACTGCATATTAGTGCTTTGCATCAACTGTCTTTGGTTAAACTCCCACACACTACCCCTTTTTCCATTCCTTAACTTTGGTACGCAATCTAAGTCAGTATGCTTTTCTCGGATGTGTGAATTGCATGTTTGAGTGTTAGGAGGAGGAAGGGGAGGGGGGGGGGGGGGGGGGCAAAATCTGAAAACTAGGCACCGATCTCTCTACCCTATGTATTCTGACCACGCTTTTCCTCTGAAACATGTGCTTTTCTCCTACGTACAAGTATGTAATGTGCAGTCATATTTTGTGCCAGTTAGTTATGATGTTGGTGCAGAACTGTACTGATGAAGATAAACAAGAGCATGATAGTTCACAGTAGTTGACTAGGTTAAAATGTCACAGAACCCAAAAAAATATAAATTCTTTGAATTTTAGTACATGATACGTATATATTTTGCAAAGCTGACAAGATATTGATTGTACCCAAAAGAATAAATCAAAGTTAGTCAATCACTTTTATTGTTGAAGTTCTTTATAAAGTGCTTAATGCCTGTTTTATGCCAAAACCACATATGTGTGCAAAAACTTTTATGCAACAGCAATTTTTTGTGTTCTTCTAATTTTTAGCCTTGGTAGTTTAGGATGAAAAGCAAGGGTTAGTGCAAAAAGTGTGTAATTTGTAATACCACATTTGAGATTTTGGTTCTCTGTTAAGAGACCTTAATGAGGTATTTGCAGAGAAGAGGTGTGGCTGGAAACACATGTGATGAAGACAAAATGCTATCACAAAACGACCTATGTGTTGTAGCTGTAGATTTCCGACTACAAACCACACTGAACAATTCAGGGGGCGGGTTTGTAGCCAAATATTCTGCCTGAGAAAACATGAAGTATATGATCTGACCACATACAATTTGGAAAACTGAGGCAACATTTGTTATTTGTGGAATGACACAGAAAGTAAAAGAGGAGCAACTGCAATTGCCACATGGGAGAGGCACCTTGGAAATAACATATTGTGTACCTATCAGTTAGGACAAATGGCCATAGACAAAGGGTGTATACTGGCGACATCCAATATCCTGTTAAAGAGCATACTTTGTAACATGCAATCATGATCTCAGTGTCTGTTTCACCATTTGTGTCATCTGGATTCTTCCCCTGGACACCAGTTACTCAGAACTCCACAGTGGGAACTGGTGTTACAACATGTCCTTGGTTCTCACCGCCCACCTGGCATTAATGTATGTTAATTTCTTTGGCATTAGGATTTCTTCCCAGTAATATTTTTCCCTGTCTCCACTTTTACCACACACAATGCACTTAGCTTTCTGCTTTTATTAACCCCTGCATGATGTGTCGGTAATCTCTGTCTTGTTTGTTACCCTATCTTCCACCTGCACCAGGTTTTCAAATCACATTCAGTGCAATCCCCAACAATCAGTCTTTCCTTCTCATCCATTTTGGTAAGTCTCCCCAGACCCGGTGTTCTGGAAGACTTTTCCAAACTCTCAAAATTTTCGAACCTTTTCCTTCATCTCTCTTCCTTCTCCATCAACCCTTCTGCTATAACAATGAACCACTGGCTCTAAAAACTTCTTTCATTGTTTTATAAGACAGAATTTAAAGTCATCTTTAGTGAAGCAACATCAAAAAGAAAAGTGATGATCTTCAGCAAATGTTTCTGTTGCCAAGGCATACACAAAAAACTTCCGAAAGCAGTAGCAAAACTTAAGGATCTGTTCACTGTGTGTGAGAAACAGATGATTACATGGATACATCACGAATATTATCACTCTTTGTTGAGTGATGAAACTGTGCATGACATATTGCTTAAACCAAATACCGAATAGGACTCTGATGCAGATTAAAGGTTTCTGTGATTTAAATTGTTTGTTCCCAGTTTTACTGTTGATACGATCTTCAGTTTGTAGCTTTTATTGTTTATTTTGAAGCAATAGCATCTGATATGCCTGATGCCAATTCCAATTTTGTGTTGGATTTACTTTTAGTACACATGAGAAAATTAATTATGCCTTCATTATTCCAGATCAATGAATATGCATCATCCTCCTTCAATGGGAGGGAGTCACAGTTATGAGTCTCATATCCTAACATTTGTAAATATGGTAACAATAGATCAGATGCAAATCAATTTCTTAAATTGGTGTAGCTGATTTTTATGACCTTGTGAAACAACACCTGTATCTAAAAACTAGTATATACTGCACATTCACTGTTTTGGCATAAAGGGGGTGATATGTGCTATGTGTGAAACTTTTGAGAGCTGTTCTAGGTTCAGTTACATTCATTCACAAAATTTAATTGTTTGCACAGATATTTCCACATAAAACACCATGAAGCAACTTCCTGGCAGATTAAAACAGTGTGTTGACTGGGACTCAAACCTGCTCATGAAAGGCCCACCTCATGTTCGTGTCCCTGCCAACAGTTTCTATTGCCAGGAAGTTTCAAATCAGTGCACACTCTTCTGGAGAGTGAAAATTCATTCTGGAAACAATCCCCTAGTTGGTGGCTAATCCATGTCTATGCAGTATCCTATCTTCCAGAAGTACTAGTCCCGCAAGAGTACACAAGAAAACTTCTGTGAAGTTTGTGTCACATGTTTCATACTTCAATTACCTCTGAGGAGTTTACCTCTATAATTTGGCTGCAATAAAGAAATTCCTGAATGGCCAAAACATTATTTTGTGACTTTTTTAATCCAAAAACATTATTATGGTGAGGTGTATGCTTTGCTATTTTAGAAAGTTCAAATGCGTTGGATTGTTTCATCATGTTTCTCTGCCTCTCAGTTTGCACTCTAAAAGGAGCTGTAAGTACTCATAAACTGTTTCATTTCATTTGTAATACATTCTTTATTATGGAAGAAAATAGCTCATGAAGATAACTTCCATTTTTATTTCATTCATATTTGTGTTCTTAGGTCAAATTACTAGATGTTTACTATAAAATGTATCCTGGATTTGTGAATATAGTTCTAGAGTGGCAACTGAACTTAGTAAGTCTTCATCAAATGTACCTTCCAGTTGGAACTTGCAAACTTGCACCATTTTTAGCTTGTTCTCCATAATCACATCATCATACATAAGCATTTTCTTGTGCATTTTATCCCTTTTCTTTTCTGGTGATAAGATCTCTTATATCCAGAAACTGTAATATGACTATTTTTAATTGTGTTAATTTTATCTTTTCATGCTTGTTTTAAATCCAAGTCTGTATTACTTTCGTAGAATGTGGAAAAGGGGGGAGGGGAGATGTTGCATTGGTACAAGTATACAGTAGAGCCTTGTTTAACCAAATTTCAAGAGGTCAAAAAATAGCCCATTTAGTTTAATGAAGTTTGAATTAACTTTTTTTTATATAAAAATATACCACTGTTGAGTTAACCTTTTCTCACATTATGGGTACCAACAAATGAGGGTGCTGTATTTTCATGATCTATAAGAAGAAATAAAAATAACTACAGTGTATATGTACAATAGCATTTCTGTCATTTGTTTAACTGAGGAAGTAGATGTACATATTGTCAAAAGCTTGTCATAATTTTTTTAAACAATATAATTACATACATGTTTTAGTTTACAGCATTATTCTTTTACTTCTATATATTAATTTGAAAAAAAAAAGCCATCATGAATTGTTGTTTGCTGGACTGTTAGTTGTAATATATGGCACTCTTTCAACATACCACATTCAAAGCAGCCGCAAATGCCATGGAGACATCAGAAGTGGCAGAAAATCTCTCGTGAAGAGCAACTTCAGTGTGGGGGCAGTTTTGAGCTTCATGTTCCTCCACAGAAGGCAACAGTAAAGCACTGTCATTCTCTTCTGGACCATCAACAGAACTGATGACTGATTCTTCAGCAGCACAGATTTTGCAATCTGTCTGCATACATTTTTCTATATTGATAATACAAAACAGCACAACCAAGTGTAAGCCTGCATAAAGGTTGCATCAGAATCCAAAGTTGTATCCACATTATGAGTGAGTTCAAATATTGGTGAGTTGCATCTTCAGTTTCAGTTACTGTTAATACTGGCAGTTACTGTTCATGCCTTCTTAAAACAGTTAGTTATGGTGTGTGTTATAACTTCATCCCAAGCAGCATATCTGTTACAGGTAGCTTGCAGTACATTCTAATTTGGAACTGTTTCTTATAGTTTGACTGCATTGGTGGTAGCTTTAACAAATCAGCATGTGTTACTATGCTTCATTGAGGCGATTATTCCTTGCTCTAATGGCTGCAGACGGCTCGGGGAGTTAGCTGGGAACAAGACAACTTCTACGAGCAGAAGTTCCAGGTCACTGGACTTACGTGCTGAGCAGTGGTGCAAAGTTAGCAGAATATGTATCTTCCTTGCCGCCATCTGTTATTGAAACTTCAAGAGCTGGCTACAGAATTGAGATTTGGTCATCCAAGCTTTATTGCTATTCTCTTATTGGTATGGCAGATTAAATGGGTTAACTTTCTAAATCAATGTGGATTTTTGTATTTTCCAATCACTAATGGTTTCTGCTTCTCAGAACCATCCAAATTACAACACAAGACCACTGCCGGTCTCTCCCTGTGCGTTTTCCTCCATGATGTTTTTGTCTCTTGACATGTAGTGGTTTTTCAGGCATCAAGTTATACAAAATGTCTGTATTAAACAAGTCTCTTGGGTAACACAAATGACTGAAGTTCCCATGCCCACTCATTGGCATCTTCTTTGTTTACTCTATGTGCTCCCTCAGACACTGATGGCACTGATGTTGTACCTCTTCTGAAAAAGTGATAGCCCTCGGGACACACAGACCCAGAAATTCCCTTTTGGTGAGCTATTTCATGAGTCTTTTCTCAAAGCATAGGATCAGACAATGGAGCCTGCTGTAAGTGCACGTCTCGGAAGCATTTAAACAGTGAAAATCCTCCACTACCTCATCTTCAGCTGGGATCACGTGCTCACTGTTGTCACTAAATGAACAGACTTTGGGATCTGAAAATGTTCTGCAACCCTTGTTTCAGTCTTCTCTCCACTATTGACCATATGTAAAATTTGCCACTTTTCTTTTACCATCAGAGCATTAGGAGCTCATTTCTGTTTTGGCGGCATATTGTGAGTGATGAAGCAAAGGAAAGAAACACATATACTGTTTACAAACAGAGACACAGATATCTCTGTGTTTGGTGTATTGGTCAGCTCCTCTCCTGCCCTGCCCTCATGTCTTACACTGGGAAAGTGACACGTTACGGCAAGCAAGCGATTGGTCTACTGTTGCAAATTTATAGTGCAGTACCTTATCGAGAAAAAACATGTGAAATGTGTAACGGAAAATACTGCAGTGCACAGCACTACACATGAACATACTAACTCAGTTTAGACGAAGAATAAGATATGGAATATGTAACGTAGGGTCAAATTTTAGTTTATAGTACCAAAATTCAGTTTAAGCGGTAGATTTTTTTGACGTATTTCGAAAGGCACCGAGCAGCTAGTACGAGTCAACTGAGTTCTCGGTTTTATTTCGAAATAACGGGTACTGGTTCATAAACAGAAAATGTATCTCGTATGATCCAAACCTTGAAAACAAACACACAACTCCTACACTTTCAAATACCATATTAAAATTTAAAAAAGATCTGTAGCTGTAAGCATCCTGTAACAAAACTAGTACCTGCAGGACATCTTTGTACAGAGAAGAATATATCATGCATTATTATACAAAATAATGTAATATTTTTGCAAATACATCCCATTCGATAAGTTTACATTCCTATAATCTGCACAGAGTTAGATGACATACCTGCGATACTGAAGCAGTGACTGTTCTCGCATTACGAATGGCGTTGACAACAGACGAAACGACAGTTGCTGCTGTGACAGACGTTACAGTTGTGACAACAATTGGCAGTGAAGATGAAGCTGATGGGGAACTACTCGTAGCTATAACGGGAGCTACAGCAGAACTGGAAATACCATTGACTGTGGACCCTGTAGCAGCAACTGCTGTGGGTAATGAGCTAGCTGCCGTTGCAGGAGGCACAGGCACTGTGCCTGCTACTGCTGCGGCAGCCTGTAGCTGCTGACGCAGCTGATGGACCAGTTGCTGTTGGTGCTGCTGCTGCTGTGACAGCTGCTGCTGTGCCCTCTGCTGCTGACGCCTTTGTTCTTCTTGCTGATCCTAAAGAAATTACGAGTGAAGCTTTTTTACTTACCTCCAAAATAATTTAGTATATAAATGCCATGTGTAACCTTACACACAATACAAATTACACATACATTGAGCTCTTATTCCACAATAATGTGGGCTATATTTATGTAACTAGATATTATAAAATAATTAACAGTTATACATCACAGATAACCTAATATCCCATATACACTTTATAACTGGCACAGATCAGAGGAAATAGTGAGAGTAAGTCTCGCATGAAGAAGCATTTTGACATTTGAATGTAGGACTTCAGAAAACAAAAGACAGGCATGTTCTTTTCAGTGCATCCGTGACAAACTTATTTCAGAGTTCCACTGCACTTTCAACTGTCACAGAGATAATCAGTATCGGCATACAATCAGTGCAAAAGGTGTTAGCACACAGTAAGTCAGTTAGTAGCCCGGGCTGAAAATAGTTGAATATAAAAAGAAAGCACCCACTGTTATTAGCATTATCGCTATGGTCTAGTTCAAGCTGCTTATGTACAATGAAAGGGTGTCTCTGCTTTTTTATTCTTAGGAGGGCATCTTCATTTATGACCTAATACATTGTAGATCCGTGTTCTATGACGTCATGTTGAATCTCACCATTTCTTGGCCAGGCCATTTACTCTTATATTAACTTCTTCCACAAATTATTTAGGCCTGCACATTCAAGAAGTCTGTATCATCTTAATTTTATTTATTTGATGCTTGGATTTGGTAGTGTCTCTTGTATTTTGCCATCCTTCTATATGAAAGATCTACTGATGATGTTTGGTTTGTGGGGCGCTCAACTGCACGGTCATCAGCACCTGTACAAAGTCCCAATTTTTACACAGTCCAATCCAACCACTGTCACGAATGACGATGATGTTGAAATGATGAGGACAATACAAACACCCAGTCCCCGAGCACAGAAAATCCCCAACCCGCCCGGGAATCAAACCCAGGGCCCCGTGATCCAGAGGTAGCAATGCACGAGCTGCGGACAAAAGATCTACTGCCAATTACTTCTGAAACAGGGTGTTTGTAAGCAAATAACACAGTTTCGAACAGGCTCATCTTGAAAACAAAACGTTTTGAATTTTTTGCAAATATTATAATAGTAATTACAATAAATTAAATTCAATGATGGAATTATTCATTGTTTACTAGGCATTCAGTTTATGCTGTACTTTACTTTATTGTCAATTTATATCACCGTATCATCTGTAATGACAAAAGCTTTAAAATGAAGGGTTGTTACCGTGACCCTTAACCCTTTTCATTTCATACCTCTTACAATTAGGAATAAAAATGTTACTGTGCTACCTTGCTGCATACCATATTTTCTTGACCATTATGAATATCACTTATAGAACTGTATTTATAGTATCTCATGTTATGAATTAACACGAGGCACATTTCTATTTTATATACACACCTACATTTTATATCCCACATCTTTCCAATATACATGGAAATAAAAAAAATAGTTCTTGCTCCTATTGTTTATTAATTATAATTCTTACAGTGAATATCAAATCTGACAAAGCCGATTTCTTTTAAAAAAGGGCAACTGTTTCTCAAATTAGTAGATGTAGTGTTTACATCTTTTCCAAAATAAAGAGCACTATTAAAGTTTGAGTCCAGTTTCTAGGGTTTCTTTTTTTCGTGCAGAATTTGTGACACTGTGAACAACTGCTTCAGTCCTTTCATTGCAGCTACCTCGATCAAGTAAGCATTCACGTAATTTGTGGCTGTTGCCTTGAGTTCTTGTGCTAATTTTCTTTAGAGAATTTCTTACTTGTGTGAATGTCAGAAGATGTTTTGAACATTTTCCTCTTTTTCGGTATCATGCAGTTCATTCAAGCTATTTTCTTCACTATATGATTGTTTGAAGTAGAATCCCACCTCATTCCCAATCTTTTAAATGCCAATGTTATTTTTTTACCTTTCCTCATTGAGCCTTTTATTCATCTTTTTTACTTGTGAGAAACAAAATAAAAACTTGTCCTTCACTGTATTTACTGATGCAAAAATATGTGTGTTTGATGTAAAATATTAGAAGTGATCAGTTCTGAAGCTAATACCCTTCATCATGAACCAGTGTAACAACAAGCAATCAGTTATGTCATTAAGGCACGGCAACCAAACATTTCTGCGCCTTACAATTATTAAAATGCAATCCAGACCTAAAGGAAAGATACTAGTACACAATTAATAGTAAGTTCTTATTATAGTACTAAAGTGAAATGGAAGAAACATCTAAACCCAAACATTAAGGTCCCATATGATGGAATCAAAGTAACATATCACAATACCCAGCTAAGTAGTGGGCAATGTATTATTTTGAAACATGTGAAATGTGCATGAACATATGTAACCAACATTAGGCAAGTACCATAAATGTGACTAACGTATAAGTTGAGAAACAAAAGCTTTACAAAGGAACACAACTGTCAAAGCCAAGAGTGGAAATCTCACTCACTTAACATACATGGATCAGTACATGTTTAGAGCCCATTTTAGTTTGTGAACAGCTATCGTTAATAGTGTACCAATGTCTTTCCGTGATAGATATGTAGTGTGTTATGGTGTAACCACGGTAGTTTTTTAAACTTGGTTATTCATAAATGATGTATCTGATTGCTTTTTGGTATATGTACAAGTGCTGGGTGATGAAGCATATTAACTTTGAAATCAATCCTATTTCACATTTTTACATCAATATGTATGACAGAAGGAAAAGTTATAATTTTTAGTTAGGTATTTTATTGATTGAAGCTGCTTTTCATAGTCTTCAGCACTTAATATTCCAACTTTTGGCTGCATTTACTTTGTTTCAGGGCAAAGCTTCTCCAGGTGCTTGCGTTTTCAAAGCAGGCAACTCTCTTTGAGATCCAAGTCTCTTTAAATTCTCCACTTATTACGAGACTTTTCTAACTTTCTTTATTGCCATATTTCTTTACACCATACTTCTACTCTACTGTCATCAATGTAGCTTCACTTCAACATGGCATTGATCCCTATGCTGTTTGTTGCAGTTGCTTCTGTACTAATGCTGAGAATGTCTTGTGTGGAGCATACCTTGATATCACAACTGATAGTGCCAAAGGAGAGACTATTGTACTGTACTTTGTTAGGTTTCAAAGAGGCTAATCATTTTTGGGTGAATTATTCAGTTCACTGTTTTAAGTTTTATGGCTTACAGGACAGGTTAGACAACAATGTCATGGTATTTAGAAGCATCTACCATCTCCCACTAAAAGCACACTGTGCAATGTGCCTGTATGTCTACAAGAAATGGAATTTTATTTCCCATCTTTAAGCTTTCAATGCAAAACATTATCAAAAGTCGAGACATCATGATGACTACGAATTAAATAACAAAAATATGATTGTGGTTCTTTAGTTTCTCCCTGAGTTATTTCATAACAAAATAATTTATGTGTCTGCTTCTGGTTTCTGATGTACAACTGGCACAATATAACTGCAATCCATTCTGTTGTTATCATTACCATCTTCAGGTGTGCACTTGTTGATGGCAGCAGCGTTATCATTTGCTGTAATATTGTGCCCTTTAGAAGCCAACAACTAGCAGTATACCCATAGACTATTCCACCACAATATGACTAAGTTATTGCTCAGATGAGGAACATAATATCATTTTAAGACCTTGTGAAAACTTCTTATTTTCTTTAAAATAGGAAACCCCAACTCTACATGGATACAACACAGAGTATTCACCCTTACACAATTCCTACACAATATGACTGGAATGAGCACCTCTTCGTAGCCAAGACAACAGACAACTGTGAGCTACAACTTTTAAGTTATAAGATAAATTTTATAATAAAGATCAGCCTAAAATCAAGATGATGGTGACTATGTTTTTCACTTGAATAAGAATCTGGTCAGCATGGTCTTGTCACCGATGGGTAAGAGGTCTGCTTGGATAAAGAGAAATGAGACTGCATCCAACAGTGCCTTATCTACACAACCACATGACTCCATTTTTAGTTTTTCAAATACAATTTATCCCATTCAGTACACCAGACTGTGATGACAGGATTGAGGTTGGCTTAAATCTGCCTGTGCTAAAGTTGAGCCTCATTATTTACAATCCACTGGTTGTAGAGGCTGATCATGTTCGCACTTCAATACAAAACGTCCTGTCACAATTTTGATACATTCCTTATGTTGCAACTGTTTGCCATAATTAATGAAATGGATTTTATGAAATTTTCTGCAGAACATTTCCATGACACTGAGAAGACACATGAAGTCATGTTACATATTCTCTTCAGTTACTGCATACTACAAGGTGTGGCTATAAAATAATGGGACTGTTGTTGTCACAGAGTAATTCCGTGTATGCCAAAGATGAATGACAAATGACTGTGGAGCCTTCTAGCTGAAAGTAGCATCTCTGGTAACTGTAGACAAATCAGTGTGGCTGTGGTCATGGTTTGTGTAAGAGCTTTTATTTTTTCTGCTGGAAATATGACAAGTGTAACAATAGAGCAACAAATTGTTGTTAAGTTTCCCTGAAAGTTGGAAAAGATGCTACTGAAACCTATCTGTTACTAAAAGACTTGTATGGCAAAGATTGTTTATCATGTACACAAGTTTCAGAGTGCTTCAAGCATTTCCGAGCTGACCAAGAATATACCAAACATAACTCACGCCTGGGACACCCTTCAACATAAAAAACAGATGAAAAATTGAAAAAGTAGGTAACATGATTCAATGTGACCATTGGTTGAGTATTTGATCAATTGTTAAAACTATAGGAACTGACAAAGAGCGCAAATTTTACATAACCAACTTAACAGGAGGAAAGTATGTGTGAAACTGGTGTCAAAAATTCTCACGATTGAACAAAAGGAAGTATGTGAAAATGGTTGTACTGATGCTTCGAGTACCATTGAAAAAGACACTAATTTCTTTGAAAGAGTGATAACACATGAAGAACCTTTTTTTCCATTTATGATCTACAAAATGAGCACCAATCCATGCATTGGAAGGGCCCAATTTACCTGAGAGAGAAAAAAAAACTCGAATGAGCAAATCAAGATTCAAAGTAACGATGATCCCCCCCAATATTCTTGGATTTGTGTATCTTCACTGCGTTCCTGAAGGTCAAACTATTAATCAATATTACTACCTTCAGGTTCTTGCTCCATAAGAAAATAATAATAGTAATAATAATAATAATAAAAGACGTGAATTGTGAAATTACAAGTCATGGATTCTGTTAGAAGACAACATACCAGCTCATACCACATTGTCTGTTAAGAGGTTTCTAGTGAAGTACAGCATCCCAGTGTTGGACCACCTAGCTTATTTGTATGACCTAGTACAATATGACTTTTATCCTCCAAAGTCTGCATTAAAAGAAGCAAGATTTCCGTCCATTGAAGCAGTGAAAGAACAAATGGTAAGAAGCATGATCAAGGAGCTCACAGAGGAATATTTCCAGCACTGTTTCCATCAATGGAAAATTCACATAGAGTGTTAGAGTATATTCAGGATGACAGTAATTTAATAAATATGTTCTTGCAATAAAATGTTTTACAGTGATAGTCATGTTATTTTGTAGCCACACCGTGTATTTCAAGTTAGTCAAATGCTTCATTTATCAAATGTATGTTAGTTTACCATAACAGTGAATTACATTTCTCAGTGTACTGCACACTGCATGTACTAGTAAATATATTAAGAGCAATGTTGATAGATTCACTGATTTTATGTCAAACATTATTTATGTTGCACGTGATACACAAACAGCAGTCAGTCCATTAAGCTAAGGTTCCAATGGGTGGATAGCCTGGAAAAGTCCTCAGGTAGTTTTGTTGCAGCTTTCAGTAACTAAATAAGTGACATCTGTTAGTAAAAGTGAAGCAAGAGTAACTTACTAAAAGTAATACTGGAATGACTCAGATGTAAGGCAGCTGCTGGTGTGATAGAAATGAGACAAACATGTAAGTCTGTGGAAAACCAAGAAGCAAGAAGAAGGGCACGGCGCCACCTTCAGCCCTAGCAGACGTCAACAACGTATCTGCTTTGTACAGGACATAAAGAAGATTTAGGGCCCAAGCTACTTGGGGCACCAAGCTGAGAGGGGCGCCAGTGGCTCCACAACTGTAAGATTGCTGTGCAGGGCTTATCACAGTGTACTTGGAGTGCCTAGATGAGAGGAGTGCTGCAAGATTTGTATACAGTGTGTATCACAATTAGGAGCGAAAACTGACAGGGTGAAATTGGGTGAGGGAAAAGGGAGGGGGGGGGGGGGGGGTGAGAGGGGTGTCAAATTATGGAGGGGGAGGGAGGGGTGCCAAATTATAAGTTGGTTTTGAGGAGAAATGTTCTCACACTGGTTTGCCAAGCCACTGCAATTTACTCTTAAACAGAAAGTAATTATTATTGCAATTTTTACTTAAATACCTGCAAAATAGTTATTACTGTGGATATCTGTGGTTATATATGCAGACATCTGCATCTGTGCAGACCTCTACCAATGGACTGCATTTAAATGTAATGAGGGAAAGTCACATGTTCTGAAATGAATATAAATTCTATTTTAAAATCTTTAAGTACTTAAAAAGTCGCCAACTTTAATAACGTGTTTAAAAATTTAGTTTTTATATAAAATTTTAGATTTCTCACTTAAGACTAAAAACCCTATGGCACATTGGCAATACAAGCCAACTTCTCACACACAAATAAAGCATCTCAAAGAAACTCATAAATGACAGCTCATCTATTTAGCTTCATATTATGCTGCACCTCAAATATGTAGAAGATTTATGATACAGTTCAAACTAGCCAATATATGTTTCACAAATTCACTCTGAAGAATTCAAAAGCACAGGAGAAACAAAATATGACTGAGTAGGAAGGAGCCCATACCAATGTCTTTGTTTTGTCCCTGGCAATTCTTTCTAATCTTCTTGATGCTGCATCTCCAGGTGTTATCGGTTCATCGTAATCAATACCATTTTCTAAGAAGATAGGAGGAGGTCTCTGATTCTTCACACCAGGGGTAATCTGTGGCTTTTGAATTGGTTTCCTTTTACAGGCCATTTCTTTAATTACTTCAAATCTCTGAAGATATATGCTGGTGAATGAACTGTTGTTATCTTGCAAAAACAGTTGTGATGTTCTTAATGGCCTGCCTGCCTTCATTTGTGGTGGAAGCTTATAAACACCTTTTGTCTTCTTCTGCTTTTTTGGATTTGTATCATAAAAAACTTTGCCTTCTTCTCTTGGTACTATAACTGTTTCATACCTGAAATAATAATTATGAATCAACTGTGCTAAAAATCGAGATGTTTCCTTCATGATATCATCTATTTGTTAGATGTACAGTGATAAAAATTTTCAGGATTTTAATAAAAATTTCCAATTCACAAGTATTTAATTTAATTTATACATACACACAAACTAAAGTATGAACTCTTGAAACATTGCAGAAAAAGTCCCTAAATAAAAGAACAAAAATGGATAGTCAAATGATTAGGTATTCTGTATAGAACACCTTGACGTTTTGAGCAGTGAAGTTGATGGAATTCACTGAATTAATAATCTAATTCCAGGCTGATTTTAAAGATAAATGTTCATTAGTTACATGAATTAAACAGCAGTTTTCCACTTGTGCAGTAACTATCAAAGATGGCAACATAGTCACATATCAAGTTTCTTACGGACTAACTGACACCAGTTTTGCGTTAGACAGAAAGTGGATCTATCTAGCCACTGTGAACAGTACAAAGCCAGCAGTCATCTGCAAAGTAGTTACTAATATTTAACAAACACTGCTATACTTCAATTTCTCATTCCTCAAGAAAATAAATTTCGGTTGCTACGCAGTAATGCAGCGACACTCACCACCCAATAGTGATACAGGTTTACCATCATGTGTTTTGTAAATCAAATGTGGATCAAATAATTCTACTTGAAAAAGCAAACAACTAACCTAATTCTATGTTACATTTCTGGAGCAGTTTCTCTCTATGCTGCAGCAGCTCACAAAAACAGAATAATAATATTCAAGTTTATTTTTTGATGCATGAAGGGCTGTTCAAGAGGGCAAGGAACTCTTCCAGAAGAAATTTTCCTTACTTTTAAATCCAAAATTTTGGAAGTGCTTTTAAAGCACACAACGCGATGTCATGTCGCAAAGAGGTCTTTGATACTTTTAACTGTCTTCACATTATTTACAAAAATATTTAACTAAAAAAGAGGGGGATGTTCATCATTTCAGATCTTTACTGAAATACACTAGTTATTAATGGACATTCAGTTCAATGTACAATTCTAGGGTTCTGTCGTGCAATAAAATAAAACTTTTAAGACAAACATATTATTATTTTATCGATATAATTAAAAACAAATGGATTTTTTAATGCTACAGAAAACAGGTCACGGGTGTTACGACGGCATGGAAAATATCTTGATGATTATACTGCACAACACATTTTTTGCCTCTGCATGAGAATAGGTGATTATGACTAATTTTCATACACTGAATTCAGATTTGTCTTTAGTTTTTCTCCATCAAATACAGTTTCTTTTGGGTATCAATTTTACCCTATTATGGGAATAAGCTTCAGTTCACCTCAACAGGGAAACATTCTTTTCTATACGTATTTTGATCTCTGCGTTTGTACAGCTAGTGTTAGCTATCCTAAACAGAAGTCACAATTCTGTCTTGTGCTGCCACCTGGCAAGTTTGCATGAAAATTTGAAGAAAGAGTGTTCGTGCTACACTGTACTGGCAGTTATTATTATACTGTGTGTTGTGCATATTACGATATATGGGTATACTCTATCAGAACATTATGTACAAAACATCTTAGTCTGTGCTGGCGTAAGCTGGCACCAGCACTCAGTGAGTCAGCAAGTAGAGTCATCAGTCACAGCCCAATGGGAGTCATAGTTGCAGTTAGCTCAGCCTCTAGCTTGGAATCAGTCAGTACCTAGCGACCAGGTGGTGTACATAGCAGGGCTTGTACTGCACCAGTGGTGGCGGTGGTTGTTGGGATGTTTAAGGGAGACTAAACAGCGAAGGTCATCAGTCCCCCATTCCAAAAACAGGCGAGCCGAAAAGTTGCGGAGGAGGTTTTAGCGAAGGGGGAGGAGATGCCCCCCCCCCCAGGCGCTAAAAGAACACAAATGCAGCAACGAACACTACAGACACGAAGAGTACAGATGAACACCAGACAGAAAGAAACAGAAGAAAAGAAGATGGCCGGAGACTGGTTGACTGACCATGAGAACAAAAAAAAAGGGAAAGAGTCAACCATCCGACGACACACCAAAACAGCAACAAATATTGAGACGCGAGGACAAAAGACACAGAAAGGGAAAGGTGCAGGACCTCCCTAAATGGAACCATAAAAAGGACTACCACGGATAAAATTTAAAACATCGTCAGCCATGGAGGCATCGTCGCATAAAACCAAAGGCAAAGTGCCCGGGAGATTAAAAGATTGCCGGAGGGTGCGCAGTCGGGGACACTCCAACAAAATGTGGGCGACCGTCAGCCGGGACCAACACCGACACAGGGGGGTGGGGGGATCCTCCTGACGCAAAAGATGGCCGTGCGTCAGGTAGGTACGGCCGATGCGCAGCCGACACAGGATGACAGAGTCCCTGTGAGAAGCCCGCAGGGAGGAGCGCCACACATCGGTCGTCTCCTCGACAGCCCGCTGTTTATTCGGGGATGTCATGCCACGCCACTCAGCAGTCCACATCCCAAGCACCTTACGGCGCAACACCAGCTGCCGATCGCGAGCCGTGAGGCCGATCTCCAAGGCTGGGGCGTCGATCGCCCCTTTGGCCAGCCTGTCAACACGTTCGTTCCCCGGGATGCCAACGTGACCTGGCGTCCAAACAGAGACCACCGAACGGCCAGAACGGGTAATGGCGGAAACAGACAACTGAATAGAGGACACCAGAGGAGAAGAGGTATAGCAGCGGTCGATGGCCTGGAGGCTGCTCAGGGAGTCACTGCAGATGACGACGGATGTACCTGAGCAGAAACGCATATGCTCAAGAGCGCGCAATACGGCCACCAGCTCTGCAGTAAAAATACTGCAGCCAGCCGGCAAGGAGCGCTGCTCAACACGGGCAGCGTGAGCAAAAGCGTAGGCATGTACTGCACCAGTAGTGAGGCTAATGTGGACTATTATGGAAGAGCTTGTACCGCAACAACTAGTTTAAGTTAAGTAGCTTTTTTATTCTTATGAATAAAGAACCCTGTTAATATATGTGTGCAGTTGTGCAGAAAGAGGATACTGGCCACCAACCAATATCCTCTCCTTGCTTCCCATGGTACAAGCCTGCAGTGACAATGAGACAACAAAAAAACTGGCAACGAGTATAATTCAGTGCAGATTTTGCTTGCTTCTCTTGTGTTTTACCTTGTAGGGGTGTTCATTTTTCATTGCTAATCGTTGTGTTCTTGCATGTATTCCAGGAGGGGAGTTGCAGAACTAATCAAATTTCTCTTTCCAGATGCTTTGCTTGCTGTTTCTGCTATAACATACTTGCATAAACCACGGCTCCCTGCCACCTCTACCGTCTACCCCACGCCTCGGCTGCAGACGGCCAGTGTAATGGATCTAACACAAGCTTTTCAGTTTCAGACCCAACAAACTGCTGCCCTACTAATTATGGCTCAACAACTACTGGCTGCACAAGGTGCATCAGCCGCCCAATAGACAGACGGAACAAGCCCAACAAGTGCCGCAGACCAGCATACCACCATTCCGGCAGTTTAACAACACAGAAGAAGGCTTTGAATACCTGACACAGTTCCAAGCACACTGTCGAGTTAATCGTGTTGAAGGTAATGTAAAGCTACAATACTCTTTTTGATTGGGGGTCCCCAGTGTTTAGGTTAGTACAAAAGCTATTCCCAACTGCGTCTCCCGACGAACTCAGTTATGAGCAAGTAATCACTGAATTAACCAAATACTATGACCGGCAAGTTCAAGTAGCTGCAGCCAGATAACAGATGTACTGTCTGTGGTACATGGAATTAACAGGGATGACTAGGAAGTGTAAATTTATGTGTAATTGTGGCAAGTTTTACAGTGATTTAATGATTAGGGATGCAATGACGTTCAGTGTCCCAGGTAGTAGAATATGGAAACAGAGCCTAAAGTACTCTGATCCACCACTTCCTCAAGTATTGCAAATCTTAGAACAATACGATTTGAGTGCCATAGCGGTCAGTACATTTGACCAGACCCTGATTTGTCAGGTCGAGTCGCCCCTTGCTCACGACAACCCCAAGCAGCCACAATGACGAGCGTGTACATAGCCGCACCGACAGCCACATAGACATGTAAACAAGCCCGTGAATTTAGTTAAGTCTTGCACTAGATATTTTGGTTGTCATAAAAGACAAGATTGCCTATCACATAATGCAGCATGTTCCACATCTGGAAGACAAGACCATGTCAAAGCAGTTTATTTTCAACAACACAAAAATGCCAATTTTGCCCGCTCTCAGAAAAAACAGGCTCATGTACATGCAGTGAATGTTGTGTTTTCTAAACCTACAACAGGTTCTGACCAGAGTAAGATTAAGGTTGTGCCTCCTTCTTGCGCTAGTGCTGTGCAATGACGTTCAAAAGAACTATTTGTCTCGTTACAAATTGCTGGCCATTGTGTGAATTTCCAGTTAGACATAGGTGCCTCAGTGTTGAAATCAAAAGTCAATGAGAACATTTTCAGTTTAGATGCCTTTGATTTGTTTGGCTTGAGCATCCACAACAATGTACTATCAGCCTCTACATTGGTGCCAAAAGACAATGTCGCTAGCTTGCTTAAAGAATTTCCTGAACTACACTCCTGGAAATGGAAAAAAGAACACATTGACACCGGTGTGTCAGACCCACCATACTTGCTCCGGACACTGCGAGAGGGCTGTACAAGCAATGATCACACGCACGGCATAGCGGACACACCAGGAACCGCGGTGTTGGCCGTCGAATGGCGCTAGCTGCGCAGCATTTGTGCACCGCCGCCGTCAGTGTCAGCCAGTTTGCCGTGGCATACGGAGCTCCATCGCAGTCTTTAACACTGGTAGCATGCCACGACAGCGTGGACGTGAACCGTATGTGCAGTTGACGGACTTTGAGCGAGGGCGTATAGTGGGCATGCGGGAGGCCGGGTGGACGTACCACCGAATTGCTCAACACGTGGGGCGTGAGGTCTCCACAGTACATCGATGTTGTCGCCAGTGGTCGGCGGAAGGTGCACGTGCCCGTCGACCTGGGACCGGACCGCAGCGACGCACGGATGCACGCCAAGACCGTAGGATCCTACGCAGTGCCGTAGGGGACCGCACCGCCACTTCCCAGCAAATTAGGGACACTGTTGCTCCTGGGGTATCGGCGAGGACCATTCGCAACCGTCTCCATGAAGCTGGGCTACGGTCCCGCACACCGTTAGGCCGTCTTCCGCTCACGCCCCAACATCGTGCAGCCCGCCTCCAGTGGTGTCGCGACAGGCGTGAATGGAGGGACGAATGGAGACGTGTCGTCTTCAGCGATGAGAGTCGCTTCTGCCTTGGTGGCAATGATGGTCGTATGGGTGTTTGGCGCCGTGCAGGTGAGCGCCACAATCAGGACTGCATACGACCGAGGCACACAGGGACAACAACCGGCATCATGGTGTGGGGAGCGATCTCCTACACTGGCCGTACACCACTGGTGATCGTCGAGGGGACACTGAATAGTGCACGGTACATCCAAACCGTCATCGAACCCATCGTTCTACCATTCCTAGACCGGCAAGGGAACTTGCTGTTCCAACAGGACAATGCACGTCCGCATGTATCCCGTGCCACCCAACGTGCTCTAGAAGGTGTAAGTCAACTACCCTGGCCAGCAAGATCTCCGGATCTGTCCCCCATTGAGCATGTTTGGGACTGGATGAAGCGTCGTCTCACGCGGTCTGCACGTCCAGCACGAACACTGGTCCAACTGAGGCGCCAGGTGGAAATGGCATGGCAAGCCGTTCCACAGGACTACATCCAGCATCTCTACGATCGTCTCCATGGGAGAATAGCAGCCTGCATTGCTGCGAAAGGTGGATATACACTGTACTAGTGCCGACATTGTGCATGCTCTGTTGCCTGTGTCTATGTGCCTGTGGTTCTGTCAGTGTGATCATGTGATGTATCTGACCCCAGGAATGTGTCAATAAAGTTTCCCCTTCCTGGGACAATGAATTCACGGTGTTCTTATTTCAATTTCCAGGAGTGTATTTTCAGAAGGTATGGGAAAAGCTAATAACTTTGTAGCACATGTTACATTGAAAGACAATGCACAGTCTAAGTTTTTCTGAGCCCGCCCTGTTCCAGTTGCTTTAAGAGACAAAGTAGCCAGTGAATTGAAAGAATTGCAAGATAATGGTGTAATTGCTCCCATTCAAACTAGTCAATAGGCAAGTCCTCTTGTTTTGTTGCCTAAGCCTTCTGTTCACATTCGTGTTGACAGTCAACCCACAGACAGTAGTTGACACTTATCTGTTACCTTGCCCTGAGGAACCCATGGACAAGCTTTGTGCAGGACATTACTTTTCTAAGATAGATTTGTGTGATGCCTACTTGCAAATTCCATTGAATGAAGAATCACAGAAAGTGTTTGTTTTAGATACACACTTAAGACGTTCAAGTATTTGTGTTTGCCCTTCAACAGTGCTTCCGCACGTGCATTTTTTCAACGTTACTTGGAACAGCTGACTACAAAAGTGCCTATTTGTTCAAAATACTTTGACAATATTGTCATCTGAGGCCATACACCAGAGGAACAAATTGTCAGTTACTCTTTTTCAAGTGTTGTCAGAAGCAGTACTCAAGTATTGTCAGAAGCAGTACTCAAGTACTGTCTTGAAAAGCGTGACTTTGAACTGCAGTACTTAGGTCATGTGATAAACAGATAGGGTGTGCACCCCTCCAATCTCACTTGCTTGCAATCCATGATCTGCCTGTTCCTTGCAATGTGTCTGAACTGTAGTCAGTACTAGGCAAGATGACATATTACATTCGTTTCTTACTGAACGCCCCTCAGATTGTGGCTCCATTGCGTTGCAAAAATGTATCTTTTGTGTGGACTAAAGACTGTCGAGACGCCTTTCAGAAACTCAGAAATGCTTTGAAACTTCCTGGCAGATTAAAACTGTGTGCCAGATGGAGACTTGAACTGGGGACCGATGGCTTTCACAGGCAAGTGCTCTACTATCTGAGCTACCCAAGCACAACTCACGTCCCATCCTCACAGCTTTATTTCTGCCAGTACCTCGTCTCCTACCTTCCAAACTTTACAGAAGCTCTTCTGAAAGAAAGGATATTGCATAGGCATGGCTTAGCCACAGCCTGGGGGATGTTTCCAGAATGAGATTTTTCACTCTGCAGCACACACTCCGCTGCAGATTGAAAATCTCATTCTCAGAAATGCTTTGCTTAGTCACAGATGTTTAATGTATTTTGACCCTGCCAAGCCTGTAGTCTTGCAAGTCGACGCATCTTCCATCGCACTGTGCTTTTGCACAGAATTGGTGCACATGGCAGACCTGTTGTTTATGCCTCAATGTTGTTAACTCAAACTCAGTGCAATTATTCTCAAATTGAAAAAGAAGCTCTCACTATCGTGTATGGTGTGACAAAATTCCATCACTATTAGTATGGTCACGAGTTCTATTTAGTGACAAGCCTTTGCAGTCCTTGTTTCATCCGTCAAAGCCGGTTCTTACAAGCACTGCTCAAAAATTGCAAAAATGGGCTTTGTTGCTTTTGCAGTATCAGTATGTAATTGTGTACAGACCTGTGGCAAAGCTGCCAATGCAAACATACTATCTAGCCTTCGGATTGGCCCAGAATCTGATTTTGATACATCTGTTGCATCTTGTTACCAAATCGATGCACAATACTGTTCAATGAATGAGGCCAAGACGTTCAAATAAGTGATGAAGAAGAAGATGAAGACAAGTAATCGTCTTCTTCTTCTTCATCACTTATTTGAACGTCTTGGCCTCATTCATTGAACAGTATCCAGAACTCAGTTGTGTGCCAATATTTAGTATGTCAGTAAAACCTTTCAGTTCAACAGGGTGTGATTTTAGTTCAAAATGAGAGTGGACAGTCGTGTGTGCTTATACCCAAAGTATTGCAAAAGGATGTGTTGTGATTGCTCCACTAAGGACATTGGGGAATTGTTAGCATGAAACAATTAGTGTGACGACAAAACAATTAGTGTGACGGTACTGTACTTGGCAGGGTATGGATGCCCATATAGAACAGATGACGTCACAGTGTCGTGCAGATGTGGAAAACCAATCCGCTCCACCACAGGCAATCTTGGCTTGGCCTAAGACTCAATCGCCATAGCAACAAATGCACATTGACTTTGCAGGACCATTTTTGAACACTCGTTTGCTCATAATGGTAGACTCTTTTAGCAAGTTCTGATTCGCAGTGCCTATGAACTCTACAACATCACGTAGCACCATTCAAGCGTTGTCCTCAACATTTTGCATAGAAGATTTGCCAGAAGTTTATTTTGGACAACAGACCACAGTTCACTACAATTGCTTTTGAACAGTTTTGTGAACGAAGTGGCATTCATCATCTAACAAGTGCTCCATTTCGCCCTCAGTCCAACGGAGAAGCAGAACGTTTCACATGCACTTTCCTCCTGTCACTCTCATCCACGAGATGGACCATCACCTGCAGAACTTCTGCATGGCCGCCACCACTGGATGCTACTACACTAGCTACACCCACCGCAGCATCCGATGCCACCAACGGTCCACAAATATCATTTTGCGCCGCGCGATCTTGTTCTTTTTAGGATTTATGGCAACTGTGGGTGCTGGGAAAGAGGTGTAATCCAGGAATGCATTGGCTCTTCTTTGTATTTGATTTCAGGTCCCGATGGCTTGCAGTGTCACTACCAGAACAAAATTTGTGCATGTTATTTGCCCCTCAATTCTGCTGCTTTTCTTCCTCCAGACTCACGGCCTCACGAGACCGCACAGTCTTCGCAGCCACCCACTCGTGCCACCAGGGTACCCCTGGAGAAGCAGATGGACGATGTACCCTCACCCCCGCTGTCGCCACTCGCCGACCCCATTGACCAGGATCCTGAGGCTGAGACTGTGCTCAAGAGGGTGTAGGATTTCCTTTATCTTGTATCTTGTCTTCCCCAGACTCCACCTATTTTGCTGGATGTAGTGCTGCAGAAAGCAAGGAATTCAATAGTGGCTCACAATTTAAACTTCAACATATTCATGTACTTCAACATTTTCATGTTTCCTTTTCTTACAGAATGCTGACTTCATATCACATAACCCATAGGTCGTGTCATACAGCAGGATATCATCAAGAATCTAAGAGCACAAGCTCCTAGACCTCCTAGGCTGTACGGATTACCTAGGGTCACAAGGAAGGTATTCCACTGAAGCCAGTTGTTAGCACTATTGATTCTACTACCTACAGGCTGGCCAAATACACAATTAAGCTGATGACTTCGATAGTTGACCATTACGAACATCACAACAAAAATTCACATATTCGTTGAGAAAATTAAACAGATTATAGAGTTGGACCAAGTAATATTTTAGTCAGCCTGGATGTGGTCTCACTATTTAAAAAAGTTCCTGTGGAGGACACATCGAAACTGTTGGCACTACATTTTCCCCATGAAACAATAAAGTTGTTCTGACACATTATGAAGACCGCCTGCCTCTTGCATGGCAGTACATTTTATTAAATAACAGATGGAATGCCTATGGGGTTTCCCTTGTCTCCAATAGTGGACAATTTTTTTACAGAACATTTTGAGGAATATGCGTTAAATTTGGGTCCCCTTTGCCCATCTTTATTTTATTGTTACGTTGACGACACATTTTTGATCTGGCCACATGGCATAGAAGCTCTTGAAGCACTTCCATGAACACAAGAACAATATGCACTCAAACATCCAGTTCAGTGTCAAAACAGAGACAGTGGGAAAGCTGCCGTTTCTGGTTCAACCAAAGTCATACGGACGGCTTGACCACTCAGTGTATCACAAGCAAAAGCATACTAATTTCCATCTTAGCATCTAAAGTACAAAGAGAGACTATGGGTAACGTGGTATGAAGACAGCGTTCCCCAAGAAAAGGAAATGTGAAAATCTTGAACGTTCACTTGATGAGCCACTGATTGCAATCCTTCCTTTCTACGGCACTACATCCAGCAAAATAGGTGGAGTCCTGGGTAGACAATCTTTAAGATCTAGTTTCTGACCTGCTAAGAAGGTAAAGATAATGCTGCGCTCTGTTAAGGACATTCTTGGCCTCTGGATCCCTGGGATTTATAACCTCCCTTGTTACTGTGGAAGCAGTTACATCAGTCAGTCTGCCCGTACAGTTTCCAACAGCTGAGCCAACATCAATGGCATGCTACAAATCAAAGACTGGAGAAATCTGCAATTGCTGTGCACAGCCTCACAAACAGATACAAAAATATTGTTTGACAAAACAAAAGTTCTGTTGCACACTCCTGCATCTGTGGTTAAAGAGGCTATGGAAATAAGAATGTTTCGGAAGAATGTCACCCGTGGCAGCAGATACAATCTTAGCAGTGCACATAAGCAAGCTCTCCTTGTAGAGAAGACCCAGAGATATTCATTTCAATGTTTACGACATAGGTGTGCTATCTGTAACACAACTGCATAATTACTGACCAATTAGAAGCTGTGTATGGGCTATATAAAGCCACCACAGTAACAGTTTAAACAGTCAGTTTAAAGCCACCACAGCAGCAGTTTAAGCAGTCAGTTGCTACTGACTGAGACAATGTAGGAAATCGTTGAAATCTCAAATTTTTATCCCGAATTGTTGCTGCAAAAGTCCAACAATGTGTTATACAGTATAGAGATGCTCTCCAACAGCAGCAGCAACCAGCAAAGCAGGGTTCAGATTTGGAGTATTTGCCAGCACAATCAACCACCTCACTGTCTTTTCCTACAAAAGTTTGTGTATTATAGTGACACCAATCATTAGTTCGGAGAACTGTGTCATGTCCACAATTCTGACGAATGGAGACTCTTCATTGATTCCTTCAAAACAAGTTCAAGGGCAGTCCTCTTCCATAATTTCAGTCAGATATAGTGGAACCATTTCCCATAATGCGCAATTCAAATAACAAGCAAAACAAATTGTGAAAAAGTGACTCCTATAATGAGTGATGTTTTGCATAACGAGTGATGATGATGATTTAGCATGACATCACCAGCCATTCATGCTTGGCAGGGGAAACAATCAGTAATATGAACACCTTTCCTTCAGCCTGGGTTCAGCGCTCATTCAGTCTGTGTTCAGCGCTCATTCTGTTAACCTTAGTGCAGCATGTGATCACACATTTTTCTAAACTTGTGTTCACACAGTTTTTTTTTTGTGTGCAAATTTTAATAACCTTCTTAGAAATGTCCCCAAAGATAAAGCCACAAGCAGGTGACCATAAGAGAAAGAAAATGACCTTTGAAATCAAATGTAAAATCATTGAAAAACACGAACGTGGTGTGAGCCTTGCTGATTTAGCATGCACTTACAATTGGTCTACATTGTCTATTTGCACTACCCTCAAGAACAAGGACAAGGTTAAGCAGATAGGTGCTTCAAAATGCATGACAAGAGTATCTAAACAATGGTTTTGTATTCTGGACAATGTCGAAAGTTTGCTCCTTACAAGAATAAATGAAAAGTAATTGTGAGGTGACACTGTTAAGGAGATCTTTGTCTGAGAGAAGACAATGATGATTTTTGCCAACCTCATTAAGAAGCTGCCAAGATCATCAGCGGCCGTTTCTAAGGGAAGCCATGGGTGTTTTGAAAAGTTTAAGAGAAGAACTGACATCCACAGCATTGGGAGGCACGGCAAATCAGCCAGATCCGACACAAAGGCAGCAAAGAACTTCATCAGCAACTTCAAGATGCTCGTAGATTCCGAGGGTTACCTGCCCCAACAGGTTTTTAATTGTGATGAGATATGTCTATTCTGGAGGAAGATGCTGAAGCATACCTTTACAACAGCAGAGCAGAGGAGACTGCACTGTCCAGTAACAAGCCAATGGAAGACCATCTCACACTGCTATTCCGTGCCAATGCAAGCAGTGATTTTAAAATTAAACTGCTGCTTGTTTACCATTCAGAAACTGAAGGAGTCTTCAACAAGTGTAAAATCTGAAGTGCGTGTTAAATGTGACGTGGAGGTCCAACAACAAGGCTTGGGTGACACGTGATTATTTTTGTGATTGGATCAATGAAGTGATCTCCTTGAGGAATTTCAATTCATCAAAATCCAATTTCTGCCTCCCAACCTTACTCCATTATTCCAGTCTATTAACCAGCAGATTATTTCTAGCTTTAAGGAGCTCTACACTAAAACACTCTTCGAGCATTGCTTTGAGTTGACTGAAGCTACCAATCTTAGTCTCAGAGAGTTTTGGAAATATCACTTCAACATCGTTGCCTGCGTCAGGGTGATAAAAAAGATGTGGGAAAGGGATACCAAGAGAACTCTCACTTCCGCTTGGAAGAAGCTTTGGCCAGAGAGTGTTGTTGAATGTGACTCTGAGGCTTTTGAGTCGGAACTTGTGGAGCCTGTACTCAATGACATTGTGTCTTTGGCCGAGAGCATGGGATTAGAAGTGGATAACATTGATATCAATAAACTTGTGGAGGATCATAGCCGAGAAATGACCACCGAAGGGCTTATGGAGTTGCAGTGTATTTCACAGCAGAAAGTTGTGGAGAGGAGTTCAGAGGAGGAGGAGGAGGCAATAATAGCAAAGCAGCAATCTTCTGGTGCAGTAAGAGAAATGCTGAAAGCATGGGAATCAGTTGCATCGTACATCGAAAATCATACCCCAATAAAGCAGTGGCTATGTGAGCTACAAGTTTATTTGACAATAATGCTGTAGGTATAATTTTATTGGAATAAATTGCATGAATAAGACAAAACCTTTACTATTTTTTCTGCATGAATGGGCATTATCATATTTCACATTAATTTATGTGGGATTGATTGTTTAGCTTAATGAGTGTTTTGCTCTACGGGTACAATTCTGGAATGAATTATGCTTGCTATGCTAGGTACCATTGTACTTGTGTACTTGATTAACAAATAAGAAATTTGTAAAACCAATGCAGGATTTGGTCCATTACTTACACTGTGATATGTATAACTGGAAAATGTGTGCAGATATGAAAGTAACAGGGGCTATTGACTGTTATACAACCAGGTTACTTCTGTATGAGTGAGACAGTTGCAACAAGAACAAATATTACATACAGAAAGAGTGGCCTAAGCAAAATGCCTACACTGCAGGTAAAATGATTTTGTTGTAAGAGCCCGTAATAAGCCTTGAAGATGTATATCTCCCTCCACTGCATATTAAAAAGGGCTTAATGAAGATAAAAAGTACTGGACAGAGAAGGGGAAGGTTTGTGCAAAGGTTAGAAAGCCAGTACTTATTGCTCCCGAAATACAAAAATCTTTGCAACATACAGATTTCACCAACTTGTTAAGTGAGAGTGGAAAAGATGCATGGAATGCATTCAACTCAGTGTATATGTACTTTCTCGAAAATCACGACTATGATGACTATAAAGATATTGTGATTAACATGATAAGATATTTCCAATGTATGAACTGTCATGTGTCACCAACGTTACATTTCCTTGAATACTATCTTGACTTCTTCTTTCATAACTTGGGGGGATACAAGCAATGTACATGGGGAACATTTTCACCAAGACAAGACCTTTTAAACTTAACCTTGGGTGAAACATTTGTCTTTGCAAGGTTTCAAAATTATGTACTTTTCATAAATAATAAAACCCTTACTTTTGTAAAACAGTATGTGATGGGAAATTCTGATTTTCAAATCCTTTATCTCCATAGCCATGACAAGTGAAAAACTATAATTTTATCCAGAAGGGAGATGAAAAGTTAAGAAGTGTTACACGGTGTAATCACATAGTCTGCATCATATAAAGAGTGAACTGAACAAGATGAGCACCTTGCTGAAAAAAACTGAAAGCACTTAACAGTGTAGACTATACCACTGTATATATGACTGAGTCCTAAAGAAAACAAGATTTTCACTCAAATAAGATATGATTCCTTTTTCTGGACAGTGTATATGTAATTTCTTTTATTGCCAGTCAGTGTTTCTCCCTTATTTGCAAGAGGACGGGAGAAGGGCCTTATTTCTGATTGGGAATGATAACTTCTAATTTATAATTAGTACCTGAAAATCTAAAGGCTTTCATAAAATTGTAGTGTCAAGTTTCACAATTTCTTTCTGCTAAAAATCACTACCATGTAACAAACCAACAAAGGTTTGGTGCACTGGTCCTTAAAGGAATGAACATGTCTGTTCTGTAAAAGTATTGACAGTCTTGTGACAAAGTAATTCCCTCTAAAAGGTCACAACCATAACAGAGAAGGGTAAGAATATCGCAATGAGGAAGCTGGAAGAACACATGTGTGAGCTGGATTCAAGGGAATTCTTCAGCCAAACTATCTCAACTTGATCAACACAGAAAACAGAAGACGTAAAATCACAGAAATGCTATTCAACACTTTCATTAATACCACCTTAATAATGGGGTAACAGCCAGCTGTTAAGGTAGTAAAGCTTATTAATTGTTGTACAGTAGCTGATATGATGGATTACATGGTGCAAGATTTATTTCTATGTCAAACAATGGAAACTCTTGAGTTGGAATATTAACAATATAAGGAAAAGGATAGATTGCTACTTCTGTAAAGATGACATGTTGAATTGCAGACAAGCACAACAAAAAAATTGTTACATATTTAGGTTTCAGCCAAAACTTTCTTGAGGAAAGGAAACACACAATACATTCATTCACAAAAGCAAGCACACTTCTTGCGCACAAATGAACGCCGTCTCTGGCAGCTTGGATTGGAATGTAAGAGTCTTTTAGTTGTGCCTGTTGGCAACTCAATGTGTTATCTCTACAATGAGTAGCAATCTATCTTTTGCCATATACTATTCATCACTACGTTTTATCTAAGTGTGCACGGGTAGGTAAAAAAATACAATATTCCCAAGACTGCCACAGTTGCCACATGACACATCCGATTAATCACCTAATTTTTTTGTCATTATGATAATCCACGTGAAATGTAAATATCTAAGTCCACACAGCACATACTATGTGTACTTATTTTGACATCATTACTTAGTTTTAAATTTGCAGTAGTTGGAAAAATTTGGGGCCTTTGTGCTTTGTGCCTGGTGACTGCCAACCTTGGACAATCAAAAGATACTGTAGACAGCAGCACTATGCTGTTTCATTCCACTGATATATTTTGGCTTCAACAAAACATTCAAATCTTTATTAGCTCCTTGTTGTCACTTCTGTCTTTGTAGACACAGTCTATAAACCACAAAGTACAAGTATGTCATCTGCATTGCTTGAAAGAAGGTGGAGCTTATTCCCTCCTCACCACACAGCTTGTGTGAGGTGACAATTGCTTCCTCTTCTCACTACGCTCCCTTTTCAAATCCACCAAATTGCTTCCTCTTCTCACTACGCTCCCTTTTCAAATCCACCAAAAGTGTACATGTAGTGTACCAGGCTCATACCAAACATTGCCTTGGTACTTGTCAAAAAATTAAAAGGTCTCATACTAGAGTGAGTATATAGATGATTTTGGGCATACAGCTGTGAAGAAAATTGAGAAGATACAAGATGAAAAATTATCTTAAAATGTTACCATGGAAAGCAGATGCAAAGAAGTCTAATTTAATGTAATAATACTTGTTTTCTTCCACATCTTATGAAACCAGAATATTACCTCCAAATGTTTTGTTTAAAGCACCAGACATTCAATTTCTCTGACAACTGTGTACCAGCACAGGACTAGAACCACAACCTGCGCTCTTGCGGTAATGCTCTTAATGGGGTTAAAATCAGACTAAAACTTCAGGTTGGGTGATGAAGTGTACTTGGAGTCTCTGTAAGTGAGACTGTTACCTATGAAAGGTGATCTCGAGGTTCAAATCACAGCCCAGAGGATATAGTTTTAATGTCAGGGTATTTCATAATAGAGTATATAGACTGAGGTGAGAAAAGTCATGGAATAGCAATTTGCAGATATACAGATGGCGATAGGATTGCATACACAAGGCAGTGCATTGCCAGAGCTGTCATTTGTACTCAGGTGATTAATGTGAAACAGTTTCTGAAATGATTATAGCCACACAATGGGAATGTGAATTGGCTGTTGGAGCTAGATGCATGGGACATTCCATACTGGAAATTGCTTGGGAATTCAATATTCAGAGACGCATGGTGTCAAGACTGTGCTGAGAATGGCAACATTCAGGCATTAACTCTCACCACAAACAATGCAGTGGCTGACAGCATTCGCTTAGTAACCGAGAGCAGCGGTGTTTACGTAGATTAGTCAGTGCTAACAGACAACACTATGTCAAATAGCTGCAGAAATCGATGTAGGTCATACAATGAACATACCCGTTAGGACAGTGCAGCAAAATTGGGCGTTAATGGGTTATAGCAGCAAACGACCAACATAAGTGCCTTTGCTAACAGCACAACATCTCCTGCAGTGCCTTTCCAAGACTTGTGACCGTACTGATTAGACCCTAGACAACTGGAAAACCACGGCCTGGTCAGATGAGTCCCAATTTCAGTTGGTGAAAACTGATGGTAGGGTTCGAGTATGGTGCAAAGTCCACAACGCCATGGACCCAAGGTGTCAACAAGGCACTGTGAAACTGGTGGTGGCTCCGTAATGGTGTGGGCTGTGTTTACATTCTGGACAATTGCAGCAACTGATTTGGCCACCCACATTGGCCAACATGAATCTCATCAAACAGTTATGAGACATAACGAGAAACGGAGGCAGCGTAGCTCAATATTTCCGCAGGGAACTTCCGACAACTTGTCGAATCCGTGCCACATCTAGTTGACGCACAATGCTGGGCGAAGGGAGGTCCGACACAATATTATGAGGTATCCCATGACATTTGTCATCAATGTATTCCATGGAAGAGGTGAAAGACTCATTCTGCAAGAGATCTCATAAACTCTGAAAAAGTATTTCCTCTGCCATTTCGTTTTTCCTTGGAGGTGGAAGTCAAATATGGTATAGCAAAATATCTCTATGGAGTTTAGGAAGTATGAGAGAGAGAGAGAGAGAGAGAGACAGAGAGAGAGAGAGAGAGACTGGTGGCCACGGCATGACTGATTAATCAGTCTGGAAAAATCAGTCTTGTCACAGTTGCAGGAACATACATTCAGGTGCCTGCATGCTCATGTGTGTACTTTTGCTCGAAAAAGAGCCAGAGCTAAAAAAGCTAATGAATACCATTATCTGTCATGTGTCTGTGCGCCACACATCAGTCCAGTGCAGGAGAGTATTTGCCTTTCATTTGTTTTAAGTTTTATTCAATCCAGAAATTTCCACATTATTGTTCCAATTTGTTAGTTTGTTTCAAAACAGTGTCAAGTTTCTTGTGCAATAAAATATTCATTCCAATGAGCCAAAGAAAGGGCCTACCTACAAGAATCAAAGAGAACAGTGCTACCATACTTAATTACGGTTATATCAATAACCAAGGGTATGTGCATACAAGCTTCCATTAACAAAAATCATAGAAGCTCCAAACACAGCCAATAGCCAGAGCTATTATGGCCATAAGTTTATAACTGGACAGATATTGTGGGACTAAATGTGAGTTACACAGCTGTTTATCTTCTACAGTCACATCTGTAATGGCAGAATGGAGATTTATTTCCAATCACAGTTTCAATATGGATTCATTTAAGAGTTAAAGTATGATAAAAGATTACTACGCTGCAGGATATACCTTTTTCCTTTTAAACTGCAAATTCATTGTGGCTGAATTTGAGCTGGCCATTTCTAACATCAAGTCAAACAGAGTGGTTAGTGTTAATGAAATGTTTTTTATAATTGCACAAATTAAGAACTTTTGCCAATAACTCTGAAATGGTTTCTGAACACGATCAACACATGCATTACCTACTTGCACACCCCAAAGGCTTGGAGAAGGATTAGTGTGGTCACTTTGTAGAAACAAAGAAAGGAATGAAATTAACTAAACCATTTCCAATCTGTGTTATTGCTTTGCATGCTTTTAAGGTCCATGAAGGACAGATGCTCCAATGAATCACAAATATTCTGGAAGAGAAATTAGATAATCAGGAAACAGATTTCTGACCTGGAAAATCATGTACTTGCGAGATCCTAAACATAAAAAAACATAATGAAGACAGTTTTGTGTGAAAGAACATTACTTGAGAACCCTTCACTAACATAACAGCCGAAAGCACAGGAAGCTACTGATTAACCTGTTCGATTTGATGAGGATCACTATCTAACATCCTCAGTTGGCGTAGTCCTTTATAGCAGAAGATTCTATATCCGTCTCCAGTTAAAGTAATACAGGTAGAGGATACACAATAATGATTTACCACTAGGAAGAATCTTGGTACTAGCGAGCCACAGTGTGTACATGGTCAGCATGTGCTGCATCACATCAGGAAATTCATATATGACCCACTGACAATACATCATGGTAGTTCGAGGCTCCAGCTTTGCAGAGATCACAAATAAATTGATGCAAGATCTGAATTTTTTCTCCCTGTACAATCAGACAGTGGGAATTAGTGAAGTTCGGTGGCAGGAGGAACAAGACTTCTGGTCAGGTGACTACAGGGTTATAAACACAAAATCAAATAGGGGTAATGCAGGAGTAGGTTTAATAATGAATAGGAAAATAGGAATGCGGGTAAGCTACTACAAACAGCATAGTGAACGCATTATTGTGGCCAAGATAGATACGAAGCCCACACCTACTACAGTAGTACAAGTTTATATGCCAACTAGCTCTGCAGATGACGAAGAAATTGAAGAAATGTATGATGAAATAAAAGAAATTATTCAGATTGTGAAGGGAGACGAAAATTTAATAGTCATGGGTGACTGGAATTCGAGTGTAGGAAAAGGGAGAGAAGGAAACATAGTAGGTGAATATGGATTGGGGGACAGAAATGAAAGAGGAAGCCGCCTGGTAGAATTTTGCACAGAGCACAACATAATCATAACTAACACTTGGTTTAAGAATCATGAAAGAAGGTTGTATACATGGAAGAACCCTGGAGATACTAAAAGGTATCAGATAGATTATATAATGGTAAGACAGAGATTTAGGAACCAGGTTTTAAATTGTAAGACTTTTCCAGGGGCAGATGTGGACTCTGACCACAATCTATTGGTTATGACCTGTAGATTAAAACTGAAGAAACTGCAAAAAGGTGGGAATTTAAGGAGATGGGACCTGGATAAACTAAAAGAACCAGAGGTTGTACAGAGATTCAGGGAGAGCATAAGGGAGCAATTGACAGGAATGGGGGAAATAAATACAGTAGAAGAAGAATGGGTAGCTTTGAGGGATGAAGTAGTGAAGGCAGCAGAGGATCAAGTAGGTAAAAAGACGAGGGCTAGTAGAAATCCTTGGGTAACAGAAGAAATATTGAATTTAATTGATGAAAGGAGAAAATATAAAAATGCAGTAAGTGAAACAGGCAAGAAGGAATACAAACGTCTCAAAAATGAGATCGACAGGAAGTGCAAAATGGCTAAGCAGGGATGGCTAGAGGACAAATGTAAGGATGTAGAGGCCTATCTCACTAGGGGTAAGATAGATACCGCCTACAGGAAAATTAAAGAGACCTTTGGAGATAAGAGAACGACTTGTATGAATATCAAGAGCTCAGATGGAAACCCAGTTCTAAGCAAAGAAGGGAAAGCAGAAAGGTGGAAGGAGTATATAGAGGGTCTATACAAGGGCGATGTACTTGAGGACAATATTATGGAAATGGAAGAGGATGTAGATGAAGATGAAATGGGAGATACGATACTGCGTGAAGAATTTGACAGAGCACTGAAAGACTTGAGTCGAAACAAGGCCCCCGGAGTAGACAATATTCCATTGGAACTACTGACGGCCGTGGGAGAGCCAGTCCTGACAAAACTCTACCATCTGGTGAGCAAGATGTATGAAACAGGCGAAATACCCTCAGACTTCAAGAAGAATATAATAATTCCAATCCCAAAGAAAGCAGGTGTTGACAGATGTGAAAATTATCGAACTATCAGCTTAATAAGTCACAGCTGCAAAATACTAACACGAATTCTTTACAGACGAATGGAAAAACTAGTAGAAGCCAACCTCGGGGAAGATCAGTTTGGATTCCGTAGAAACACTGGAACACGTGAGGCAATACTGACCTTACGACTTATCTTAGAAGAAAGTTTAAGGAAAGGCAAACCTACGTTTCTAGCATTTGTAGACTTAGAGAAAGCTTTTGACAATGTTGACTGGAATACTCTCTTTCAAATTCTAAAGGTGGCAGGGGTAAAATACAGGGAGCGAAAGGCTATTTACAATTTGTACAGAAACCAGATGGCAGTTATAAGAGTCGAGGGACATGAAAGGGAAGCAGTGGTTGGGAAGGGAGTAAGACAGGGTTGTAGCCTCTCCCCGATGTTGTTCAATCTGTATATTGAGCAAGCAGTAAAGGAAACAAAAGAAAAATTCGGAGTAGGTATTAAAATTCATGGAGAAGAAATAAAAACTTTGAGGTTCGCCGATGACATTGTAATTCTGTCAGAGACAGCAAAGGACTTGGAAGAGCAGTTGAATGGAATGGACAGTGTCTTGAAAGGAGGATATAAGATGAACATCAACAAAAGCAAAACAAGGATAATGGAATGTAGTCGAATTAAGTCGGGTGATGCTGAGGGAATTAGATTAGGAAATGAGGCACTTAAAGTAGTAAAGGAGTTTTGCTATTTGGGGAGCAAAATAACTGATGATGGTCGAAGTAGAGAGGATATAAAATGTAGGCTGGCAATGGCAAGGAAAGCGTTTCTGAAGAAGAGAAATTTGTTAACATCCAGTATTGATTTAGGTGTCAGGAAGTCATTTCTGAAAGTATTCGTATGGGGTGTAGCCATGTATGGAAGTGAAACATGGACGATAAATAGTTTGGACAAGAAGAGAATAGAAGCTTTCGAAATGTGGTGCTACAGAAGAATGCTGAAGATTAGATGGGTAGATCACATAACTAATGAGGAAGTATTGAATAGGATTGGGGAGAAGAGAAGTTTGTGGCACAACTTTACCAGAAGAAGGGATCGGTTGGTAGGACATGTTCTGAGGCATCAAGGGATCACCAATTTAGTATTGGAGGGCAGCGTGGAGGGTAAAAATCGTAGAGGAAGACCAAGAGATGAATACACTAAGCAGATTCAGAAGGATGTAGGTTGCAGTAGGTACTGGGAGATGAAAAAGCTTGCACAGGATAGAGTAGCATGGAGAGCTGCATCAAACCAGTCTCAGGACTGAAGACCACAACAACAACAACAATCAGACTAACTCCAAAGCCAGGTTTGCAATTTCCATTTCTCTAACGGAGAAGTGGGGTGGAATAATCCAGTTATCTAGGATCACACTCCGACATTGAAGCAGCGTAGCATCGACATCAATGCTAATGTCTGCTCAAGGAAAAACATAATTATGTCCCTGACAGTCGCGAAATGCATTGCGGACCAGGATTGCTGCAAATGTCTGTTGTGGTACTGTGTGTCTCTGCCAGTGAATAAGCTGTTCCAAATATGGAGCACTTCTGTGCATGAGATGAAGGTGGACACTATAGTAAACAACTCAATGTAAATTTGATGGGATGCCTGAAATCATTTTCAGGACTGAAGCAAAACTCATTACTGGGATTGCACCCACTCCAAAGCACAAAGACATTGAATTAAGTGTGGGGAGGACAAAGACAGAAGGCAGACTTCCCCAACCATCTCCCTCCATCTTGTGTGGATCATAGTAGATGCTAGTAGATGTTTATTAGAACTATCAGCTGGAAGAATGGAGGACAGAGCTAGAGAGCTTGGACATGGTTCCAAAAGAAGGGCCTACTGTTGGATGTGACCTCCCTTACCTACTGTGGCAGGAACTGAACAGAACAAGGGTGTGAGTGCTGTGCTTCAATATAACCATTCAGAAGTTAGGTTTCTACAGTGAAGAAGTGGACTTTCTCTGCCTGTGGTATGAGACCTGGGTCACTTGCTGCTGATGCACCTTCCAACTACAAAGAACTGTTGATAGTTAATGATAAGGATGTCAGCAGCATAATTGTGGAAAAATTTGTTTGAATGAATAAACAGATAAATAAATAAATTGCCCGCTTTAAAGGGACATAATTGCCTGCCTTAAAGGGGGGTGGCTGACTCTTCATTATTCCATTTTGAATGATCATCATCATGACACCTGAAGAACATAACCAAACTTTGAAATGAGATATGAATAGTCACATAAATCTTCAGTGTATGTGTGGATTTTCAGCTTGTTAGATCCTCACAATCTCTAAACTGCCTCTGTTTCACTGTCAATGATTGCAGCAGCAAATTTAAAGATGTGAATAGGAATTTTCTATATAATGATATGTCATTCACTTCTTGTTATAATATTATTGATGATATTCAGTGTCTGTCTGACATGTTGTTACAATTTAAATATTTCAGTTATCTTGATAAAACTATCTGTAACTGCCATATCTATAAATTTAAGTATCTACCGTGTCATGACAATGAAATCAATTCTATTTTTTGTTTTTACTTATACATGTATTTTAATATATGTAGGACATCTGTAGGTAATTATACTCTCATTCAATAATTTCCATTAACACAAAAATTGGAAGTGTGACTATTTTGTTTGAAAAAGTATTCAAATTTATAAAATATGAAATAATTCTCGAGAAATTGATTGAAATGAGAGAAGAAAAAGAAACCTAGCGTACTGCTAAACACATGTTACATATATTATGATTAAGTCCACTGGTATTTATAATACACATTTTAGTGGCCTGCATATGCATGTACGACTTATTCTGAATTGTGTTTCACTGTTAGAAATTAATTTACTGATAATCAACACTACAGGCTCATTCACAATAAAAGTTTATCATCCTTCTTTCAACAGCACAATGAAGAAACCTGATGCAAATCACCTGTTCTTCTATTATGTCCAGCTCCATGATTACGAAATGATAATTCTCAGACTGCTCAGTTGTGGAGTTACGACGCTTTGTACTACATATTATGATCAATTGCTGTTTCTTCACACCACAGTAGTAAATACTACTAGCTGTAGTATTTCTGCTGACATAGTGTTCTTTGTGCTTCACAATTTGATCTGTGGTAATGTACACATCTTTCTGCACTTTTTTCCTTTATTTGTCACCTGCTGTTTGGTAATTTTGCATGTATAATTGTACTACCTATAATACAACAGGTATAATCTGCCATTGTGGTGTATCTTTTTGTCAAATTGACCTCAGAGTTTACTGAAATGACTTTAAGCACATCCTCTTTCAAAAGCAATGTAACATTGCTTACAAAATGTTCTCCCACATTTTTAGCAGCTTTCTGTCATGAAAATTTATTGCATTTATGATACTTTTAGCTTCCAGTTAAATGCATTAGTTAGTCCAGAATACTAAATAGTTGTAATAGACAGTCAAATACAAGATCTTGAAGTTTTTTGCATGTGATTATTACTTGAAAATTAGCACAATATTCAGTCCTTGGCAGTTCTAGACAAATGTTCTATCAATACATCCAGTGCTTGTGAATGCTGTGACACTTGATTAAAGCAATTCTTAGCATTTTATCTTCTGTTTCTGCAGTGGAATTGCATTTTTCTGTTTCTGCAGTGGAATTGCATTTTTCAAAAATTTGCTATGTTTTTTTAACTTAATTTGTTGATCATCATATACATTTTGGAATACTATTTAAGGAATTTATCAACTAACTCTTCTTTTTTTGTACAGAGATGAAAAATACGTATCAACTTTGTTACACTGAAATGCAACTATCTTATAATATGCACAACAGTTGAAACAGCTTGCTGTTCATCTGAAATGATTTTCTGCACATTAATGTAATCCAAACATCCATTCTGGTATCAATAAATATGCAACATGCTTTATGAAAGCTACACACGTTTATAGTTCCTTAACCACAACTTTTTTGAACAACTGGTCTTGTAGCATGTATGAAACTTATGAAAGTTACACAACCACACTATCCTCTTGCTGTTGGTACTGATGGGTATTATTGCAACTGTTCCCTCAACTTCTTCACATTCTTTCTTGTAGTTATGTAAGTAAAACAGTTTGCAAAGGTGGTGTCCGCATCAGTTATTTGATAGGTATTCATTTCTCAACACTTTAATCACTACAGATTAACGTGTCAGTGTACAAAAAGAGATCAATACATGACACCATAGCATGCATTTTAAGGTTGGTTGGTTACCACATTTCAGACAACAGAACTGCACCATAAAATAGTTAAAGACCACCATTTCACAAACAAGAACAAGTTTCACATATAATGACAGTATAGGTGTCCAAGGCTTCCAAGTATTAGCATGAGAGACATGCACACTTCATCCTTGGCATAAATAAGAAGTCAACCTCATTTGATCTCAAAGAAAGGCCAATGAATCAAGTATATGTGTCACTGATAATTTTAAAATATTTCTTCTTTACTGCATGTTAGCTTTTCCCTCTTATTTCAATGTCCTTTCAGAAGTATGTAAGTTTCCTCTCCCTTTAGACCCTTTTCACTCCGATTCTCTTTGGCAATGTTATTCTTTCCTTTTCATATGATGGGGTCCTGTTGTCTTAGTATAGACATTTCTGTGTCATCTTGCAGGTTCTCTATCTCATTTGCTCTCTTTAGCTGGAGTTTTACATTCTGTTTTTACCAACTCTTGCTTAAACTACTTGTCACTTATTTTTACTTGTTTACTTTCTTATCTTACGCTTCTGAATTGCAGCTTATAATTTTTAAAATGTGATGGTATTTTGATAACATTTCTGAATGGTGAAGATAAATGCACCAAATGTTCATTGCTTTATTCAGCAATAGCAGTAGAGATTATACCACACTTTTTGTCACTGACTAGGTCTTACTTTCCTATCAGTCAATATTCATAAAAGCAAAAAGATGTCCATAACATTTTCAATTTTCTCTACTGTCATGACATAATGAAAGCAGTAAATGCCTGTAATACATCCAATAGTTGAAATTAAATTAATCAATTAATTCATGATCAAATCAGTGCTCATTGTTTCACACCTTGTGATGCTTGTAGTTGATCTATGATTTGGTTTAAAAGTTCAGTTAGATTAGGATAATCATTTTACCAATTATAACTGCTCCTCAAACATTTTTTAATGTTTTTTCCCTCCTTTTTACCAGTGATGCACTGCATTTTAGAATGAATCAATTCATTTTTTTTTATATTCAGATTTACTTCAATACATAATTCTTCTTTGACACTTATTATTATTTTGCTTTCAGATAATAATGAAAAGCGCTGCAGACAATAGCCTTTCTCGATAGTAGAGGCTAACATTTACTGCTATGAAGGAAAAACCATAATCACAGTGTCTTTTAATGGATTTGGCATTTCTTATAATTATCCTGTATTGTCCCACAAAAACTTGTCTCACTGAAATTACTGTCACCAAACATTCCAGACAGCGTCTCCTAACAGAAGCAATAACATTACACGCCCAATCTTTACCATCTTGTCTTTCCTCTGTATGAACACTGCTACAAGAACAAGTCTGGAAATATTGGTTTTTAATTTCCTTCTCCTTTATTAAAGCCCAACGTGGAACTTTTTTTCACTTATGGTACTGTATGAGCTACTAAACTAAACTAGTGGTTTACACATGAACATCAGATTTTTCCTCATTCTTAATATTTACGCTTGATCAGTTTCTCACTTTAGACACTGCAGTTCCCCAAGAACATTTACATTGTTATTCTTGTAAAGAAAAACTGACATTCTAAAATTACTTGTATTTCTTGCTACCCTTTCTTCCATTGAATGCTACCTGGTAGGGCTACTCAGTGATTCCTCACTAAAAATAATGTTGCCAGATATTCTCGCATTCTATTACACATTGCTCCAAGTCTCAAGCTACCGCCATGTTTATGCCAGTAAATCAGCTACTGACACTAAATTAACTTCAAGCGACAACATGCACCTTGTTTTTTCTACTGCACTTCAGGTGACAATACACGTTTTTGTATGTCTCATGTGACATTGTTTCTTCCCCAGAAATAAAATTTGACATGTAGTCTCTTCCACTCGTCATTTACTTGCTTGTTTCTTACTTAAATGACAATTAATTACACTTTTTCTTGCATTACTTGATCAAGGTTGTGTCTATTATTTACTTTATGATTTGCATTCTTACTTGGTTACTGACTAGAATGCTATCTTGGAAAGTCAGTAAACAATTGTAGCTCACCCTAGATGCAATTTCCTCATATTCTCCCTCTTTATTTGAAGACAAAATCAGTACCACCTTTTTAACTATGATAGCTGCCACCCACAAGTAGTCTTCAAGAGCCGCTGCTGAGAGATGCTGGTACTCACAGGGAAGGTTTAAGATGAGACTTCTATGTCGACTTGTGACTATATCCAGCTACCACACAGTAGTTTTGATGCTTGGTACATCAGTGCACAACATTTCTAATAAATATAAATCTTAGTGATTCAGTAGCATACTTATTAAATATTAGGCACAAAATGCCACTATGTTGTCCAAAAAAAGTCACAACTCGCTCAGATTTCCTTGCATTTGTCATTTTTTATCAACTCGTTGCAGTATTGTAGATCCACTTTGTAGATGAATGATCAGCATATTATGGGAAGGACACACACACATCTAGTGCATGGGTGCTCATGGGGAAGATTTCAGATAAGACTGCTGTGCCAATTGTGTGACCATATTCAGCTATCACATAGTAGATTCAATGACCGATACTGCTGAAGATTTTTACTCGGTGGATGATTGCTACATTTTAGACTCTTAGTGGTGGTGGAGCATGTTGAAGATGTTAAACTACCACAGCCGATACGAGCAATCACTTCAGATTGCCACACATTAACATAGAAATTACTGGGCTCCCAGTAAATCTTCACACAACACAAGACTGTCATGCTTCACTTTCTTATTTGTATTCTTGTCTTCATTCAATATGCAGTCAGTTTCTAAATGTCTCTCTAGCATTCAGAGACTACCTGATTCTGACATATAGACCTGTAAGCTGGAATTCCTGGATAACAGTTCACTGCTTAACTGTTTTATTCAGAGATAAATTCATCTGTTTAATCTTAAAAATCATTATGCACACTGTCCTATTAACCTAAATAGTAATAAAACAAAATGAGCATTAACAATGCAATATCAACACTAACTGGACATATTGTTTCCAAGTGGGCAACACAAGGCTCTGCAATTCATACACCCAGTGACCATAGTATGATTGCAATACTTAGAGCCAAAAAGTGAACAAGCATACATCAGTATATGTAGTGTGCCAACAACAATTATTGCAATACTGTTGCATCAGTTTGACAGTGATATTCACGTTCTGTAGACTGGTGTTATTTAAACAGTTTATTCAAGACTGTAATCCTTTACTTAATTCCTTAATTGTTTACTTAATTCATATTACTTAACAATCTAGTGACCAACGAAGTTTTGTCTCTCTAGTTCTCTGCAGTATGTTCATTAAAATATGGTAACCCATCAGCAATAATTCCTTTAAATTTTTAGAAATATTAAATAAAACTGTTCTTCCCACAAAATTTATTCTGTGTGTTATCATTTTTTACTTCTTACTCACTCCCTAGGTGGTACATAATTTACAACATAGTCAGGTTGCAGTAATCCTGCTTTCAGTGGAAACAAAATCATGACTTTTTTCGGATATAAATTATTCATTAATTGTCAGGAAAATGCAATAGTAAAGAACATAACATATTTAGAAGTCCTTATTGGCTATTGTTAAAGCTTTCAAACCATGCAAAAACAAATAATAGTAAAGTATACATTACATAGAAATAAATTAATCCAAAATTAAACTTCAACTACAATAAACCCTTTTCTACAACAGAAGGTAAGGCACCAGTGGACCAATAATTATGCAAACAGGTAATAATAACTATTGTCCTTTAATGTGTGACTACTGTACTGTTGCTGCCTTTGAATCTGGTACCTAAATAATATTGTAACTAACAAATTTAATATTAACCATACTAGAAAAAGGACAGATCACTACTCACCATGAAGATAACATGTTGAGTTGCAAACAGGCACAATGAAAAGACTGTTACACATTTAGCTTTCAGCCAAAGCTTTCTTCATAAAGCAAACACACACACACACACACACACACACACACACACACACACACACACTGACACAAGCAGGCACACATGACCGCTATCTCTGGCTGGAATGCAAGTATCACATGGGACAAAAGCAGCAGTCTGGAGGGGGGCAGGGAAGGAGAAGCAGAGTACAGATGTGGAGAAGAGCACTGTCTGGTGGAGTGTGTATGCACTAGAAGGTGGCATAACAACACTGCCAGGTGATGGGGGGGGGGGGGGCAGGGAAGGGGAGAAGATGGAAAGATGCATTGGCAGACGGTGGCACACAATGAAAGAGAGGGGATGGAATAGGGATGAGGTGGTACTACAGAGGGGGCAGAAACTGTTGAACGGCAGGTCATGGGAACAGTAGGTTATCAGAAGTTGAACCCTCCACACAGCAGCTTTGCCCCCTCCATCCTATCACCCTCATTTGAATACTGCCCTCTGCCAACAGTTGCCAATCTTTCCGTGTTTCCTGTTACCTGCCCCACAGCCTCCTAATGCTGTACCTGGCAGTCTTGTCATGTCACCTTCTGGTTCCTGCATGCTCCACCAAACAGTGCTTTCCCCCCCCCCCCCCCCCCCCCCCCTCCCATCCAGATCCTGCTATACTTCCCCCTTCCCACCCCACTCCAGATTACCACTTTCATCCCACATGACAGCTGCATTCCAGTCAGAAATGCAAGAGATCGCAGTCATGTGGGTTGAGCTTGCTTGTGTGAATGTGTGTGTGTTTACTTTTCTGAAAAAGGTGTTGGCCAATTCTAAATGTCTAACAGCCCTTTCATTGTGCCCGTCTGCAACTCCACATATCATCTTTATGGTTAGTACCAGTCTACTCTTTTCATAATATTGTTGATATTCCAACTTGGAGTTTCCATGGTATAAATTTAATATTAAATTACTTCACAAAAAAAAGTAAGAGGAGGGGGGGAACGTAATTTATAGATAGTGGCAGGTTTATTGATAGGAACGAAAGCGGACACATTTTTTAGCTTTGCTATCTATCAGGCTGTTGCTGTTTTATTTCATGTGGTTGTCATTTCATTTTGGATTATTTTTAAATAAAACCACAGCATATTTCTAATAAAATGTTTCAGCATTGCATCATGTCATAGGCATTAAACTACAGGAAAAGTAACCAAGAATTAATGGACCACACGTAGCATATGTACATCTGTGAGACCTCAATAGCGAAATGGAAATACTAAGTACTTGTTCACAAACAAAAATGGGAAAAAACTGGAAGTTAACAGATATTTATTATGAGAAACATGAAGCATAGCATGTGTATCATGGGGAAAAGGGGGAAAAACTGCTGTAGATAAAATTATACACACATGTATACATAATGGAGTCAAAAGGAAATATCAATTTCAGAAAGTAAAAATTGACAAGAAGAGACAGAAAAGAATTCAGTAAATAACACAAACAATCCAAACAGAGTTGTGATAAAAAGTAAAAATTCAAGGAACAGACAGAAATAAGAAGGGAGGGGAAGGGGGAATGAGGGATAGAGAGGGGGGAGGGGGAGTAAGGGAGTTAGAGAGGAGGAAAAAGGGAGAAGGGGGGAGGGTGGAGAGAGAGAGAGAGAGAGAGAGAGAGAGAGAGAGGGAGAGAGAGAGAGAGAGTCATAGTGACACACACAAGGGAAAAACAGGATTGGACAATCAAGTCATAGAAAAGTTCTGGTTATGAGACAAAGATGAGGTAGTGATAGAAGAGATGAGATTGAACTGCTCTAATTATTGTTGCATTTTGAGGTGCTGATGATAAACACACACACACACACACACACACACACACACACACACACACACACACACACACAGAAGTCATGGGATGTAGTTTTGATGAAGAATCACCTGGTTTTGGACAAGTATCACAAAGTAAAAACAACAGAATCTAATTAACGCTCTAATAAACACAAAACGAGAAATTGGTTCCTCTGTCTTACCAATGAAGGGCTACTCTGAAAGCTTCAGAAAATTGTGTCAAATTTTAATTTTCTGAAAACTTTGATCTCCACTCAAAGCACGCTCCTTCAGTTTGTATACACTGATGAACTGTCGCTTCATTCGGTAAAAGTTTTTCTGTCACAAAATGTGCTGCTCTCTTGTGAATCTTTTACATATCCTCAATTTATATTACATAGTAAGACTCTCAGACCCATGATTAATACCTTAAATTAGTTTCAGGAGCTGTTAGCTACCTACTTCACAAACAAATTATGTTTCCTCTGGAATCTGCTTTCTCCACTACTTCCTAGTGTTCATTACTCCCTAAACCACTCCGGAAAAATACACTCACATTTTAATGTTTTACAGTTTATTCAGATTCAGTGGAAGATTGTACCAATGCAGCTGAATAATCCAATATGTTACTTTTGTCTGCGTCGAGGGTCGGCTGTCACTAGTCTCTGAGAGCTTTTTGTATTTTACTACAATTATGTACACACATCATTATCTGAAAACAGCCTCATGATGTTGGCATTATTATTCAGCAGTTGTTTATATATGTCAGTAACTGTAACAGCCTTACAGACTTCCTTGGTGGAAAGCCAAAGCTACTTTTACATTTGATAATTTCTTCTTGTTGAGAAGTAGGAAGTTCTCAATCCAATCAGAAAATTGATCAAATATTCAGTAAATTAACCTTTTCTTTTCTAAAAGGTCTCAGCACATGAGCATAAAACAAATTTCATTATGTGATAGCAGACCAGTGTTATCTGCAACCCTTTCATCTCGTCATACACGACCGAGTTGTTTTGCTAATAGTGAGCATTTTTTTACAAGCACAATAAGTCACTTTATATCTGATTAACATATAACAATTTTCTTTCTTAACGTACCTTTATTCTTCTACTGTAGGTAGCTCACTATTGATAAAATTTTTGCTGTAACATCTCCCACTGTCACCTCCCTCCTTCATTTCAAATTTTCTACACTTTTTGCCCTTATTTTTCTCATGTCCCACTCCAACTCCGAAAGAAGCTTAGGATGAGGAATTACAGTAGTGGGGAGTGCATCAAATGGTAGTGTGCATGTGATTTTCAGTGTACATCATGGTGTGGTCTGTAGAATGTTGGTGGCCTCTAATATAGGAACAATGTGTACATTTCACATTCACTTTGGGGGGGGGTAAGAGTTCCTGGTAACAAAATAATTTACTGTTGGTTATCAAACTTTACACAAATAGTTTCTACATTGAAACTGATATCCTGTCTGATCTCACACAACAACGGCGTTGTAAGAAAATTGTGGCAGTTGTTATGCTTTTAATTCACAAATCCTCAAGACATTCTAAACAATTATCAAATGGAAATGAGAGTGTAAAAGTCTCTTCTGAAATCTGCGAATGTATTTCTACAAAATAGTGATGATTGTACAAAGAAATGAAGACAAATGATTTTGAAAATTTATGTCAAGACCTCTTTAATGTCTGCATAACAGATTTTACTGGCATAGGGCATAGCGCACAGTAAACAAATAGAACTTCCAATATTGGTCTCAGGGTAACCTTTAGGAATGAGCAGCTCATGGGCTCAAAGTGAGTGTGGTGTGCATTTTTAACTTTGGTGTGGTGGATCCATACTTCTTTCAGGACAACGGTATTACAGTAAACAGTAATCATTACTGGCAATGTTACAGAACTTTTTACAGCCACAGTTGGTTAAAATCCTCAATTATTATGATGATAATGCACGGTTTCATTGTACAAAATTCCCGCCTCACGAACAATATTCCCTATCTCTGATGGTCTTAACAAAGTGATAAAAGAAGAAGCTGTTGGTATTGCACCTCAAATGATTGTCAAGTTCATGAATAATACTGAGAAGCGCAACAACATTCAAGATTGCTACTCAAGTTCCTTTTTGCTCAAAATAAGCTACAGTAATATGGCAACCTGTGTACTTTTATACATATATTTATTTTCCCTGAATTGCAAAGTGTCTTCTGTCACTCCCTGTAATAGAAACCACATACATACAGGGTGATTCAAAAAGAATACCACAACTTTAAAAATGTGTATTTAATGAAAGAAACACAATATAACCTTCTGTTATACATAATTACAAAGAGTATTTAAAAAGGTTTTTTCTCACTCAAAAACAAGTTCAGAGATGTTCAATATGGCCCCCTCCAGACACTCGAGCAATATCAACCCGATACTCCAACTTGTTCCACACTCTCTGTAGCATATCAGGCGTAACAGTTTGGATAGCTGCTGTTATTTCTCGTTTCAAATCATCAATGGTGGCTGGGAGAGGTGGCCGAAACGCCATATCCTTAACATACCCCCATAAGAAAAAATCGCAGGGGGTAAGATCAGGGCTTCTTGGAGGCCAGTGATGAAGTGCTCTGTCACGGGCTGCCTGACGGCCGATCCATCGCCTCAGGTAGTTGACGTTTCATAACTAACCTTTTTTGTAGGACTCTCCATACAGTTGATTGTGGAATTTGCAGCTCTCTGCTAGCTCTGCGAGTCGATTTTCCTGGGCTGCGAACAAATGCTTGCTGGATGCGTGCTACATTTTCATCACTCGTTCTCGGCCGTCCAGAACTTTTCCCTTTGCACAAACACCCATTCTCTGTAAACTGTTTATACCAACGTTTAATACACCACCTATCAGGAGGTTTAACACCATACTTCGTTCAAAATGCACGCTGAACAACTGTCGTCGATTCACTTCTGCCGTACTCAATAACACAAAAAGCTTTCTGTTGAGCGGTCGCCATCTTAGCATCAACTGACGCTGACGCCTAGTCAACAGCGCCTCAAGCAAACAAATGTACAACTAAATGAAACTTTATAGCTCCCTTAATTCGCCGACAGATAGTGCTTAGCTCTGCCTTTTATCGTTGCAGAGTTTTAAATTCCTAAAGTTGTGGTATTCTTTTTGAATCACCCTGTACTTTGAGGCCAGTACCAATTCAAGCATAGGGATGACAGAGGGAACTAAAGTGATGTAAATAATGAAGTGGTCACAGTAAACATGTTACTTTACAGTATATATTCTATAACAGTGTAATCTACCTTACTGATGTACACATTTGTAACTGTCTTGGAGCACTTTCAGAGATTTTACAGGATGTTCATCCAAATATAAATTGCTGAGTCGCAACAGTGATAACACTGAAGTGTGAGATCACTGAAGTTAAGCACTGTCGGGCTGCATCAGCACCTGCATGGGTGACCGTCCTGTCTGGGGAGCGCTTTTGGCAAGTGGGGTGCCAAGTCCTTGTGAGGCAAACTGAGGAGCTGTTTGATCGAGAAGTAGTGAGTCTCATAAACTGAGATACGGACAGGAGAGTGGTGTGATGACCACACACCCCTCCATAACTGCATCCAGTGACACCTATGGGCTGAGGATGACATAGCGGCTGGTCGGTACCCTTGGGCCTTCATGGCCTGTTTGGGCAGAGTTTAGTTTTTTAGAGTCTCAAAAGTAAGGATCGATTGGTTAAAATTATGACTTCCTGCGGCGATCAGCTAGCATGTAAGCAGTAGCAGGCACAAATCACGTGTGTGTGGGTAGCAACAGTTCATATGTTTATTGCTTTTTTCTTGCATGACACTGATTTACAATGACTGCAAAAACAAACAATGCATATGGTTTCTCAGTGAGAAAAAGTATAACACAGTTGAATTATATTGTGAACTGTGTGAAAATTTTGGGTCTTCTGAAATGAGTGAAGGAAAAAAAAAAAAAAAAAAAAAAATCTGCAGAATCGATGCATTTCAGGAAGACACACAAATGTCGGTAATGAGGAGAAAAGGAACAAGCAGAAGAAAAGTCCCAAAATTATGACAATTCCTCCCAAAATACAATGAATGGTGTCTGCATTTGGAATTTTGAAAAACGTATCAGGGATGGAAAGTAATTTATTTTCTCATAATATCACTGGTAAGCATTTCTCTTACAGTGTTATGGAATCTACAAGGCCCACCTGAAAATAAAAGGTTAATATCAAAATACCTTCACTAGCTTTCAAAGTAATAACCATTAGTGACACCACATGCCCAACATCAGTTGTAAAGCTGTTAGAAACTGTTAGGAAACACTTCTTGTGATATCACTCAAAGCACCTCAGTCATGTGCAACATCTGCAAAGAATAAGCCTTTCAACACTCATTTAAGGAGGGGCAACAAACAGATGCCAAATCAGAAGAATAAGGAGGGTGCTGTAGAACAGTCACTTTGCATCATGCGAGAAAGTTGTCACTTTGCATCATGCAAGAAAGTTGAACCTACAGATATTGTTGATATCCAACAACATACGAGCTCAGTGTTTCACATAGTTCTGCAAGAAGTGATTAGTGACAGTTTCCAACACCTTTACAACCTATATAGAAGTGCGTTGTAGACAACAGTAATTACTTTGAAGGCCAGTAAATATATTTTTTATGCATTTATTTTCTGAGACCATTCACCAAACTTTTCAGATGCACTTTGCATACAACTGTTCATTAAGTAGTGTCATTCAAACTCATCAAATATAAATAAGACCAAATGAACATCTGTCTGAGAAAGAATAGGAATTGTTTTGTGAGACTGACAAGATAGTGCTTGATTGATTTAAATTTTTTGGAGCTATGGAAGATTTAAAGTAGGTAAACTACAATGAGATTAATTAAAAGAAAATTATGTTTAAAAATAGAAAGAGTCAAATACATTCTGGTTAAAATTCATATTATGTCCCCACAGTCCAAGCATTTATGGTCTCATAACCTTATACATCTGTGTATCTCTGATTATTCCTCTTCAAGAAGTTCCAACTTCAGGGTGGCTACTCGAACTTGAGGGGGGTGGGGACTCCCTGAGAATTCCAGGTGTGAGGAGGAAGATGGTATCAATAAGCTCCTGATAAATTAATGGTGAGTAGGGAATGACTTTTCTTTCCTCTCGGCTGAGCTATATACTAGCTATAAGCAGCAGTTTAACTACAGTTTTTAAACATCAATAATTTATATAGAGAATAATATTCACATAATTAACACACTTTGAGATATTAAGTATTTTAAAATTTGTGGTGGTGGTGGTGGTGGGGAGGGGGGGGGGGGGGGGGAAGAAAGGGAAATTTCAATGCTAGCTTAAAAATGCAGAATTCCCTGAGACTTGATGAAATTCCTGAAATCCCCTGAGAGTTTGCTGATTTTTCCAGGTACAATGTAACTTCCTGATCGACTGGTTCTTCCTTTTTCACCACTTATCTACAATCCCCTCCCCCCTCCCATCCCCTCCTCCCCACACCACATGCACCCTCCCTCATCACTGCAGCTCATAATAATTCAGAGACTGATTATTTGCTCTGAATATATTATTCCTTCCTCTATATTCAAGCTGACATAACTGCAATTCGTGCATGTGTTAAGTATGGTCACTTTTCCTCTATACTTGTAATAACTGCTGGTTGGTATTTTGCCCTTTTCATTTACACTTCATCTATAATTTCAATAAGAATATACACGACTTACCTATTTCGGCACTGCTTTGGAGACCGATATGTACAAGAAACATTGTTTACAATATCTGATACCATATCCCAATTTGGTGTATGTGCTGGTGAAAGTACCATCAAGTTCAACGGTAATTGCAAGAAGCTCTGAACAGCCTGAAATAACAGATTAATGTAGTTATGCACATTAGGGACATGTTTTGCAGCTGTAATTTACACAGTACTAATAATTTCATTAAAGTTACAATTTAAGAAATGGATAAGATGGAAGTAGAATAAACCTGTAAAAGAGCCCATTCCTCATGAATATGCCATTCTGGCACATGCTCTGGTTCAGCTATTTGCTTCACAGTAGCTGCTGGCTTGAGGCTGGAAATGGATAACATGGGGCGTACTGTGCCACCACGATACTTCTGTAATTTCATGTCTCTTCGCATTTTCAGAAGAGCAGGAGAAGGTCGATCAAACAGAGAACGTGGTGCGTACACGGAATCTTCTCTGTGCCGCATTTTATGCGGCCGCCGAGCTGTAAAATAAAAGTTTACACAGGCATGATGACTTGTGTCAGTTTCCCACTAGAGAGAATTTAATAGTGAAGAACGGAATTACCACTCTGCTCCAGAGCTCCACAGTAATGAAACTTTATCACTGGTTAAACCACACGACAGTTTGGTATCTGAAACCTAAGATTTGATTTTCATGGGCAACAATACTCACTCAGCTGTAACAGCACAATTCATTTTCTACTTCACAGTCTACATCTGCCCAGTACTCCTCTCCTAATTTTCCAATTTACACAAAGATTATTGTGTTATGCTTTGCTGTAATAGCTTACTGGGAGAATGGTTATGGAGGTGAATGGATTAGCTGTTTCAGAATGAATCTAATTATGCAAAGGAGTGTGTGTTTAAAAAAAAAACTCATTGAAATACAGGGATGGCAAAGATTATTTAAATTCATAGAAACAATAATTTAACTGACTGTACATACTCGTGGTGTAGTGGCTAGCATTGCTGCCTCTGGATCATGGGGTCCCGGGTTCAATTCTCGGCCAGATTGGGGATTCTTTTTCTGCCCGAGTATTGGGCATTTGTGTTGTCCTCATCATTTCATCATCACTTGTGACAGTGGCTAGACTGGATTTTGAATAAATTGGACTGTGTATAAACAGGGAATCTGTACGGACACTGAAGACCGTGCATTGCAGTTAAGTGCCCCACAAACAAATCATCATCGTCATCATCATCATCATCATCATCATCATCATCATCATCACCACCACCACCTTTCATACTGATGAGCTAACACTAAAAATAACAACATTTTGTGAATTCTAATTCCAACCTGCTTAATAACTGTGAGAAGACAAAATCACATTAATGTCTTCCATTCCCAGGGAAGATTAGCCTACAAAATCGCATCAATGTTAAGATCACTGGAGATATCACAAAAGTCTGGATTACAAAGGATGATAAAGAAATTGGCCACAGTATAGTTTTGAGAACCCTTCTGGTATTCAAAGACAGTTCCATTTTTGACTTTCGCTGTCATACAATCAATGTCACGTACACCACACGACCAGCGGCTTCAGCGATGCACCAGTTTCAAGTGGTACCCCTGTCATCGTAATTTTACGCTGTCATCTTCTGTGGGTGTATACAAATGTGCATCTGTCATTTGAGTGTGTAACCACTGTTATTACAGACTTGTCCGAGAAAAACGTTGCATATTCGTCACCAACTTAACCCTTTCGTGGGCTGTGGGGGATATACTTCCCACTAAATATTTTTCTTTACGGCGTTTAAGGGAATATGTGTTACAGTATGCTCCTGGCAGCTAGTGGCAGTAGGCTGCACTGGCTGTAGTTTCTGTTTGTTATGAAATATAGCCTTCAGTACTGTGGGAAGTCTATACCCCACCAAACAAGATTGTTTTAATGGTTATTGGGAAGCATGGTTACCATCAAAGTAGTTTCTGGAAGGGGCTTATTAAGTATACTTACCACAAAGTTAATCTGTCTTTTGTGGTATTTGGGACGCATACTTACCACCAACTTAGGGGTATCCCAAAGCTTTTGGGAATATGTCTTACCACCTCTGTCTATGCCTGACATCTTGTGGTAGTACACTGCACCAGGTGTATGAAAACTGCTTCAACAATAATGAATAATAGTGTAATCAATAATAGTGTAAATGGTTCATGCACTATGGGCATTGAGGTTTCTAGTGATGGTACCACAAATGCAGAAGAAGAGCCATCGGCAGTAGACGAATGGTAAGATAACACAACTGTTTTTAACTTGCTTGACGTTGATACACAACAAGAATCAACTATCAACCACTCACTGACAAAACACAGCACTGACATGCCAGAGCATGTACCCCAATACTTTTATACCTCAAGTAAACAAATTCAAAACATAAATTGGTAAAGCCCTACTTCTACTGGATAATGCGCCAAGTTACCCCTCAGCAGAACTAAGACAGAAAATAGAATGTTTACAGTAAATTTTTGGTCTCCTAACGTGACACCTTTGCTACCATCAATGGATCAAAGCATTACTGAAACATTTAAATGACTTTATAGAAAAGAACTTTTATTTATATTGTTATCTGCTGATGACGTAGAATCCATTTTGTCATTTTTCAAGCAAATTAATTTAAAAGAGTATTGTTACATGGTTATACAGGGTGTTACAAAAAGGTACGGCCAAACATTCAGGAAACATTCCTCACACACAAATAAGGAAAAGATGTTATGTGGACATGTGTCCGGAAATGATTAATTTCCATGTTAGAGCTCATTTTAGTTTCGTCAGTATGTACTGTACTTCCTCGATTCTGATGATCAAATTGTAAATTTACACAATCAACATGTGTGGGCTGACAAGAATCCGCACACAATTGTGCAATCACATCATCGACACAGATTTTCTGTGAACGTTTGGGTAGGCATTGTTGGTGATGTCTTGATTGGACCCCATGTTCTTCCACCTATGCTCAATGGAGCACGTTATCATGATTTCATACGGGATACTCTACCTGTGCTGCTAGAACATGTGCCTTTACAAGTATGACACAACATGTGGTTCGTGCACGATGGAGCTCCTGCACATTTCAGTTGAAGTGTTCGTACGCTTCTCAACAACAGATTCAGTGACCGATGGATTGGAGAGGCGGACCAATTCCATGGCCTCCACGCTCTCCTGACCTCAACCCTCTTGACTTTCATTTATGGGGGCATTTGAAAGCTCTTGTCTATGCAACCCCGGTACCAAATGTGGCGACTCTTCGTGCTCGTATTGTGGACGGCTGTGATACAATACGCCATTCTCCAGAGCTGCATCAGCGCATCAGGGATTCCATGCGACGGAGGGTGGATGCATGTATCCTCGCTAACGGAGGACATTTTGAACATTTCCTGAAAAAAGTCTTTGAAGTCACGCTGGTACGTTCTGTTGCTGTGTGTTTCCATTCCACGATTAATGTGATTTGAAGAGAAGCAATAAAATGGGCTCTAACATGGAAAGTAAGCATTTCCGGACACATGTCCACATAACATATTTTCTTTCTTTGTGTGTGGTAATGTTTCCTGAAAGTTTGGCCATACCTTTTCGTAACACCCTGTAGATGAATGGGATTTGGCTGAAAGAAAAACTTTGAACAAAACTTAGAACAGAATACTGTAACAGGAGCATGAAAATTCAATAACCAATATGTATGATTCAGTTTTAGAGGATATAAATGACAAACATAGAAATATGCCAGGAATCTGATGCCGATGATATGAAAGAGTGGCTCACTTGTGAGAGTAATGATCAAGTTGTTTTAGATCATGTCAGATAATGATATTGTTGAAAATATATTGCATGTGAATTAACAGCAGGAAATGCATGCAGATGAAAAAGAAGCAAATATAGATGCAGAAAATGATGCAGGACCATATCATGCGGAAGCATTTCAAGTCCTGGAAACAGCTTCAAATGGTCGAAAAACGAACAGTGTGTGACACCGTCACTTTACTGAAATTAAAATGAATTCGTGATGCAGCAGCAATAAAAAGAGAAAAAACTATCTACATCAAGTGACAATTATCAATTATTTTAAAGAAAATAAAATTACAGCAACTGTGCTATGTGAGTTTTGTTAAGTATTTCACGATTACAATTATAGTTTTTTAGTAATTTTAAGAAAATATGAACATACATATGAAAATGTGTCTAATCTCTTAATAAACACTAATTTTTTATTTTAATAAGTTTAATTTGTTAACCCCAGAACGATAACCATATGACAATATAACCAAAACATAACCATATGTGGATGACATAGGTTAACTTTGTGGACTTGATAATATGAAAATCGCTTTTCATTAAACATTCAGTTATCCGGATGTTCAATTATCCACGTGACTTACAATTACAATGCGTCTGGTTAGTCTTGTTACCTATGTACCAGAAAGAAAGAAAGAGTAATGGATGTAGTCATGGAAATGGAAATATAAATGCATGCTAAAAGAGAGTGGGATAATACATTCAACAAACAGACAGAATTACTTAACATAAGGGATTTATAGAATATCAACCAAGGAATTCATGATACAGAATGGTATAAGTGTAGCAAATAACTGCCCGGAAAGTCTACAATTAAGTGTGTGTTTTTATATGACACTAACAGCTTTGTCACACTTGTGAAAGTTTTAAATTTGAGTGCTGAAAAAGCTCATGTAGAGCAATTTACTGCATGATATATTATGGGTTCTTGTTTTTACATGTAAGTAAGTATAACAGTAATGTTATTTTGAATTGTTGACAAGTTGGGATATTGTTCTTGTGCAAGTCTACAATAGCACTAGTCATATTTTAAATGACAGAAACACATCTGTATTCACTCACACAATGAGACAGTCCAAAATTACAATATTAGGAGTAGTATGTGAAAACAGTACGTTACTGAAGTCAGACAGTCACATGATATACAGGGTGGTAAGCAACAGTCTGAAACACATGTAAGGGTATTACAGGGTAGGTTGCACTGAGATATAATTGTTCAGGGTAGGTTGCGCTGAGATATAATTGTTAAGAAAAAAATTCGGTTTCTTGTGTCGTTTCTGAGTTAATTAGTATAAAAGTTAGCCATTCAGGATGTCGTGCACGCAAATTCAAGTGGCTGGCCAGATACAATTCGTGTCGGTTATACTCAGAGCATAGATAATAGTGGCTAAGACAGCTTAACCTTTGGCTTGGGTTCAGTCCCCAATACTGCCCCGTATCCCATTTTTGTATCACTCTCTTGTTCGGTTTTAGGAAACCAAAGTATACATTTGGGCACATTTACATTGATAAACTGCAATCCATCTTACAGTGTGTGGTGGAGGGTATCCTGTACAACTACTATTCATTTACTTTCCTGCTCGACTTGCTAACAGACTGAGGGAAATATGAGTGACTGTATGCCTCTGAATGAGCCCTAACTTCTCATATTTTATCTTCGTGGTCCTTATGTGCAATATATGTTCATCTCGTGGTCGTGCGGTAGCGTTCTCGCTTCCCACGCCCGGGTTCGATTCCCGACGGGGTCAGGGATTTTCTCTGCCTCGTGATGGCTGGGTGTTGTGTGATGTCCTTAGGTTAGTTAGGTTTAAGTAGTTCTAAGTTCTAGGGGACTGATGACCATAGATGTTAAGTCCCATAGTGCTCAGAGCCATTTGAACCATTTTTTTGTTCATGACAAGAGAATCATTCTGCCAGTTCTCTAAATTTTCTCATTAGTGTTTCTCAAAAAGAATGGTCTTCCCTCCAGGGATTCACATTTGTGTTCCCGAAGTATCTCCGAAACACTTTCGTGTTGTTTGAACCTACCAGCTTCAAACCTATCAGCCCACCTCTGAATTGCTTTGATGTTTTCCTTTAATCGGACCTGATATGGATCCCCAGTCCTTGAGCAGTACTCAAGAATAGGTTGCACTAGTGATCTGCATGGGGTCTCCTTTATGATGAAACACACTTTCCTAGAATTCTCCCAATTAACTGAAGTCAATCATTCAACTTTCCCACCACAATCCTCATATACTCATTCCATTTCATATTGCTTTGCAGTGTTATGCCCAAATATTTAAATGATGTGACTATGTCAAGCAGAACAATACTAACACTGCATCCAAACATTGCGGGTTTGTCTTTCCAACTCATCCACATTAGCTTACATTTTTCTACACTTAGAGCTAGCTGCCTTTCATCACACCAACAAGAAATTTTGTCTAAGTCATCTTGTATTCTCCTACAGTCACTCAACTTCAACACCTAACAGTACACTGCAGTATCATAAGCAAACAACCGCAAATTGCTGCCCGCCTGTCTGTCAAATCATTTATGTATACTGAGAATAACAGTGATCCTATCACACTTCGCTGGGGCTCCCCTGATGATACCATTGTCTCTGATGAACATTCACTGACGTGAATAACATACTGGGTTCTATAACTTAAGAAGTCTTCAAGCCACTCGCACATCTGCATATATGTGAACCTATTCTGTATGCTTGTCCCTTTTTTAAAGTCTGCAATGGGACACTATGCATGGAGAGCTGCATCAAACCAGTCTCAGGACTGAAGACCACAACAACAACATGGGACACCATATCAAATGTTTTCCAGAAATCTATAAATCTGTCTCTTACAAGTCACTTGAATTTGTGTGCACAATTGCTTGTTTGGCTAACTTCCATGTTAATTAACTTCAAAACAGCACAGTGTATAGAATTTTTTCTGAACAGTTATTTTGCAGCACAATCTACACTGCAACACCCTTCCTAGCTTTTCAGACTATTTCTGACCTCCCAGTATAAGGGGTAGTCAAATGAAAATGAGAAATCTGGAAAATAGTAAATAAACTGTTCATTATTTCAAACATAACCACCGGAACTGTTAACACATTTATCCCACTGTGAGACAAGACAGTCAATTACCTTCATGGAAAAATGTTTACAGTTACCTGCAGAACCTTGATTGTACTTAGGTGTGTACCTCTTCATCCGAAGCAAACTGACAGCCACGAGTGTCTTTCTTCAGGGCTCCAAAAATATGGAAACTGCACTGGGAGCTATCGGTACTGTATGGAGCATGTGTAAGGAAGTCCTAAAGAAACTTATGCAGCATACTTGAAAACAACCTTCGAAAACAACCTTAGCTACATAAGGTCCCACTCACTTTTCAAGTACACTGCAGAAGTTTCGCTGGGAAGCTCTTACACATTCTCCATACAGTCTGAGTTTCTCCCATATGATTTCCATATTTTTGGAGCCCTGAAGTAAGACATTTGTGTCCATCGATTTGCTTTGGGCAAAGACATGCCTGCCTGATGGTTCCGTTGGCAGTCACACATATTTTTGCATGAAGGCACTGACCATCTCGTCTCACAGTGGGATAAATGTATTAACAATAATAGTGATTATTTTTTAAATAATGCACAGTTTACTGAATTTTTGTTCCACTTGTCTTGTTTTCATTTGACTGCCACTGACAGTGGCTGTATAACAGCCAAGGTAGAAGTAGAAATGTCTCGTAATAAATTTGTGGTTGTGGTATCCAATAAAAGATACATACAGGGTGTACATAAAGTCTGGGAACACTTTCAATTATTTATTGCACAAGAGTCAAACACTATACAGATATCATACATATGTAATTCTGAAGAGAAACCCTGGAAGTTCTTTTTCATGTATACCACCACAGCACAGTTTGGTAATTTGCTGATAGTCAGCACTAATCACAAACATGGCGAGTTCAGGTATGGAGCAAGCTTCCTGTGTGTTGGAGTCTGACAAAAACAAGTGTGCTACAGCTGTTCAACAGATATTTAGAAACAAGTACGGTAAGAAGCCACCAACAAGGAAGGCCATTTACCACTGGCACAACAAATTCGTTATGATGGGTTGCTTGTGCCCGGCAAAGGGAAGGGGACGTCTCTGTGTGAGCGACGTGAATTCTTCTTCGCCGAGAGCACTGTCACTGGATATTCCTACCGTGCCATGTTGCAGCAATGGCTGATGCCTCAAATGCAGGACTCTCCGTTCATCTTTCCACCCCATTTTCATCGTGAAATTCGTGGGTACCTGAACATGGAGCTGCCGCATCGATGGATCGGCCATGCTACAGAAGGGGGCAGCTGTTTCGTGAAATGGCCTCCCTGATCACCAAATCTCACTCCGTGTGACTTTTTTCTGTGGGGACACATTAAAGATCTGGCGTGTGTACCGCCTCTACCACATGATGTAGCAGAGCTCCAGGAGAGAATACGGGACGAGACTGCCATAGTCGACAATGCCATGCTGGGACGGGTATGGCAAGAATTCAATTACTGTATTGACACCTGCCGGGTCACTCGTGGTTCACATATCAAATGTTTGTAAAAATAACTTTCAGAGTTTCTCTTCAAAATGCAATATGTATGACATCTGTACAATGTATAGTTATTGTGCAATAAATAATTGAAAGTGTTTCTGGACTTTATGTACATTCTGTATTTGAAATCCTCTACTTTCAAATGTGAGTCCAGAGTCCTAAACATTGCACCATCATACTCAACTGTGTCTGCAATATATTAGATTTGTATCTCCTCAAGTAGGTATCGAAGCTCTTTTCACAGAAGTGTCTTTTCTGTCTCAATTACCAAAGTGTCATACGAGAGTCAGCGCCCTATCAAATTACTTTTGTACTCATGCTTGCTTGTAATGAGTAGTTATTCGTGTGTATCAATTCACCACAATTGCATGTTTTCTGACAGTATCAAGTTATGGAAGTGAGATTATGAGGAACACTCAATCTTACAAAATGTTGGAATGCGGTAACATCATTAAACAACCAGCAATGATGGTTGAGTTTGTTACTTAATGAACAAATCCAAATTCGCAGTGAATGTTCTTGAAAAAGATGTTTGGTGTATTCTCTACATCTGTGAGAACTGAAAGAACAGGAAAAGGGCTGTCCAAACATTTGGAAATTACAACATTATATTTTTTCCTGGAGAAAACACATACAAACAAACACATCAAACAGTATTTATGATACATAGCTTCTCTTTGTTTAACCTTTGTGTCTTGTCTTCTTTTAAGTGACAACAGGGCTGACCTTTTCACAGTTGAAACCACCTTAATTGAAAAAAGAAAAAAAAAATTCATCCATTTATCTACGTACAGTGTAGGACTTTTTTTGTCTAGGTATTGCAAAACCTAAGTAACTTTTTGCTGTCACATATTAGTCTCTCTTGCTGCAGAAAATTCATATAGTGCTGAACTCTACATTCAGCATGATCAATTGATCACTGATAGTATTGAGCCAATTGCAATCTGGTTGGCTTAAGATAGGTGCCCAGCACAGAGTTCACTTACAGAATATCGTTGCTTATGTTAAGCCTCCTATTACCAGAATTTTTTTGTCTCACTGAGTATCACTGGGATCATGCGGATCCCAATTAATTTATGCACAATATATTGGAACTATTTTAATGAACTACAAAGGATACTAACATAAAAAGGACATTACAGAGGTTCAGTGCAACAGTAATGACTATATTTTCATAAATATTATGCTGAAGAAACAAAGAAGAAGAAGAAGAATCAATTTTAATGTGTTGTAAACATAAAATTGAATGTCATTGAATACAACCGACTCAGAGAGGGGAGCCATATACTTTGAGAAAAATATATAGCTTTCAAAACAAGACAGATGATTTTTTATCTACATCCACATCTATACTCTGCAGACCACCATGAAGTGCATGATAGAGTGTACACCCTACTGTATCAGTTATTAAGGTTTATTCCCATTCCATTCATGTATGGAGCACGGGAAGAATTATATGTTTGAATGCCTCTGGTCAATGCTGTAATTATTCTAATCTTGTACTACAATTCCTATGTGAGTGATATGTGGAGGATCTAGTATATTCCTAGAGTCATCATCTAAAGCTGATTCTTCGAAACTTTGTTTATAGACTTTCTCAGAACAGTTTATGCCTAACACACTGCCAAAGTCCTCAATCCAGTCACAAATTTCACTTGATACCCCACATAATTGTACTTTTGATAGTAAGCGTAAGTGTGGCACTGAGTCAAATGCTTTTTGGAAATCAAGACATACTGCATCTACCTGACTGTCTTGATCCAAAGCTTTTAGTCAGTCTAGTGAAAAAAGTGCAAGTTGGGTTTCATATGATCAATTGTTTTGGAATTCATGCTGGTTGGCATTGAGGTGGTCATACTCTTCAAGATACCTCGTTATGTTTAACCTCAGAAGGTGTTCCAAGATTGTACAACAAACTGATGTCGAGGATATTAGACAGTAGTTTTGTGGATCACCTCTTGTAGAAGGGTATGACCTGTGCTTTTCTCCAAGAAATGGCCATGGATTTTTGTTTGAGGGATCTACAACAGATTATAGTTAGAACAGCAGCTAACTGAGCTGCAAATTCAGTATGGAATCTGACAGGGATTCCAGCAGGCCCTGGATCTTTGTTCAATTTTACCGATTTCACCTGTTTCCCAAACACCAATGTCAGTAATACTTATTTCATTCATCTTTTCAATGATACGAGGATTTAACTGGGGAGTACTCTTGGATCTTCCTTTGTAAAGGAACATTTGAAAATGGAGTTAAGCATTTCAACTGTTGCTTTGCTTTTCGTAATTTCAGTTCGTCTCATTCACTAGGAAGGGTGCGGGGCAAAGTCAGGACATGCGGGGACCAAGCAGCAATTGGTATTGTAATTGTAAACTGTCGAAGCTGCATTGGTAAAGTACCGGAACTTCAAGCGCTGGTAGAAAGCACTGAAGCTGAAATCGTTATAGGTACAGAAAGCAGGCTGAAGCCAGAGATAAATTCTGCCGAAATTTTTACAAAGGCACAGACGGTGTTTAGAAAGGATAGATTGCATACAACTGGTGGTGGCGTGTTCGCCGCTGTTAGTAGTAGTTCATCCTGTAGTGAAGTAGAAGTGGATAGTTCCTGTGAATTATTATGGGTGGAGGTTACACTCAACAACCGAGCTAGGTTAATAATTGGCTCCTTTTACCGACCTCCCGACTCAGCAGCATTAGTGGCAGAACAACTGAGAGAAAATTTGGAATACATTTCACATAAATTTTCTCAGCACGTTATAGTCTTAGGTGGAGATTTCAATTTACCAGATATAGACTGGGACACTCAGATGTTTAGGGCGGGTGGTAGGGACAGAGCATCGAGTGACATTACACTGAGCGCACTATCCGAAAATTACTTCAAGCAATTAAACAGAGAACCGACTTGTGGAGATAACATCCTGGACCTACTGATAACAAACAGACCCGAACTTTTCGACTCTGCATGTGCAGAACAGGGAATCAGTGATCATAAGGCCATTGCAGCATCCCTGAATATGCAAGTTAATAGGAATATAAAAAAAGGGAGGAAGGTTTATCTGTTTAGCTAGAGTAATAGAAGGCAGATTTCAGACTACCTAACAGATCAAAACGAAAATTTCTGTTCCAACACTGACAATGTCGAGTGTTTATGGAAAAAGTTCAAGGCAATCGTAAAATGCATTTTAGACAGGTACGTGCCGAGTAAAACTGTGAGGGACGGGAAAAACCCACCATGGTACAACAACAAAGTTAGGAAACTACTACGAAAGCAAAGAGAGCTTCACTCCAAGTTTAAACGCAGCCAAAACCTCTCAGACAAACAGAAGCTAAACGATGTCAAAGTTGGCGTAAGGAGGGCTATGCGTGAAGCGTTCAGTGAATTCGAAAGTAAAATTCTATGTACCGACTTGACAGAAAATCCTAGGAAGTTCTGGTCTTACGTTAAATCAGTAAGTGGCTCGAAATAGCATATCCAGACACTCCGGGATGATGATGGCATTAAAACAGAGAATGACACGCGTAAAGCTGAAATACTAAACACCTTTCTCCAAAGCTGTTTCACAGAGGAAGAGCGCACTGCAGTTCCTTCTCTAAATCCTCGCACAAACGAAAAAAATGGCTGACATCGAAATAAGTGTCCAATGAATAGAAAAGCAACTAGAATCACTCAACAGAGGAAAGTCCACTGGACCTGACGGGATACCAATTCGATTCTACACAGAGTACGCGAAAGAACTTGCCCTCCTTCTAACAGCCGTGTACCGAAAGTCTCTAGAGGAACGGAAGATTCCAAATGATTGGAAAAGAGCACAGGTAGTCCCAGTCTTCAAGAAGGGTCGTCGAGCTGATGCGGAAAACTATAGACCTATATCTCTGATGTCGATCTGTTGTAGAATTTTAGAACATGTTTTTTGCTCGCGTATCATGTCGTTTATGGAAACCCAGAATCTACTCTGTAGGAATTAACATGGATTCCGGAAACAGCGATCATGTGAGACCCAACTCACTTTATTTGTTAATGAGATCCAGAAAATATTAGACACAGGCTCCCAGGTAGATGCTATTTTCCTTGACTTCCGGAAGGCGTTCGATGCAGTTCCGCACTGTCGCCTGATAAACAAAGTAAGAGCCTATGGAATATCAGACCAGCTGTGTGGCTGGATTGAAGAGTTACTAGCAAACAGAACACAGCATGTTGTTATCAATGGAGAGACGTCTACAGATGTTAAAGCAACCTCTGGTGTGCCACAGGGGAGTGTTATGCGACCATTGCCTTTCACAATATACACAAATGACCAAGTAGATAGTGTCGGAAGTTCCATGCGGCTTTTCGCGGATGATGCTGTAGTATACAGAGAAGTTGCAGCATTAGAAAATTGTAGCGAAATGCAGGAAGATCTGCAGCGGATAGGCACTTGGTGCAGGGAGTGGCAACTGACCCTTAACATAGACAAATGTAATGTATTGCGAATACATAGAAAGAAGGATCCTTTATTGTATGATTATATGATAGCAGAACAAACACTGGTAGCAGTTACTTCTGTAAAATATCTGGGAGTATGTGTGCGGAACAATTTGAAGTGGAATGATCATATAAAATTAATTGTTGGTAAGGCGGGTACCAGGTTGAGATTCATTGGGAGAGTCCTTAGAAAATGTAGTCCATCAACAAAGGAGGTGGCTTACAAAACACTCGTTCGACCTATACTTGAGTATTCCTGATCAGTGTGGGATCCGTACCAGATTGGGTTGACGGAGGAGATAGAGAAGATCCAAAGAAGGGTGGCGCGTTTCGTCACAGGGTTATTTGGTTACCGCAATAGCGTTACGGAGATGTTTAGTAAACTCAAGTGGCAGACTCTGCAACATAGGCGCTCTGCATCGCGGTGTAGCTTGCTCGCCAGGTTTCGAGAGGGTGCGTTTCTGGATGAGGTATCGAATACATTGCTTCCACCTACTTATACCTCCCGAGGACATCACGAATGTAAAATTAGAGAGATTAGAGTGCGCACGGAGGCTTTCAGACAGTCATTCTTTCCGCGAACCATACGTGACTGGAACAGGAAAGGGAGGTAATGACAGTGGCACATAAAGTGCCCTCCGCCACACACCGTTGGGTGGCTTGCGGAGTATAAATGTAGGTGTAGAACTGGATTGTAACTTGGAGGCACTAACAGCTTTTATGTACGACCAGAATTTCTTTGGGTTTTGTGGAATATCATTTGGCAATAGTCTTCTATGGTACTCACTGAAGGCACCACGCATTGCTTTCTTGGCAGTCAAGCACGTTTCATTCAGCATCTCTCTGTATACAGCCTAATACTTTATTTTACATCTATTATACAGTAATCTCTGTTTCTTTAGAAGTTTCTTTATGATATCTGTATATGTTGGAGGTTCCCTCCCATTATGACCTGTTCTGCTGGATACATAGCTATCCAGTGCATGGTCAACTATTCTTTTAACCTTGAGTCATAGTTCCTCTACATGCTCCTGCCTTGTGCTGAAGGTTTCAAGTTACTAACTGAGATATTACACTACTGAACATATTTATTTTTCTGCTTGTTTCAGGTGTCCTTTGTACTTTGGTAATCATTGTTTTCACAACTGTGCCATGATCACTGTTACCCGTTTCAATGTGGGCATCCTCAAAGAGGTTAGGTCAGTTTGTTGCTACTAGAGTCAAAGTATTTTCGTAAAGAGTGGGGTTCATAATTATATGTTCTAGGTAGTTTCCAGAGAAGGCATTTAGTAATGTTTCACAGGATGTCTTATAATGAACACCACTAACAAAACTGTAATTTCCTCTATGATTGTTAGATGGTTAAAGTCTCTGCGAATGATTACAGTACGATTGGGGAACTTACAGGCAAGTGAACTGAGGTATTCTCTAAAGGTTTTCAGATGCATCAGGAAACAAGTCTGGCAGGTGACAGAAGGATCCAACTGTCATTTTACAGACATCACTGATACTGAGTCTTGCCCAAACAATTTCACATGCAGTTTCAATTTTTATATTGGGGGGATTTGAAATTCTTGTCTACTGTGACAAATACACCACCTTCAATTCCCATTTGCCTAGCCTTTTGATATACATTTAAATTTTCCTCAAAAATCTCACTGCTATCAATTTCAGGTTTCAACCAGCTTCCTGTACATAGTGTTATGTGAGCTTCAGTGTTTTTTAAGTGCACTTCAAACTCTGACACTTTGTTGTGAATGCTTCGGCTGTTAACCATTAGGATTTTAATACTCCCACATATGAAAGGCATGTCTTTCTTTCTTACACTGACAATTCTGGGTTTGCTACAGCTATCGATACATGGATTGGATGGAGAGTCGCTGAATCTATAAAACCCCTGTGTGCACCCCTCACACAGTCAGCTACCTGAGTAGCAGCCTCTGACATGTAGTGCACAATTGACCCTTTTAGGGTGACCCTACAGTTCTCAACCCTATGAAGCAAGTCCAGGAACTCGTAGTCTAGCTTCTCACAGAACCTTCGAAGACTCTGGTTCCGTCCTTCCACTCAACTCAGAACCAAAGAGCCACAATTAGTTCTGGAGACAATGCTAAAAATTGCGAGCTCATTGAAACTCCATGCACAAGGCTGGTCTTCTCAACTTTCTCTGCCAGTTGCTGAATGATTTACGTATGACAGGCATCATTTGTTCCAATATGTATCATTTGTTCCAATATGTGCCACAGTCTACAGCTGTTGCACACTGTTCCCTCAATGAATGCTGGAACAGCCTCTTCAACATGTTGAAAGAGGCCCCAGGTATACACACTGAGTGCACCTGGTGTCCTTTCCTGTCCCTTGCTACCATTTCCCCGCCATTCGCCATACATCTGACCAGGCAACAATTTAAAAGACCCCTACCCTTTGACACTGGACAAAACAATGTGCTTATATTGATCCCAGTGGTACTGGAAAGAGTACAACAACATTTGATGAAACAAACACTAATGACTGGTACAAAAGTAAGCAGGTAATATTATTTTTACTATTGCAGATGTTTTGTAGAATAGCTGTTCACCATAACATTCATCCTTCTATTTCCATAAATATTACTTTCAGGACACAAATGAGATGGGATCATACTGAACTCAAGAGTACTCAGTGCAAAACACCATGTAAAAATTTGAACGTGTTGTAATATAAAAATGAATGAAACATCATGGGATACAACTGTCTCGGAGGGCGAAAGTGATATATTTTGAAAATAACAGTTTTGTAAACAAGGGAGATATATACGTATATTCCCATAGTCCTTTTGGGGTAATTTTGACCCTTGAGGTACTAGGAGGGTTAACTGGCCTTTTATGCACGAATGGACAGAAACATAATGATACCGAATACTAATGGTTGAAACACTTCAAGTGGAAATTTCCATCTAGAGGTGATTCCTATCCCTCCCCCCCCTTTTTTACAGGACAAGGAGCTGAACTATTATCTGTGACAACAAGAATTGCAATATGAGACTAATTTTCTAACTACCATTATCTGTGACAAGAATTGCAAGATGAGTATAATTTTCTAACTACCTACTATCTACAATCTGTGTTCTCAAATTCAATTTCATACATTTCTACATCTGTTACATCAACAGAAATGCCATAAAATATAATTCCGTTTTCAGTTAACCCTTAACATAAAACCCTGAGTTAAATTAAACTCCATGCACAAGGCTGGTCTCTCAACTTTCTCTGCCAGTTGCTGGAATGATTTACGTATGACAGGCATCATTTGTTCCAATATGTATCATTTGTTCCAATATGTGCCACAGTCTACAGCTGGTTGCACACTGTTCCCTCAATGAATGCTGGAACAGCCTCTTCCAACATGTTGAAAGAGGCCCCCAGGTATACACACTGAGTGCACCTGGTGTCCTTTCCTGTCCCTTGCTACCATTTCCCGCCATTCGCCATACATCTGACCAGGCAACAATTTAAAGACCCCCTACCCTTTTGACACTGGACAAAACAATGTGCTTATATTGATCCCATTGGTACTGGAAAGAGTACAACAACATTTGATGAAACAAACACTAATGACTGGTACAAAAGTAAGCAGGTAATATTATGTTTACTATTGCAGATGTTTTGTAGAATAGCTGTTCACCATACATTCATCTTCTATTTCCATAAATGTTACTTTCAGGACACAAATGAGATGGTATCATACTGAACTCAAGAGTACTCAGTGCAAAACACCATGTAAAAATTTGAACGTGTTGTAAATATAAAAATGAATGAAACATCATGGGATACAACTGTCTCGGAGGGCGAAAGTGATATATTTTGAAAATAACAGTTTTGTAAACAAGGAGATATATACGTATATTCCCATAGTCCTTTTGGGGTAATTTTTGACCCTTGAGGTACTAGGAGGGTTACTGGCCTTTATGCACGAATGGACAGAAACATAATGATACCGAATACTAATGGTTGAAACACTTCAAGTGGAAATTTCCATCTAGAGGTGATTCCTGTCCCTCCCTCCCCCCCCCCCCCCTTTTTTTACAGGACAAGGAGCTGAACTATTATCTGTGACAACAAGAATTGCAATATGAGACTAATTTTCTAACTACCATTATCTGTGACAAGAATTGCAAGATGAGTATAATTTTCTAACTACCTACTATCTACAATCTGTGTTCTCAAATTCAATTTCATACATTTCTACATCTGTTACATCAACAGAAATGCCATAAAAATAATTCCGTTTTCAGTTAACCCCTTAACATAAAACCCTGAGTTAAATTAAACTCATGCACAAGGCTGGTCTTCTCAACTTTCTCTGCCAGTTGCTGGAATGATTTACGTATGACAGGCATCATTTGTTCCAATATGTATCATTTGTTCAATATGTGCCACAGTCTACAGCTGGTTGCACACTGTTCCCTCAATGAATGCTGGAACAGCCTCTTCCAACATGTTGAAAGAGGCCCCCAGGTATACACACTGAGTGCACCTGGTGTCCTTTCCTGTCCCTTGCTACCATTTCCCCGCCATTCGCCATACATCTGACCAGGCAACAATTTAAAAGACGCCTACCCTTTTGACACTGGACAAAACAATGTGCTTATATTGATCCCATTGGTACTGGAAAGAGTACAACAACATTTGATGAAACAAACACTAATGACTGGTACAAAAGTAAGCAGGTAATATTATTTTTACTATTGCAGATGTTTTGTAGAATAGCTGTTCACCATAACATTCATCCTTCTATTTCCATAAATGTTACTTTCAGGACACAAATGAGATGGTATCATACTGAACTCAAGAGTACTCAGTGCAAAACACCATGTAAAAATTTGAACGTGTTGTAAATATAAAAATGAATGAAACATCATGGGATACAACTGTCTCGGAGGGCGAAAGTGATATATTTTGAAAATAACAGTTTTGTAAACAAGGGAGATATATACGTATATTCCCATAGTCCTTTTGGGGTAATTTTGACCCTTGAGGTACTAGGAGGGTTAACTGGCCTTTATGCACGAATGGACAGAAACATAATGATACCGAATACTAATGGTTGAAACACTTCAAGTGGAAATTTCCATCTAGAGGTGATTCCTGTCCCTCCCTCCCCCCCCCCCCCCTTTTTTTACAGGACAAGGAGCTGAACTATTATCTGTGACAACAAGAATTGCAATATGAGACTAATTTTCTAACTACCATTATCTGTGACAAGAATTGCAAGATGAGTATAATTTTCTAACTACCTACTATCTACAATCTGTGTTCTCAAATTTAATTTCATACATTTCTACATCTGTTACATCAACAGAAATGCCATAAAAATAATTCCGTTTTCAGTTAACCCCTTAACATAAAACCCTGAGTTAAATTATTTTTATCATTTCATATACACTTAAAATCGCGAGTATACTTGCGTAACTTAAGAACAGACCTTTGAAAAACTAAAACTTTCGTATATCCACTTCAGCACTGATAGTTAAGTATTTGGCCACTAGAGAGCAAATGGCCCTACATTTGTTGCCTGGCAGTCACGTTTTGGTTGAGGTAATTGCCACTAGACTCCATCTTGACTGTGTGCAGCGTTGGATACTTGACAACAAAACGCGTTCTCTCAGACTCTCTCCTCTATTGCTGTTTAGGCAGTGCTTTCAAAAAAGGATGGCTACAGTGGTCCTGAGTTTAACATTCAATTTATTGGTTCAGAAAGTGAAGAAGAATGTGATGGTACTTCATTAGAGACTGAAAGTGGTGAAAGTTCATCAGTTGAGTGAAAAGTGCTCGCAGAGCATTCCAAACAACTTCTCTAAGACTTATGGTCAAAGGAAACCATTGTTGAATACATGGTTAGACTTCATAGCTACACAGAAACTAAGAAATGACTTCATGTTTCAGGATATTTTAGTCAAAGTCTAGTAACTCATTACTTTGAGCTTTCTATCTATATATAATGTCATTCATTATACAATTTTTTATTAATAGGGAAAATTATTATTTTTTGGATCATAATTTGAAAACAAGAAACAATATGAATGGGCTGTGGGAAGCAGGTTGTTTAGAACTGTCACTACACCAGCACAAATCTTCAAAATAAAATTAAAAAAAATTCTAGTAGTTATGATATAATAATGACAAAGTTTATTAAAGAGCATGTTTCTGAGTTTAGTAACATATTAATTTATATGCTCTTCCAAGCAGAACAACAAACAAACATTGGACAAAAGAAAGGGGTCAAAGCAGTACTAGCCAGTCACTCTGTATTAGACATAAAAATGATGCTCAGTTATCATTCATGAATCAGATAGAGATAAAATAGTGCTCGGAAAAAAGCGAAAACATATTTACATAACAAATAAAACTGAGGAAAGAAAACCACTCATATATAGTTAACTGATGGGTGACGTACAGACTCGTGCAAAGGTACTGACACTACTGGCATTTGAGCTTTGTTTTAAGTGTAAGTGCGTCCCTCTTCCACATACACACTTGTGGCACACTGATTGTTTATGAATTGTTGCTCAAGTTGGCAGGAGTAGGACAAGAGGTAGGGTATGTGGCAAATGGAAAGTGATACAATGTATGGGGCCAGAAGTAGGTGGGGTAACGCCAATGAGTATAAACAGGAAGTAGCAAAATGTGGATTGAAAAGGTGACATTCAAAACACAAAGAAGTTTCTTGGGAAATGGATTGGGGGGGGGGGGGGGGGGAGAACAAAAATAATTATGGAGGTTAAGGAAACGAGAGTGAGGTATGGATGACTAGAGATTGAGGTCAAGGGCATTGCAATAATGCAAGGTATTTTGGCAGTTCCCACCTACACTGTTCAGACGAGAGAGGATCCAAATCAACCAGCTTGGTTGTATTTGTGGTTGTGTGTGTGACAGTTGTACTTTCACTCAAAAAAAGAGTGGCAGCCTGAAAACTAGTCAAGTCACTGTAACAGGTGTCAATCAAGTAGAGGTGAGTAACTGCCTTTCTTCATTTTTATTTTCCTCTTCCCATCCTGGAATTTCCATTACTGAAATATATTTACATAAAATCCAGATGAAATTTATCAAATCAAAAATATAAAGATGTGTTCAAATCCCAGCAGCAGATAGTACTGGAGAGCAGTAGCAGTAGAGCCCTTTTCAATTTGCAAAGGAAGTAGAAAGATGAGACAAGCATGTATTAAAAAAGGGCGTATTATGTGGTTGCAAATTATCTTCCCTGGTATTTCATTTATATGCTCACGAAATGATAGAAGAAGTGTAAGATGTTCATGGATATGTCATATCCAGGACCTCCTACTATGAAAGCATTTCAGGGACTTGGAATGAGTCATAGTAAATTGTAAGAGAACAGTAGTTAATAAAATTGTAAATGAAATCTTTGCATGCAAGAGGGGTAGTACTACTTGTGTTACTTATTAGAATTTTACGTAGTTAATTTCTATTCCTGGGACCTGCAGGTTATTGCCATTTGCTTGCAACTGCATACATGTATTATTATGCTAAGGAAGGTTATCGTAGAAAGTGAATAATGTGTGTGTGTGTGTGTGTGTGTGTGTGTGTGTGTGTGTGTGTACGTACTCTAATTTGAAACAGTTTTCATCCTAGTGAAGTTTTCAATCTCGTTTGTGTGCCTATCGACAATTCATTTGTCACCTTTATTTATAATACCGTAAGATCAAACCATTTAGTTGTTTGTCACAACTATCATAAAATTGTCCGTGATAATCCTGTCTCTGATATGGTTGACTTTGATCATTCAATCATTATGCTTGTAAAGGAGGTAAACATTGAAAAATCCCTTCAATGCCTTTAACAAATCAATTATAGTGGTCCAGAATAAAAGCAGGCCAGATACTAAGACACTACTCAACAAAGGATTCAACATTTTAACTTCCACCCTCCCTCCTTCCCCTACCTTGGGCCCTTTTCTGTTACAGAAGGAAGTGTGTAATTTGATAAAGTAATTTGCTAGCTAGGAAAGTGGGAGGGAGGGGTGGCAGGTGCATGAGCTACATATGTGATGCACAGGGTCAGAGATGGTGGAAAGTGGTGCATGCTGAAGGTGACATGGAGATGTGAACTGGAACAGGGGATGAAGGAATGGGAAATTGCTGGGTGGAGGATGTAGTGACAGTGTGTTCAAAGATCAAGCCCAGGACAGTAACGGAAGTGAAGACGTGTTGCAAGGATAACTCCATGTGCGTAGTTCAGAGAAGCTAATGGAGGAGGGGAGGATCCAGATGGCTTGGGTTCTGAAGCAGTCATTGAAATTGAGCATGTTACGCTCAGCTGCATGTTGTTCCACTGAGTGGTCAACTTTGTTCTTGGTAACAGTTTTGCATTGGCCATTCATCAAGGTGGACAGCTAGTTGGAAGTCATAATGACACAAAAAGCTATGCAGTGTTTGCACCAGATTAGGTATATGACGCGGCTGCTTTAACAGGGAGCCGAGCCTTTGATGGGTTAGGGTAAGCCTGTGACAGGACTGGAGCAGGAAGTTTGGGTGAGTGAATTGTCTGGTACCTGGGTCTTCCAGAGGGATATGATCTTTGTGGCAAGGAGTTGGGGGTGGGAATGGCTTAGGGATAGTAGGATGTTGTGTAGTTGGGTTGAAAACAGAATACCACTTTAGGAGGGGTGGACAGTATCTTGAGTACGATGTTCCTCATTTCAAAGCCCTTACGACAGATAGCTGATTTGTGGGGTTGGTGGTGGGAGGATTGGTACAATGGAGGATTGATGGAGTGTGAGGATATGGCACAGGAAATCTGGTTGCTGACTACGTTTGGAAAGTAGTGTTAGTCTGTGAAACCCTTCATGAGACCTTCAGCATAATGGGCAAGGGAGTCTCATCATTGGAGATATGTTGTAAATGAGTGGCCAAGCTACGTGGGAAAGATGTTTTGGTGTGGAAGGCATGGCATCTATTGAAATGCAGGTACTGTTAATGGTTAGTGAGTTTAATGTGTGCAGAGGTGTGGATGGAGACACCACAGAGGTGGAAGTTAATGTCCAGAAGGTGATATGGTGGTTTGAGGAGGACCATGTGAAGTGGATGGGAGAAGTGTTAAAGTTGTCAAGGGCTGGGAGTTTTGGGAGGCTAGAAAGGTTTTCTCTACATGGTCCAGAAATATGTTAGCATAGGAAAGTGCCAAGCGGGTGCCCATGACTGTGCTGTGGATTTCTCTGTATAACTTCCCTTCAAAGGAAGAGTAGTTGTGTGTCAGGATATAGTTGGTAAGTAGTATAAGGAATGAGGTAGTAGGTTTCGAATCTGAAGGACATTGGAGGAGGTAGTGTTCGATTGCAGTAAGGCCATGGGAATGAGGGATGTTGGTCCAGAAATATGTTAGCATAGGAAAGTGCCAAGCGGGTGCCCATGACTGTGCTGCGGATTTCTCTGTATAACTTCCCTTCAAAGGAAAAGTAGTTATGTGTCAGGATATAGTTGGTAAGTAGCATAAGGAATGAGGTAGTAGGTTCCGAATCTGAAGGACATTGGAAGAGGTAGTGTTCGATTGCAGTAAGGCCATGGGCATGAGGGATGTTGATTAGATTCGATTAATACTAGTTCCATGGATCATGAATACGATATTTCGTAATTATGTGGAATGAGTCAAATTTTCCAATTCATGACATAATTAAGTTAATTTAACAACATAATTATGTAAACATAACAACTTTTTTATTTTATTTTTTTAAATTTTTTAATAATTTTTTTGTTTGGTTTTTCTCTTTTTTCTTAATTTATATCTAAAAATTCCTTTATGGAGTAGAAGGAGTTGTCATTCAGAAATTCTTTTAATTTCTTCTTAAATACTTGTTGGTTATCTGTCAGACTTTTGATACTATTTGGTAAGTGACCAAAGACTTTAGTGGCAGTATAATTCACCCCTTTCTGTGCCAAAGTTAGATTTAATCTTGAATAGTGAAGATCATCCTTTCTCCTAGTATTGTAGTTATGCACACTGCTATTACTTTTGAATTGAGTTTGGTTGTTAGTAACAAATTTCATAAGAGAGTATATATACTGAGAAGCTACTGTGAATATCCCTAGATCCTTAAATAAATGTCTGCAGGATGATCTTGGGTGGACTCCAGCTATTATTCTGATTACAACGCTTTTGTGCAATAAATACTTTATTCCTCAGTGATTGGTTGGTTGTTTTGGGGGAAGAGACTAAACAGCGAGGTCATCGGTCTCATCGAGTTAGGGAAGGACGCGGAAGGAAGTCGGCCGTGCCCTTACAAAGGAACCATCCCGACATTTGCCTGGAGCGATTTAGGGAAATCACGGAAAACCTAAATTAGGATGGCCGGACGCGGGATTGAACCGTTGTCCTCCCGAATGCGAGCCCAGTGTCTAACCACTGCGCCACCTTGCTCGGTATTCCTCAGTGATGAATTACCCCAAAATATGATGCCATATGCGAGCAATGAGTGAAAATAGGCATAGTAAGCTAATTTACTAAGATGTTTATCACCAAAATTTGCAATGACCCTTATTGTATAAGTAGCTGAACTCTCACGATTCAGCAGATCATCAATGTGTTTCTTCTAATTTAATCTCAACTGTATGTACTGTGTCTTATCAAAATTCAGTGAGAGTCCGTTTACAAGGAACCACTTAGTAGGTGGTGGTGGTGGTGGTGGTGGTGGTTAGTGTTTAACGGCCCGTCGACAACGAGGTCATTAGAGACGGAGCGCAAGCTCGGGTTAGGGAAGGACTGGGAAGGAAATCGGCCGTGACCTTTCAAAGGAACCATCCCGGCATTTGCCTGAAACGATTTAGGGAAATCACGGAAAACCTAAATCAGGATGGCTGGAGACGGGATTGAACCGTCGTCCTCCCGAACGCAAGTCCAGTGTGCTAAGCACTGCGCCACCTCGCTCGGTAACCACTTAGTAATTTTCTGAAAGAGATTATTGACAATTTCATCAGTTAATTCTTGTTTGTCAGGTGTGATTACTATACTTGTATCATCAGCAAAGAGAACTAACTTTGCCTCTTCATGAATATAGAATGGCAAGTCATTAATATATATTAACAACAACAAAGGGCCCAAGACTGACCCTTGTGGAACCCCATTCTTGATAGTTCCTCAGTTTGAGGAATGTGCTGATCTTTGCATATTATGAGAACTGCTTATTTCAACTTTCTGCACTCTTCCAGTTAGGTACAAATTAAACCATTTGTGCACTGTCACACTCATGCCACAATACCTGAGCTTGTCTAGCAGAATTTCATGATTTACACAATCGAAAGCCTTTGAGAGATCACAAAAAATCCCAATGGGTGGTGTGCGGTTATTCAGATCATTCAAAATTTGATTGGTGAAAGCATATACGGCATTTTCTGTTGAAAAACCTTTCTGGAAACCAAACTGACATTTTGCTAGTACTTCATCTTTTAGAGATATGTGAAGCTACTCTTGAATACATTACTCTCTCAAAAATTTTGGATAAAGCTGTTAGAAGGGAGATTGGACAGTAATTGTTGACATCAGATCTATCCCCTTTTTTATGCAAAGGTATAACAATAGCAAATTTCAGTCTATCGGGGAAAATGCCCTGTTCCAGAGAGCTATTACACAGGTGGCCGAGAATCTTCCTTATCTGTTGAGAACAAGCTTTTAGTATTTTGCTGGAAATGCCATCAATTCCATGTGTAGGGAGGTGGTCTCAACAATGATGAGAAGGGATTCAGGAGGAATGGTGGAGAATAGGTAAAGGAAGTGGTTAGTGTTTAGTATCTTTGAGGTGGGAGGCCTGGTTTTGGACAACGGTAATAAGAGCAGAAATTCTTTCAATCCAAGCACAATAACCAGCTACAATGAGGCATCCAGGATTGTTGGGTTTGTGGACTTTGTGCAGAAAGTTGGTGTGTGGGATGGTGCTGTGGTCAGGAGGGAAATAGATTCCAGGAAGTGGTTCTGGGAGGGTCCTATGGATTTCAATAGGGTTTGAAGGTTATCGTGGACTTCTGGGATGGACTCACTATGGCAGAGCTTGTAGGTGGAGGAATTAGACACTTGGTAGAGGTCTTCTGCCAGGTAATCACTGTGACTTACCATGACAGAGGTAGAGCCTTTGTCTACAGGGGGTTTATTAGATCAGAATCTGTTTTAAGTTTGTGTATGGCTGTTTTCTTCTGCTGAAAGGTTAGTGTTCTTAGGTGGGGACCTGGGAAAGAATGGTGAGACCAAGTCGGAGGTAAGGGATTCCTGGAAGATAAGCAAGGGGTGGTAGGGGTGGTAAGGTAGGAGAGGGTGAGGGTCACATTTGGTTAGTAGTATGATTGGGAGAGGCAATGTTCAGTATTGGGATAGGTTGACTTGGTAGGAGGGACTGAGGGCAAAGAAGAGTTTCCGATGAAGGAAACACAGGGAGGAGAGTAGGCCTTTTACAAGTCCAACATGGTTAATCTCTGGTGTTATGCTGCAAGTGAGGCCTTTGGATAGGACTGAAACTTCTGTAGGACTGAGGTTTTTGGTGGAAAGATTAACAACAGTGTTTTAGGTTTGTTTGGGTTCTGAATTTTGAGCTGTGGGAAAGGAATTTTGGAGGGTGTGGTAAATTAAAAAGATCAGCTTGGCAGGGTCTGGGTGCTATGAGGGTTTGACAAGTGGAACTTTCCTATAAAGTGTTGAGACTTTAACACAGCTGTTCTTCTCCCTTAAGCAATCACAGACATGGAGACGCAATGACATGCAAAATATATTAAAGTGTTATAATAAACACATATTTAATTTGACTCTGTGCGTTACATTTTTTAATCTGTAACTAATATTTAATATTCATGTATTTATTTTTGTTTTGTATCATGCACACGAACAACACGACATTCTGGAGACAGTATTTTAAAAGTAATAGGCATATATGCTGAGCCAGCCACCATTGCAATTTAAATGACTGTTGCAATTGCAAGAAAATCTGGTTTTCCAGTATTGTAGATCTCTACATTCATTGTACTCAAATTACACAAAAAACTTTGTATTCTTTTCAATTATTAAGAACTAGAAAAACTGAAAGGAGAATATTGTCACATATTTTGAGTTAAAATTTGCTCAGGGCGCATTAGCAACTCATCAGAGAACACATGAAGTTTATTTATATGTGATCTATGAGTAATGTCAATAACTCCAGTTAAAACAGTGAACATACACAGAAAGAAAATATTCACTGGTTAATACTTATAGCCTTATTTACTGAAAAGAAAAACCATTTCTGGGGAGTTAATGCCATTATTTGCATTTTGAAGTTTTTATAATCAAAGAAGTATTGAAAGAAAATAAAAAGCAAACTATTTTGTGCTGGAAGCTATTATGACTCTAAGAGTAACTCTGAGCTGATGTAATGATGGATTTAACATGTAAAAGAGAATATCCATGGTTTTATTCAAGTATCACAAGAGACTAAATATTGTAATACTGTATAATTCAGTCTTCATTTTTTTTCACAAAACAGAAAGAACCTGCAGTTTACCAAAGGAAAACAACAATTTTGAGGCTGATTAATAATAAAGAAATTACATTGAATATTGTGTTTTATGATGAAGAGGAACAAACAACCAATCACTATTCAGAGTGTGATCATGTAATTAAAGATATCCTCAGACAATTGAAAATTAATCAAAGTTTTGGGCATAAGACCTGAAATATTACTGTATCTCATTACTACCTATCAGAACCCCTCGGAGAGCATTAAAGATAAACACCAGTCCTAACTGTCCAATTGTAAAGTGACCTGTTTCCAAATTACATACAAAAGTAACCACTATTTCAGTATACATATAATCCGAAAACGATGCTTTGCTGAAACCATATGCGTAAAAGCCACCGTGTGCATTTTGAATGTGCCAAAAGCATTTAACATTGTTCTTATGTGAGAAACACAATATAAATGTAAAATTAATACTGTAACTAATCGAAAGAAATAGAGCACATGGTCAGGAGGTACCAGCAAACCTATCAGTACAAAATTACTACAGCAAATTAAATAGAACATATAAATAAAGCATGTTAATTGAATCTCCGATATATGTTAGCACTAAAATTCAGGCACTAGTTGATTTGTTATAAACAAATTTAGAAATGTAATTGTTACCTGTAACATAATTGGTCAGAAAATGTTATATTAACTCATAACTAAGTTGAAAATAGGTTCATCTTGTTCAGCACTGAGATTGTAAATTTTTAGCAGTGTGTAGCTCATATTCGGTTTAACTTTTAATTGTGATTTTACATAAAATTGTAATTTTCATTGTAGGTAATTGTTAACAAAAGTATAAATAGAGGTCACACAGGCGCCTTGGGGCACTCGTTTTTTGGCTAGGGTTGCGAGCAAATGTATTGTAGGTTCACTCGTTTGTTGATTGTTGTGAACTCTGTGTCGTTTGATGTCAACTTTGGGTACATGTGATGTAACCGGTACAGTTCACCAGGCTCGGACACCAGAGTCCTGGAAATATATTGCACTGCACTGTATTTTGGAATTTATTTGGGAGTCTTCCGCAATCCTTTTCATAGGCTGCACAGCAACGAGACATGAATCCAGGGATTTTACAAAACCCAGAGAACTAAACAACTCTAAATGTTGGTAGAATTGACGTGAAAACAACAGCACATCGACTGGGCATTTCACTCAAAACATTTGCAACGCGGAGGTGGGAAAATATAAACATCTCAGAACACAAGTGTCACTGATAGCCTGTGATTTCAGTTTGCATAGTAAAATTTCATGAGCAAAGTATTTTCAAATGGTGGAGTAAATGAAAACTGGGATCAAATTAAATCTGGTATATACAAAGCAGCAGAAAAGATAGTTGGAAAAATTAAACCCAAAAACAAGAGGAAATGGATTACAGCATATGTTATTGAGCTTTAATTGAGAGTGTCTATCAGCAACTCAGCATCTCCGTTACATGGTGAGTAGCGACTTTCCTTCCCATAAAATAATATATCTGCTCTTTCCACCAGGCAAATGACACAAAATAAGGAACACTGTATGCAAATACAATATACTATTGGAAAACTGGATGTGACTCCTGGGAGGGGGGGACAAGTACACATTCGTGGTAAACAGAGCAGACTTCTATTTAATAGCTGTAATTACAAACAAAAAGGTTACAAACATACCATCTCTGTCTGATCCAGGAGAAATGTCCAGTCTATATCGCTTGAAGTCCTTCTTTACATAAACTGCAGGTAGCTGAGATTCAGACATTATTGTTTGTTCATACAGAAAACCAAGAGAGTGATCTATATAAACATCATTTTCATCTTGTGGTGGAGTAGGTGGACACCACATCTGAAAATGTATCACAGCCTTAAGACATACAACATGGAAAATATCAGTCCATTACAACTTAATCTACTGGAAAACAAGTCCGTCGAATAACATGACAATAGACCAAATACTGAATATAAATTCAAAAATTTCGAAATCATAAATTGTGTATATATCGGGATCTAGAAACATGCACTTTTGAACTAATACAGCATAATTCTTGATGTTGTTACAGGTCACTACTGGGTAGCTGGGGAGAGTTTTGAAGACTTACTGTAGTATCTGAAAGACAAAAGGAAGATATTATTGATTGGTGGTTTTTCTATAAAGCTCTTTTAAAGGAATCTGACAGGAACAATGATCTAGAGATGTTATAGGCCATTTACAATATAGTATCAGTCATAAATTCCCTTACGCGAGTTGCTGAAGATGCTAGTAACCTGGTCAACTATGTATTCATATAGCAAGCATAAGGTAAACAAGCAGATGCCTATCTTGTGGTAAATGGGTTGTCAGATGACATTGCTCAGTTAGTCACAATATATAAATACACCATGTATACAGGTCAGAACTACTCAAAGAAAACACTGAGATAGATTAATGACAAAACAATGGAAGACTTTAGAGTAAGCTAAAAAATGCTGACTTCATAAAATTTACATTTAGCCTAATCCCAACTCTAAATTCGACATGTTTCTTAATAACTTTGTATCCACTTATGATTTTTTTTTCCAAAAAACAACTAAATAACTAGGGAGTCTCCAAAGAGATGTTTTATGACTACAAGTAGCAGAGTATTTCAAAATGGAAGAGGGACATCTATAAAATAGCCTGAACAAATAAGAACCCAGAAGTACTTTCATATTATAAAAATGTGTAACATGTTATAAAAATTAAAAACCTCAAAAACTGACAGATTAGACACTAAATAAAATCATCATGGAGTATTGTTAAAACATTCAGGGAAAGAAGCCATTGAAGGCTATTCCTTTCAAAGAGAACGGAAGAAATGTAAAAGACAGTTGATGTGTAACAGATATTTACAAACAGAGGAGGAAATTGGTTCAAGAGTTCCAGAAGATAAAGTAACAAAAATAATCAGTTTTTGAAAATACAAGTAATTGAATACATACAAAAATCTACTCACCTTAAGCAGTGGCAGGAGGACACACTTATAAAGGCATTACAGTCTGCAAGCTTTCAGAGCTGGTGGCTCCTTCTCCTGGCAGAAGAAGGAGCCACTGGCTCTGAAATATTGCAAACTGTAATACCTTTTTATATGTGTGTTCCCTGCTGTCACTTAGTGAGAAGATTTATTTATCTGTCCAGTTACTTATAGAAGATAAAGTAAAATAGTGCACTGAAAAAGAAAGAAAAATTTAGCAAAAAATAGTTTCACATATTCTGATATGCAATATAATAATTATGATCATTATGAGTGAAGAGTTTTATGGAGTTAATGATGTGTCCAATACTACATTAAAAAAATTTTGGCCCTACAATACGTAATGTACTTAGTGAAACATGTAATACACCATTAATTTAGTGTAATTTTTTAGACAGATTAAAATACAACATTTTTAGGCATCTCTATGGTAAAGGTGACTCTACAGAGCTCAATGACTACTGGCCAGACTCACTGCTCACACGATTTTCCAAAATTTTTTTGAGAAGTACTGTACATGAGAACTGCCACCTGTCTCTCTAGTAATAGAATATTTAGTTCATCAAAATATGGATTTCAGGGGGCTGCTCTACTGAGGCAGCTCTCACTGAGCGTATAATAAAACTTCAAATGGTTAAAAATATAGGAAGCTGAGATCTTTTACATGTTATTATACAAAGACGGATGCCACAGTACGTGCCTAAGAAGAGAGAGAGTAGGGAAAAAGTGGACTTCTGTAGGATTCAATCATGAGCCCATTACTGTTCTTGCTCTATGTTAATCATCTACCATTTTATTTGAATCAGTGTCACCCTAACTGATAAAAGTGCAGTCTTGAAATCACTAGACATAATGTTACCAAAAAGTTAGATACTGGGCTTAGGTGGTGTAGTGAATTGTTGCCAGAGTCCGGGGAAGCAGGGCCTGTAGTCAGTCACCATAAGAAAGATGTACTAAAATGACTGTCAAACAGTGGAGTGATTAGTAGGCCCACATATGTCTTGTATAGGGTGACCAGCTGTTGATTTACAAGAGCTGATAAAGCATGATGAGTGTAGTATAGTTAAAGAAACTGAGCCAGCGTTCTACATGCAATAGAAAACTTAAGATGAGGGAAGAGAAGGAACAACAGGTCATAAAGGGGACTCCATAATGTGGCCAATATAGGTAGATTGGTATTTGTTGCGACCAAGCGAAACTATTTTCAGCTGGCCACAACTGTTGAGTCTTATGACTGCTCTCAGAGATGGCTCATCAAATGAGAACACATGAAATATTTGTTCGCTTTATTACATAAATGAATAAAAGATTTATTTAACTTTGACACTCTTCTTTATCACAAGAGTACTTGATAATTTACAGCTGTCATGGACTTGCAAAGCATCAACTGATGCACTAATTAACAAACTGTTCTCTTCAGGTACAATGTCCAACAATTCCATTAGAAACTTTAGCTATCGCATTGGTCTTAGACGATAATGTTGACTACTGTAGCTTGGTCTCGAGCTGAGCAGAGTACCTGCTAGCTTAACACTATACTGACTAAGCTTCAGGGTGCTGCTGTGCTGAGAGGGGACCCACAGTCTTCAGGGGTGCCTCCCATCCTTTGTTGCAAATTGCAAGGGGCCCTTGCTAATGCCTGTGGTATTGACTTGCTTTGCCAACTTTTGGAGTGGCAATTCGATCTCTGTACAATATCAAAGTATTAACATTACCTCATCAGCCAACAACAAAAATCTGAGCATCTCTCTTCTTCCACGCACCTTAGGGTAATGCCAGGCAGAAGAGGCTGGAGGAGGAGGAGGAGGAGGAGGAGGTCAATATTCAGGGGACAGAAGCCTTGAGAACAACAGCTGAGTCAGTCGGGAAAGTTCAAACCAGCCATTTGGCAGAGAAGCAGCAGTTGGAGCTGCGGGGCAGAGTTGGATGAGCACTATGTTGTCAGCAGCAAAGCCATTGGGGACCTAGGTGTTTCATTGCTAGCTCTGTTTGTCAGGGGCACATAGACAGAGACTTTTTACTTCTTCTTCTTCTTCTTCTTCTTCTTCTTCTGTAGTGGTCAATCCAAGGATTGGTTTGCAACAGCTACAATGGCAGCTTGTCCCCATTCTGTGCGACTTTCAGCTTTTCTCTTCATTTCTTTATAGGTGTTACATCCCACATCTTTCACAATTTGATTCATGTACCTCAGTCGTGGTCTGCCTCTTGGTCTTTTTCCCTCGACATATCCCTCTACGATTGTGTTCAGGAGTCCTTTATGTCTTAATAGATGGCCTATAACTTTACTTCATGCTGGAGAAAAGTGGATGACTTCACTGTCTTTACATTTTTGGCTTGCCATTCATTCGTGAAGGCTTTTCAGGTTGGAGGAGAGGCTTAGTATCTTATACAGTTTGAATAAATACCTAGTTAATTTCATGTCTTGGACTTAGTAATTTGTCCTTGTCATTTTTATTGCCAAGATACCATTACAGATTCCTTGCAGCTACAACAAGTTTATTAAAAAAAACCTCACACGATGAGCATAGGGTGTAGCCAACTGCAGGTGGTGGCTCGTGTCAGTACTAACAATGTGTATCACTTTGGATCGGAAGAGATTCTTACTGGATTCAGGTGGCTAGCTGAAGAGGTAAGGATTGCCGGTCTTGCTTGCGAGATGAAGGCTGAGCTCACCATCTGCAGCATCATCGACAGAACTAATTGAGGACCCTTGGTACAGAGCCGAGTGGAACATCTGAATCAGAGGTTCAGACAGTTCTGCGACTATGTAGGTTGCAGGTTTGTTGACTTGTGCCATAGGGTGGCGGGATTTCGGATTCCATGTTAAATAGGTTAGGACACCACCATACACACAAGGTAGCTACATGGGTAGTCGAATCTGAGTGGAATGGACTGAGTAGATTTTTAGGCCAAAGGGTCTCAGGAAAGTACAGAAAGGGCTTCAGTCTCAAAAAGGGAGCATGACAAACACAGGAAGAGAGTAGAGCTAGGGACAATCAGTATTGTAGTCGTGAATTTTCACAGCTGTGCTGGGAAAGAACCACAGCTGTATTAGCTAACAGAAAGCACTGACATACAGATAGTTACAGGTACCAAAGGCTGGCTAAAGCCAGTGATAAGTTCAGCTGAAATTTTCGCAGGGTACGTAATGGTGTCCAGAAAGGATTGATGAAACACAGTTGATGGTGGGCATGTTTGTTGTTATTAGAAGTATTTTATCATGTAACAAAATTGAGATACATAGTTCCTGTGAGTCCATGCGGGTACAGGTTATAAGTGACAACCAAAATAAATTAAAAGTTGGTTGCTTTTTCTGACTCCCTGATCCAGATGATAGATTTGCCAGAAGATTCAATGAGAACTTGAGTATCATCTAAAATAGGTACTCGATTCACACAATTATAGTTGGCAGTGGCTTCAATCTACGCTTGTCATGTTGGTGAAAAACCACATTCAAAGCTGGTGGCATCGGCAAAAATTCACATTCAAAGCTGGTGGCAGGTATAAAACACTGTCTGATATCTTACTACCTGCTTTCTCAAAAAATATTTTCAGCAAATGAATCAGGAAACAAATCGAAGTGAAAATGAACGCAAAAAATACTTGACCTCTTAGCACCAAATAATACTGACCAAATAGTGAGCATCATGACGGATACAGGGATTAGTGACCACAGGGTTATTGTAGCGAGACAGACTACCGAAGCATCAAAATCCACTAAAAATGAAAGCAAAATATATCTATTTAAAAAATTTGTTTGGTGCCTTCTTCAGAGACAGTTTCCTTTCCTTCCCAACTACCTATGTAAGTGCAGACCAAATGTGGCTTAGATTCAAAGAAGTAGTATCAGTGACAACTGAGAGATTAATACCCAATAAATTAATAAAAGATGGTACTGATCCCCCACAGTACAAAAAACAGGTCAAAACATTGTCACCGAGGCATTGAAGCACGTTAAGTTAAAAGCAACACAAAATTTCCAATATTTGCAATGTTTTATTGAAGCTCAAAATCTAGTGCAAACTTCAGTGCTACAAGCTTTTCATAATTTCCACAATGAAACTGTCCTCAATAGCTGAATGATTAGTGCAGCAGAATTCCACGCGAGGGGGCCAGATTCGATTCCCAGCTGGGTTGGAGATTTTCTCAGGGTGGGGTCTGGGTGTTGTGTCACTCCATCATTGTTTCATCCTCATCTACACACAAGTCACCATAGTGGTCTACCCGACGGGAGGACCTAGCCACATGAATATTTTGTTTACAATGAAACTCTGTCTCGAAATATGGCATAAAGTCAAAAGAGATTCTGGTCATATGCAAAGTACACCAGTGGGAAGACACAATTAATACCTTCAATGTGTGATACCAATGATAATGTTACCAATGACAGTGCCACTAAAGTGGAGATACAGAACATGGTTTTCTGAAATTTCTTCACCAAAGAAGACAAAGTAAATATTGTAGAATCCAAATCAAGAACAGCTGTCAACATAGTAATTTAGGAGTAGATATCACTGATGTAGTGAAGTTCCTTAATAAAGAGAACTCTTCTAGTTCAGAGTGTATGCCAATTGTGTTTCTTTCAGACTCTGATGATACTACAGCCCCTTTCCCAGCTGCTGCATACAACCACTCACTCGATGGAAGATATGTATATATATATATAATGGAAGGAAAAATTATATATAAAAACAAAGATGAGGTGACTTACCGAACAAAAGCGCTGGCAGGTCGATAGACACACAAACAAACACAAACATACACACAAAATTCAAGCTTTTGCAACAGACTGTTGCCTCATCAGGAAAGAGGGAAGGAGAGGGGAAGACGAAAGGAAGTGGGTTTTAAGGGAGAGGGTAAGGAGTCATTCCAAGCCCGGGAGCGGAAAGACTTACCTTAGGGGGAAAAAAGGACAGGTATACACTCGCACACACGCACATATCCATCCACACATACAGACACAAGCAGACATATTTAAAGATCATTAAATATGTCTGCTTGTATATATATATATATATATATATATATATATATATATATATATATATAGAGAGAGAGAGAGAGAGAGAGAGAGAGAGAGAGAGAGAGAGAGAGAGAGAGAAAAGTTGCACAGGTTACACCAATACTCAGGAAAGGAAATAGGAGTAATCCGATGAATTACAGACTTATTTCACTGATGTTGATTTGTGGTAGAATTTTGGAACATGTATTGTGTTTGAACATTATGAGAGCAAATGGCCACTGACACACTGTTAACACAGATTCAACTGTCTCTTTATTCACATGATGCAACAACTGCTATCAACAGGGGATCTCAGATTGATTCCACTATTTCTACATTTCCGTAAGTCTTTTGACATCATTCCTCACAAGAGACTTCTAATCAAATTGTGTGTTTATGAAGTGCCATTTCAGTACGGTATGTAGTAACTGACGGAAAATCATAGAGTAAAACAGAAGTGACATCTGGCATTTCCCAAGGAAGTGTTATATGTCCTCTGCTGTTCCTAATCTACCGGTATATACATCAACAAAAATAATAAATTTTTGAAAATATAATGTAGCTGTAAATAAAAAAAAAATCTACTCACCACTTGGCAGGAGAACACCCATATAAAAGGTATTAAATATGCAAGCCTTAGGCTCTTTCTTCAGGCAGAAGGGCTGAAGGGGAAAGAAGAGGGGTGAAGGAAATGAAATGTTGAAGTTTAGGAAAAGGGGTAGAGTTTGGAAAAGTCACCCAGAATTCATGGTCAGGGGAGACTTACTTTCCTTCTCATCCCATCCAATAAGTCTCTCCTGAACCTGGGTTCTGGGTGACTTTTCCGAATTCTACCCGTTTTCCTAAACCTCGCCAGCCCTTTGAGCCACTAGCTCAGAAATCTAGCAAACTCTAATACCTTTTTATAAGAGTGTTCTCCTGCCACTGCTTAGTGGATAGGTGTTTTTATCTATCCAGTTACATTACAAGTTACACATATGGTTTAGGAGATAATCTGAGAAGCCTTCTTAGATTTTTTTCAGATGATGCCATAATGTACCATCTAACGCAGGCGTCAGGAGATAAAACCAATTGCAAAATGACTTGGACACTTCTCTGTATGGTGCGAAAAGTAGCAGTTGTCTCTGAATAAGGAGAAGTGTGAAGTCATCCACATGAATACGAAAAGAAATCCATTAATTTTTTGTTACACAATAAATCACACAAATCTGAAGGGTGTCAATTCAACCAAATACCTAGTAATTACAATTACAAACAAATTAAATTGGAACAGTCACATAGATAATGTTGTGGGGAAGGCAAACTAAAGACTGAATTTTATTGGCAGAAGACACAAAAGCTGTAACAAATCCACTATTGCCTACACTACCCTCATCCATCCTCTGCTTGCCTGGTATGGGGACCTTACATCAGAAAAGTCCATAGAAGGAAAACCTGTTTTGTATTCATGAAATAGGAGAGAGAGTGTCATGGATATGACAAGCAAATTAGAGAGGCAATCATGAAAACAAAGTCATCATTTGTTGCACAGGGATCTTTTCACGAAATTTCAATCACCAACTTGTTCCTCTGAATGCAAAAATATTTTTTGTCACTAACCTACACACAGAGGAATGATCACTGTAATGAAATAAGAGAAATCAGAGCTCATACAAAAAAGATTTTAGTGTTCATTTTTTCCATACACTGTTAGAGAGTGGAACGGCGAAATAGTTTGAAGATGGTCCAAAGAACCCTCTGCTAGGAACTTTAGTGTGACCTGCAGAGTAGATGTCCATTACACATTTTAATGGTATGACAGGGAGCTGCGCACAGTGGGTAATGGTTACTTGTTTTAAACCTCTGAATAATGTTGGAAGATGAAAAACAGAAAAACCTAAATATCGGTCTTTCTTAAATCTCCATTCATCTCGATGACCACATACAAATGCGGCACAACGTGATAGGGAATTTTTAAAGCAATAACCCTGACTAAAATACCCATTTGACTGAAGATATTCCATACTAGATAATGGGAAGTATACGAGAGCTTGCTAAAAGATTTTGGGTCACTTACAACAGCAAACAAAAGCTCTTCATTTGTGAAGTATATTTTTCTGATTGATTGGATTCCTTTGCACTAACAGTACATAAATGCTGGGTAAATCATTTCAAGGATTGGAAAATAGCAAGGGCACACCTTTTGCTTCAGGGGTTTCTTTGCAAGGTACTAAGTTCTGCGTATAGGAAACAAATTTCGTTCCATTATTGTATATTTTATGAAATTATAGCAACAAAACCACCACTCTTGAAACTGTTATGAAACTTGAATTTCATTATTTTTAATGTTCATATTTTATTATTTTTAATGCTCATTTTTTAAATAACATAATTTTCAGCAGTCATATTTTTTAGCTAGAATAATATATTTGGTAAGACAGACTCCAGCCGACAAGTGTTAATTCTTTGCAAAGTTCAATGTTTAATAGATTTGTCACTTTAAATAACTGAATCTTAGTTAGGTATAAACATGTCAATAAAAATGGAAATATATTCCTTCTATATTTTTAAGCAATATATTAAGGAAAACAACCTTGCTAATGTGCACAAAATTATCAAACAATAAGAAAAACAGTAAAACAGGTAAAACAAAGTCACATAAACACTCATTTGGATTACCATAAATTTTAAGAAACCAATTTGGGCACAGAAAGCAACTCCCATTAACACTAAACAGACTTGACAGTTTGCAAGATCTTCAAGTGCTTGCAAGAACGGACCTGTAACAATTTAATGTTCCAAATTTGAAATGTGCAGGAAACAGTCGAAGACTGTGAGACATTAAAAAGCTTATTGCCACATTTCATTACATAAACATTGCCAACTCTTTGTCTACTTGTTGTTCATTGCCAAAAACCAACATCGTTCCTCAGAACAACCAAGAATTTGTTGTAACCTAATTTAGAATTGACAATAATTTTTAAGAATTTTCTTCATAGTTTTAGTTTCATATGTACAATTTTATGTAACAAAATTGAAATTCAAAATGTTCATCACATAATCCAAAAATGATTACATCCAATGCAAGGAAGTTACAATCGCTACTTACCATTAACTGTTCTTTCAGCTGTGTGGAACCCATAACCTGTAATGATTACAAGAGAGATAAGAGGAAAAATAAAAAAGAAACATAATCATCTTTCAAAAAATAGTAAACTTTTGATTTAAGTACAAGTATCTACCATTGGATATACATTCACCATTTTTAGGAGAAAGGCTCCTGAGGTTAAACAAAGTTTATGTTACAACTAATTTCTGAGAGAGAACTTTCACTAGTGATCTAAAAACCTCTGTTACTGCCATGAGCCTCCCTGATTTCAGTGTAACATGTTTTTTCTTCCCACAAAATATGAAAGTTGTATGTGACAACACTAAGCAGATCTTCTGATCTTGGGGTCTGAATGACCTGTCTTTGTTTTTCAACTTTGCCCCAATCTATTCCTCTCTCACTGTTGAGGAAGGAATTATCAGTTACAAGAGCTACGATAGTGTATCTACTTTTTTGGTGTTAGTTGGCAGTACGACATTTACTGGCCAACAAGTCTGTCTAATTGTTAAATGTTAACCATGATTGTTAACTGAGTGTGTGTTTTTGATAGCAAGAGTAGAAATATTAAAAAAGAAATTGTGACACCAGTGATAAGATACTTTCCTCAAAATATGGGTTGTCTAAAGACTAGCAGTGAAGATGCTCACAATATAGCCACTACATGTCAAGTCAGATGATCGACAATCAAGTCTTGGAGAAAAATTGAAGGATTCACGGAATCATGTTTTTGTGGAACATAACAACATTCTGATAATGTTCTGATCTGCATCCCTCATAGATATTGAATCATATTTTTCTACATTCTGAAGGTTACTCCATAATTAATCTGTTTCTACCATTTCCAAAATTAAAAAAAAAATTAAAAATAAATATTTCTTATGGGCATAACAGTAAGCAAAATCAAAAAGGAATCAACTAACTTAAAACAAGTTGCTCCATAAAAATCAATTTATATTGTTTCCTTTCTATGGTCAAGTCTCATATAAACTTACTAAACTTCTCAAAAAAACATTACATATAAATCTCAACTTCACTATTAAGTCTTTTTATGCATGATATTAATATAATACAAAACTTATACCATAACAGTGGCATACATAAAATTGACTATTCTGATTGCACAGCCAGCTACATTGGACAAGCAAGAAGAAACTTTAAAACACACTACAAAGAACACATGGAACTAGAAAGAATGAACTTATGAAATAACTCCACTTTTGCAGCTCAGTTCATGCAAGAGAAACACAGTGCACAATATAGAAAACAAACTAATACTATTTCATAAAATGAATGAAGGATATTTTATGAACATTTTTGGAAAAGAAATAGAAATTATGCCTAGCTAAAAAATTCAAAAGAAAACATGCTCATTGAGCAATAAACACTTAAAAGCTCAGTTTCCTGAACATCTGCTGCCCCATTATTGATAAATTCTTTAAAGTTACTCCACAAATTTGTAACTGTATCCAGATGGAATCTAGATGTTTATAAAAATGCTCTATAAGTAGTCCATGATGCATCAAAGTTATGCTATCATCCATCCTATGCTAAAATCCAAGCTATACCAACAACCTCTGCAGTTTCCTGTATTTCAGCTTTTGCAGACTAGGAATGTAAATGTGCACCTGACTTGGCTGCCCCATCCATCGCAACTATGTTGGACCTTTATTAGAAAGCTATTTTTAGCCTCTTTCTTATAGAATGTGCAAATTCAAACATGTTGAAACATATACCCAAACAATAATTGTAATGTAGTTAGTTATACAGTCTTGAGACAACAATATTATTATGACATCACTAATTTTAAATATACCACACTTTCATTTATATCTTCTCAAACAGTTGCGGAGCACATGGAAATGCTAAAAACGTTGTTAGTTTCGATTTTCATCATGATGATTTACACACACAAAAGAATTATTGGATGGAACAGTAGTATAAGTAACTTATGCTCATAATTTCCATAATCTTTCCAACAATATATGTTTTTAAAACTTTTGACATAGTCTTTTTTTGCGGGGGTGCTGGGGCATGACACAAATGATGCAGATCAGTGGTGAATTTAACCCCAAAAACCAATATTGCAATAGTGTAGAACTTACAAATTTCTGAAACAGGAAACATCTTCAGCTTACAGGTAAAAATGAAATGAAGGCTTATGATGAGATCTCATACAGGATTACATAATTCCCTACAAAAAAATAAGAAAACAGTTTCACAATTTATACTATTACCACAGATGTACTGCTACAAAAATAGATGACCCTATGCACAAGTAGTAATACTATGAAAAGGAATGTTGCTATTCACCATATAGCAGAGATATTGAGTTGCAGGTAGGCACAACAAAAGGCCTGTCACAAATAAAGCTTTTGGCCAGTAAGGTTTCAGTTGTCTGAACTGCAGTTGTGTGTGTGAGTGTGTGTGTGTGTGTGTGTGTGTGTGTGTGTGTGTGTGTGTGTGGGGGGGGGGGGGGGGTCTAGTTCTGACGAAGGCCTTACTGGCTGAAAGCTTTATTTGTGACAATCTTTTTGTTGTACATATCTGCAACTCAGCATCTCCGCTATATGGTGAGTAGCAACTTTCTTTTTCATAATCTGTTACATTCCATCCTGGATTTTCCATTGTTTGATTTATGCACAAGTATTACTTTTTCTCTATTTGCTTTCTTTATATTCTCGTTTTCTTTCTTGTCTTCTTTCTTCTCCTGCTTTGCAATCAAGCTCACTTAATTATTCATTTTTGCAGTTTAAGCCTTTGCAGAAAGTTTACTTAGTCTTGCAATACATTCTATATAGAAACAAGGTCATTCGCCCTGTTGGTTTGAATGCTACAGAGGTTAATTACTTACAGATCTATTGGAGATTGTATAAATTGCCTTCTTTTGTAAAACCAAGCCAAACTACCTTCGCTGGTTGACTTATGAGGGGAAATTTGTGTAAAATGTGATTTGGATTTTTCCACATACATAAAGTTTTGGCTGAGGAAAAATCATGTTATGATCTGTACAAATATAGATATCCAATAATAAATCAATTAAAAGTTTTGGATTAGTAATAAATAATTTAAAGACCTGAACCAAAAACCATAAACAAATAAATCATAGATGATTTGATGTTAAATCTCAACAGCTAATACACACATAAAAACAGTTTTGCATCACCTGGGTTCCGAGAGTTCCAGAACCTGTACAGAAAATTGGAATAGAGATCAAAATAAACATCATTTCTGCCCTTTTTATTGCTCATGAAAAACCACACATTGCATGTTGTACCACCATACAGTGAGACGTTCGGAGGTGGTGGTCCAGATTGCTGTAAACATCGATACCTCTAATAGCCAGTAGCACGTCCTCTTGCATTGATGCATACCTGTATTTGTCGTGGCATACTATCCACAAGTTCATCAAGGCACTGTTGTTCCAGATTGTCCCACTCCTCAACGGCGATTCGGTAGATCCCTCAGAGTGGTTGGTGGGTCACGTATCAAGATGAATGCTTCACCAATATGCTGCTGATATGGCTGCAATATCAGTCAGAGGATGGCATTTACGTATTGTCAGCCATTACGGCGCTTTCTATGAACACCAGTAGCATATGGTGGCCCAACATAATGACACCCCAAAACATCAGGAAACCTCCACCTTGCTGCATTTGGTGGACAGTGTGTCTAAGGCCTTCAGCCTGACCAGGTTGCCTCGAAACACGTCTCCGACGATCGTCTAGTTGAAGGCATATGCAACACTCATAGGTGAAGAGAATGCGATGCCAATCCTGAGCAGTCCATTTGGCATGTTGTTGGGCCCATCTGTACTGTGCTGCATGGTGTCCTGGTTGCAAAGATGGACCTCACCATGGATATCGGGAGTGAAGTTGTCCATCATGCAGCCTACTGCGCACAGTTTGAGTTGTAACACGAAGTCCTATGGCTGCACAAAAAGCATTATTCAACACGGTGGCATTGCTGTCAGGTTTCCTCCAAGCCATAATCCATAGGTAGCCGTCACCCACTGCAATAGTAGCCCTTGGGTGGCCTGAGCAAGGCATGTCGTCAACAGTTCCTGTCTCTCTGTATCTCCTCCATGTCCAAACAACATTGCTTTGGTTCACTCTTAGACTCCTCAATACTTGTTGAGAGCCCTTCCTGGCATAAAGTAACAATGCGGACACAATCAAACCATGATATTGACTGTCTAGGCATGGTTGAACTACAGACAACATGATCCATGTATCTCCTCCTTGGTGGAATGACTGAAACTGATCAGCTGTCGGACCCCCTCTGTATAATAGGCACTGCTCAAGCATGGTTGTTTACATCTTTGGGCGAGTTTAGTGACATCTCTGAACAGTCAAAGGGACTGTGTCTGTGATACAATATCCTCAGTCAATGTCTGTCTTCAGGAGTTCTGGGAAGCGCGGTGATGAAAAACTTTTTTTGATGTGTGTATTGGTGAAGGAACAGGATGACAACTGTGAAACAAGATACCATGGAGCAACACAGCCTGCTTCTGTCTTTAAAAAACTGTTGCCTGTAGCGAGTGTACTATCAGCCATAGGAACACACACACAAGAAAAAGCAAGCACAGCTCAGGTACGCACGACCACCAACTCCAGCATTTCGGTTTGAAATGCAACATCATGTGGGATGCAAGCAGCAATCTGGAGGGGGTGGAGAAGGAGAAGACATAGTAATGTAGGGGTGGGGAGAGAGACAAACATTGTCTGGTGGAGCGTGCAAGGACTAGACTGCCAACAGGCGCAGTGTCAGGAAGTTGCGAGGCAGGGAGGGGAGGGGGGGGGGGAGGGGGGCGGAGAGCAGAAAAAGGAGAGGACCGAGGAAAGATCAGTGGATGCGCTAGCGGAGGACTGCAAATAAACAAGTTGGGAGATGAGAACGGGGAGGAGATAATAGGACAGAGGGACTGTCCCCACACCCTCTATCCAGCAGTTTCCGGCCCCCTCTGTCCTATTATCTCCTCCCCATTCTCATCTTCCACCCTGTATATTTGCATCCCCTGCTAATGCATCTGTCCATCTTTCCCCAGTCCTCTACTTTTTTGCTCCTTTTTTCTCCACCTCCCTGTCACACAACTTCTTGACACTGCACCTGTTGGCAGTCTAGTCCCTGCACACTCCTCCAGGCAATGTTTGTCTCTCTCCCCAACTGCACACTACTATCCCTTCTGCTTCCCCACCCCCCTTCAGATCGCTACTTGCATCCCACATGATGTTGCATTCTGGGCCGAGATGCTGGAGTTGCGCTCGTGCATGCGTGAGGTGTGCTTGCTTTTGTGCGTGTGTGTGCGCGTGTATGTGTGTGTCATTTGCACTGACGAAGGCTGTGGCCAAAAGCTATGTGTGAGTGTCTTTTAATAGAGCCTGTCTGCAACATGACATCACCTTTTTATGGAAAGTGGCAATCTATCTTTTCCAACATTTTCAATAAATAGTATGAATTTATCAGTTTTACCTCCTGTGCAACACATGAACTGCAGAGAGTAACATTTCTTTGAAAGAATGATCAAATGAGCTTGGTAGTAAACAGCCAACAATATCTAACGAAGCATCAGGTGGAGGGTCAGAACAAAATGTGATGAGTAAACTATGCTTGCATTCTAAATAGGGACAGTTTGTTGTGATCAGTGTGTAGTTTTTATCTTTCGCCATCTTTACAAATACTGCAGAAGGAATATAGTGATGATGTACTTCCACAACTAACTGCATACTGTTAAGGCTCCAGACAATTTAAATTCACAATGAATGAGGCAGGTTTTCAGGTCTCCACAGATATCGAACTTTGGAAGAAAACTTAGATATTTTTCGAATCAGTGTAATTCCTATCAGGTACAATTATCTTCATGAAATCTATATATGAATGCTGTTAGATGAATTTTGTAATGCATAGACAGGTGGTGGCATAATTACACCAGTGAGTACATTATCCAATATCTCTCATTTTAGATATTCAGTACAAAACCTAATTTTAGTGGACTGCTGTAGGTACAAAGCGTAAATACAAGGTGGGCAGGGAACAAGAGGCAGATATGGTGGAGTGTTTTTCTTGGTGGTTTAACTCCTACAATTTTGTTATTGTAATATCTGTAACATCTGATGTTCAATATAAATAAAACTGGCACATGAAATAATTCAATTTTCCAAAACTGCAGGACATAATGATACAAAGAACACAATGCTACCTTTAGCTTTCAGAACGAATAACTTCATTCCAGTACATTCTGATATGTGGTTATGGCAACTTCATCTTTCTACAGTCAGCTTCATCTTTCTTGACATTTCCCTTTCTTTCTTCATCCTGTCCAGTTATTTGCTCTGAAAGCTAAAACTTCATCTCAATCTCAAAGTTATGACACACAATATTGTCATACATGCAGCAGTGCACCACATTTTTAGCTTGATGAACTGAAAGCTAAACTTATGCTTCCTGATGACAAATGTTTTACATAAGCATAAGTACTAAATAACATAACTTTGCTAGCAAGAATTAACTACTCCATCCAGTTACTACTAACAAGTTCTGCACTGTTCTATACTGAACTGGGTGTTGTGGGTTTTAAAAGAGGCTAAACTTAGTCAAGAGATGGTCCAAAGAAGTGTGATAGGATCATTCATCTTCTCGGTTATATGATGATATATCATGCCAGAATGACACAATCCTTATTCACTGGCAACAATATAGTTTATAGCAAAGTATTGTAGCTGAGAAACCCACACAAAGTTTCCATTTGGTACAGCAGATGGTAGCTCACCTTACAAATGGATAAATGTTAGGTGATTATCTGACATCCACTGCTGGATAAAGGCCTCCTGTTGACTTCTCCAAGCATTCAAGATTTCTGTTATACACATCCACATTGCTCCAGGAATGTTTTATAATGTCCAGTGTCAGTCTTTCCTCATGTTGTGGAAATTAGCTATGAACTTTCTTGGCCCATCTATTGGGTTGGGTTGTTTTTTTTTTTTTTTTTTTTGGGGGTGGGGGGGGGGGGGTGGGGAGATCAGACAGCGAGGTCATCGGTCTCATCAGATTAGGGAAAGAAGTCGGCCGTGCCCTTTCAAAGGAACCATCCCAGCATTTGCCTGGAGCGATTTAGGGAAATCGCGGAAAACCTAAATCAGGATGGCTGGACGCGGGATTGAACCGTCGTCCTCCTGAATGCGAGTCCTGTGTGCTAGCCACTGCGTCTCATCTATTCAATTGACTAAATTCCTCACCTGCCACCTATTAATTTTCATTATAGTCATAATCACAGTTTTCACTCCAGTTTGTTTCCTGATCCATTTATTGGTTTTTCTGCCCAACCTATTAATGTTCAATATTTACCTCTCTTATGCTCACTGAGCAACCCTCAGTTTTGAATGGTCTTTGGATTATATGTCCATATCACATTACAATAGTGATAAACTTCTTGAGTTCTGTCACATTGATTAAATATATAGCAATTAACTGTGAAGTGGAACATAAGTATTAGCAAAATCAACTGCATGGATGGGATATGCCTGTTGGTAGATGTGTGTGGCCTCCCTTGAGTGTTTGATCTAAGTGGAACATACGCATTAGCAAAATCAACTGCATGGATAGGATATGCCTGTTGGTAGATGTGTGTGGCCTCCCTTGAGTGTTTGATCTTCACTATCTCGGACTTGAAGATATTGAGCGACTTTACAAAAATATTTTTGAAGAAGTAGCTGGTTGTTTTACTTGATATGAAAGTGCTATTGAGATTCTCAGGAAAATTACATGAAAACTGTTGCAAGGAAATTGCTATTCAGCTTGCAAAATGCTGTTAGGTAAATATAGATCATCAATATCTCAGGCAATCTGTAGACCTATTCTATTGTCTTTAAGCACATTTTGCAAAAGTACCCTGAATACATGGTGAGACTGATTATGATGTGTGTGGAGGCAGACAGAGATTCACTTTTATCATATTGTACAGAAAGCAATGGTACTGTACATCATATTATTGCTAAATATACTCCACCACACACCAGAACTAATATTATTATGAAATATCGTCTGCCGAGCATTGTGCGCAGTGGTTCGAAGAGTATGGGTAAGTATAATTTCTTGCATACATGGGTCCCAGTGGATGTCTTTAAGGCTATATGCCTGAAGTCATGTCTCAAAATTTATCCAGTATTTTTTGTGCAGCTTAGTCATTTGTAACTGCCCTGTAAAATAACTTGAAACTCATGATTGATTAAATTAATTGGTGTAGGCTTCTTGCATTTAATGTGAACAGCATTACTACTCTTGTAAATTAAAAGTTTTTCATAAGTCAATACAAAAAGGCTATATGCCACTGTAAGTAAATTGTCTCCACTAATATCTTTTGTAATCTGATGTTTCAACTCTTGTACAGTCCTCTAGAAACTTTATACTCTTATTTTAATTCCTCATCTCATTTGTATTTAATTCACTGTAATACCATGTGTGTCCACAAAACACTGTTAAGAAAGTATGACGAAAATACATCCAGGTTATTGACATAATTACATGTTTGTTTGTCAATCACAGTCATGTTTCCTGATTTCTGGAAAGCCTGTCATCCTGCTGCCTAACAAACACAAAATATGCAGACAGAATGTAAGGCTATATATGTGACTGAAGTAAAAACTTCGTAATAAACAAAACCAAATAATTTTTTTTTTTCAATGGGAAGATATTTGTACAAAGTAAAAGCAACATCACCTGGTACAACTCTAAGTGTATTAAGAACATTAATAATAATGAGTATTGTTCTTCAGTCTGGGGCTCTCACCAATTTTGTCTGATGTAACGGAAATACAAGAGATTCAAAGATGATCTGTATGATTTATCAAAGGTTTGCTTTGTCAGCATGATAAGAACACAGAAGTACTTCATGTATTTTGAAAACACTAAAATTGTGACCCAGAAGTATGAAATTTGTCTCAAAGGTGCCTATAACCTTCCTTTGTAATTGTGCAAAGCATGGTGCCCTGTGATGTCATCCCTGGACGCAGTGATACTTCAAACAGCATGATGTCAACACATGCAAAAAAAGGCCATGGTGTCACCACATGCAAAAAAATGCCAGAGTTCAGAAGTTCATGTGAGATGTACGACGGTTTCATGATGTCACATTGGCACCAAAGTTCACAACAATTCTGCACAATGCCACAGCGGGTATGTCAATTGATGAGGAGGCTGTCAGTCTCCTCTTACCCACATTTTACTCCACTGTTAGATGCCTCTGCGACAGAGATCAGAATCATGAGGTCTTGTGTTGAAATCGTGCAGGTTTCTTATGGATGGACGAGGAAAACATTTCAGACACATCAACAGACACAAAAAGGCCTCAGGAGGTGGGATACAGGACATCAATGAAACCACCCATTCCCATTGGGGTGTTCATTTTCATGCATTTTGCACTCAAAAATGACAGTTTGCAGTGTAAAGTTGACTGGTAACAAACCCCAAGGTGATTCAACACTTTTCTAAGGACACCATGGAACTCCAATCTCACTGAACGTCTCACCCCTTCAGAGTGTAGTGTGACACAAGTTTTGTTTTGGTATACAGGGTGGAACCACAACCACTCGATGACATCTCAATATGACCTGAAACAAAAAAGGGTGTCTGCTCCAATCTTTTTCGTGCCATTCTGTGGCACGTGTATTCAGCAAAGGGTCCCTCTAAGACCCCCAGTTCAGCAACACTATATGTGCTACCTGTGCACTTTCTTTGGGCACTTAAAAAATGTTTCTATACCGAAACATCCATCTACCAATCTCTTACGTGGCAGTCAGACAGACAACTTCTTCAGCACCCCTCTGATTTCGCATGTGACCAACAGGTGCTGGTGCGAAGCAGATTGCCTGTCCCACTTACTGGTAAGAGTCAGTAAATGAATATGTTCGTGCAGGGACATTTTTAAAATGTCCAGTGGCACCAAGGCTGTTGCTGAACTTGGGTAGGGAGGTTCTTAGAGGGACCCTTTGCCATTCCACTGATGTGCATGTCAATGTTACACCCCGTTGAACACAAGCCACAGGAGGGTGGAAGTGGAATGAAAAAGCATAAACATCCTTATTTGCAAAGTACCACATTCAAATTTCGTCGAATGGTTCTGAATGGTCCCTGGTGGTGCCACAGCGTATACCAAATCAAAACTTGTGTCAGGGGTGTGAGATCGTGTTCAATGGGGGGTTGGAAGTAAAAAAAAAAAAGAGAGAGAGAGAGAGAGAGAAGGGTACTGCCCAGCACTGTTGAGGCACCTTCCCCACTGTGACAAAAAGACTGTCAATGGTTGTGTTGTAAAATTTCTGGGGCTGCATTCTGAATTGTTTCTAAACATACTGCTTGATGTCCTTGTCCAAGGTGAATTGTTTGCCTCTCAGAGCATTCTTTGGCCCACCAGAAATGGCATAATTGCATGGAGACAAGGCCAAACTGTATTTGGGGAGGCTGAGGAACTACCATTTGAATGTCTGCATCAGCTCCTCGACTGTGTTTGCAGTATGAGGCCTTGAATTGTGTTGCGAGCAGAATGACCCAGCAGCAGAGCAGCTGTGGTTGTTTCAATAATCAATTTTTGAAGGCCGATCAAGATTTGTGAGTACCACTGCACAATTACAGTTGTCCCATGCTGCAGGAAGTTGATAAGGAGGAGGACCTTTCAGCCAAAGAAGTTGAGCATAATTTTCCTACACCTATGTGGATGAAATTGGATTTTTGGATGGTGGTGACTGAACATGCTTACATGATGACACCGTGTCTCACCCCCAGCGACCACTTGTGACAGGAACACATTCCTTCTCTCAACAGAGCACTGCAGATATTAGTGTGTCCCATTCGACATGCTTCCTGTACTGGTATCTACTGGGCCCACACTCTGTACAGTTTTCATCTGTCTTTAATGATGGCACAAAGATTCCCAATGCTCACACTGACTTCTGTGGCAATGGTCGATTCTGTAACATGCTGGTCTCGAATAATGAGGATTTCCACCTTCTGGACAAAGGCATCGGCAATGCAGTGTGGTCTTCCATACCATGCATCACTGGTTGACATCCATTCTACCCTAAACTGCTTGTGCGTCACCTTGGTCCTTGCAATGGACATTTACTGCTCTCCATACACTTGTGCCACTGTCTGATGAACTTCTGTTCTCTACTCTCCATTTGCTTCAAGAAATGACTATATTCCTTTGCACCTCTTGTGGAGTCTCCATTTCTCTGTTTTCAACACGACTGAATACGGGGGTCGGTCGATGTGTGCTTGCATTTGCTCTGTTGTCATGTAGGTGTGTGCTCGTGTCCCTCAACCAGCAATTTCGAGACCTTATCAACCTCGCAGGGAGCACAACTCTTTCTTCTGGAGGCAATGACATTAGGATCCTTCCAGTGATTTCCATTTTACAGCCTCTAGCTCATTTCTTTCTGAATGCACCTTGCAGATTATGTATGCCTGTTTAGTGTTCAAAATAGAGTCTTATATTCTGTCGCAGAAGTCTTTAATGGGTTCCCAACGCACATCTGGCAGAAACTGGAAATATCACATTAAAAAAGTACCTTATCAAATATTGCCAGCCTGTGCAAGCATGTATGGAAGGGTCAAAGGCAGCAGTACGTTTCCGAGGAGCCACATCAGATTTGAGATCGAGACAGGACTCAGACAAGGGGATGCTCTCTCATGTGTTCTGTTCAATGTCATCTTAGAGAAAGTAATAAGAGTGTAGGCAACAGGAGTGGGCTGGAGTATAGATGGACGGTAAATTCAATTGTCTCGCATATGCAGATGACATAGTACTACTAAGTGAATAAAAGCATGAGTTGAAAGGAATGTACCAGAAAATGGACCATTATGCACAGTAGGTAGGGCTCAAAGTGAATCAAGACAAAACAGAGTTCGTGCAATTAGGAAGAAGACAAGAGCAGGAAGAATTTCTTGAGATAGATGGCAAGAGGTTCAAGAGAGTACACCAGTTCAAATACTTGGGATCTTGGTTTACCAAAGACAACAACATAAAAATGGACATCAAGGAAAGAATAGCAGTGGGAATGAAAGCACACATTCCCTCAGAGAGACACTTGGCTCTAAATCGATCTCAGGGAATACTAAGATGAAAATCTACAACACAGTGATGTGCCCAGCAGTAATGTACAGTTCAGAAACATGGAGCACGACTAAGCGAGAAAAGGAAAAACTATTAATATTTGAAAGAAGAGTAACGAGGAAGATATGGGGACCAGTTTTAAATAACAGAGAATGGAGGAGGAGGAAAAACGAGGAAATCTACCTTCTGATGTGACAACCAACTATCCTACAGATGTTAAATAGCAAAAGAATACAGTGGATGCGCCATGTAACCCATATGCCAGATGGAAGACAGGCGAAGAAGGCACTAGAGGGGAAATCAAACACCAGGCGCTCCATTGAACAACCAAGGCAGTGCTGGATGGATGACCCAATGAAGGACCTATCATCCCTGGGGATTGAAGACACCTGGAGGAAACGGGCACTAAACAGGAAGGAATGGAGGCAGTTTGTGGAAGGAGCGCGTGGTCTGCAGGGCCTATGATCGCTGGATATCTATCTATCTCTCTATCTATCAAATATTGCCATAATTTATCGGGCTCTTTTGATTTGGGAATATGGATCCTGATTAATAGTAATGTTCCTAATCACAAGTTTTAACTTCTATTAATAGACAGCTGATAGCGTTCTTGGTAATCAGTGAAATGACACAAATGCTTAGTATGAAGTAACAGATAAAACAGCAGCTTGGTAGTGTAAGAGAAAATAGCAGTGATTTTTTTCAATGTGACTACTTTTCTCCTAATATACATATCCTCTTCATTTAATATGATAATGAAGAAGTGCTGTATGCATTCCAAATGACAGAGGAAAGGCAACCACTCATCATTATAACTGAGGCATTCAGCTGACATGTAAAATAGGTAAATTCTTGCACCACCTGCAAACACACACTCCCCCCCCCCCCCCCCCTCTTTCCAGCGCGTGCACACACACACACACACACACACACACACACATTGTTCCACTGCTGCAACTGGGGCAGGCTGCAGAGTCAGGTCAGTTTAGTTGTGCACGTGTTCTTTTAGCCTCTTACTTCTGCTGAAAGACATTATGTTAAAGTTTAGTAACAGTTTCAATCTAGTTTAGGTTTCCGTTACCCTCTCAACTACTTAATGAGCTGTTACTTACACTCTTTCCACAATGAAGTGTTCTAGGAGTAGCTACTCTAATTAACACTATATGTAGGTAGTGTTAGTTGTAACCAGCTGTCGGAGTACTTTGCAGAAGTAGCATGCAGTGGCTACTTCAGTCTGTTAATGAATAACTTGACTAGTCTAGGTCCCTGAAGGCTCTCCATAAGGGGTGAGTGATGAAACATCTTGTTTGAATGAATCAATTAGTTTACAAAACCTAATGTCATTGCCTTCTTCTTCTTCTGCACATCACTAAATGGATTAGGCTTTAAGACTGTTCCACACTCTCCAGTTACCATATATATCCAGTTATATGATGACTTCTTTTTCCAAAATTTGGGTGGTTTTATATTTGCAGATTTAACTATTGCTGCTTAGGTCAAGGATTTTATACTGTTTAATAGACTGATATAGGGGTCGTCTTACATTTATACAAATGGAGTTTGGCTATTGAGGTTTATCAAACTTATTTTGAAGAATTCCAAAGGGTAGGGCTTAGTAAACATACTTTCATGTGAACGGGTTTGAGATTTCCCAATATGCCAAAGCACTCAATACAGTATTGACTCTGTTTGAACAAACATGTGACATTTGACTTGCAGCACTAGGGCTTACGCAAGAAACTGTGAACTAGTCACTACAACAATATAATGCTCTGCTTAAAAGTTCACAATTTTGTGAAACACAGGAGGAAACAGCATTAAATTCTGTCAACTTACAAACTTTTGCTGTATTTGAACAGGTTTGCAAAAAAAGTTCTCGTGCATGCATGGATATCTTATATATACCGTATATATGCTGCTTTTGAAATAAAGGTAATATTCAAAGGCAAAAATCTTGTCCTTCAAAAACCATATTTGATTCTGAACACAAATCAAAATTCTGTTTGGTTATGAGAAACTGTAATGATTTAACAAGTGGGTTGAAAATGATAAATTCAGTCGCTGTTTGCGCATTATAATAAAACGTCACCAGCTGTAGAGCAAGATGGTGACATTAAGGTGAAATGAGAACGAAAATTAATCTAGAACTAAATGTCTAACAAACAAAATATATCATATTAAATTGACTGTAATTGTTATCACAAGAACAAATTACAGCCGAAAAACCCTTTGTGGAGATAATATCAACAGAGATCAGTAGATCGCAGGACAAGCAGAAGTTCCAGAATTGCACTGAATCATGACTGCAATCTTTTATTTATGTATTAATTGCTGTAGTTATATATGACCTGTACTCTAGAAGATATTGCCATCCATGTTTCACTTTTGCTCAAGCACAGAACTATGGAAGGGTTGAAAGGGGGCAGTGACACCAGTTTGGCTGAGAACTACAATGACTGTGGATTGGGGTGTGGTGAGTAGCCAATACGTTTCATCATGTTGTTAACCATGGGAAACTATACTACATACTTTGGCTTTTTATGAATGTCTACCATGTTTAAACTGCAGTTTGTGCCAGAGTCTATTTGTACTAGGAATCGAAATGACTTCAAAATTGGACAAATACTCAACAACAGCATACAGTTTTGCTAAAAGTCTAGGCCCTGGGACCAGTGGCGTAATTCTGTATTTCGCTCAACTATATTGTCAAAGCCCACCGTGCTGTATGACGGTTGGCTGCTGGTTCTACACAGCCAGTGAACTGAAGATAGTCACACAGTGACTGAAATCAATCAGTAAAATAAAGGATTTCAATATTTATGATCAATGCTGCCATTTAACCAAAATATATTGACAATAATACAGTCATGGCACACACAGTTCGCAATGGAATTTGGCGTCAATGAGAGAGCAGCAGGCAGACAATATTTTTGGAAGGAACAGACATTGTAAAATTCCCACGGCAGTCCAGAAGCGAAATACGATGTGTGTGTTCTCATGTCCCACCGTAGCCACAGCCTCAGAAAGTGGAACATATTTTGAAGAAATAACAAAATATTTGTGGCGATGAAGATACAAGCTTTACAGCTGTCCCTTTAGGATGACAACAATGATGGTTGAAAATAGTGATACTGCAGATGACAGGCTAAGCACACAAAGAAGGCAGTAAATATAAAAATTAATGTAAACAATTTATTTTTGTTTATTTTATTACTTACTGTATATTAAAATGTAGACAATGAATAAACGGCCTAATTTCAGGATAAATGTAATATTAACTTTTTAAGCAGATATCTCAAGTCAGTATAAGTTTGTAATTTTCATTAGCTGGAATATGTTAAAATTATGTGTTTCTCAAGGAGCACCTTAGAAAAAGGGGGTCGTTTTACGCTCAAGTAAATATGGTACCTACCCACATCATCTTAGATTTTTCCTACATTTTTTTCTATCTGCCAGTTTGTATGCTAAAGCAATTTAAGTCTTGGTTATCCATCCTCTGTATGATTTAATATTAGGTATTGCTGTATTTAATTATTCTACATTCAACTGGTTCTACTTCTAACTCTTGTCACATGTTCCATTTCTTATGTGGCATGCTCTGGAGTAACATCTTGAGCTTATAAGTAGTTTACTCTTATTTACAGTCTGGTCTTATTGTTCAATGTGCAATGGATGGTGTCATGTGTAATTCCAAATTCATCCATTTTTTGATCTAGATCTTTGCTACTGTTTGTGTTAACCTGAGTGTCCAAACAGCTCGAAAATGACAGCTTTTCACCCCACAGCAATTTTTGTTGAGGCCATATCTTTATCACAGAAAACTAGCACTTTATAAAACTAACAATGAAAACAATCAATTTTGGCCAATGTAATGTAATTTTGTACACAGTACAGAAGCTAAAGCAATTACCAAATTACGAAACTTTCACTGCATGACTCAAGATCTAAACTTTGATTTTAATTTTGTGTACTACAAAACCAAAAATTTTCCTCCCAATACATGTAAAGATCTTAGCCTCATGTAACTGACAGTATACAAACGGATTTTTATAAAAATGCGACACTCCCACTCCACTAGCAGCAACATGACCATTCATTTAGTCTACGTCCATTTCAGTATATATATGCTTCCCATTTTCTCCTCCTTTTGTTACCCTGTGCCATATTTTTCTGCTACCAGCTATCATTATGTGATAGCGAACTTCACGATTTTTTTAAACATATATCTGACAAAGTAGATTTATGAACACTGGTGTTTTATTGATCTGTCTATCAGGCTCAATTGAATTGTTCATTCATGTTCATAAAATGGAAGCTCAGACTGTTTTTTTTGTTTTTTTTTGTTTTTTTTTTTGACAAGTTATATATGGCACTACGAATCATTCAGCTCGAAGTATACATTTGACAAGTTATATATGGCATTATGAATCATTCAACTCTTAAGTATACAGCCTGGTTTCCCTTCTATCACTTCAAAAACCCAATGAAGAAATATGCCCCGAGACAAACTTATGAAAGATTACTGAAAAAGAACTTGACCAACTTCCCAGAGAATTAATAGTTCAGTTAACATGTAATGCGTCGTACTGTCTCAAAATGTGTGTTATTAATTAATCTGTGCAACATCAGGACATGAGTCTCTAATATTGTGTTTCAGTGTAATTAAAATAAAACCTGATGATAAATGCCACTGGTCTCACAAAACATGGTACGAATGAAGCCTGACTTACACAAAACGGGCTATGAAACAGAATATATTATTTGGCAAAATGGCAGTACTGCATTACATGTCATTACTAAAACACTCACTCAATCTTCACCAATGTTTTCTGATGTGTTATGTGAGACTTGACAATCTGATTGTTCTAATTCAAGCAACTAAATGGCTTCATTGAAGAGCTACCACACTTTCCTCTCCTTGCTCGCTGTGCATGCTTATATCTTGGATCATCTCCAAGTTTGGAATGGCAAAGGCAGAGTTTTGGTGCCACAGTAAATAAATAAAAATAGGGCCATTTCAGTCTGCATGAAACAGGGCCTATCACTGCAACATGTTACGTAAGATTACTCTTCAAAATTTGCCTACTCAATGACAGGCCTGTGCCATACCAAACTAATTTTGACAGACTTCACAATACAAACAAGCACATCGAGCAATTTTTTGACACCAAAACAAGCTCAACCTTTGTATCCACTTGGAAACGTACCAGGAAATAAGTAAAACACAGGAAATAGCAAGGAAAGAAAATTTAATTTATTTCCTTTCTTCACACTAATCTTTTACACTTTCTTCAATACAAGTGACAACATGTCACAATTATAGTTCTCATATGAAGCACATGTTTTTACCACATGGCACCATACTACTTCTCACAGTCCATTTGTACATTGCACGTATAAACACAATTACATAACATGACATCTTAAATATGAACTTGCAATCAGACCACAAACATGTTTCAAACAGGTTGTGCCATTTCATCGCAAACATACAAATTGATTCACTGCCTGAAATTAAAATATAAAAAACTATATAAGACTAAAAGAGCTCTGGAAATGTATGTACAAATTACAAAGAAACTATGTGTTACTTGCAAGATAGACTGAGCCACTAAGGCTCCAAGTCACACAGCTCTTGCCAAATTATTAAAGTGCCTCCAGGCAGCTTAAAATATATATCTTTTAATTTTTTATTGGAGTGTTGCATGTAACTCAGGTCACAGGACCATTTCCATCAACACTGTTTTCAGATCTGCGTGGAATACGCCCTTGTCTTATTCCTTTCCGAGACAGTACTGCATTTATAGATTCATTAAGACTAGTGGGGGCAGGCATATTTGAAGGCGTGGTTGAGGCACGCCGCGTCCTTATCACAAGATTTGGATTTGCATAGGGGGTAATTGGCGATGATGCACTGAGAGGCACATTTTGTCCACTATTTATTTGGTTATGTGCTGCAGGTGGCCTGCCAGGGCCCGAGTTACGGCCTCCACGAATAATGCTATGTGGTCCAAAAGATGCTCTTTTCCTACCCCGTTTTGATGCAATACCATTCTGACCAGGAACACCACCTACAGGTTTAACTCCTGGTAAGATAGGACTCACATCTAAAGTCCAAAGATTAATGCTAACAGATCCCCTAGAACGAGTCCTAGGACTTTCATTATTTGAAACACGATGATTGTTGGCATACGATTTTGCAACATGTTTCACTTCCAGATCAGAATTTTCACTACCTGAACCACTTGAACCGTCAGGGTCTGCAAATGAGGTTGTAGTCTCAGATCCCATTGTGACCTCACTTTCACTGTCTGTAGAATGGCTTGCACCACCTCGACTTCGCACGCGAGTCGTTTGACTAGACATACGGCCCCCCCTACCCCTCCGCCCACGCGTTAAGCCACTGCCTCTGAATTTTGTTGTGTGAGAACTTGTGTTATTAACCTGGTTATGAGCAGCCACACGTGAAAATGTGAGTGGTTGTTCTTCTTCATCTTCAGTAAGGTGTGCACATCGCTCTTCTTCCTCCTTCAATGCCTGGAGTCTTCCAAGTTCCCATTCCCGCTTTTGTTGTTCAATTTCTGCCTCAGCTGCTGCCAATTGCTCTGCTGACCATGCTGCTTCAGTCTCCTCAACAAATCTCATTGCATAGCGTTCCACAGGAGTAAGCTGAAAATTATTTATGAGTTACTTAAATATTGTTACAAATGTAATGAAATGTGTAAGAGAAAAACTAAATAGCTAACATAATTAAGCCCTGTTTTACACTACTACATTAAGATAGCTTAAAATTGGGCACTAGTTACACTATCACTATCATACATAAAGATTGGTTATTACTATTCAAAAATGCAATGATATAACAGTCATTCTCATTATAATGGAAAGAGTTATGGTGCTACTAACATCAGTTAACAATGTGATGAGGACAGTGTTTTCAAAGAACGGTTAAACAAATGAATCCTGATGAGAGTAAAAGTATGGGTAGCTAATTTCCTGAGAATCACAAAAGTTAAAGGAATATGTACTTTTTTTTAATACTTATATAACGACTATGATATTGTGTCACATTTTGGAAAAAATAAATACATAAAAATTAATTCATAATGTAACTTCTATCAATGTCACCATGAGGATAGTGATACACCTTTGTTGCCCAGCTGTCATAAATAAAAATTTATTGATTCATTTTCCTTTCTTTTCTCCACTTCTCTTATCCTTTAATATATTTTTATTACAAAGTAATCACTTTAACAGAAGCATTTTCAGGAAAGTACATGTGCCCTGATTAAGAATTTTAAACTAGAATACTTGCACCTGAACTGAAAATGTTATCATTCTCATCATCAGTCCAGTCTTTTATCACTAACCAACTTTGCTTAGAAGAATCACATTATATTACATAAGAAACAGTATCACATAAGGTTTAAGTTAAATTTTGATATGGAATGAGCTGTGGACACAGTTAACAAGTGTATTAATATGAGGAAATTCATGAAACACACACAAAATTCAGACACTCTAATAGTGGAAAAAATTATATCATTCTCAATTAGAAACAAATAATTTGTTCCACCATATATATGGGTTTACAAATAAATAAAGAGGGAGCTAACACATCATACATTACATATTACAGATTTGAGACGGTTATGACAAAGATTTTTGTTAGACCAATGGAATGTCCGGATTGGAATATGAACAATATAATGAAAAGGTTACGTTGCTACTTGGTGTAAAGACAACACATTAAATTGCAGACAGGCACAACAAACGGACTGTTACACATTGAGCCTTTGGTCAAACCCTTCTTCAGAAGAAAAAACACACACACACACACACACACACACACACACACACACACACACACACACACAAACTGCTACCACCGCCCACTGCGGCCAGAATGCAACTCTCGCACTGAACGAAAGCAGCAATCTGGAGTGGTGCTGGGAAGGGGAGGGATATCTGGGTACGGGTGGGGGAGAGAAGAGTACTGTCTGGTGGAGCATACTGGGACTGGATGACAGCATAACAAGGCTAGCAGGTGCAGCATCAGGAGGATGTGGGTGAGTAAGGGGATGGGTGGTGGGGAATGGGAAAAGAGAGGAACGGAGATGGGGAAAAGATTAGTGGATGTGTTAGCAGAGAGTGAAACATGTTGAGGATGAGGAGACATTAACTGGGAGGTGGTGATAGGACAGAGGGGGTGGAAACTGTAGGATGGAGGATGTGGTAACAGTAGGTTACCTTAGGTCAAGGCTGAGATAATTACATAGTACCAGGAGGGGAGAATGTGTTGTAAGGATAACTCCCATCTGTGCAGTTCAGAAAGCTACTGGTGGAGGGGAGGATCTTGATAGCTCAGGTAGTGAAGCAGCCATTGAAACCAAGCCTGTTATGCTCAGCTGCATGCTGTGCCACAAGATGGCCACTTTGCTCTTGGCCACAGTTTGGTAGTGGCTGTTAATCCAGGTCGACAGCTAGCTGGGAGTCCTACCAATATAAAAAGCTGTGCAATGATTGCAGTAGAGTAGGTATATGATATGGCTGTTTTCACACATGGCCCAGCCACTGATTGGGTACAATAAGCCTGTGTCAGGGATGGAACAGGAAGTGCATGGTGGGTGGATTGCGCAGGCCTCGCATCTGGGTCTTCCACAGGGATGATCCCTGCGGCAAGGTGTTGTGTACGGAACACTGCTTTAAGAGGGGTGGGAAGGATCTTAAGTAGGATGTTCCTCACATCAGGGCATAATGATAGGTAATCAAAGCCCTGACAAATGATGTGGTTCAGCTGTTCCAGTCCAGGATGGAATGGGTGACAAAGGCAGTACTCTTCTGTAACTGGTTCTTGGGGTGTTTGGACAACTGGGGGTGTGTGGGGATATGGCATGAAAAATCTATTTGCAGACTAGGTCTGGGAGTAGTGCCTGTCTGTGAAGGCTTTTATGAGACCTTCAACATACCAGGCCATTCTTGTCACTGCAGTTATGCCATCCTGGGTGGCTAAGCTGTATGGGAGGGACTATTTGGGGAGGAGCAGGGGCAGCTATCAAAATGCAAGTACTGTTGGTGGTTGGTGGGTTTCATGTGGACACAGGTGTGGATGGAGCCATCGGAGAGGAGAAGCTTAATGTCCGGGAAGGTGGCATGCTGATGCTGTTTTGAAGTAGATCAAGTGAAGCGGATGGGAGAGAAGTTGTTACGGTTGTGTAGGAATGACAATAGTGTGTCTTGGTCCTACATCCAGTTCATGAAGAAATCATCAATGAACCTGACCCATATGAGGTGTTTATAGAGTTTTGGAAAAAGTCAGGACGGTGTATGACGAATGAGGCAGTAGGTTTGGAGCCTAAAGGACATTGGAAGAGGTTGTGTTCAATAGTGGCCAAGACCATGGGCATGAGGCATGTTGGCATAAACAGAAGTGATGTCAATAATGATGAGGAGGGATCCAGGAGGTACAAGTGTGGAGATGACGTAGAGTAAGAGGAGGAAGCAGTTGGTATCTCTGATGTGGAAGGCTAGATTTTGGGCATCTGGTTGTAGGTATTGGTCAATGAGGACTGAAATTCATTCAGTCAGGGCACAATAACAAACTGCAATGGGGCATCCAGGATTGTTAGGTTTAAAGGTTTAAGGTGGATGTGCGGAGTGTTGTGCGGGTGAGGAAGAATGAATTCAGGGCAGAATGTCTGAGAATTTCCTATTTTACTGCAAGTATGTGGCATCCAATGTATAAAATGGAGAACAAAAAGTAGTAAGTGTGAATGTCCAGAAACGCTGTGAACCTTTCTGGTTGCACATTTACCTGTTGTTCTAACTGTCTGACTTCTTGTTCTGCCTTGCTAATTTCCTGTTCTCCTGAAGCTGCATTTCCTTCTGCTTCCTCTAGTGGAATAGACTCATCAAATTCTGCAAGATCAGCAGCTGCCTCAGCTGTGGCAGTTCTTGCAGCAAGGACATCAGATTCATCTTCTGCAGCAGCCAAAGCTGATTCTAGAGCACCTAAAGCAGCCTTTTCTTCAGTGGGTGCCTGTAAAAGAAAGAACATACCTGTAATGACCATTTATGTTAAAATATATTTATATAAAATGCTAAGTTATGGATAAAATATAGACAACAGTGTTAGGGAATACAGTACATGAAGTAGATAAATAGCCACTGTGAGTGTCTGACAAATGATGCAAGTCTGAGGCTGAACTACACCCATCACCTTCTTGTTCACATGTCTATGGGTGACCCGATGCTGTTTTTATGGTGGAATCTCCCAAAAACATTTTTGAAGGAACCACAGATTTTGAAGGTCATAAGTGGGAAAAAGTACTACTGAAAATTACATCATTTGGTGATGATTTGATTTTTTTGTTGGTGGTAATTCAGAATTAAGGGTACCAAATTTTGGGATTTGGCAATATGCAATCTGCAATCTTTTAATGCCACACAGCCTGACATGCAATATAAATAAATTATAATTCAAAATGTGCCTTTTCAAGAACATGTTCAGACTATAACACCCATAAACTCTCAAAATTACACATTAGTATGCAAGAAACAAAAATGTGTTAAATAAGGTGAAATTGGCTAAATAAAATACGTCGGACATGTAATTTTTTGAGTTCTAGAGGGGCACCACACCCTTGATAAATTTGAAGAAGGGAGTCATTATGGACGTGTAGGAAGTGGAAAAGATTCTGGTTCATCCTCATTTTCACTTTCTTCTTGTATCTCTGCCATTTGTTGTGTAAGACATCATTAACTGCCATGAACTATCAGATGGCAACACCTTCGTCACTGTCAACAAATGCAGTGATTCTAAGGTACTGTGTGTTTCCTTCCTTCCCCATTTTTGCAGCCATTGTTCAGCTGCAATTACTTCTTTTTCTGGTGTGATGTCTTCCATAAGTACCATCCGATGAAAGCAGCCTTCTTCAAGCAGTTTCAGATTTATGCACAGAATTCCACGCACTTCTTACAAAATGTACAGCATCTAAGATTGTTACCTTTCTCACTGCAGTACGAAGACAGTCCAGCCTGTTCCTGTATTTTTGTTTCAGGCAATGTATACTGCCTTGGTTGAGTGGCTGAATGTGGCTTATACAGATGGGAAGAAAAATTTATATTACACTGATACGATGTGTCTTTGGGGATATACTTCACACCGACCAATAAACAAAATTTCTATTTCTAGCACCCAAACTTGCACACAAGATTTGTCCAAATATAGTTGTCATTACCCATGTTTTCAAATTAGATGTATACTTACATAGAAATGTCTGCACATTTTTAAGCCTTGTGGACTCTTTACCTTTCCAGTTATTAGTGGCATCAACTTTTCATTACAAAATAATAAGACAATTAGCCTATCTTTACTAAATTTTGTGCTGTGGCATTTCTCTCCTCTGAACTCAAGAGCTTCATTAGACAGAAGTTGAACAAATAAGCCTGTTTCAGCTGCACTACAAACATCACTGGGACAGTATTTTTGTATGATGGGAAAGTCTTTTTCCATGACTGAACAGTGTCAATGTTTAACACTTCCAGTGTCACCCTGAACACATTAATATGTTAAATTATTTCAGTTCTTGGATCTTTTGATCCACTATTGGATGTTTTGAAATCTGAGTGTCTCAACTTTGGTGCCAAATATATTGCTTTAGTGCGAATCACAGTACCACCCGTTGAAATATTCATGGCATGAGCTTGTTTTATCTACTTCAATAGCACCTTTTCCAGTTCTGGAGAGTGACTGTCATGCACTTATTTATGTTTGTCACTTACTTCTTCCAAACATGCTGCTCCTATTATTTTTCATTTGCTCATTACTGTATTTAATGTTAATGTTGATGGAGAAACATTCAGTTTTCATTCAATATCAACATGCTTAATGAAGGAATTTTTGTCCAGTTTCTGATTAATGTTCCAGTTTTCTTATCTTGTCACACTGTCTTTTTGTCCACGATGTATCACTACACTATTTGAAAAGAGAGAGAGAGAGAGAGAGAGAGAGAGAGAGAGAGAGAGAGAGAGAGAGAGAGAGAGAGAGAGAGAGAGAGAGAGAGAGTCAAATGCTAAACACTAACGAAGAACACACATGACATAGTTACACACTAATAAGTAGTTGATTTATTGTTCCACTGCTACAGAAATCAGAAGTGATCGGAGCTACTGCCAACCTATACAAACTATTTCTCTGTGTCATTTCTACGGTAGCAAATGATTTGTATGACACACAAAAGTTGCCAGCACTCAACAGCACAGTCTCCCTGCACTTTTCCTAACCAGAAGGCCACAAACATCCTGTTCCCACAATACCTGAAACTGTTGGCAACAAATACTGCAGCAGCCAAACAATACTTGTACAACTCAATTTGAAAACGATAAACGAGGAGGGAGCAAGTATAAACGAATGATTTTAACCTGTGTATATTGCAACTGGGACTGGGACTTCCAAAAAGGAATTTACTATGTAGGAAAGTGTAGTAATGAGGATGTACCAACACACGACACCACTGTACATGGTATCTGTCTTTCCTCATACTATCACGTCAATTAAAAATCAATTAAAGGAAAACATATTACTCTAAATTAGAAGTCAAAAGGGAATCATATCACCACCCACTTAAGAAACAATATGGCAAAATGATCGTTTTCTTCTCTTTTCTTTTTTTTAAATGCTATGCTGTCATAACCATACAAAAACATCAAGCACTAGTTACATTTTGGCAGAATCAGAGAAATATTTCACTTCATTTTTTTTTCTTTTGAAGGAAACACCTTCCCATTTACTAGAATTGTGGATCAGTTCTTACAGAAACCATGAAAAATGGAAGTGGAGTCCACTACGTAACTTTTACCAAATTTTTAACATAGTTTATTCACAAAATGCATATTGTTTCAGCTCCACAATACACAGGTAAACTTCTGAGTGTACATTCAAAAAACTGCACTTTAACTATTCCTGGTGTCAGCTTTTAACTGGAAGACCTGTACCTCCCACACTTCTCACATGCATGTCAACTTTAAAATACTTTCTTAAGTGTTTGTCAGTAATTGCTTGTCAAAAAATATTGGGTATGGGACAGCCTGAATAAGGGGAGAATGGAATTCTCATTATTCATTCACAGTATGTTTCACAATTATTTATCATCTCTTTCAGATCACATAATGACTTCAATGACACTCTCTTGAAATACTCAGTTAGCACACTTTACGTGGGAGAACATACCATTTTCATTGCATTAACACAGCTCAACTGCCCAGAAATATCAGTTAGTAAATGCACTTACTAGTGCCTGTTAGTTGCTGCTTGTGACCTAATCATAGTATTAACATCTACAGTGATAGCAGAAACCACATTTTAATGTTCCAGAGGGATGCAAGTTGTGAATTCATAAACTGTGGTTTTAAACTGTGACAAATCACAACTAAAAATCACAGTTACCAGAAAATAGAATTCTCAGAAATACTGATACCACAAAATCAAAGTTGAGCCCTTCCCTAAAAAGTTGATGTATCTTAAGCAGGGACCACATTACAAAGTCATTAGGACTTGCCTGTATATCTGAAGGGTATTGCCATGTAACTAAGATACAGACACTGTACCTCTGTTATAAAATGTTCAATTCCTCAAAACACTCCACTTTCGTTTGCATATTAGTAAGTGGCAAATCTGAGGCCATTCAGCTTAACCTTCCTCAAGGCACAATACACACATTTAATTTACATGGTGAACTGATCAGTTATTTATTATCTTGCAACAGGTATAGCATACCTGAGATTCATCCTTAGACTTTTTCTCTTTTTCATTATCCTTTTCCAAAATTTCAGCCATTCTTCTTGATGGGTCATCTTCATTGATATCAATATTAAAGAGATCCTGGATTGTTGACTGGAAACAAACAATATCAATATATTACACACAATTAAAATGGGAAATATAATTTAAAAATCAACTCTTTTAGGAAACCATTCAAACTACACAGAGTAAAAGACAAATGAAATTAGTCACACATTGATATGTAATAATCAGCTGAATGACTAATACACTGTACATATTGGTCACCTACTTTTTTAAAATATGCTGTTGTGAAGTTTCCTCCTTCAATTGCAAGATCTCCCAACAATCGTTTCTGATTAGCCTTCTTCAGAATATTTTCTTCAACAGTCATTTCACTAACGAGCCTGGAAATTAGTAATTACAGTGGTTACTACTATCAAAACATGTAAATCGAAGAAGGAATCTGTAAAAACTAGATTTATATCTGCATCTACATATATACTATGCAAGCCACTGTACAATGCATGGCGGTGGGTACCCTGTAGCACCAATACTCATTTACCTTCCTGTTCCACTTGCAAATAGAATGAGCGAAAAACAAGTCAGTAAGTTGCCGTACGAGCCCTAATTCCTCATATCTTGGCTCCATTGTCCTTATACAAAATGTATGTTGCCAGCAGTAGAATCTTTCTGCAGTCAGCTCCAAATGCCAGTTCTCTACATTATCTCTATAGTGTTCCTCAAGAAGTGTGTCACCTTCCCTTCAGGAGTTCCCATTTGAGCACCTCTGTAACAATTATGTGTTGTTCAAATCTACCGGTAACAAATCTAGCAGCCCACCTCTTAATTGCTTCAACATCTTCCTTTAATCCAACTACTGAACACCCAAGCAGTACTCAAGAACTGACTAGAGTCCTATATGCGGTCTCCTCTGAAAATTCTCGCAATAAACCCAAGTCGACCACTCACCTTCCCTACCATAATCCTGCATACTTGTTTCATTTCATACTGCTTTGCAATACTACACCCAGATATTTAAATGGCATGACTGTGTCAAACAGGACACTACTAACGCTGTATCCAGACATTATAGGTTTGCTTTTCTTACTCATCCACATTACTTACATTTTTCCACATTAAAGTCAGCTGCCATTCATCACACCAACTAGAAATTTTGCACAAGTCAACTTGTATCCTCCTACAGTCATTCAGCTTCGACACCTTCCCATACAACACAGTATCAACAGTAAACAATTGCAGACTGCTGCCCACCCTGTCTGCCAAATCATTTATGTGTACAGAAAATAACAGTGGTCCTATTACACTTCCTTGGGGCACTATTGACAATAACCTTGTCTCTCATGAACATTTTACATGAAAACAGCATACTGGGTTCTGTTACTAAAGAAGTCTTTGAGCAGCTCACATGCCTGGGAACTTATTCCATATGCTCGTACCTTCATTAACAGTCTGCAGTGTTAAATGCTTTTCATAAATTTAGGAATATGGAGCCTCCCAATTGTCCCTCATAGATAGTTCACAGTGTATCATGTATGAAAGGGGAAAGTTGAGTTTCACATGAACGATGCTTTCTAAAACCGTGCTGATTCGTGGACATAAGCTTTTCGGTCTCTAGGAAATTTATTATATTTGAACTCAAAATATTTTCAAGAATTCTGCAGCAAACTGATATTAAGAATATTGGTTTGTAATTTTGTCGGTCCGTTCTTTCACCCTTTTTATATACAGGAGTCACCTGCACTTTTTTTCAGTCACTTGGGACTTTGCCCTTGGCGAGAGAGATAAATTCACAATAACTGCTAGCTAAGGGGCCAATGCCATAGAGAACTCTGTGTAAAATTGAACTGGGATTCCATCAACCCCTGGTGACTTCTTTGTTTTTGCCTCTTTCAGTTGATTCTCTACACTAGGGATGCTTCTTACTATGTTGTCCTCATAGAACTCTGCACGATGGTCAAACAACAGTATAATAAATGAGAAGCACCAGTCTGCTTTTGTTCTACAATATTACTTTTATTGTGTTAACCGGTTTTCAGCTTACGAGGCCATCTTCAGACATTTACTGAGCATTGTTACCAAAGAAGTTACAATGTTTGCTAACAACATTGGAAGAGAAGTAACACGTCTAAACTGAAGCAGAACCATACAGTTAAGTAACATTTTTGACAGTGTGGTGGTAACGCAATGAAAAAGTAAAAAATTGAACAGTAAATAAATAAAAATGGAGTAGACAGGAAAAACTTTAACACAAAATAGGATCAGCATGCCATCATAACAGTTTCTATTAATAAACAAAACTAATAAAATAATATAAAATTAGTACTTGACAAGGCTACATCAGGAGGTACAAAACATGGAGAGTGATACACAAACCAATTAAAAGAAGAAACAATTATTAATGTAACTACAGAATACATAAGGAACTTAAGAAAATCAATAAGATAAACAGAAATAAATAAATGCAAGGAAATGGAGGCGCTTGAGGGAACATACAGTAAATGCAATCTTTGAGAGAGTGGTGGTACTGCATTTTAGCATTAACATCATATTCAGAACAGCGGCTGTGTAACAGTTTGCATTAAATAAATGAACAAATAAAATATGAACGATATTTGATGAGACAATTAAAGAGGTGTTAAACATGGACAGTAATACAAGTACCAGTTAAAAGAAAGCCTGAAACTACAGTCTATATGGAATCATAGGCAACTTCGATAAAACAAAAGATCTTAATGAATACAGGAAAATGGGAATATGTAGGAACAGACAGTGTGGGAAGTAGTAAATAACAGAGATGATTATATAAAGTTTAGGAGAGGGGAAGTGTTGAGCTGTGTGGGATCATTTAGGATTAGATCCGGACTGTGAGCAAGATGTTTTTTAATTTCCAGGGCTTCCAGCAGGTTGAATTTATGGCCTTTCTTTGCTAAGGGAAGTAAGAGGGTCACTCCAAAAGAAATGCACACTAGTTTTGTAAAAATACAGTTTTCATTCTGCATGTATGGAAGTTTTACAGTGTGTAGACACAACCTTCCCGCTTGTTTTCAAACTTAATTCAACCTGTTCCCGTGAGTGGTGCCATCACAACATGTCTTCAAGATGGCTGCTACACTTGACGTTCGTCAGAAGCAATGTGATGTCATAGAATTCCTGTGCTGTGAAAACGAGACAGTGGGAAACATCCACAACAGGTTGAAAAAGGTGTATGGAGATGCTACTGTCGATCGCAGTACAGTTAGTCGATGGGCAAGCAGGTTACGTGATGAAAGCGGGCACGGCAATATTGAGGATTGTCCTCACAGCGGCAGGCCACGTACTGCACACACTCCAGACAATGTACAGAGAGTTAAAGAATTGGTGACTGCTGACAGACGCATCACAGTGAACAAACTGTCATGCTACATTGGGATAGGGGAAGGAAGTGTTTGCAGAATACTGAAAGTGTTGGTGTTAAAAAAGGTTTGTGCCAGGTAGGTTCCCAGGAGGTTGACAGTGGCTCACAAAGAAACAAGAAAAATGGTATGCAGCGAACTTTTGAAACAGTATGAGAATGGTGGAGATGAATTTCTTGGAAGAATTGTGACAGGTGATGAAACATGGCTCCATCATTATTCACCAGAGATTAAGAGGCAATCAATGGAGTGACATCATGCAAATTCACCCAAGAAAAAAGAATTCAAAACCACACCTTCTGCTGGAAAAGTTATGGCTACGGTGTTTTTCGATTCCGAAGGACTCTTGCTTGTGGACATCATGCCAAATGGAACCACCATAAATTCTGATGCATATGTTACGACACTGAAGAAACTTCAAGCTCGACTCATCGTGTTCGGCCACATCGGCAAATGCAGGATGTTTTGCTGTTGCACAACAATGCACGGCCACATGTCAGTCAAAAAACCATGGAAGCGATCACAAAACTCGGATGGACAACACTGAAACACCTGCCTTACAGTCCTGACCTGGATCCATGTGACTATCATCTCTTTGGGAAACTGAAAGACTCTTCGTGGAACAAGGTTTAAAGATGATGACTCCCTTGTGCATGCTGCCAAACAGTGGCTCCAACAGGTTGGTGCACAATTTTACAGAGTGGGTATACAGCCACTGGTTCCAAGATGGCGTAAGGCAGTTGAGAGACATGGAAATTATGTGGAGAAATGAAAATTTTGTTCCTAAAGGATGTATCTACACACTGTAAAACTTTCAAACATGTAGAATAAAAGATATGGATTAAAAAAAAATAGTGTGCATTTCTTTTGGAGTGACCCTCGTACATGGGGCACTGGCTGGTAGTTGTGACCCTCACACAGTACGTGCTCAGCAAATGAGGAGTCAGAATTCTGTAACCTCCAGCTGCATTCATGTTCAGCCAGCCTAGTTGCTATGTCTCTGCCTGACTGACCGATGTAAAATTTGTCACAATCAGAACAGGTGATTTTGTATACCCCACTGTTGGGTAATAACTGGGTTTTATCTTTGCTATTAAAAACACACTGGGCTGTCATGTTCTCAACATAGTAGGAAAGCCTATACTTGCAAGCTTTCAGTGCTTTGGCAACAATCTGTGATACCTCACCTAGAAATGGTAGTGTACACCATTTCTTGCAGACAGTGGATGGGGAAGCAGGTGGGGCATAGAGGAGGAGTATAATTTTCCATTTTTGTTTCCTGTGCAGGATGTGGCCAATAAGAACTGGCTGTTGCCATTGGCTGTGGCAATAAATTTTACTGTATCTAACTCTGCTTCAAAATCATCTCTGGACATACGGGTAGGTATGAGATGGTGTACTATTGACTGGAAAGCTGCATGTTTGTGAGCTATGGGGTGTTGTGAGCAAGAAGGTATTACTGTGCCTGTAGTTGTAGTTTTTCTTCTATACATTTTGAAGGGGTGTGTGTGTGTGTGTGTGTGTGTGTGTGTGTGTGTGTGTGTGTGTGTGTGTGTACTGTCAATGGTGAGATTATGGATTTGTTGCCAATCTCAATTGTGAACTGAATGTTTTTATGTTGACTGTTCAGGTTTTTCAAAAATATATTGAGTTGTCTAGTAGTACCAGTCCACATACACAGGACATCATCTACATATCTAAACCAGTATTTGATATTTGCACACTCAAAGGTTCTGTTTTTGGAAAATTTTGTTCAAAATGATCCAAAAATATTTCAGCCAACAGTGGACTAAGAGGGGGAACCATCATAGCTAAGCCATCTAATTGTTTATAAAGAGCGACTTGGAATTTGAAATAGCTCTGTGCCAGGCAAGTCTGTGTGGCCAGTCTCAAGTCATTCAATTCCACAGGATTGACATTAGACATGTGCAACAGCTCTGTCAGAATATCAATGCATTCTACCAGTGGTATGTTAAGAAACAAACTGCAGACATCAAAGGACACTAATTTATCATTGTGGGAGACAGATATACCTTTTAACTTATTTACTAGGTCCACAGAGTTGGAAATACCATGCTTTGGTTTGAAATTAGTCTTGCTCTTAATTAGGACATCCAGTTTACTAGCTAGTTTGTAAGATGGAGTAGTGAATGATGATACAACTGGACGAACTTTATCCACATAATCACATTTGTTCAAAAGTACAATACTGCTGCCTTTATCAGATTTTGTGGCATTGATATCTTGGTGTTACAGTTCCTGTTTTAAGGACTCGAGGGCGTGAAAGTCAACAGACCGTGAGATGTTTCAAATTTGGTTTCATTCTTTAGTGCATTGGCAACTAAATATTTTGCAGTGGTGTCTTTCGTTAGAGCATATTCAATACCTACTTTCATAACATCCGGTTGTTTTTCTGATGGGAGGGTTGGGAGGAGCATATTTAAAAGCTTTCTCAAGCACTTTTTGTTCATTTGGAGACAGAACCAAGTTAACTTAGCAAACAAAGGCCATAAAGCCAACCTGCTGGAAGCCCTGGAAATTAAAAAACATCTTGCTCACTGTACGGACCTAATCCTAAATGACCCCAAACAGCTCAACATTTCCCCTCTCCTAAATTTTGTATAATCATCTCCGTTATTCACTACTGCCCATACTGTCTGTTCCTACATATTCCCATTTTCCTGTATTCATTAAGTTCTTTTGTTTTATCGAAGTTGTCTATGTATTCCATATACACTGTAGTTTCAGTAGTTAAGGCTTTCTTTAACTGGTACTTGCATTAATGTCCATGTTTAACACCTCTTTAGTTGTCTCATAAAATATTGTTCACATTTTACTTTGTTCATTTATTTAATGCAAACTGTTACATAGCCACTATTTTGAATATAATGTTAATGCTAAAATGCAGTACCACCACTCTCTCAAAGATTGCATTTACTGTATGTTCCCTCAAGCCTCCATTTACCTGCATTTATTTATTTCTGTTTATCTTATTGATATTCTTAAGTTCCTTATGTATTCTGTAGTTACATTGATAATTGTTTCTTCTTTTAATTGGTTTGTGTATCACTCTTCATGTTTTACACCTCCTGATGTAGCCTTGTCAAGTACTAATTTTATTTATTTTATTTTATTAGTTTTGTTTATTAATATTCCCCTACATCAATTCATTGTTTAAGTGAAATGCTAACAACTGCATATGTGCTCTTTCTACCTGAAACAAAGTTTAAACAGATTCCTAATCTTCTTGACTGATTCGTTAACCTCTGTAGCCAAAGTTGCTATGACAACATCATGATCAGTAACATTCACGTCTATACTAACACCATTGATATTGTCCTGCCATATTTAACTAAGGTACTTCCACCGTGTGTGGGCCACCGAACCAGCTACTGAAGACAGTTTTCGGAGATGTGCTCAAAAGTACTTCGCAAGATTGTCTGTCTGTACCCCCTGCATTGAATTCACAGATGCCCCAGTCTTTGTTCAGTAGGTTAAAGCTGCCTCCAACTACTATTGTATGATCTGGATATTTATGCATTACTGACCGTGGACTTACTTTGAATGAATCTAGAACTGTCACAGTGGAGTCAGATGGCAATTAGTTTGGTTTCATCTAGATCTGTTATACATGACAAGATAACTTCACAGTCACACTCAATTTCAAACTCGATAGAGACACAATTTTTGTAGACTGCAATAAACACTACTATTCCTACGGTATCTAATCTGTCTTTCCAATATACGTTCCTCTGCTTGCACCTTACAGACTAAGCCAGCAGCCTTCACCACCTATAGCATCAGCCTGAATGAACTGAGGATGGCCTCAGGACCCATGCAACAATCATAGTTGGTGCCGACATGAGCCACAACTTGCAGACAACTGCACCCTGCACACTCAATAGTTGCAGATAAGGCCACCTCCATATGTCGGATGAGCCCCACTGGCAGACATACCAAGTACACACTGGCTTTCTTTCCAGTCTTGAACAGTATCTAGCTAAGGGGCTCCACAATGCCCCCAATACTGGAGGTCCCCATCTCCTGCTCGTATGTGTCTTCTCAGACCCTGATGAAGGAGAGCCACCTATTAACTCACATGGCAAATAGGCGAGTCCAGATGGCCAGCATCCATATTGGCCCTCTGTCTCAAGTGACACGTACATGTTACCGCCCACTCCGCAGTGAAGGTGGATCAGCATAGACACGTAAACAAACACTCCCATTGCCATGGCACAACTGATTAATAATACTGAGTTTAATGTAACTGTTAGGTTAACTGCATATTATGTTTGGGTGTGTGTGTGTGTGTGTGTGTGTGTGTGTGTGGGGGGGGGGGGGGGGGGGGTGAATGTGCCCACTTATGCAAGAAAAGGAGCTAGTGTTCAAAAGCTACTGTGAATGCTGTTTTCTGTTTTGTGTTTCTGTGCTCCACTCACTGGTTTGCTATAGGAGAGTGGTTGACTTTCCCTTTTCATGTACTGCTCCATCCACGAGTTTCAATTATTGCTGTACATTTTCGTATTATTCTGACATGATTCTTCGTCACAGAGTACTGCTACTAAAGTATAATTCACCCCAGCATATAGAATCATGAGGAGTCTAATAACATGCAAATGACTTTAATTACAACAGCCATAATTAACACACAAATTCTGTTCACTGCCAAAGAAATCACTTCTAAACAACAATTCTCTTTCTAACTCAGCAAAGATTAGCGAACTTAACAGACTAGAACAATGCTGAACTTAATATGCTAGAATAATAAGAAAACAAAATAATAAAATGTGTCACATATGTTTACATGTTTTTCGAATGGAATACTGAATATTACGGTGCTTAAATTACCTGTAAATGTGTACATCTCTTGTCTGGCCAATTCTGTGACAGCGATCTTGTGCTTGGGCATCCATTGTTGGATTCCAGTCACTGTCGTAAAATATTACAGTATCTGCTCCAGTTAGGTTTACGCCAATACCACCAGAGCGGGTAGATAATATAAAGCAAAATATGCGCCTATCAGCATTGAAACGTTCCATCAAAAGCTGGAAAAAAAAAGAATATGTGAACAATTTTTTTAATGTTACATTTGAAATAAACACAATAAATAATCATGGCTACACAAAAGAGTGAAACTAAAACACTGGGGTAAGCGAAGTTAAACTTCCAAGAGGATTGTCAGAAAAAGCTCAAACAGCATCTAGTACAACTTTTTCTATTGTCAGTTTGGCATGACATCTAATAGCTGAACACTTGTGGTCAGCCAGAAAGTTTCAAACTTGTCATCATCATCATCATCATCATCATCCATCATCATCATCATCATCAAGGGTGCATTTGCATGGCTAAAATGAACATTGCTGAGATCATACAATGTGCACTGACATGAGCAAACGTGAAAAATACTATATGCTTTGTAAAAACAGGTGCTGAGTCTCCACACCTGTGTACTGCATGTGCTCAGCTGGTTACTTTTTACATTTAAAACTTGGAGATAGCTGTGTGATGGTGTGGGTCTCAGTTTCATGGCAGTCCATTGGTTCCATTGTTACTTTCCAAAGATTAATTATGGCTATGGATTATGCACAGGTTTCTAGCTACAAAAGTATAAATACTGTTAAGCTACAAAAGTATAAATACTGTTAATTTAAGGCAGTGACATTCAAGGTGAGAGGGATGCAGCCTACTTATATAGGACTACTATACTTGCACCAGCGACACATTGCACTTGGCAGTTCACGTTACGCCAAGTTAGATTGGCTATACTGCAATAGCAATGTTGCAACAGCAGCCTCTATACACATGCCAGATGATATGGATTTCCATTCCACCTTGTAAATGTAAGCTATTGAGCAATCATTTTTGAGTTGCTACCACAACGACAGCAAATAAACAATCGCATAATACTGTAGACATAACAAAGCACACATTTTCAATATCAGAGCAAAGAAATACAGGAAATAAGTACTTGATGATGACTGATATCTTGAAAACAATATGGTACATAGTTTACAAAATAAATAATAACAAAGACAGTAACTTCTTGCTCTAAGTTTTATTATGACAGTGATGCTATAAGTAACCTATATCCATCCCTTTTCACTCACCAATTTACAGCGACAACGGTGCAATTATACCTAGCTCCCCATCGTCACTGTTGCCGGAATCAGCGCCTAAACCATATTCATCGTCATCATCACCAAGACAAATCATTACCTGTTCATAGACACTAATGATACCTTTCATTGTCTGTGCCGCTCGAATAAGTTTTTCAATGTGCTTGACTTTTTTCGTCCATAAGACTACACCCACTGTCACAGGAGCTTCACCTATGTTACTGTAAAGGACTTATTGTTGTTCCTTATGTATGTCTTCACATCACTCCACACTAACTCGATGGGGTTGAAACTGCAGTGATACGGTGGCAGCCTTATTACAGTACGAGACTGATCCACCGTGATTTCGTCTACTACATATGTAATTATCATAGGCTTATTTTATTTACCAAGTGAATATAACAGAAGCTTTGTCATGCTCATATCTGTGGCAACATGTTGTGTGTGTAACCACTGCACCATTAACTTCTTTGCAGTTATCTGTGGTTGAGGCTTTGTTCAGTATCACTGAAAGATATGGAGCATTGCCCATTACAATTGTTGTGGGGACATAAAACGGTTTTAATAGGTGTGTCATCTATGTGTTTAAGGTAATAACCTGTCTTTGAAAGACGTTAGATGTGCAGCAAGATGTATGCTGCATATTTTCCAATTACGAAGGTATAAATTCGAATTCCGCCAAACAACGCATGTCACTTTCCGAATCATTGAAATCGAGATTATGATGGGCTTTTGTAAGCTAGTCATAGCTCATGTCACATGATCTCGCCAGCTGACGACAGCAGAGGACACGTGATATAGTCAGCCAATAGCAAGATCACTCTTAAGTAGTGCGAACACACAAATAAGAAAAGTTAATGGTTTAAATTGATATACCTAGCATTCACATATAATATTGGTCTCGAAGATTTATAAGCTGGAAGAAAAGTTAAGCTTCTACTTATAATGTTGATCTTTCTTGCGCATGTTACATTTTAAGATACAACACACAAATGTGCCAGTAAAATTTTTAATAATGACGTAAATGTCTGATCTTCTGGGCTCGAAATTCTTCTAAATCATCGTCCTCAAAGAGTTTATTTTTAAATCATAGTCAAACGCTTTGTGATTTAAGAAATTCATTGTACATTCTTGCACATAGTTCATCTTGTGCAAAAGGAATTTTGCCTTGAATGTAATGCTTTCCAAACCACCATTCGTAATATTTTCCTGCGACCTGTTAGAAATAGGTTCGTATCAGCAGTTGCAAGAGAGCGCCAGAGAAGAGGTGTCACCGCGCTTGCGCAGCTACGATGACGCAGGAAGCCCATATATACGTTGGTACACGTAAAACATTAAAAGCTCTTACATTATATCATAAAAGAAACAAGACATCAGATGATACTTCAAAAGCGTCGGAATTTCACGAACCATACTAAAATGCATAAATCGGCTTAAAATGCACACTCCTATGTAAATTTTCTTGGAGTACCAGTACCGTATTATCTCATGTTTGGTTCTTTATTATGGCATAATGCCATATGTGCACTTGACATGCAGCGAACGGTTGAAACTAGCCAATAGTATGAAATTAAATACTTCGTTTCAAATAAATTGACGCCTCAGCAGAACAGGTTAATGAAAGTCAAATCTCTTTAGCAAATCAGCAAAAATAACTTCATTGTTACGCAAGGCGATTAATGCTTGACTGTCAGAAAGTTGGAAATAATATCTGAAAACTAATAACATATTTTGGCCTTCCGTAATTATGCGAACGTATTTTAATACATTTGATAGCTCCCGGTCACAAAAATCCAATTTGTCATCATTTAATGTGAGAGCAACAAATGAAGAGGAAACAACATAATCACTGGACGTAAACATAGGTCACGTGGAGATGGCCCACCTCCCCACCACAACTCAGACTGCTCTGTGCTTCAGCCCCAGATTTACTATTATTTCCGAACCGGGGTAATATTAAAGTAGTGGCGCCCAGCCACACTTCTGTAACCAGAAGTGGGAGAAGGTACTCATATGCAACTCAACTGCGCATGCGCAAGAGCACACCCACAACTGCTCAAACGAATTTAATTTAAACAGTTGTCACGACGCGCTCATCGGAGGCAATTTGTTGTTATGAAGCATTGCAGTCTTCCTAAAGCCTTTGACACACTTTGTTGTCGGTAGACAGTTGTATGAGCACTATTTTGTTGTTGTATATGGTGCACTTCCTTTGCAACTAAAGTTTTATTTTCTCCCCCCCTGTTCATGTTTTGTTGCTGCAGTATTATTCTGCAGTCGCGGGATACAGTAACATCCTTTGTTCGAGAATTGGTTCTTACCAGTCAAAATCACAAAAATTTAACTGACAACTAAAACAAAGAAAAATTCCCAGAATTCTAAACAATTCCCACGTTTTTCCCCGGATGAAAAAATTCCTGGGTCTTTCCCAGATCTCCCGGCTGTTCGGGGTCGTATACACCCTGTAATAGCGTCCGTCTAGTGCTTTCTAATAGGAGTCCATACTTTCAGCATAATTTTTAGTGACTTTAACCATAATTGAAAAGTTCATTTTCTTTTAATGACATCAGCAACTTTGCTATGGTAGGATACTCTTTCCTGCTGTAGTAAGCATAAGTACGTCTCTGAAGTGCATCAGTCTGGAAACAATCTAAGTTGGTGAGACTGCTTTTTCTTCTTTCCAGGAGTCACTAAAAATACATTATCTGATCCAGAAGCCTTGGAATCATTACATCTTGTCTAATCTCTCAACTTCTACAGTAACACTCGACTGTTTATTTCTGTTCTTGCACTAACTCCAAGAATTTTTGATGTGTATTCCATTAATAAATAGGCAGAAACTGATGGCTGTCTATTGATGAGCTAATGCTCAAAAAACTCCAGTTTTCCGTAACAACTCCAACCTGGCTGTTTAGCAGCACACCTCGACACAAAGGATTAGCACTAAGTGAATAAAGTATTTTCTGTGGCATTTTTCACAGGTCAGAATTTTCTAAAACACAGAACGACGCAGGCACACAGTAGAAAACAATCAAAATGCATGTTGTTCATGTAAACACAAAACAAAGCTGGCAACACAAGAGCTTTGACGTCACAACCAGAAGCAAGAATTGTGCTGAGATTGGTTCGTGTCATATGCCTGACGCCTCGTACTTCTCATTCTTCACTAGTTAAACAGATAAGCTACCAACCTGAAACACATATATACGATTGCAGTCTTTCTCAGCGTATTCCACTGATGAATTCTTCTCAGGTTATCAGCCGAGTGGAGGCATCGTCTTGTTGCAATGTTTCAATGAGTTTCATACCCGTCATCTTCTGGCGAAGATGCCAGAAGATGACGGGTACAAAACCCATCGAAACGTTGTGACATGACGATGCCACCACTCGGTTGATAACGCGAGAAGAATTAATCACTGAAATGCACATGTCAACTGCAAAGTTTCGGTGGTCTCGGTATAATGCATTATTTGAAAGCATGCAGATGAAGTTAAATATCTCTCCCAGCCCATAAAACCAACCAATACAAGGATTACCAATACTTTGTTGTTCAGTCTCCAATCACTGCTAGCAGAATTAAAAGTAACACTGCACCAGCAGGGCTTGAAAGAAAATTGAAAGTAATTCACGTATACTATGCCTCATTCTATGATACACATCAGATGTACAATAATATAGGCACAAAACACTTACTTTATGAGTATTTTCATTCATCTACACACTGAAGGAATACAGAGTTCTGAAGTATACACAATACCACCAAGTTAACGCTGACTTCATTACAAAGAGGTTGATGCACAAGTGTTGTTATGTGTCAGGGTCACGAGAAGATTTGATCGAGCCCACAGATTATTTATATGGTGATGAGGATAGATTAAGAAGATACTGTAAAACCCACAAATAATACGCTGGGCAAAAACCAAAATTTACAATGTAAGGCATTATGTTAAGTGGTATTTTGGCACATCTATTGCAACTGTAGCACCAACGGCCTTGCCTCAGTGGTAATATCGGTTCCCGTCAGATCACAAAGTTAAGCATTGTAAGGCTTGGCTAGCCTTGAATGGGTGACCACTTGGGTCTGCTGAATGCCGTTGGCAAGCAGTGTGCACTTGGCCATTATGAGGCCAACTGAGGAGCTACTTGACAGATGTAGCAGCTTCGATCTTGAAAACTGACAATAGCTGGGAAAGCCGCATGCTGACCACATGCATCTCCTTATCCACAACCAAAGACACCTACTGGCTGAGAATGACTCATCGGTCGGTCGGTGCCATTGGCTCTTCTGAAGCCTGTTCGTACAGAGTATGACAATCCTAGCATTCCTAGAGATGGGATAAGTGTAGAGAAAGGGAAGCGGGTGACATGAGAGCGCAACTCAGAAAAACATAGAGCAATTTCAATCATGTATGTACTTATGGCCTGCTTGTTGTTGGAACACCACAAGAGTTGGGTAGATTATGGCTGAAATCAGAGCACAGGAAGACGTTGGTCTTGACTTCTACTTTTCAGGAATCATGTTAATGTTAATAGAAGAGGAGGACATGGTCCAGTCTTATTATCAATTACAACTTGAAATTATCAGGCAGGAAAATCCTTCCTGCAACATAAGCACATGGATTAGCACAGGCACTCAAATGAACTGCATGAAATGAATGCATCACATTTCAGTAGAAATCTCTTGACATTCTTAACGTCAGTTTGAGAGACGCAAGAGGAAATGATAACATGTTGGGAGGTGCTCTGGGATTTCTCTGTTGAACTTTTGTCAACTCTGACTGTCATCTCAAAGTGAAACATATTTAAAATGTGCAAGACATGTGAAAGATAACATGCGAGTGCACCTCGGGAATGAGTGCTCATATTTTCTCTGGTAACCTCATCACTGGAGGTGGTAGACTTCATTCGAGCCTTGTAGAAGGATATAACCACAATCCATTTTCTGTAATACAGAGAGAGCCATTGCAGAGCTAAGAGATGCTGTATATCTTACTGTTTTTCCAAAACTATTACAATCTGACATGATTGTGAAGAGGGCCATCCTTGCAAAATGACTGCAAAGTGGGCCAGTCTTGCCGCTATAATGATTACTTCCATAATCACATACTTGCTATGTTACCTCGTGTACTGATATAGTAGATTACAATGAATTTTCTACACTCACTTGATCCAGTTCAACCACAACAACACTGTCTTTTACTTAAACAGGCATCTCCAATAATTTAGCTGAAGTGACAGTCTTGAGAAGAATGGGATAGTGTGAAACAGTCTTCATACCATGCAGCAAAAATTAAAAGCAAAAATTAAAAATATTGTATATAATTATATTCAAACAGAAACAGATGGTGGGAAAATGTAGAGTCTGGCCCAAGTTGCCAGAGTTGGCGGTCATGTGTGCGTGATTTGTGTTTGCTTGTGTGAATGAATGGTGTGTTTTCTCTTTTCTGGCATAGAATGTGGCCAAAAGCTTATGTGTACACATCTTTTAATTGTGCCTGTCTGCAACATGGCAAGTAATCTTTATGTCAGGTAGCAATCTATTTTTCCCTACATTGTTAATCGAAAGTTTGTTTCTCAACTACAGACAGGTTTTGTCCCTCCTCCTACCTAAATAAAGGAGTGAGATAATTAAGTAGTTAGACAATACTGGAAAATCCTAACCAGTCACGTTGAGGGCGCACAAGACCTTGTAGCTTTGTGTAGATGGTAATATGTAAGTCCACCTCTGTGTGCTCTAAAGAACACTTCAAGCTTGTATGCTATTCCATTACTAGTACAATGTAGTAAGCCAAGACAATTTCGATGTGCAGGTGTATGCATAGTCTAAGGATTCATTCAATAGCTAGCAAAACTCTCACTCTTGTTTATATGCCTGTTGACAACTCAGCACCTCAATAACTCAACTATTCAGTGAATTGTTACCATTACTCCTATTCTTGCAAAATTGCAAATCATACAATTTGATGAAGAGTAAAAGGACAAGCTTTTGCCACTATAGATCTTTAACCAGGAATGAGAAGAAGACGAAGGAGAAACTGCCAGGAAGGTAACAAATGATGAGAATGTATAGAGATAATGAGAAAAAAATGGCAGTCAGTCACATAAAACTGACTGATTTGTGGCGATTACATACATAAGAGCATTAAGGCATTATCAGTTTTTAGCTACTCCTTTTCTCTGGATTAAGCCCCCCCCCCCCCTTACACACGTCACAACATAACGCACATCAAGAGATGCAAGTGGAAAGGAAGTAAGTGTGAGAACTGAGACGGGGCGAGATATGAGATATGCACTGAAGGAGAGGCAGGAGAGGCTGGAGAGAGAGAGAGAGAGAGAGAGAGAGAGAGAGAGAGAGAGAGAGAGAGAGAGAGAGAGAGGGGGGGGGGGGGAGGGTGTTTAGAGAGAAAAGTAAGTACAAGTTTTCAACAGGGGAGGAGCAATGTGGAAAATGACAGGAGGAGAAAGATGAATATAACGATACAGTTGTCGGAAGAGACCAGTAAATGTACCTCTTGTGTGATAGGATATGCCTGGGGCCTGGAAGCAGACCGCAGTAAAAGGTGATGGGTGGGTGTATAAAGCCCCTTTTATACAAGTGAATTTCTTTTCCCAGTCACCTACTTGAGACAAGCAGTGCCCCGAGTGTTTATATTTTGTACTGAGCCCCACTTGTCATATATGGTCATTTGCATTTACAAGCCCATGTCATAATTGTGTGTTTCCAAGTGTTGTCTGCAGTGAGAGTAAGGTTGTGAGGAACTACCCACCTTCAAGAAAATTCTGAATATAGTAGCACAATTCATAAATTAGCAATGATTGAGGAGTTTATTAATTAATGACCAGATCCAAATTCATAGTGGATGGGTTTTTTGTGCAATAAATAATTGAAAGCGTTCCCAGACTTTACGTACACCCTGTATTACATACATTATATGGACAATTAAATCCTGCTTTGAATAATGAGGTTCGAAACTGTGGTAAGACGTACTTCATTCCGAGAATGGTGAGAGGTAATCACAATGCTGGTAAAAGATGCGATTTCAGTTTTTCACAGCCTGGGTGATATTGGATGGTAAACAGAGTACTGGTACTAACTGGCTCACAGTAGTATCAGGTCTGTTGTCACAGGAAGAAATGATATAGGAAATTTGCTTCTAGACTAGTTGGGCAGAATATTTCTGCTCGCAAAGGCTCTGGCATGGCTAATGGCACATTTAGATAACGTTTGCTTCCCACTGTTGATGCAGCATCCGTGGTTATAGGGCTTTCCAGTCATAGCTCTTCCTTCAAATACTGTTTTTCCAAGGGAACACACATTATTCAAACAAAATTATTTGCTACAAATTTATATAATTAATTCCCACAAATATTTAATTTGGTTTCTTAGCCCAACATAGCACGCAAAATATAGAACCACAGTTTTATGATTAAATTGGGACAATATTTTCAGCTATGATAAAATTGGATGCTTCAAAGCTCTTTGATATCCACAGGAAGTAGTGTTGTATAGGTGAATTATTATTAACACTTTGGGACTGCCATTCATAAAAATACGAGTGTATTTCAGCTGCCTGGAAATCCACTATCCATTATTTTACAGACTTGCTTCCCCAATATTTCTCTTTGTATATTTACATGCAGTTACAGTTCCTACTTCTCTGGTTTTCTCATTATAGAACATAGTTTAAGTCTTAGGCCCTAGACGATGTGAGGAAACGGGGAAAGTGGGTGTATTTCATTCTTTTTGTAGGCATTTGGAGAAGCTTACTTCTTTTGTGCAGACTTGTGATTTGCATGATAAGAAAATTGTCTGTGAATTATTTAATAATACTTATCCTATCACTGCTGAGATTGAGCCAGCTGTGTATTTGCTTTTTGCAGTAGGGTGTGCCACCCGCAAGTTGCAACTGTGCTGGTCATTTCCGTACTTTGCCTAAGGAAACTTGTCTGTTATCATCCTCTTTTTTTGTCCACCAGTTTCACTCATAAAGGACAGATGCAGGAAATGTGAAGAATGATTTTATTGGTCCTGAGATACTGAATGGCCAGAATCGACAACAGCCACAGTATCCTCAGTCCAAGACAACAAAAAATTAAATTCACCCTCACTGTCACTATCCATAAGTAACCCTTCTACTTCTGCATTTGATAATCCACATTTCCACCTCTTTGAACTGCTTTGTAAAATGCCTCTACACTGATATCCCACCACAATGAGTGAAACACAACTAATAGGGGTAGTTCTGGAATATATGAGCAATGTTAATGTACTTAATAGAGCTAAAACTTTATGAAGTACTGCAGGTCAAGACATGTCTTAATGTTGTGTTAAAACACTAAAATGTATGTATGTGACATTTGTACTTCAGGTGCTATTCACTTGAGCCACATACGTACACTCCTGGAAATTGAAATAAGAACACCGTGAATTCATTGTCCCAGGAAGGGGAAACTTTATTGACACATTCCTGGGGTCAGATACATCACATGATCACACTGACAGAACCACAGGCACATAGACACAGGCAACAGAGCATGCACAATGTCGGCACTAGTACAGTTTATATCCACCTTTCGCAGCAATGCAGGCTGCTATTCTCCCATGGAGACGATCGTAGAGATGCTGGATGTAGTCCTGTGGAACGGCTTGCCATGCCATTTCCACCTGGCGCCTCAGTTGGACCAGCGTTCGTGCTGGACGTGCAGACCGCGTGAGACGACGCTTCATCCAGTCCCAAACATGCTCAATGGGGGACAGATCCGGAGATCTTGCTGGCCAGGGTAGTTGACTTACACCTTCTAGAGCACGTTGGGTGGCACGGGATACATGCGGACGTGCATTGTCCTGTTGGAACAGCAAGTTCCCTTGCCGGTCTAGGAATGGTAGAACGATGGGTTCGATGACGGTTTGGATGTACCGTGCACTATTCAGTGTCCCCTCGACGATCACTAGTGGTGTACGGCCAGTGTAGGAGATCGCTCCCCACACCATGATGCCGGGTGTTGGCCCTGTGTGCCTCGGTCGTATGCAGTCCTGATTGTGGCGCTCACCTGCACGGCGCCAAACACGCATACGACCATCATTGGCACCAAGGCAGAAGCGACTCTCATCGCTGAAGACGACACGTCTCCATTCGTCCCTCCATTCACGCCTGTGGCGACACTACTGGAGGCGGGCTGCACGATGTTGGGGCGTGAGCGGAAGACGGCCTAACGGTGTGCGGGACCGTAGCCCAGCTTCATGGAGATGGTTGCGAATGGTCCTCGCCGATACCCCAGGAGCAACAGTGTCCCTAATTTGCTGGGAAGTGGTGGTGCGGTCCCCTACGGCACTGCGTAGGATCCTACGGTCTTGGCGTGCATCCGTGCGTCGCTGCGGTCCGGTCCCAGGTCGACGGGCACGTGCACCTTCCGCCGACCACTGGCGACAACATCGATGTACTGTGGAGACCTCACGCCCCACGTGTTGAGCAATTCGGCGGTACGCCCACCCGGCCTCCCGCATGCCCACTATACGCCCTCACTCAAAGTCCGTCAACTGCACATACGGTTCACGTCCACGCTGTCGGGGCATGCTACCAGAGTTAAAGACTGCGATGGAGCTCCGTATGCCACGGCAAACTGGCTGACACTGACGGCGGCAGTGCACAAATGCTGCGCAGCTAGCGCCATTCGACGGCCAACACCGCGGTTCCTGGTGTGTCCGCTGTGCCGTGCGTGTGATCATTGCTTGTACAGCCCTCTCGCAGTGTCCGGAGCAAGTATGGTGGGTCTGACACACCGGTGTCAATGTGTTCTTTTTTCCATTTCCAGGAGTGTATATTGTTACGACTGAGTGAGCGCAAGGTTATTATGGACATATATGTCGCAAGTAATTAAAGGGTTAAAGACAGTCATGTTTTTCCAGAAGATGGTGTAGAAAATGATTGTGAGGATAAAGTGGGCTACAATAAGGAAGATATATTGAAGAGTTTGGGTGAAGAATGTTTGATTTGAAAATATATATTTTTTATTTTATTAAGAAGTGAATAAGAATACATTTCAGTGTGTAATTGACTACTTTTCTTCGCAATCGCTGGGTGGCATTGAGCAATGGAACCCAAATCCATTTCAAGGAATGATTTGAGTTGGTATATTTCATTAGTCACCACGCATCCATGTTGTCGCTTCTCAACTACATAATCACAGAGCCTTTATTCAAGGTCCACATGTTTCAATTTTTGGCCACAAAATGTCCGGCAATTACCGTTTGAATCTTGAAACTGCAATTTGTTTTTTGCAGTCGCGAATACAACCTACACTCACATCATACTTTCTTCTTACTGCACAGTTTCCAATGTTCTCTGCTGTGTACGAGCGATGACAAGTGATGACAAGAACTTGTAGCTAAAATTAACAAGTTAACACATGATTAATATTTCACTTCTAATATGCTATTGACGCATCACAGAATGAGGCCGCAACAATGCAATAGTAGAGGGGCAGTACCCATCTTTCTTCAATTACTTCATGCACCCCAGTTTTTCGTACTTAAATTTGGGGAAAAACATGGGCAGATTATTCACATATATACGGTATTATACAAAAAAATTTATAATATTGTCAATAGTTTAAAATATGGTACAAGAAGAAAAGTTTTTCAGCAAAAGTACAGCTGCATCTTAGAACAAAAGTATTCAGAAAAGTAGTTAGTAAATTTTAAATGCCATAAGCATGGGAAATTTTTATGAACACTAGCAAAATTTAGAGAATTCTCTGACCTTTCTACAAATACAGTAAACATAGATAATTTAATCATTTTCTTATTGTTGCAAAGGCCTGCAAAACTGAGGAAGAATAGCAGCAAAAATTAATATCACAGTGATCAAATGTTAGTTTTTTCATGCCAGAGTACATCAAAACACAAATTTGGCCTTATAATTGCACATTTTATTCAAAATTTTTATGTACCAATACATAGGAACTACATTTGGTATGAAACCTGGATCTCTTATCTCAGAATTTAAAAAGGTGTCTAAATGACAGGTAAATAAAAAGTAGAAGGAAATAAAAATAATGTGGAAAGATTATATTGTATACCACAATTTGCCCAAGAAGTGTTTTCAAAATGTGTGAATTCTTGGTGCCATTATGATACTAATCCTGTGTATCTGTTATTGACTTTTACGTAAGGTCAAAGTAAAACAAATCTACAGCTCTGCATACCTGTCTCTGATCAACTCTTGTTGTCCCATCTAATCTTAAATATATGTGCCCATGATAATTAAGAAATGCTTCAAGAACGTCCAACATCTTTGTCATCTGGGTGAAAATCAGGACTCGGTGATGTTCTGTTTTCAAATGCCTAAGAAGCTTATCAAGAACCTGCAGTTTGCCTGTAAATGAAAACATTTGACACACATTAAGTTTGGTATTTATAAAGTGCGTTGTAACCAAAGATGAAAATATATTATGCTGAATCAGAGCAAGCTGTCTTCTTTCCATCTGTTCTTATTGCACCCCTGTTAATAATTAATTTTTTCTCTTTACTTAGTTTTAAATCTACATACATGTTCTAAGTAATATGAATGTGGTAGCTGTGGATTCGTTAATCAAGGCATTATTTTCAATTTGCTGATTCCAACGATGCACCTACTTTTACTGAAATCTTGTTTATAAGATAAGAATTTTTGAATTTTTTACTACAATACGACTTTCCAGTAACTTATTTCAATTTCTGTGAAACTATTTAACTTACAAGACTATTAACATTAAAGTTCGTGACCAGAAACATGTTCCATGGCAGATTTTACCTCTGTGCTTGTTAGATTCAATCCTTTGGCGTTATACTTTTCTAGGCTTGAATTTTATGCAAAAGCTGACATACTTCAATAATTCATTAAGCCATTAATTGAGATTGTGGCATAATTTGCCATAATTCTCTCCTCTGGGAGGAAAAAGGAATACAGGCAGATCACTCAGACCCCTAAATGAGAGGGATGCACATGGGGTCTCTCTTCTGCCTGAGGAAGGAATAATAGTTCCATAAGCTAGGGTAATATCATCACTTTTACCCTTATATGAGTCTATAGGTAGTATTAAACATTTTATCTGTAAATAACAGCCAGCAGTTTGGTTTCATATTTATTTACTTTCTGTTTCCTTTTATACTCATAACAAACATTGTTGGACGTGACATGTTGGAATGGGCACGAGCACATACAAAGACTGGGGAAAAAAGTACACAAATGAGAAAAATAAAGTGAAGGGGACATTGGACGAAAATGAAGGCTAAGGATTTTCTCGTTCAGGAAGGTTCAAGAAAGTTCACTCTCGTTCTTGTGCCCATGTACTGGTCATTGGATCTATTATATGTTTTTAGTTATAATCAAACAATGGAACACCCAGGATGGTATGTAACAATATTGTGAAAAGGAAAGATGCTACTCACCATACAGCGCAGATGCTGAGTCGCAGACAGGCACAACAAAAAGACTGTCAGAAATATAGATTTTGGCCAGCAAGGCCTTTATCAAAATTACACACACACACACACACACACACACACACACACACACACACACACACACACACACACACGCACCACAAACGCAACTCACACACATGACCGCAGTCTCAGGCAAGGACCACAGAAGCCAGAGAATGCGGTCATGTGCGTGTTGCAGGTTTGCACGCACGCACGCACGCATGCATGTGGGTGCGGGTGTGTTTTGTGTTTGCCGAAAGCTCATTTTCTGAAAGTCTTTTTGTTGTGCCTATCTGCGACTCAACATCTCCCCTATATGGTGAGAAGCAAATTTTCTTTTCATAACATTTTTACTTACGATTTAATTTCCACACATGCAGTGACAAAAGACATCCACTTATAGTTAAGTACAGTATAATGCCACTTTTACATTCCCACAATAAATGTTTACCTCCTGTTTACAGCCATTTTTAACATTCCCATTAAATTTCCTAAAACCACAATGTTAATTTACACCCTATCGCGCGTTAACATGTTTATAGTTTTCCTGTGATTTACACTTGATGAAAAAAAATGTTTATGGGGAAAAGAGCTGTGTGATTGATGTAAAATGATGCTGGTCATCAAGTAGTGTTTACAAATGTAGACAAAGGGCACACTACTCAGCAAATCTGAACTAGTAAATGGGTAAAGTGGGAACAATTCATACTTTACGTACAGCCGCTGCCAAGTACTGCCCAGCGTGGTGGCTTTATACAGCTCTATGCATTCTAATAAAAAATGCTCGCTCTCCTTACTGAGCACTCATTTCAAATTTCTTGCAGTCAGCGAAGTTGACAAGAACATTAAACTGATACTGCCCACACAATGCACAATATTTCCGGGCAGTGCAAAATATTTCAAAAGTTTTTGATGTTCTCAGTATTACTGTGCAATCTCTCTATCTCACATCCACATGCTCAATACTCTTGCACTCATGAAATATTGCACTCTTCCTAACACCTTTGTGTTCTTCGAACCATATTTAGTGTGTTGTTTGGTCATGGGTAGTGCTAGCTGACAACTTCGCTCACTTTGTTTAAACAAAGCACCAGTTATGAATTTCTTTGTTGCTTAGTAAGACCTAATTTGATAATTTATTCTAGTTGTCAAGACCAAATATTTTTGTAAATATTTTTTGTGATGTTTCACAAACAAACTGTGTGAGTGATAGTTTGTGGGTGTGGTTTTCTATATAACTGAGGAGTCACGGTACCTGATAAACTCGAAAAGGTGATTACAGTGCAAGAAATGTAGAACAACAGATATGCAAACACCATACAAAATACTTACGTAAATATTTTCGCTCAACAACAAGAATAAATTCTCATAATGTGTCTTGCTAATAATGAAAAAATACATAACTGGTGTAGTGTTTTATTATTTATGTAATGAATGACAGTTACATCAGTAGTTTTTACTAGATAATCAACAAGCCCTAACAAGTATTTTGATGCCTATAATCTACACATGTCACACACAAAGTGTGAAAATGTAAGGGGGTGGAGGTCTTAGATGTAACTTTTACTGCTTAAAACATTATTTTCTAGGTTTTCTGCCAGGTATCAGCATCGTTCATGCACAATATTTCGAAAACATGACTCGTGATTGGTACCGGATACTACCTAAAACTGCTTGTCAAATGTAACGGGTCTAGTATTTGTACCTAAGGCCTTCCAACTCCGTAGTCAGATCCTGGCATTCAGTCTACAGTCCGCTCTCACTAGCAGCATCCTTTGGCATTCCCCCTTGGCCTGGTGCACCTGTCCATGTGCTTGGCATTGCTTTTCAGTTTGTTTCAGTTCCAAGTATTCCATGTGGACTTCACTTCTGCTAAAAATGTTGTTCCACATTCCCACTTCAGTCCGGTGTGCCAATAGAGCCTTAGTGAGTCAAAGCAATGGAATTAGGCACGCTATAGCTTACGTGGGGTACATTGTGGTAAAATATCATATTGGACAAACCAGTCGAACTGCATACAACTGAAGTAACACTAGATTTTTTTTTTCTGTGGTTTTCGGGCGCACAACTTCAATGGTCATTAGCGCCCAGACTACGATAGGAATGCACGGCGAGGCACAAGTTTAAAACAGCAACTAAAAGGGAAAACACGATAAAAGACAGACTGACAGGCATAGGATTAAAAAAACAGCATAATCAAATGTCCTTAGAGAGGTTTGTCAAGTTGATAAAACGAAGAACGCGAGCAGCTGCTCGTGGGTCATCCACTAAAATGGCATCTAGAGTACATGGCAGGCCAAGACCAAGACGCAGTGTGGTAAAATCCGGACAGGACGTTAAAATGTGGCGGACCGTCAGCAATTGCCCACATGGGCAGAACGGCGCCGGCGCAGCCGTCAGCAGATGGCGATGGTTGAACCGGCAGTGTCCAATTCGTAACCGGGCCAAAACTACCTCCTCCCGCCGAGAGGGACGTGAGGACGTCGTCCAAGCCGCGGGAAGAGGTTTCAAGGCCCGAAGCTTGTTATCCGTAAGTGCAGCCCAATCGGCATGCCACAGCGATAAAATGCGCCGACAAATGACCCTGCTACAATCTGATGAAGGGACACAACAAGAAGCTGTCCGAGGCTGGAGGACTGCAGCCTTGGCCGCGGCATCTGCAGCTTCGTTCCCAGGGATACCGACATGGCCAGGAACCCACATAAAGCTAACCGGAGAAGAACCGTCGTCCACCTGCTGCTGAAGAGAGCGTTGGATCTGGTGCACGAAAGGGTGAACCGGGTACGGATCACTGAGACTCTGGAGTGCGCTCACGGAATCGGAGCAGATGACATAAGCAGAATGTTGGTGGCGGCAGATGTAAAGAACAGCCTGGTAGAGGGCAAAGAGCTCAGCTGTGAAGACCGAACAATGGCCATGGAGCCAGTATTTGAAACTTTGTGCCCCGACAATAAAAGAACACCCGACCCCGTCATTGGTCTTAGAGCGACCCCGTCATTGGTCTTAGAGCCATCTGTATAAATGAAGGTCATATTAATGAGCTTCGAACGAAGGTCGACAAAACGGGAGTGGTATACCGAACCGGGGGTAACCTCCTTTGGGAGCGAGCTAAGGTCAAGGTGAACGCGAACCTGAACCTGGAGCCAAGGTGGCGTGTGGCTCTCGCTCACTCAAAAGGTTGCAGGGAGTGAAAAATCAAGGTGTTGAAGGAGGCGACGAAAGCGAACTCCAGGAGGTAGCAGGGCAGAGACATACAACCCGTATTGACGGTCGAGAGAGTCGCCAAAAAAGGAACGATAAGACGGGTGGTCGGGCATTGACAGTAGCCGACAGGCATACCGACAAAGCAGTATATCGCGCCGGTAGGTGACTGGCAATTCACCAGCTTCAGCATGAAGACTCTCGACGGGACTAGTATAAAACGCTCCGATCGCAAGACGTAAACCACGATGTTGTATGGAGTTGAGGCGGCATAAGATGGATGGCCGTGCAGAGGAGTATACGAAGCTCCCATAATCCAGCTTAGAGCGGACGATCGACCAATATAGGTGGAGTAGGACGGTTCGATCCGCTCCCCACGACATACCACTGAGAACACGGAGGACATTTAGAGAACGGGTACAACGGGCAGCCAAGGACGGTGGGAGAAACTCTTTGTAGTGCCAGAAGTTAATACAGACCGTCTTCTCGGCAGAAAAACGGAAGCCATTGGCGACACTCCAGGAGTAAAGACGGTCAAGAGAACGCTGAAGACAGCGCTCCAGGAAACATGTACGCTGCGCGCTGCAATAGATGGTAAAATCGTCCACGAAAAGGGAGCCTGATACATCAGCTGGGAGGCAATCCATTATTGGATTGATCGCTATGGCGAAGAGAGCGACGCTCAAAACTGAGCCCTGTGGCACCCCATTCTCCTGGCGAAAGGTGTCTGACAGGACAGAACCCACACGTACCCTGAACTGTCGTTCCATTAGAAAGGAACGAATAAAAAGAGGGAGGCGACTGCGAAGGCCCCATGTATGCATGGTGCAGAGAATGCCCGCCCTCCAACAGGTGTCGTAAGCCTTCTCCAAATCAAAGAACACAACCGCGGTCGGGCGCTTTCGCAAGAAGTTATTCATAATGAAGGTCGACAAGGTAACCAGATGGTCAACAGCAGAGCGGCGCCTACGAAATCCACATTGTACATTGGTAAGTAGGCGTCGAGATTCGAGCAGCCAAACCAAACGAGAGTTAACCATTCGCTCCATCACCTTACAGACACAGCTGGTAAGCGAGATGGGTCGATAACTGGAAGGCAAGTGCTTGTCCTTCCCCGGCTTAGGAATTGGTACAACAATAGACTCGCACGAAGGAAGCCTTTACCCACAGGAGAAAGCTTCTTCAGCATCTGAATATGAATAGAATCAGGCCCTGGAGCGGAGGACCGTGACCGGGCAAGTGCGTTTTCGAGTTCCCGCATGGTGAATGGGGCATTATAACTTTCACGATTTGAGAAGCGGAAGTTAGGTGGCCTAGCCTCCGCTGCCTGTTTTCGGGGGAGGAAGGCAGGGTGGTAATGAGCGGAGCTCGAAACCTCTGCAAAAAAGCGGCCGAAGGCATTGGAGACATCCTCAGGGGCCACAAGGACGTCAGTCGCGACCGTCAAGCCAGAAACTGGTGAGCGGACCTTAGTGCCAGATACCCGGCGCAGGCTACCCCAGACAACAGAAGAAGGAGTAAAACTGTTGAAGGTGCTTGTGAAAGCAGCCCAGCTGGCTTTCTTGCTTTCTTTAATAATACGACGACACTGTGCACGTAATCGTTTAGAATTGATACAATTCGCCACTGTAGGGTGGCGTTTAAAGGTGCATAAAGCATGTCGACGAGCACGTAAAGCGTCTCTACATGCCGCGGTCCACCAGGGGACCGGTACGCGACGTGGAGAAGAAGTAGGGTGAGGGATGGAATATTCAGCAGCAGTGAGAATGACTTCCGTGAGGTGTGCGACCTGACTATCGCAGCTTGTGAAGGTTTGATCCTGAAAGGTCGCCCTGGAAGAGAAGAGCCCCCAGTCTGCTTTGAAGATGTTCCAACTAGATGAGCACGGAGAGGAGGTATGCTGCAGGAGATGGATAACACACGGGAAGTGGTTGCTCGAATATGTATCAGAAAGTGCATACCACTCAAACCGGCGTGCAAGTTGGGTAGTACATATAGAGAGGTCTAAATGGGAATAGGTGTGAGATGTGTCCGAAAGAAAAGTAGGGGCGCCAGTATTGAGGCAGACAAGATTGAGCTGGTTAAAAAGGTCTGCTAACAGGGAGCCCCTCGGGCAAGATGCTGGAGAGCCCCAAAGGGGATGGTGGGCATTGAAGTCTCCAGTTAACAACAATGGTGCAGGTAGCTGAGCAATAATTTGCATCATGTCTGCCCTGGTAACGGCAGACAACGATGGAGTGTTAACGGTACAAATGGAAAATGTAAAAGTGGGGAGAGTAATTCGGATGGCAACTGCCTGCAGGTCGGTGTGCAATGTGATGGGATCGTAGTAAATATCATCCCGGACCAGCAACATAACCCCTCCATGAGCCGGAATACCTACCACAGGGGGTAGGTCAAAACGCACAGAGGTGTAGTGTGCCAAGGCAATATGATCATATGGGCGTAGCTTCGTTTCCTGGAGGGCTACGACGAGCGGACGGTGCTAGTGGAGCAGCAACGTCAAGTCCTCTGGGTTGGAGCGAATGCTGCGAATATTCCAGTGAATATGTGCCATCGTAAGAAGAAAAGGAAGATGAAAGAAGGGGTCACCTCGAAGGCCGCTGAGGGCCTGGCTTCGAGCGAGCACTGCCGCCGCTATCAGTAGGCGGACAGTCATCGTCCATTGGTTCTACAGGTTCATCGGCCATCTTGGTAAGATGGCCGGGAGGGGGAGCTTCCTCCGCCGGTGAACGGCCAGATGTTCAGCTACCAGCGGTGCGGCGAGGCGAAACGGATGACGGCCTGGGGCGGCAACCGCTGGGTGGCGCAGGAGAAGAAATGCGCCGTGGCGGAGAAAGAGAACTGTGCTTCCTATGAGCCTTCTTGGAAGGTCGTTTGGTGGAAGTACTGGTCGATGGCTGGGAGTTCGAGGTACGCAGGAAGTCTGCACGGGACGGTTCCTTCTTGAAGGCCCGTGCATCTGACTTCTGGGTCTTCGTCTTGGCAGAAGCTGATGAAGGGGCTTGTGTCTGTGGGGTGACGGGAGGAAGAGGAGACGTCGACCGCGCGATCTTAGCACTGGCCGAACGGACGACCGTAGTGCTGAATGTCAGATCGCGTGTCTGGGTTGCCACCTCCCTGGTAGTCCGAGGAGAGGTGAGGACAGTACTGTATTTCCCCGCTGGGAGCAGTGTGGGCTTCCTACTAGCAAATTGCTTGCGAGCAGCCGAGGTGGACACTTTCTCTTTGACCCGAATTTCTTGGATACAGCGTTCATCCTTATAGATGGGACAGTCGCGGGAGGACGCTGCACGGTCACCCTGACAGTTCACACAACGAGGAGACAAGGTGGACAGCCACCCTCATGGGCATCCCTGCCACAAGTGACACATTTAGCCGCATTGGAACAAGACTGGCGAGTGTGATTAAAACGCTGACACTGGTAGCAGCGCGTAGGTGTCGGGACATAGGGGCGAACAGAAATAATCTCGTAGCCCGCTTTGATGCACGATGGCAGCTGAACACTATCAAAGGTCAAGAAAAGTGTCTGGGTCGGTACAAGGTCATTGTTGACCTTTCTCATGACCCTATGGACAGCCATCACACCCTGCTCAGCGAGGAAAGACTGAATCTCCTCGTCAGTCAATCCGTAGAGTGATCTAGTATATACCACACCATGAGACGAATTCAAAGTTCGGTGAGCCTCCACCCGGACGGGGAATGTGTACAGGAGTGTGGCCCGAAGCAGTTTTTGTGCCTGAAAGGTGCTCTCAGTTTCTAGTAACAAGGTACCATTACGCAACCTGGTACACGACTTGACATATCCGTCTATGGCATCTACGCCCTTTTGGATAACGAAAGGGCTGACAGAGGAAAAATCCTTGCCGTCCTCAGATCGAGAAACTACTAGGAACTGTGGGGCAGGCGGTAGTACTTTTGTCACTGGTGGCTGGTCAAGTTTCCGTTTATGGGCAGAAGTCGAGAGAGAAGAAGAAGAGAAATCCATTGCGGAGGAATCCCCCATGATTGCCAGCGTCTCCGATGGCGCGCTCCTTCCTTATGGGGACCCTCTCAGAGGGCACTCCCGCCTTAGGTGAATGTTGACACCTCAGGTCACACCTCCCGAGAAACAGACGGAGGGACCAATCGGCATGGTCAGAAGGTATCAGCTCACGCAATCACCCCTCCCTGGGCCTGGCCTTTACCAGGGGGTACGTGTGTGCCTTATTTGTCTACCCAGGGCGGGGAATTACGCGTTACCCCGTCACCGGCTATGCGTGCGAACGCGTGGGTCGGTCTTCAGGCACGCACAGGGAGGAAGGAAGAAGACGAAAAAGAAGAGAGAGAGGACAGACTGTATCAAACGCCGAGGCGGAGACCAGAGAAGGCAAGGAGAAGAAGACAAGGAAAAGAGTGAGGAAGACAGTGAGATGGAGAAGAACAAAGAAAGGAACCAACCAAAGGAAGGAAGAAACGAGAAGAAGTGAAAAACCAAAATGACCACAAATATAGGTCGTGGAACCGTCCATCTCCGGACGCAGGCGCTAACTACCCCCTTGAGGGGGAGGGACTCCTTTTAGTCGCCTCTTACGACAGGCAGGAATAGCTCGGGCCTATTCTAACCCCCGGACCCGCAGAGGGGTACACTTGATTTGTACGACTGTGTGCCACGTGGTCCTGGGAAGTCACTTTGGGTGAATGTGGAGGAGTCAAATCTACCTGTGGGTGCATTATGTGCTGTAGAGCCTCCGGAAGAAAACTATATACCGGATCCAGCAAGCGTGGGTGGTGTTGTTTTTTTTTTTTTTTTTTTTTTTTTTTTTTTTTTTTTTTTTTTTTTTTTTTTTTTTGCGCACAAAAAAGATGTGGTAGGAAAGTGGTATCCGAGAATACAGATAATTTTGGTGTCTACAAAGTGAAATTAAGGAAGGACATGTTGATAGCGGGTTTAGATATTACAGATGAGGATGAATTAAACAAGAAAAGTGTGAACCACAAGCAGTAAAAATGGAGTGAGGACAGACCTGAGGCTACTACAAGCTGTATGAGAGTCCCCAGTGCCCAAGGAAATGTGATATTTTTTGGAAATCTCAAATTACTACAGAAAATTTGGCGAAGGGCTTGCTGACATAGTACAACCACTCATGCAGTTGCTACGGGAAGGAGCAAAATTCATATGGACAGAAGAGTGTCAAGCTGCATTTGAAGAATTAAAGGAAGTTTTGACATCCAGCCCAGTTCTAGTACTTCCAGACTTTCAGGAGGAGTTTACCTTTAATGTGATGCATCTAATCATGCTTTGGGATTTGTTTTAAACTGAGAGATTAATGGTGAAGGGCATCCTGTAGCTTAATGCAACTGAGAACTATTCACTGATAGAGAAAGAGATGTTGAGCCTCATTTACAGTGTCACGTATTTTAGATGTTGTCTTTATGGGAAAAAATTTTGAGTAGTAGTGACTGACCACACTACTTTGAAGTGGTTACTGGAACTCAAGGACCCATCTAGTAGGCTGGCAAGATGGGCCCTGAGAATTAGCAAATTCAACTACGGAACAGTACGCAGATAAGGGACGAAGCATGGGGATGCAGATGCATTAAGCAGCAGGTAGCAGTGGTTAAAATCCTGACTGACTGTCTTGAGAAGTTGCAGGCAGCACAGAGCGCCAAAAGTGACTGTAAACAGTACAGGACACAATTGCTATTTAGCAAATGTGATGGACTGTTATGCAACAAAATGAGGAATGACGTGAAATTTGTATGGACTGAGGAGTGTCAGGATGTATTTGAAGATCTGACGAGAGTTTTAACATTCAGCCTGGTTCTGGCATTTCGAGACTTTCAGAAGAAATTTATCCTTTTGTGAGGCACGTGTAATAACGCTTTGGGATGTGCTTTAAACCGCGAGATTAACAATGAAGAGCATCCTGTAACAGACATGTTGAGAAAACTGAATTCACCAGAGAAAAACTATTCAACAGCAGAGCAGGAGATGTTAGGACTCAGTTATGGTGTCACGTAATTTAGATGTAACATTTAAAGAAATAAATTTCGAGTAATGACTGACCACACTAGTTTGAAGTGGTTATTGAGACTGAAGGATGCATCTGCAGGCTGACAAGATGGACAAAGGGAGTTCAGCTACAAAATAGTACACAAGCCAGGGAAGAAGCACAGGAATACTGATGGATTAAGCAAGGAGGCAGCAGTGTTGAAAGTTCTCGGTCATGTTCTTGCAGAGCGGTAGGAATGCAGAGGGCCGGTAGTGATTGTAAACATTACTGGATGCAATCACAGTTTAGCACATGTCACAGACAGTTGTGCAAGAAAACAAGGCTAAGGCCACAGGTAGTACTGCCAGTGAAGTTTAAGAAGAGCTTCTTGTCTGGTCATGGAGTGTGCGCAGCAGGAAACCAGAGCATAGCTGAGAGATAGTGGTGGATGTGGACAACTACGCAAGGAATTGTGTACAGTTTGTACAGTGAGCTGACTTTAATCGTAAGGGACTACAGTTGCAGAGGCTATCAGGAACATCAAAACCATTTGAAATGCTTGTGATTGATGTATTCAGTCATACTTCAGCAGGAAATTAATTCATATTAACAATAGTAGATCACTTTTCTTGGTATGTGGAGATGGTTGCTATGCTGAACTAGCAGGCAACCACTCACACAAGTAATGGTTAGCATTTCCTGCTTATCGCGAGCGGTCGCCTTACCATTTGGCTTTCTGTGCACGACTCGCGGCCAGACCCAAACTCCCATATATCGTCAACCATGTGTCTACAACCTGTTCTCGTACATCCATGATGTATATTCCCATATAGGTCAGGTGTTGTACTTGAAAGTCGCTTGCCTGGTATCGGCAGATAAATATGATATTGCCAAATGATATGGCGACCACTCGTGATAAGCAGAAAATCCGAGTCTGGGTCGCGGTCCAGAACAAATTTTCGTTGTTGTGATTACATTCTACAGCTGGTGGTTGTCTTTATTTGCAACTGTGAATTCATTTAATGTATTTCATAATGGCTGTAGTCATCACAGTGTCTGTTCGTTTGGACATGCATGCGTGTTCAAAGGAACTTTGCATTGTAATCAGAATAACACAGGCATCGGAATATCGAATTTTGTCAGACTTACTGAAGGAGCTGTGTCTATTACTGGTTGATTTGTTGGTTGATTTGGGGGAGGGGACCAAACAGCAAGGTCATCAGTCCCATCAGATTAGAGAAGAATGGGAAACGAAGTCAGTCATGCCCTTTCAAAGGAACCATCCTGGCATTTGTCTGAAGCGATTTAGAAAAATCATGGAAAACCTAAATCAGGATGGCCGGACACATCTTTGAACTATTGTCCTCCTGAATGTGAGTCCAGTGTGCTAACCATTGTGCCACCTCACTCAATGTGTTTATTACTGCATGTGGAGAAGTCAAGAACTAGACCTCTTCACAAACAGGCCAATGGTAGAAAGGAACTGGTAAATAGAACAATTGGGAAAATGTTATGTTACACTGGGACTGGGATGCTCATATAAGAGGTGTCGTGTTAGCATATTATTCAAAAAGAGAGCACAAATACTAGACTATCCCCATTCGAGGAGGTGTACGGTCGGAAAATGCCGCAACCTTCCAAAGAGGTAAAGAAAGTAAAGCTAAGTTGATTGCAAATGTGCACATGGAAATGAGCACAGAAGCCGAATACAAAGACCTTAGAGAAGGAGGAGGAATCAGTAAGATATATGGTAACTTTACTGCAGTATAAAGTAGGAAATGGGTGATGTCATCCAGTTCGCAAGCTGAAAGAGGAGATGAAGAAGTTCATCACAATGTATTAAGGATGCTAGCAGGTGGTGGAGACTACTTCACCAGTTAGTGTGAAGCTTTAGTTGCCGTCATGGACAACAATAATGTACATGTTGAGCATCTACGACATTTTTGAGATTGCCCACAGTCAATTTCTGGAGTTTCAAGGATGGAGTCAGTGAATAACATGAGGAGAAGGAATCAAAGGAAGAGACAGAAAGATGTGGTTGAGCCTGTGTCAAAAGTACCGCATGCACAGGATTGTAGTTTGTTGTTTGTGAATAGGCTTGCTAGTAGCAACAGCCTTTTGAGGAGGGAGGAAGGGTGATATTTGTCCCTGCCCTCTGGTTGTGATACATCAGGGGTGAGAATGGAAGAAATAGAAGTCATAGCAACATTGCTTTGTGTCAGGGTTACAGAAAGCATGGACCGCACTGCCACTATGGAATCCAGCATACAAAACCTACCCTTCCGCTACTGCATAGGATCAGTAGAACTGAAAACCGACTGAGCGCGATTATATATTCTAATTCGATTCCCAGTAACAGGACGACAAACACAGTTTACATGTGTTACACCATTCATGTATGTCCAGTGAAGTGGGTAGTTCTTGGAAAATTCCTGCGGGGTATTATTAATTTCGGAAGATGGTAGCACACATGCAGTAATGATGGAGGAGGAGTTAAAACATTGTAAAAAGGAGGTCACAGTGTATCCGACCAGGGTAATACAAACCAGCAAGAGCAGATGCGCAGTACATTTCTTCTTAGCTAGACAGGGGGGTCTAGATCGTCCAACGGCTTTGCAGAATCCAGACTGCATTGCCAGCAAACAGGTTTTCACTGGATTTACTCCACTTATGGGGTCACTGCCAGCACTGAATATAACATTTCTGACTCAAAGTACATAACCTGACCTAATCCATTCCCTGTATCAATTCACTGTATACAGGAAGGGCGCATTTGAGCCGAGCAGTTATTGCAGCATGTACCATAGTTCCGAAGGACAACAAAGTGTAACATGATTTAGAGTTCCGCTACACCGAGTGCCACATTGCCTCTAACTCTGCTGTATGTAGCTTTTATTCTTCTAAGCTTATGAGGTTGAGAGCTACAGGGTGGTGCACGAAATGTGTTACCAATTGTTTCTTTCACAATTTACGACGCACATAAGATATCCCGCTGGGATCTCTACAGCAGTACCAGCAGAGCTTGGAAAAACAAATGGGTTACGAAATGATGTGTAATTCACGATACTGCCGCTAGGAGAGTAGTAAGCAGCAACAGCTCCAGAGAGCATGCTGGGATTGCCCCTCACCCCCATCACCTGCTCCCACCATCCTAGCTCGTGGCCACTCAACCCTGCATTGGGGCACTGTATTCCATAGAGACACTCTTGTAAGATCCCAGTATCTGGGGGTCTGTGCCAGTAGCTTAATTTCATCGTATTTCATTGGATGACCGAGTTCCATACAGTGCTCAGCAATGGCTGACATAGTTGCCTGCTTAGTTGGGTGTCTCTGATGTTCCTTGGACTGGTTTTCTACAGTTCTAGTTCTTTGTCCAGTGTACAAATGCCACATCGGTGGGGTATGTTATAAACTCCTGGTTTTCATAGCCCCGAGTCACATTACACATTTCCCACTACTCCTCTTATTTTGGAAGGTAGAGCAAACACACATTTGCTGTTACGCTTCTTGAGAAACCTAATGATTTTGGCAGAAACAGATCCTGCGTAGGGCAGGTATATCATAGTCTACGCCTCATCTTGCTCTTCTTCTGGATCATGTGATGGATTGGTTGGTTGAAGGGCCTTCCAAATCCGCTTGGCCATGTATCCATTCTTGCAGAAAACTGATTGTAAATGCTCTATTTCTGCTGCTGAACTATCTTTGTCTGACAAGGTAGGTGTCCTGTGAACCAATGTCAGCAGACTCCATTCTTATGTGCAGGGTGGTGACAGTACCAGGCTTGCAGGTATAAATCAGCAAGTGTAGGTACACACAGCGGCCGAACAACCCGTCAGCTCTCCTTTTGACAAGTACATCCAGAAATGGCAACTGGCCATCCTTTTCCAGTTTCAAGATGAACTTAATATTTGGGTGGCATGTATTTAGATGTTTCAGAAACTCACTGAATCTCTCCCTATCATGAAGCCAGATCAAGAAGGTTATCATCCACATAGAACTGAACTGGACTGATAATGGAATGCTGCCGTGCAGACAGGTGCACTGCTCCAAAGACGAAATAATAGTGCTCGGCCTGGCATACCAGACCGAAGAGGGAACACCTGAGAACATTTCTAGCAGAAGTGGATCACAGAGGGAACACCTGGAACTGCATTGGACCAAAAATGAAACACTAGTGTGTGGGCAGGCACACCAGATTGAAGAGGTACTGCCTAAGGATGCTGCTAGAGGGGACGGACTGTAGACAAAATACCTGGAGTCGACCATGGAGGAGGAAGGCCATAGCTATAAATACTGGACCCATTCTACTCGACAATGAGTGTAACATAGCATACGAAGAAGATAACAAGTAACACTGTCAAAATACCATGCACGAACAATGCTCATATGTGGCAGAATTCCCATTCACGATGCTTTATGTGGCAGAATACCCGACACATCAGGATGTCAACAGACTGCTGGGAAGGACTGAAGAATTACATCACATGTAAGATGTTTTTATTTCTCTAAATCCCCTAAAGTGAATTTTGATGGAATTGTACACAACTGAAAAAGGGAAACTGCTTTTAGATATGTGTTGGAAGGAACTGCTGAGGGGAAAAGCAGCAGAGGAGGACCAAGACTAGAGTATGCACAACTGATTATAGAGGATATTGAGATGAAAAGACTAGCACAATGCAGGAATAAACAGTAGACAGCTTAAGGTATCAAACCAGTCAAAATGGGGGGGGGGGGGGGGTGTTAAGTATGTAGCTCACAGTATTCTGCATACAATTTTTTTCCACTGATTCCTAATTTTGAGGAGGGACATTTTGGGGGAAGGGCAACAACTTTTCTACAGAAGCCTGGTACGTGACGCCACACATCAGTTCTCTATAGGTAGGGAGTTGCCTTTCCCTTATTTTATGTTAATTACAGGTTAACTTTAATATCACATATTGATTATTATTAGTGTAGGGGCCCATACCACAAAATAAATTTTGCTAGTTCTGAGTCTTATACAAGTTTGTGTCTATGACTGGATAAATTAATCATACATAAAGTTTTTTTTCACGATTTTGCTATACTGTACCTAGCACCTGTAGTATGACTGCCACACCAAATTAAGTGAATGCACCACATATTCCCTCCCCAATGAAGATTTGTAAAGACTTTGTAAATTTAGTGTAATAGGGAGGTTACAGACTTGAAGCACATATTCTGCTACTCTTATGAAGTAATGCTCAGGAATTTAACTTATTTCATGTAGTAACACACAATTATTAAAAAAAAAAAAAAAATCTGTAGTTCTGAGGCAAGGAAATAAAACTAGCAGTAAGCTAAGTGGTGAAGATTGATAAAATTACCGCCTACGGCTAGCTTCAAATTATTTAATGAAAGTATTTTAATGTGCTGAAAATAACAGTTGCAGTTGCTGAGAAATTGTGCATTAACTTCATCTTAAGACCCACATAATGGGAGGGTATTACATTAAATCAATGAAGATATTACGCGAGCAGCTAAGTAATATAGGAAAAAGACAGCTGATACTTCATTATTACTCACCGCAATCATACTGAATAAGCCTGGGATCAGGAAACTGGGTTGCCATTGCGCTCACTACAGGATACAACAATGCACAACGAGGTGACAACTCCCGTTGAAGTTCAGCTGTAAATCTTCTGTCTTCCCACAATCGTGAAGGTGGGGGGTGAGAGACATGAAATTTTGGCTGAGGTGCTGCCACTGCTGGCACAAACAACAGGAACCTGCAAAAAAAAAATTATTCATAAGAAAAATGGTAATTAAATACATTTCCAGGATAAGACAAGCACTAACATAAATCCTTTTGTCTTATTTTTAGAACTGACATCCCAGGAGTGAGGGTATAGCAATGCTTTGCAATACATAAGTACTAAGGATTTCCATTTATTTTTAATTTTTTTGTTCAGTCCAGAGAGAAATACATAACATGTTAGGTATTATCTGCTAGCATAAAAATGTTACGGGATAGTTTAACAGATCTGTGGCAGATGTTCAAAGACATACTGAGAGTCACAGAGGCACCTGGAATGCCAAGTGGGGGGAGGGGGAATAGATGTGAAGGGAAGCAGAAGTCCTGCAAAATGGAAACAAATTATACGGAAAATAATTTATTTGTTGGTGAGGTAACTACATAAGAACTGACATGAGGTAATATAGAATGCACAAATATTTCTGTATGTAACTACTATCTTAGTTTAGAATGGTTCAATGGAAAAATTGGGAAGGGATTTAAATTAATAAAAAGGGTCACTTGGCAACAAATCTCTTGTTAGTAATAACAATCGAAGAACATTATAAATTTTAAAACCAAAAGAACAGGGTGGGCAAGCTCTCTCATAAGTAACAATAATCTAAAAATTAGCCATAATACAGGTATAACTGGCAACAGCAATGTTCAGTTTGGAAAAGGACCAAAGAAACTTAGTGGACATAACAAAGAGTTCTAGTAACATATCAAACAGAATTATGGCACAAAATACAGTGACTACACTGAACAGACATGATCTTCAAAAAGAGTAACTCAATAACAAATTAAGACAAATGTCTGTCTTGAGCAGCTAGTTCAGTAGCCCACATGTAATGGAAATATCTTAGACCTCGTAGTTACAACAAGGCCGAACTTCATCAACGGCGCCAGTATAGGACACAGGAATTAGAGATCATGATGTCATCAAATCTACTGAGGTTATTAAAGTTAATAAATCGATCAAGAAGTCTAGGATTGTTTCTGCTACAAAGAACAGATAAGCAGCTGTTAGCACCTAACTTGGACAATGAACTGCAATCATTTAGGTCCAGTATGATGGACAAGAGGAATTATGGATAAACTTTATACAGATTGTAAATCATGCCCTGGACAAGTATGTGCCTAGTAAGTGCACTGACAATGGAAAAGACCCACAGTGGTTTAGCAAAGAAATTCGAAACTGCTGAGAAAGCAAAGGCTGTTGCAGTCTCGATTCAAAAAGGAATTGGCAAGTGAACAGGCAAAGATTAGTAGAGATTTGTGCATGAGCGAAAAGATCTGCGCGCGACACAAGAACAACTACCATCTTCACACCTTAGCGAAAGATCTAGCAGAAAACACAAGAAAATTCGGGTCCTACATAAAACTGCTAAGTGAGTCTAACAGTTCCATCCAGTCACTCATCGACCAGTCTGGTGTGACAGCCGAAGGTACACAACAAAATCAAAATTAAATTCCATGTTTAAATAATAATTCATGCAGGAGAATAACACAAATGTACCATCATTTGGCCAGAGCACAGAGTCATGTGTGACACAGTAATAGCATCCCTGGCATAGAGAACCAACTGAAAGTGTTGAAAAAAAAAAAAAAATCAGTAACCATGTCAGGACGGAATCTCAACTCTGTGTTACAAAGAGTACTCTGTGACATTCGCCCCTTAGCTTGCATTTATTGGTAATCTTTCACCCAGTGCAAAGTCCCAACTGACAGGGAAAAAGTGTAGGTGACTCCAGTATATAAGATGGGTAAAGGAACAGACATGCAAAATTACAGACCAGTATCCTTAACATCGGTTTGCTGCAGAATTCTGGAATATATCCCAAGTTCGAATGTAATAAATTTACTAGAGACTGAAAAGCTTATGTCCATGAATCAGCACTGTTTTATAAAGCACTGCTTACATGAAATACAGCTTGCCCTTTTCCCACATGATATACTATGAACTATGGATGAAGGGCAATTGGCAGTTTCTATATTCCTAGATTTCTGAAAAGCATTTGAGACAGTACCAGACTGCAGATTGTTAATACAGGTTTGAGCATACAGAATAGGTTCCCCGATATGTGTGGCTCGAGGACTTCTTAAATAATAGAACCTCGATGGTGGGTGTTCATCGGAGACAAGGGTCATCACCAGGAGTGGCTGGGATAGTGCGATAGGACCGCTATTATTTTCTGTATACATAAATGATCTGGCAGACTGGATGACCAGTAATTTGCTACTGTTTGCTGATGATGCTGAGGTGTAAATGAAGGTGTTAAAGATGAGTGACTATAGGATGGTAAAATATGACATAGACATAATTTCTAGTTGGTTTGATAAATGGCAGTTGGCTCTAAACATAGGAAGTATAAGTTCACGTGGACGAGTACAAAAAAATAAACCAAAATAAACACATTATGTTTGGATATAGCATTAGCAGTGTCCTCCTTGACACAGTCACGCCATTTAGATATCTGGGGATAGCATTGCTAAGCAATAAGAAATGTCACGAGCAAGTGAGGATTATGGTAGAGAAGTGGTCAACTTCAGTTTATTGCAAGAATTTTCAGGAAGTGTGGTTCATCTGTAAAGGAGACCATATATAGGACTCTAGTGCGACCTATTCTCGAGTACTGCTTGACTCTTTGAGATTTCCACCACGTCAGATTAAAGAATGAAATGAAAGCAATTCAGAAGTTGCCTGCTACATTTGTTACTGGTATGTTCGAACAACATGCCATTGTTATGGAGGGAATCCATGGTGAGAAGGTTATGTTCTCTTCGAAGAACACTACAGAGAATTAGAGAACTAGAATTTGAAGCTGACTGCAGAACAATCCTACTACCAACAATATATTTTTCACTTAAGGACCACGAAGATAAGATATGAGAAATCAGTGCTCATATGGAGGCATATAGTGTGTCATTTTTCCCTCATTCTGTCTGGGAATGGAACAGGAAAAAAATCAACTAATAAGTGTTACAGGGTACTGTCTGTCACACACCACACAGTGGCTTGTGTATATAAATGCAGATGCTGATCAATAAAAGAGGTTTATATTTTGAATAAATCTGATGATCTGGAAATATATTTGTAATGGAGGATTCCACACAAGCGGCCATAGCTGCGCAGCAGACTACATTATCCACACACATCCTTCAGACATGTAACTATCTGGCCAGAACCTCCACTTGGCCCAGTCTACATTCACCAAAGAAACTCCATCATTACATGATTATCACTTGGTTTTTAATGAGTCAGATAAAAAAAAAAACTATTTAGAAAATTTACTTACACATAAAGATGACTTTCTTTTCATGAACTATTTTTTCCAAATAGTACTTCATTTATGTAACTGCATCATCTCTAACAAGATGAACAGCAAAGCCAAGGTATGACCACAATTACTTCATCTGTTAATGGCTCTTCACTCTAGGTAACATGGTGCATCCTCTCTACAAAATAAATCCTCAATCCAGTCACAAATTTTATTTCATACCCCATATGACTGTAATTTTGTTAATATGCTTTGATCTAATACTGAGTCAAATGTTTTTTGGAACAATGAGAGATCATTCAGTATTACAGGTGAAAGATGTTAAATGCTCATTGGTGCAGTTAGTGAAGGTTTCATGACTGCAGTCTGTGTTTGGAAATGGTACTTATAATGCAATCAACAATAACTCTGAAACTGGGCAAGTCCTCAACTACCACAAGTGTAATGCATGAATTAAATCGTTAAACAGAATTGGTGCTTCCTGTTTGACAAAGTTTACGGCAATGTCCAGAAATGTCGTACACCTTCAGGATGCTTCTGTGATGGAATAGCTACACTAAACTAAGGCAAATCAAATTTACAAATGTAAACAGTTTACAGGAGGAACCAACATCACGGAAGGATGCCAAAGTTTCATAGTTGATAACCACAACACTCTCAAACGAAGAGTGTTGTCTTCCCACAGATGTCATCAAAGAGGAGAAAAAACTGAAAAAAATACTGAAAGCCAGAGGTGCAACAGCGGAAAAGGCAGTAATCAAAATTACACTTGATTAAACTTAAAAACAACCACCATCAGTTGCTCCATTGTCAAGGATACTGCAATAGTTAGCTAGGAGGGAAAACAGTAAGAGATGTATTGAAATACTGTGGGTATATTGTTCACATATAGTTAAAGAAAACTTCTCCTAAGGTGAAATTAACCTCTGTTTTTCTTTTCAACTGCGAGGGATTTATTTACTTGGTTGGCTGCAAGTCCAGAATTCACTAGCAATTATTTTGATAATGATCTTGCTGAGTTACTAGAAAAACTAAAAAGTGAAAAGACAGGGATATTTATAAAGTAAACGTTGGTGTTAACAGACACTAAAACAGTCCGCCCTGTAAATTCAAAAATGTGAAAAGCAGTGCAAGTAAACCTGCTACTGTAGCTCTAAGAATTCCTTACTTTTCTGTGAAATAAAAGTGAGTACCTCTATGTTTACCACCTCAAAGCCAATACTGAAAATAATTTTTGAGGCCAAGTGATGCTTTAAGCTATGATATCTAGCATTGTCTGAAACACCAGTGACAACTGTCTCAGCAGAAAAACTGAAATTGCGTAATAGTATTTCATGATAATCATAAAAGTGTCATTACATGGTTCATTCAAAAAGTCAACTAGTTTCGATACAGTTTAAAAGCAAATCTGCTATGAAACGTAAAAATGGTTCTTGTGAAGCTATTAGCTGTATTTCTCAAAAAGAATTTTAGAGCAGTTTAATATAAGTCATGTGCTATGTGTTACTGGAATGTAAGAAATGTCCAAAACAATAATAGTTTTATAGTGTCTTTTCTGCATACTTGTGAGTGGTTTGTGTTACCACTATATGAAGTTTTACTGTGTCACTAGCATTCAACTTCACTGCCCCATGGGATTTGGACGAGGCTACACATCAATAATGTAATTTTACATGAAATAATTTTCAAAAGAAAGACAAACTAACCTTGAAAATGCATCTTTCAGTTCTTCGACATACGAAGTATTTGTATGAATCACAGCCTTTAATGCTTCAGTAGTGTTCCAGTAAACTTCTGGTCTGTTACATTGCCTATGTGCATGTTGGCAATGAACATAACCACTGCTCTTCCATCCACGTGACGTACACTGCTGATCGACAATTCTAACTGCTTCAACTAAGTCAGACCCATAGATTGGACAAGCAGCACATCGCCTCTGATTGACCATATTAATCGTACAAAGCTTTTCTCTCCGTTTCATATGTCGCTTTTTATTCAGTTCCGGCTAAAACAATACACACAATTCAAAGAAATGAAATATCAACCACAAGAACAATATTGTTGGAAACTTCACATTTCAATTTTATCCATATTATTTGCATTCAGATTATTAGAAATTTATCACCATTTCTTTATCAAAGATTATGCACAGATGAGTCATTTTTAACACCTGCTTAAAATTAGAAAATTCACAAGAAACCAAAATCCCAATTACATAGACAAGAATTAAATCAAACACAAATACAAATTCATATAAGAAGAGTGAAAACAAAATGCATTAAAACCATACCTAAAAAGTTTAAATAAAGCAAGACAAAAGTGACTGAAAAAAACAGTGGGGTAGAAGAGTAATGGACGTGTTGTTAACAGGGAAAGGACAGTAGTGTATGGTAAAATATGAAATTTAATTGGAAGGAGCATCAAAATGTGAGAAATGAGAGAAAAACAATGAATAGGCAATAAAGGTGATGTGGGAGAAATTACAGTAATTTAAGTTGAAGACGTAGTATAAACTGAAGAGTTAGTTTTTATCTGCAGAGCTCAGATGTACTATTGCTAGAAATCATATCCACACAATTTCAAAAAAGCTGATATAACCTGCAGGGTCAACAGTAACCCATGAGTCAATAAGGACAAAAGAACACTGCCTTAGGTTGCATATTATTACTTTATTGATAACCAATAATCCAAATGTATTATAAAAAGGGATGTATATATATGTTTGTGTGTGTATGTATATTCCACATCTCCTCTTAAACCACTGGACCAATTTCAACTGAACTTGGTACACATGTCCCTTACTGTCAGGCAACAAACACTTTGGGGTAAAAACCGAAGTTCAGGAGATATAACATCACAAACACTGAGATTTGTGAAAAACGGCTGCATCATGAATGATGTTTAAATTTATTATTTCTTTGCTACTGACTCTATTCGCAACATATTTTGGAGACAGTATCCATGTATGCCACTGAATGTACCTAAAGAAGTATGTCATTGTATGCATACGGTTTAAGAGAATATGGCATCATAAACAATGAGATGTTTTAAAAAATGACAACTTTCAACTGTGAAGTGCAAATTACTGTAGGCAAAAATAATAGCTGTAAATAGAGCCAAGAGATGTTGCCATACAGATGTAGATACAAGCAGCAGCTGCACCAAAGATAGAGAAATTGTCCAGAATAATTTGTTTTGTAAATAAAATTGCCTTTTCTTGCTGCAACTGTACTTCATTTTTCCCACACACATTTTGCACTTTTCTTACTCCACGGCATCTTCAGTGGGATCCAGAATGATACAGTTTTGTTATTTTTTGACTATCAAACAGTTCATGAAGTGTGTGTGTGTGTGTTTTTTTTTTAATACGTAAATAAGTAATTATTTACAGTTTGTTGGCATCTGTGTTTCTTCTCATGTGGTCTCGAGGCTGCATTACTTTTATGCAAAACTATAAATTACAAAATGAAAATGCACAATGCTACATGGTCCTTGAAGATTCGACAACTATTGGCATTGAAATAACAATAAATTCTCAGATTCCAGAAACATCCCCTAGGCTGTGGCTAAGCCATGTCTCCGCAATATCCTTTCTTTCAGGAGTGCTAGTTGTGCATGCTTCCCAGGAGAGCTTCTGTAAAGTTTGGAAGGTAAGAGATGAGGTACTGACGGAAGTAAAACTTTGAGGACGGGGCGTGAGTCATGCTTGGGTAGCTCAGTTTCGGAGACAGTATCCATGTATGCCACTGAATGTACCTAAAGAAGTATGTCATTGTATGCCCGTGAAAGGCAAAGGTCCCGAGTTCGAGTCTCGGTCCGGCACACAGTTTTAATCTGCCAGAAAGTTTAGTTTTCAATTCTCAGATTGTTTATGGTGTAGGAAGTTTGCGCCTTCTCCTGTAAAACTGCACTTTTCTGACTCATGACTTTTTTGAAACAAGAAATTCAAATAATTTACTACTGCTTATATGCAACTCTCCAATACATGCGAATAAAGAATATGAGCATGATGTAAATGAGCAGAGCATGATGTAAATGAGCAGAGCACAATGTAAATGAGCAGAGCACAATGTAAATGAGCAGACAAGGAATAATTAAAATTTTTCAACTGAACAACACAAGTTCTACAACTTTAACAGACAACAGTAAAAAGTTATGCAACTTCAAGTTTAAGACGCTACCTCTAAAATTTTAACAGTCTCTCACAGAAAGGATGAGTCAGCTCTCAGAAGGCATAGTCAACATTTTAATTACCATCTTGGTAGAAACAATGTAAAGTACCATAACTGACAGTTTGCTTGCATTTATGTATCTGCAGTCCTCGTACACAGCGAAATCTGTGTGCCACAGTACGGTAGCACACTGTTACAGGATCCAGAACAAACCGGTGCAGCTTACTGATGAAATTTTGGGCAGCAGCTGTAGAAGGTGAATCAATACGATTTCTTTTGGCCATTGGGACCAGTCCAACATAGCTGCAAAATTTCCATCCTGCACCCCTCTCTCTTGAGTAGAGTGCGAGTTGACATTTTGTATCCAGTGTTCATGAGTATGTGCAAAAATTTAATATCTTAACGATTCAGGTAGGCAACATTAATGTTTGTGATAGAAGCTTTCTCAAATAAATAGATAAAGAAATTATTTGTAAACAGTATTACCAATGTATAAACAGAAGTTCAATTTTCTTTCATATTTCACTAATAGTGATAAAAACAATGCAACATACGTGAGTTGTATTAATGACATAGTGCATTACAATTGTTGTCTGATTATTATCTATAAATACTGTAGGGAATGAGTATGTCATTGTAAATAAGGTAATAAGTGAACTAATTTGTTATTGTCTTTCTAATTGTGAAATATAAACTTCCACAACTGGAAATGTCACACTTATTAAAATATTCCTGAGTATTAAGCTGTGGTCAGGTGAATTTTTTACTGAAACTTGATGTTTCATCCCTGTCTGTAATGGACATCTTCAAGGAGGGTTGTAGCTTCTTTGTAGGTCTGATGCACATCCTGACTTGGTTCACTAGTGAGCAATACTGTGTATTAGATCTCTGAGAAGATGTCCTCCACAAATGGGGATGAAATGGTATGTTTCAACAAGAAATCCATCTGACCACATATCATAATAGCATAGAATATTTATAATACATGTGATTCTGAATCCATTATTGCAGACACATTTCTCATGTTGATTATAGAGTATTTAGTGATATGGTTATAATAGAGGGAAACATTCCACGTAGGAAATATATATCTAAAAACAAAGATGATGTGACTTACCAAATGAAAGTGCTGGCAGGTCGACAGACACACAAACAAACACAAACATACACACAAAATTCTAGCTTTCGCAACCAACGGTTGCCTCGTCAGGAAAGAGGGAAGGAGAGGGAAAGATGAAAGGATTTGGGTTTTAAGGGAGAGGGCAAGGAGTCATTCCAATCCCGGGAGCGGAAAGACTTACCTTAGGGGGAAAAAAGGACGGGTATACACTCGCACACACACACATATCCATCCACACATATACAGACACAAGCTGCGGAGGGAATGTAAATAAAACTTAATGGGGTCGTTGTGGGGGTGTTGTGAGGGTGACATGGTATTAGAAGGTGGAAAGTGTACATGAGGTTGAAATGAAAATGAAAGATAAAAATATATGGGGAGAGATAAGGGTGAACTAGAAAATAACTGGAGATCTGGTATGAAAAAATGCGAAAAAGTGTTGGTTAAGTTGATCCTGTGGTGAACTTGGGTTGGTAGACAGCGATGTGCATAAAGGTTAGGTGGTTGTGTTGCCGCTAAAACACGTTAAAGGACGGAGAAATTCGGGAAAATTTCGAAAAAACGTGTAAATGTATTAAAAGGCGTGGTGTTGTGGTGAAAGATTACGAAAATGGGGCTAACAATTGTAAATAATGACGTTAAAACCGGTGGAGAGCGGCTAAAAATGATCAGTGATGTACGAAAAACGGAAGTGGAAATAAAGTAAAAGTTATTAGAACTAGCCGAAATGGTTGTTTAATACGTGAAGGCAGCTGTTATTGAACTAGAAACGGTTAGCGGTATTGTTGAAAGCGCAAAATAAAAATTTTTTGGTTATGGTTTGGAAGTGGGTTACGTATTATAGAGTATATATAGGCGGGATAAAATTGTATTACGGTAAAAAGGGAAGGTGAATAGAAAGTGAGACCACTGGTAAACGCAGAAAGAGAAAATAAGACGACAGGAAAGATTTCGAGATGCAACAGCGACAATAACAAACGTAATTGTTGGGTTCAAATTAATGATATGGTTATAATAGAGGGAAACATTCCACGTAGGAAATATATATCTAAAAACAAAGATGATGTGACTTACCAAATGAAAGTGCTGGCAGGTCGACAGACACACAAACAAACACAAACATACACACAAAATTCTAGCTTTCGCAACCAACGGTTGCCTCGTCAGGAAAGAGGGAAGGAGAGGGAAAGATGAAAGGATTTGGGTTTTAAGGGAGAGGGCAAGGAGTCATTCCAATCCCGGGAGCGGAAAGACTTACCTTAGGGGAAAAAAAGGACGGGTATACACTCGCACACACACACATATCCATCCACACATATACAGACACAAGCAATTTTACAAATTATAGAGTATTTAATTTAACAATGAATCAGAACAACAGAGCATTTCTGCAGTTATTTTTTTATACCCAGTATGCCACAATGAAATTTTTGTTTTCAACAATAAGGGATCTTCTGAATCACTTTTTTACACATTGGCAGCGTACACATTAAAAATACAAATCAAATAAAATCTTAATTGGGATCATGTTGTGTAGTGTCACAGTTCACCTCTGAAAGACGCAAAAATTCAAATATGACTTCAAAATTTACAGGAATTGACTAACAAAAAATGTGTGTGGTCTTGGGTTCTCCATAACAGAAAAATCTTCAATCAAACATTCAACAACAAATGATTCAACCCGGTTTTTAATATAATTGCAGTATTAAGTGACAACAAATTGTGTCAGCATTCTTCTTCTGCAAGGTCTCATACATAAATTACTGCAAGTGCTTGAGATAACAGCTGGCATGTTAAAAATACCTTTTATCAGGCCATATTTCCAAAATAATTAGTGGGTGTGACTAATTTTGACAAAAATTTGCGCAATATCACCTCATAACATGACTTGTTTTTAGTGAAGAAATTTCCCTCTCAGAGGTGTTATAGCGTTCTCATACCCACTGAATATTAATGTTTGAATGCAAATATTTAATAATTTCCATATTCATCTTTTTCAAATACAGCATAACTAGTATTTTTCATGCTGTAAGGCAATTAAACATTTTAGCTTAAAATACTTACCAAATAAAACACAGAATCCTTGCTTGCATCTGTCTCTTGTTTATGATTTGTGGGCACCAAAGACTTGACACCATCCAGATCCAGATTACCTCCTGTCAGTGTAATTAATGACTTCGAGGTGACATTATTTCTCGTCTGTTGCACAAGTGCTGCCAATACGGGCTGAGTCAACACTGCACTAGTTTTTGTGGAAGTAGATGTAGTAGTAGTTGTAAGAGTAGTTGTTCCAGTGATCACTACACTATTGGCTGAGCTATGATTGGAATGTACAACAGTGTTCACATTTAAGGGAGGCACTCTCATCACAGGTCTTGCCGATGTGCCAGATGTAACAATCCTATTCACTGATGAACTTGAAACAGATGAACTATTCACTGATTTTGAAAGAACTGTTACTCTTTGCCCATTTGGTAATACTCCTGTAAGCATTATTGGTGAATTAGTTTCACAATACAATTAACAAAAGAAAAATATATAAATATTTGCATGTAAACACCAGTTTTGGCAACAGCAATTTCATAACAGTATGCATGCAAGCACACCCTGTAACAAAATAGTCATGGCTTTTGATAGATAATTAACTCATATTCAACAATGGCTGACACTTTTTATTTTTCTGATCTATGCCAAAGTCAATACAGTAAAAAGAAAGGAAAATCTTATGCAATTCATGTAAATTCATAGAAGGAAAATTGAAAATATCAACAATAACATACATTTGGATTAGCAGCAAAAGATGTAAAAATATGACTATCAACATGTAAAAATCAAACAGTGGAAAATCCAGGATGGAATGCAACAATACTATGAAAGGAAAGTTGCCTCTCACCGCACAACAGAAATTCTGAGTCGCAGATACGCACAACAAAAAGACTTCACAATTAAAGCTTTCTGCCATAGTAAACAGTAAACGACACACACACACACACACACACACACACACACACACACACACACACGATAGTCGTGAGTAGCAATTTCTCTTTCATAGAAAGACACGTAACATACATGTATATAAGCCATAACAAGAAAACCATGCTACTTTCCAACAAAGCCTAACTTCAAAAGCTTTCTTTTCTTTTTTTTTCCCTTCCCATAAATTCCAGACTTCAAATAGCAATTGTTGGAGACAGCATCATGTGTGTGTAGTGTTGCCGAATAGATTGTCAAATATAGTCAACAATTCTGCTTCATAATTTCCTGTGTTGTTCTGAGGAAGCAGAATGTATGAAGATGTGTTTTACATACTGAGTTAACACTGAAAATGTGGGTTGCTACAAAAGCACATTGGATCATGACGTAAATTACCAATGCATCAAGTTTGGTAGCCACATGGTCACAGACAAGAGTGAATTAGCAAAATTAAATAAATATTTAAAAAAAATAGCATATAATATTTCTAAATGAATCTTGTAAGCACCAAAAAGAATAACAGTGTTGAAGAACTATCTTGTCCCCTATGTACTTGGAGGTATCTAAGGGAACATGTTTGCAAGAATCTTCATGTAGGTACAAAACTGGCAACACAGAATGCACCTGGTGCTCAAGAAGGACTGTGGTTGGTTGATTGCTGACTGTTATAATGCTGTTTTTCCAAGACACCAATGATCAGTAACTTTCTGCTTCATATGTGCAAGGGTCCTTCACAGCTTTTATTTATACCCACATTACAAGTCAATAGCCTGTGCTAAACACATCTACTGGTTACAACATTGGAATTGTCCCCTCATAAATGAACTACAAAATGTGAACTTAATAATAAAGAATTGGGAAATAAATAATGAAATAATGCAATGAAAAAAAAGAAAGAAGGAATAATATTTTTAATAAACTTTTTGACGACCCCAAAAATTATTAAAAAGTTGTGGCTATGTGACTGGGAGTTATTTGCGTTCCATCGAGAGTCTTGTCCTCCAGATGCTGGAGAAAACTGAGAATTGTTAAAAAACACCACACACACAACAATGACAACAACAATAACAACAAGAACAACCCATGAACCATATTAACTCTCAACTACCTCAAGTGTGGGCTACTACTCAAGTGTTACTGTGGACACTTTCTTCAGGGAACTATATAACTGTTTTCTCGAAGGCATGTAGGCATCTCTGACATGAAAGACTGAATGTGAACAATAACCATAAAGCGCATCCCACTTACTGGATGCCATGATGTATTGGGCAAGCAAATGTCGCACGATGCTGGAATAATCACACTGCCAGTTCTTAACTATACTGATGTGGATCATTATGCATTAATGCCTTTAAAAGATCTTCACTAAACCTCAAAAGTCCCCCTGAATGTGGAGAGTCACTAATGTCAAAATGAGCCTCCATATAAATAGAAAACCATTTTCAAGCCGTGTTCTGTCCAATGGCATTACCCCCATACATGGCACAAATGTTTCTTCCAGCCTCTTCTGCTGTCAAGCATCTATTGAAGCATATGATGGAAATGTTCCGATTTCTCCACGTGGCACTCCATTGTCTAGCATCCACAGCTCCATTCACTATCACAAAATGACAATATAAACTCAAACAGCAACACACACATACATTTCATCTCATTCACTGCACTGCATGGATCCACAAACATGTGATATAATAGTGAAACAAGAATAAAATTTAGAAGTATCTTAATATATTACCAGTTGAGTTTGCTTGGACCGTCTGGCTGGCTGATAAAGGCTGAACAATTTGTGCAGATGATGTAAGCAAGATGTGCCTACCACCAGATGACTGAACTATCTGTGCAAATCCTGCTGATACTGGTATCTTCTGTATACCATCTACTGGTTTTGACTGTTGAACTTGTATGGAATTTGGTTGCAATACTATTTGATGCTGCTGTTGGTGGTGTTGGTTTTGCGCTGCAGTGACTGGAACAGCTGGTAAACATTTTTCACGAATGAGCATCTGGCACATAATGATGGTAAACATAGAATTTAAGTGCATAAGAAAACACACCTTTATCATCCTAATCCAACATTTTCAGAATAAATGGCAAAGAAATATTTTACAAGCCTGCTTCACTACAGAGTGAACCTTAATGTATACATAATGAGTGTACTATTTCTGGAGTATGATAACTGTCTAAGACAACAATGAACTAAAGTCTATAAAAATTCTTTCTAGAGAAGTTACTCTGAACAACACAAAGAAACGACAGTGGAAGAGGCATTTATAGGAACATAAATTTTCTACATCTTTCAACTCTGAATGACAAAGATTTCAAGATGAAAATTTACTCAAGGAAACTATAAAATTATGATACAAAATTGCTGACCAATATGTCCCTTCAATATGTGAACTATTTAGTACACAGCCCTATCCTAGATTTCAGAACTAACAGTGCCTTCATTTCAAAGGAGAGAGGGATAGGTTTGTGAAGTTTAAAAGCAATGTCAGATCACTCAGCACACAGGATGAAAGGGATCCATCTGTTGGAAGGACAAAGGGAGACAAAGATAAAGGTAGAGGTAGAGGCAACAGAGAGAGTAGGAGGACAAAGATAGTACAGGTGAGCATTTAGACCAGTGATAAGGAGCACAAGTGAGAAGTAACGATGGACTAAGAAAAAAAGAAATGAATTAATAGTGCAACCAAGAATTAAGAAGGAATAGGATAGGAAAAAATACGATAATCCGATGTGAAGTGAGGGAGAACAAAAAAAGAAAAAGCAAAAACCAATAAGGAAAATTGTAGTGGTGTAGCAAGACAGCCACGCCACTCGGAAGTAGCCGAAAGACACGCGTTAAGCTCACGCAGGCTGGCGTGAGGTCTGAAACAGGATACGTAATGAATGCTATAAAGAAAAGTACGTAGCTGCAGGAATACTTAACTTTAATCCACAATTGGTGAACATTGGTCTTGTTACTGTACATGCTTCATTAGATACAAAAGCAAAGGATAAATGGCGCCTTGCTAGGTCGTAGCAATGGACTTAGCTGAAGGCTATGCTAACTATCGTCTCGGCAAATGAGAGCGTAATTCTCCGTGAACCATGGCTAGCAACGTCGGCTGTACAACTGGGGCGAGTGCTAGTAAGTCTCTCTAGACCTGCCGTATGGCGGCGCTCGATCTGCAATCACTGATAGTGGCGATACGCGGGTCCGTCGTATACTAGCGGACCGTGGCCAATTTAAAAGGTTACCACCTAGCAAGTGTGGTGTCTGGCGGTGACACCACAAAAATAATTAAATAATACATAATAAATAATAATATCAAAAGATGATGGAGAGTGTATGTTAATGGAATTTTCAAATCCAAGGAGGTGTTGGAATGTGATGATAATACATTGGAGGTCAAGTTCCCATCTCCAGGGTTCAGGAAAACCTTTCACTTGTAATTTATTTTCTATGCACCAAGCCATGTGATTATGCATGATGCAGAAGGATTTCCTCCTTACTAGCAGCTCCCTGATAATGAATTTTGTTTTCTTTTGCATTATCAGCATTCAACTATGCACATGTTTTTACTTAATATGTCTTACAATCCTCTGTATAGCTTCTGACTCCCCAGTGTGATGTGCAACACAATACACATTGCCTTTGTCCCTTTCTCATATTTCATTTGAAAGAAGGAATCCCTTGTCATCAGTTACAAGCACATATCACTTAAGTACTAGTCCTCCAATACTTTCCATAATCAATACCCAATGAGATATAATTTGTAACTGAGGTGAATTAAACATAGTACACTATATTTCAGTGAGAAGAACGGCTTCATTTTATCATTTACTGGAACAGAAGCAAAAAGCAACTGGACAGAAATTTACAGATACAACTGTTACTGTTTGGAGTACAGAGGATCGAGGATAAAAGAAAGTAGAGAGGGGAGGGAGGGAGGGAGAGAGAGAGGGAGAGGGAGGGAGGGGGGGAGGGGGAGGGAGGGAGAGAGAGAGAGAGAGAGAGAGAGAGTGTGTGTTAGCCAGAAAAGAAAAAGAAAGCCACATGAAAATCCTAATCAAAAAACCCCGCATGTAAGACATTCTCGCATTTAATAAGTATCTCTATCTGTCCCTGTGAAAAACTACTGAAACTTCTTTTTAACTAATCTCATATTCGAAAAATTTCATTAAAAAAGTAATAATATGACATTTTATCATGACCAGAGATTTGTGTGTGTATCTCTTATTTTTGAACAGGTTATAGTAAAATGCTAATAGATTAAATGACAATAATTCACAATCAGTTCCTTTGGTTGACAGATAGTTTTTTTAGTCAATTTATTACTCCATTCTATCTTTTTCACTGATAAGTAGATGATAACATAAACTCCACTCACGGATTAGGTCTTACGCTTGTTCTGACTGGCCAACTGCTGCTTTCAACGCAGCACGAGGAGCAATCTACAATCGTGGAACATGTGACTGATGTTGCCAATCCCTTCATTTGTTACTGATAGTAGATGAATCCTGCTGATGCCATTGTGTATTTATTCAATCATCTCTTCATTTGGCTTCAGAAGGGCTGACTGGTGCTGCACCAGATCTCCTATCTCAGAAAAACTCTGAGGAGGTATTGGGAAACGAACCTGGGTCTTTCTGCAATGAAGACAGTGATGGTAATCTTTTGTCCATGACGGCAATCTAAGTAGATGGTCTCCACTTTAAATCACGATGTGGCTCAGTGGCTATGAGATAAAAATATCAGACTCCAGATATAACAGCCTAGGTTTCAATCCCTGGTTAGTCCTAGGATTTTTATTCATCACTTGTCAGGCAATGTTGCCCCATGGTTTGGAGTCCATGTAAAACTGCATGTTCCCTATAACTGGCTAAGTAAGTCAGTTCAAAGGCTGGAAGAAGATAAGGTCATGTCACCTCCAGTATGCACTATTAAAGCACTGTGGTGTTCAAGTTGACAGCTTTGAAACCGTATCACTGTAATAAAGAGCTGCACTGTCGAGACTGTGAAGTTCAGCTATCAAATGAACCAGAGTGTAGATTTAAACACGAGTCTTTCTTAACACTATGCAGATAGCATGTGAAGAATATCCAAACAGCCAACATTTTTATTCCACAGCAATAATCTAAGCATGAAATGCTGATTGAATATAGTGGAACAATTAGCTTACAAGGATTTATGTAGCAATTTTGAGCAAATTTGTGTGCTGGCAGGTGGCACGTCACCTGATTTAATATCATGAATATTAACTTAAAGCCTAAGCTTGCAAACTTGTCACATTCTCTTTATTTTACACATTATAAAACAGTCGCAGAAACTTGTGATTGTAGCAGTTGGCATCACAGTGAAACAACGAACTGTCACTGCTGTTTGTTACTTCAGTTTTGTCTGCAATAACTCATTGAATGGGGGATTGGAGGCCCATTGTTGTGTTTTCTGCTGAAAGCCTGTTCTGCCGTGGTGCCAATGATGGCCGTGAGTTGATTAGGAACAGGCCAGGTGAGTGCCTGTAACCAACCTGTCTGTATCCTAGACAAACTGTACCTACATCTGGACTTATTGTGTGGTGTGTGATTGCATACGACAGCAGGAGCACTCACACTGGTTACCCCATGCATCCTGACCGCAAATCTGTATATCAGTCTGGTGATTCGACCTGTTGTGCTGCCTTTCACGAACAGTATTCCGTATGGTATTTTCCAATAGGATAACGTTCACTCACAAACTGCTGCTGTAACCCAACATTCTCTACAAAGTTTTGACATGTTATGTTCACCTGTCTGATCACAAGGTTTGTCTGCAGTCACATGTATATAGAACATCATTGGACAACAACTCCAGCACCATGCACAACCAGCATTAATTGTCCCTGTACAGACAGAAAATGAGCAACAGGCATCGAACTCCATCCCCCAAACTGACATCTGACACCTGTATGACACAATGCATGCACATTCACATGCTTGCATTCAAAATTCTGGTTGTTATACTGGTTTTAATGTACCAGCGTTTCACATTTTCAATAGCTTTTTTTGTACTTACATTAATCTGTGACCTTGCTAAGTTAATCACTTAGATACACTGACAGAAAAAGAATACATGTACCTAGAAATAATTATGTAGAGTAATGAAATTTAGAGAATGCATTTGTCTAGGTGACATATTTAAATGATTAATGTTGCAAAATCACAGATTAATGTAAGTGCAAGAAAAGTCATTGCAAATGTGAAGTGCAGTTACATTAATAACCACTGTAACCACCAGAATACTGAATGCAAACATGCAAATGTGCAGTGTCACATAGGTGCCAGATGTCAGTTTGTGGGACTGAGTTGAATGCCTGTTGCACTTGGTCAGTCAATACAGGAACGGTGGTTAACGCTGTTTGTGGATGATGCTGGAGTTGTCATCCAATGATGTTCATAACTTGCTCAACTGGAGACAGATCTGGTGATCAAGCAGGCCAAGGCAACACGTTGAGCGTTGTAGAGCATGTTGGGCTACAATAGTTGTACATGGGCAAGTGATATCCTGTTGGAGAGTGCACCATGAAATGCTGTTCATGAACGGTAGCACAACAGGTCAAATAAACAGACTGACATACAAATCTGCAGTCAGGGTGTGTGGGATAACCACAAGAGTACTCCTGCTGTCATGTGAAATTTCACCACAGACCAGAACTCCAGTTTGTCTAGGCTGTGGAGAGTTTGGTTGCTAGTGCTCAGCTGGCCTCCTCCTAACCAACACATGGCTGCCACTGGCATTGAGGCAGGACTGGCTTTCATCAGAAAACACAACACCCCTCCACTCCACCCTCCAATGATCTCTCATTGGGACCACTGGAGATGCAAATGGCGGTGGTTTGGGATCAGATGCTGCGAAGTGTCTGGCTTGAAGCTGTAACTGAAGTAACTGATTTGTAACAATTCATTGTGTCATTGGGATGGCAACTGCTGCTGCTCAAACTGCCACTGCAGACGGAGTACGATACACCACAGCCATATGCCGAACACAACAGTCTTCCCTCTTGATAATGCCATTTGGCCGAGTCCAGTCTTTTTGTGACAGTACCTTGCTGTGAACACCATGCCAGCAATTATGTACAGTGACTACATTCTTGCCAAGTCTTTCTGCAGTATTGCGGAAGGAACGTTCAGCTCCTTACAGTCCTGTTACAGGACCTCGTTCAAACCCAGCAAGCTGCTGTTAATGGTATCTTTGTCGTCTTAAAGATTTTCTTGGCTAATGTTAACTCACGAAGTCCAATCTGAAAGGTAACTAATGCTCATGCCTGTTACAGCACATATATAAAGCATACTCAATTTGCATCCTCATAGTGGAGCTGCTGTGCCACTCTTATGTGACTGGCATGAAACTTGAATAGATGTCATCTTTCAGATGTAGAAACATGCCTACTAACTTTTGTTTACCTTGCACAACTCCTTCTGGGTATTGGAAATTTGTTTCCATCAGTTTATGTTACGTAGACAAATGGTTCTCGAAATTTGTTTACCCTCCACTGATTATTTTTTGGTGTTGGGATTTTTTTCTGTCAGTGTATGTAGTGGGTGATATTGTTTATGAGATAATTCCCCTTCTCCAGATTATGACATCACAATGAGTTAAATGTGAATCAATTAAATCTGCATGAATTGCAGTGTATTTCTGGAAATTTCACTGTAATAAACAATCATTTACCATAATTGATGTTTCTTGCTCTACTGACACTGTGAGATCAAAACTGTTTCACACTTTCCAATACCTGTAGGAAAAGAAGTACCAAATTCCATAAACCCAATTTCCAGAAAGCAGGGCCCCACTACACTCTGTCAACGAAGAACCGAGCAAGCGGGATATGTTCTCTCAGATGTGATAGTGGCTCGAAGACATCTTAAGTAACAGAGCCCAGTACTTTGCTGTCGGTGGTGAATGTTCATCACAGACAGGGGTATCATCATGTGCGTCCCACGGATGTGTGACAGGACCACTCTCATTCTCAATATATATTAATGATTTGACACACAGTGTGAGCAGCAATCTGCAACTGTTTGCTGATGATGCTGCAATACATGGGACAAGATCGTCACAATTCCTGTTTGGTTTGATGAATGGTAGAAAAATGTAAGTTAATGCAGCTGAGTACGAAAAACAATCCCATAATGTTCAAATACAGTATTGCTGGTATGATGTTCTTCAGAGTCAAGTCAATTAAATATACCCATAATGTTGGAAAGCAATGTGAAAAGGAATGAACACGTAAGGATGGTAATAGGGAAGGCAAATGGTCGACTTCGGTTTATTGGTAGAATTTTAGGAAAGTGTAGCTCATTTTCAAAGGAAACTGCATATCAAACACTAGTGTAACCCATTCTTGAGTATTGTTCAAGACCTTGTGATCATCACCAGGTCAGATTAAAGGACAACATTGAAGAATTTCAGGGACATGCTGCTACATTTATTAACAGCAGTTTCGACCAACATATCTATTACAGATATGCTTTGTGAACACAAAAGGGAATTCCTGGAATGAAGATAACTTTTTTTTCTGCAATACACTATTGAGAACTGTCGTTTCCTACTGGCTACAAAAGATTCTACTGCCAACATACATTCATTTTGCATAAGATCTGCAAAGACTCATATGGAGGCATATAGAATCATTTTTTCCTCACACTGTCTTTGAGTGGAATAGGAAAGGAAATGACTAGTAATGGTACAAGGTACCCTCAAGCAGGCACCATATGGTGGCTTGTGGTTTATTTATGTACATATAGATCAGCAGTGGTTTGCATGACAGTGAAGCTTTTTCAATTCATCGTAACATATTAAAAAAACACTTAAAAATAGGAATCATTCCCTGAAAACGGTTGTTTGCAAGATGAGGGAACAAACATCATGATGACCAGGAGCAAATTTTTTGACTGTAAAAAATCGAAACCATCATCACATCATATCGTTTACTGTAGTGTCCAACTGTGTATGCATTGACATTTGTTGCATGCATTGGTGAGGCAAATCGATTACCCAATCATAGTGGGAACTAATTCCACTTACAGCAGCGTGCATTTTTACCTCACAGTGCGAGCATGCAAACTGAACACAAAAAATATCACTGAAAATACTTTAGACTGCATTTTCTCATGTTGAGAAATTAGAAGGAATGATTATGTTTTATTTGGTAAAAAACCTTCACTATACAAGATCACACAAATTTGTCTATTTTTGACAACCCGGTTCAACAGATACAACTGTATAATGTGCATAATGACCATACTGTCAGAGGTTCTAACAATGAACACGTTTTGAAACAAATATTTTTTGAAGACCAGAAGATAACTATGGTATCAATCAAAACTGAGTGTCAGAAATAAACATGAATTTATGGGAACTTGGCTATGGAAGGTTTTTTACCAAGGGAAATACCTATCACAGGAAGCTGCAACAATTTGCTGTTAACATCATTAATATTATTAACACTGACAACAAGAAAGGCATGATAGTGCTGACAGAGAAGACAATGGAAGGTGCAAACAAATGTCGACAAGCAAACATTGAGCAAGTCAATGGTATGCATATTAGGGAAGGAGGGACACAATGCTGAGTAGTACAGGATTCAGCTATTTTTGCCCCAAAGCAGAATAAGCAAAATGCACAAAAAAAATTTAATTGATGAGACAAATTAATATGCTATCATATTGCAATGTCTGAGATACTATAAACAATAGAAGGGAATATTATCTCCACAAAAAATTCACAGCTTTTAATGCACAGAACTGGTCTTTCAGGCTAGCGAAGAAACTTGTAATATTTTCCCGCGACGTCTTAGACATGGGTTCATTTTAGTAGCTGCCAGAGAACACTAGAAAACAGGCATTACTGCGTGTGGGCAGTTACAATGACATAGGAAGCCCGTATGTTCGTACACATATAGCATTCAGAGATCTTACATGACGTCATAAAAGAAATAGGACATCAGAGGATACTCCAAGAACATAGGAATTTCGTAAACCATACTAAAATGCCTAATTTGGCTTTAAGGACAGATTCAAATGTGCAGATTCACAGTGAAGTAGGCCCCAACCTGATATTAAGCTTTTCAGTGCGCTTTTCGGGATGCAAATTTTCTTGAAGTACCAGTACTGTATAGCCGCGCGATCTAACACACAGCTTCCCAAGTAGGAAGGTGTGCCTGTCCCCAGAACAAACTCGGTGGATTAGTGTCGAGATCCAGTGTGCCGGCCAGCCTTGGATGGTTTTTAAGGCGCCTTTCCATCTACCTTGGCGAATGTGGGGCTGGTTCCCCTTGCTCCACCTCAGCTACACTATGTCGGCAGTGAGTTAACAAGCATTGTGCTCTCATTTAAATATATGGCCATAAGAGTCAGCCTACAGGAACTGTGAAACGAGCCCTGTTGTCCAGGACCATGTGCCACAAAGGGTGCAGATTCACCACAAGATGGGATTTCGTCCGGGATAGGAATTTGGAAAGTGTTAGTTAAGGGATAAGAATCCTGCAAAGTGTTGAAACAAAATTGGATTTTGGAAAGTGTTAGTTGCAGAATATGAACTCTGGAAAGTTTAGAATTGGATTTGAATTCTGCAAAGTGTTTCCAAAAGTATTATCTGAACTTCAACAGGCAGGACCTCTTGCAAAAGTTAAATGTGAGATTGGATTCAGGACTGAATATTAGGTTTCTTTAATAGTTGTGAAAAAACAATTGTAATTCTCACAGTTAACAACATTCTGTGACTTAGGCCCCAAGTCTGTGGCAGTTTAGGCAGTTTGCGTGGGGGCTCTGAGCTACGAATTTTGCAACAGTTGTGTGCACCGAGTTTTTAGCTGTGGTTAAGAGTGATGAAAGAAAAGCAACATGGAAGAAGGGGCGATATCAAAAGCAAGTGGTTCCAGCCAGCAGCGGCATCTTCAACAACGATTCATCGCGCAGCACCTGTTGCAGTACCACAGCAGAGGCTACAAGATCTTCAGCATCGCCTTCAACTGCAACATCGACAGCAATACTATGGCAGAAGGGTCCAACACAACAAAGCTAAGTACCTGCGCTGATAGCGAGATTACGTATGATCCTGTAGTTCAATCGCCAATATTAGATGTCGCTAATATTAAGCAGTCAGCCAGTGAGTCCAAAAATACTAGCGAGCCGCTTAGCCCGAAGTCAGAGTGGGAGAGTGTGATCAGTGGTGAATTTAGTACGGAAGATAGTCCGAAATCAGGCAAGGGAGATGTATATGGAGGAGACATGATGTCGCAATTAATGCAAATGATAAGAGGATTGGGATCCAAAATTGGATTCTGTTAAAACCAATACGGATGATATAAATTTAAAAATTGATTCAGTTCAATCCGAAATAGCTTTGTTGTGAAAGACGAAGTAGGTAAAATTGATAGTGGAATCAAGGAATTGATAGACGGAAAATTAAAAACAATTCAGGATGAAATGGGCAAAATTTCTGATGAAGTTGGGACACTTGACTCTAAGGTAGATCAAGCAGAGAAAAATTTCAGTGATAAGGTGGAAAAGTTGTAGGCAGATCTGGGAGACAATGTAAGAAAATGGATGAGTACACAAGATGCTCTAATGGCTGAAATGACAGAGGCTATTAGCAACTTAGCTGTTCAAATAGGTAAAGGGGAGAAAGAAGTAGACAAAATAAAGGAACAAGTAGAACCTGGCATTAAAATTGAAAATAGTGAAGGTAAAAAGCAAATCAATGAAATAAAAAGCGAACTGAATTCTTTAGCTGCACATCAAACCTCTACAGCGACAGTGTTCTGTAGATGAACGTAGGATCGGTCAAATGTTTTGGGAAAAGCGGGAAATATAACCCAGTAAATTTTCTAGCAGCATGCACGGATGGTTTTATAAGGGGAATATCCGATGAGGTGAAAGAGAAATTCATGAAAACACATTTGGAAGGTGAGCTGCAATTGTGGGCAGATATACACAGTGATATGTTCACTACCTACGAAATATTTGAAAGCAGTTTCCTGAACATGTTCTGGAGTGAATTGAAGCAAACACGACGCCAAAATGAGTTTCTGAATGGGCCAACATTTCAATACGGGAACAGGTCGATGCAAGAATTTTATAAATGTGAACTTGCGAGATTAATGCATGTGAAACGTCCATTGAGAGTGCTTACTGAAATTACGAGGTTGAAAAGATGGTTACCGGAAAATTTGTAGTGGGATCTAGTGCACAGTCCTAGCAACTCAATAGATGAATTTGTGGACTTTGCAGAAAGATTAGAACAGGTGTTGAAATTTAAACTGCCATGTAAACAGACAAATAGTTTTCAGAGTGGAAATCATAACTACAGTCCGAGACATTACTATGAAAGATGTCCAGGAAGTTATCAATGGAACGCAAACAGCAGTTTTGATAAGGGAAACGGTGACAGGAAAATAAAATTCAAAGGGGTAATAAGAACGGATACTTTCGTGACAGGGACCAACACCAAGAACATAGATTTGAGGGACTGGCACCTGGCGAAATGAACCAGGATAATGGGAGATCGGGAAACTAAGTTTTGCTGCACCTCAGGTCCGGAGATGGCAAAATAAACTGGCAATGAATAGGATATGAGTAAACGGAAATGTGATAAGTGTTAATAAATCGGCAGAAAGGTACCAGAATACTGAAATGAAATTAGTAAGAGATGAGAATCAAATACGTAAATTTTCAAATCAGATCGTACGTAAAAGGCATAATCCTAAGATAATGAAAGATAACAATAAAGGCGATGATGACGATTTAGGGCTAAATGATTTGTTTTATGAATGTGAGATGAAAGAGTGTGTGTGCATGCTAATACAAAGAAAGATTCTATGTGCCAATAGGAGGCTGAGGTGGAGCTGAATTTGCTGGAGTTAGATGGTTTAGAAAATTCTAAAAAGTGGTAACGATTATAGTGATGAAGGTGATGTTGTTTCAGGTGATATTGTGATGGCGAAAGTTGTTAGGAGGTTAATAAGGGTGGCATAGCATTAGTCTCATCAGCTGTTGATGAATTTGTGTGTGTATATTGGTGAATTATTTTTGAAGGCAGGTAGTAATGAAATTTTATGTGCTGAAGTTATGAAAGTTGAAGCTTTTGGTATTGATACTTCAAAGGAAGAAATCTGTGCGTATCTGTCTACTAATGTAGGTGAACCAAAAATTCTGGACGGATCTGTGGATCTTGAATGTTTGTTTGAGAATGAATGTGGATCTGAATTTGATGTGCAATCTGCAATTTATGTGACGCAGGAGCGTGTAGGAGAGGAAAAGGTATTATGCTCAGGTTTAAATCAAAATACAGCGGAATTTAATGGTACTGTTTATTCTAAAATTGCATGATGCTATAGCTATAATTTATGTGATGTAATGGCACAGGATGGTGAAACTATGAGCTGTTCTTATATTGGTGATTTGTTGACGAAGGTAAATGAGGTTTTATGTAGTGAGTTGTATGATGTATCAGCGGTTGCTGAAAGTGCTGCTTGTGAAGGTGTTTGTAATGACGTGGAAGTAAAAAGTAATGCTTTATTTTATGGTATTGATGTTGTAGCCACTAATGTCGATAATTTTAAGGGAGAACACAGCGAGTTTGACCTAATATAGAAAGTGAAATTTGGACAGAATGGTATCTTAAGGAGGAATGTGATTTTACTGTAGCTGATTGGCGATGGTAAGGCAGAACATCACGATCGTTATTGCCTCATTTGTGGACTCAAGAGAAGTTTAAGATAGCGACAGGTCTAGAAGAAGAAGAAGAAGAAAAAAAAAGAATTAAATTGGGGCAAAAGAGGCATTTAATGGATAATTTTGGGACGAGTATGAAATTGAGGGGTGGATCAAACAGGATTTATTGTCGCTTGTTTGTTGTTTGTCGCATAAGGATTTTTTTTCGGCACAAGGTCTGTGCATTTATAAAGAGATAGTTTGGGTGAGAGGAGGTCGGAGAACTCAATTATTTGGTGAACGGTATCAAGTCAAAAATCAGTACAAGGTATGCATATAAATTGTGTTTTGAGGGGTATAAAAAGGATTTATTTATGTGTATGTATGTGTTAGGCTTAAGTTTTTTGATGGAAAAATCTTTGATGCTGCATATTTTCATATTACAAAAGTATAAATTCGAATTTTGCCAACAGGAAAAGTGGATGGTTTAAGTTAATACACACAGTGTTGCTACAAGGAAAGCAAAGCTTCCGCATGTTTGTCTCGAAGATTAATAAGCTACAAGAGAAGCAAAGCTTTCACATATAATGTTGATCTGTTTAGCGCATGTAACACTGTAAGATGCATCACACAAATATGCCAGTAAAACTTTTAATACCGACATAAATCTCTGATCTTTTGGGCTACAGTATTATTCTGCAGTAGTGGCATACAGTAAAATCCTTTGTTAGAGTATTGGTTCTTACCAGTCAAATTTACAAAAATTTAACTGAAAACTAAAACAATGAAAAATTCCCGGAATTCTAAAAAATTCCCGAGTTTTTCTCGGTTTTCTCCAGGATGAAAAAATTCCCGGGTTTTTCCTGGATCTCCCGGTTGTCCCAGGTCGTGTACAACATGACATCCATGCTTAATCATGACATACTGGATCTATGGAATATGTATCTCAAATCAAATAAAATAAAATAAGGCTACTATGAATGTTATGTGGATACAAGTTGCTTTCTTTTTCATTATTTCATGCATATAAAACTAAAGAGACCGATATAAGTCTTCTCTTATCATTAGACGGGAATCATAAGAAATGTTAGCTGAAATTCACCTTTCATGGTTCCTTCTTGATTCACTAACTGAATTGCATATGCCTGAGACGAAGTTCCTGTTGATGGTACTCGTAAAGTAATGCCTGGAAAGCAAGCAATGACAAAATAAATTAACACATGTAACTGAAATAAATGTGAAGCACTTAATCTGTGTATCTAAAGCACCATTCCATGATCTGACAAAAATAAATATTACCAGAGTTATATAATAAAGTGCACACTACCTTGACCAGAAACCTGTGGACTAACAGCAACAATCGAAGGTGACGTTCCAACTCTTGCAATGGGGATATTTGATATGGCTTTGTTAAATAAAGCAGAAGGGGGTTGCTGCTGCTGTGATGTGGACAGACGAACATGAATTTTTATTTTACCAGCAGGACAACGAGGTGCAGGATCTGGTTTGGTATCAATTTCTTCAATTAGCTTCTTTGGTGCCTGATACTTCTTAATTCGATGTGCAACAAATGCAGTTAAGCAAAGTTCCAAATCCAGCAACAACAAGTTGAGGTAAAACAAGTCAACGTGCTGTAAAGTAAGAAAAAAATCTTACATTTGTGTACCTTTGCAAAAATTATCTAAACATAAGGTCAAAAATATTAATTCACACAAAAAAATGGCTCTGAGCACTATGGGACTTAACTTCTGAGGTCATCAGTCCCCTAGACCTTAGAACTACTTAAACCTAACTAACCTAATCACACCACACACGTCCATGCCCGAGGCAAGATTCGAATGTGCGACTAGCGGTTCCAGACTGTAGTGCCTAGAACCGCTCGGCCACTCCAGCCAGATATTAATTTACACAATACAAGATTGGTACCTGATAGTATTCAAACTCTACCAAAAGGCAACAAGATGTATACGCTGCAACATTAAACAGCATATTTACATACAAGATGATAAAAAATGGACAGTTAAAGAAAAAGAGGAAAAATAGTTGTACATTACTAACAAAATGTATACCAAGCTATTGTTCATTTCTACAAAATTATATGAAACTATTCTGTAATATTCAATACATGGTAACCCTTTTATTCATTATGAAGTTGGTTGTGAAGACTGCGGCTGTTACTCTGAATGAAAATTAACAGCAAAATTTTTAATTTACATTTGATTAAAAACAGTCTCCACCTGATGATGATGGTGGTGATGATGATGACAACTGTATAACCACTGAAACGTCTTTTATAGAAAATAAAAAGCTTGCCACTGATTAAGATATTTTCAGGTACACTGTAATGTGCAAGTATAGTAAGACATCATAGCATTAAGAACTAATACTTTATTTGTAAGGAGGACAGAGGACTAAGTTGACAGGTCACTCGGGACACTGGATTAGGGGGAACCACCTACTGAGAGGACAAGGGGTGAAAAAGATGGGGGGGGGCTACCAGAGAGAGAGAGAGAGAGAGAGAGAGAGAGAGAGAGAGAGAGAGAGAGAGAGAGTAGGAGGTGAAAGACGGTACAGGCAGGCAGTTCAGTCCAGAGATGATGAGTAGATTGTGAGAAGTAAAGGTGGATTAAGAAGAAAAGAAAAGAAGGGGTAAAAAGCTGATGGGGATGGGGGTTGTGGGAATCCAAAACAAAAATAAGCAAGAAGTTGTAGAGAAAATAATTACATAAGAGATGATGATGATAATAATAATAATAATAATAATATAAAAACAGAGAGGGAGTGTACGTCCAACATTTTGCTACTAAAGACGTGCTCTTTCCATTCCTAACTGGGCACAGCTCTGATGTTGCACTCCTTGCCAAATGCTACTACCTGCGCTTACAGATGGCTATCCAGCCGCTACGTAATACTTTTCATCTGATTTCAAAAACATATTCACTGAAAAAATTTAATTTTTGCACACCTTACAGAGTGATACCTTTGCTCAATAAAGGACTAAATTTCTTTTCATTATACATCCAACAATGCAAAATCCAGGATGGAATGTAACAATATCATGAAAGGATAGTTGTTACTCACTGTATCGCAGAGATGCCAAGTCGCAGACAGGCACAACAAAAAGACTGGCAGAAAATGAGCTTTCAGCCAACAAAGCCTTTGTTGGACGTAGAAACACACACACACACACACACACACACACACACACACACACACACACACAGTCTCTGGCTGCTGAAGTTACAGATACCACACCCGTGCGCGTGCAAACCTGCGACAAACACACACACACACACACACACACACACACACATACACACGACCGCACTCTCTGGCTGCTGAGATTACAGAAGCCAGAGACTGCGGTTGTGTGTGCGTGGATGTGTGTGTGCGCGCGCGCGCGGGTGTGTGTGTGTGTGTGTGTGTGTGTGTGTGTGTGTGTGTGTGTGTGTGTGTGTGTGTGTGTGTGTGTGTGTTGTTTTGGCCAAAAGCTTTTTCTGACAGTCTTTTTGTTAACCCTATCTGTGACACAGCATATACACTACATGGTGAGTAGCAACTATCCTTTTCATAATACAGGGAGATTCAAAAGTCCTTGGACACCTTCAAAGACTAACGGGAAAATTGAAATGTGATGATGGGAATATAGGTTTGATGTGAGGCCGCAACTTTTGGAGTGAATGTCATTCATGGCCGCCAACTTGAAATCCGTCATTTTGGATTCAAGTCAAGTTTTTTTTTTTTTAAATGGTAAGGGGGTGTATGACACATCAAATAATACTCGCTTGAGCTCTGGAACTGAGTGGTGTAATTTGTTTTTGTCTATCTTGTACAGTTTAGAAGTTATTAATGTTCAAAGTTACCTTGATACCGACTCATGTCTCTCTTTGTTCCAGGTGATCTAAAATGGGTTTCACATGTGAACAGAAGATTGAAATCATCCTTATATCACAGGAACGCAGCTACTGAACAATAGCAGCTGACTACAACAGACGGCACCCAGACAGAAAACCTTTATCGCACAGCATGATGGCTCACGTGATCACCAAATTCTGGGAGATGGGCTCTGTTCACGACAGGGCACGTAGTGGGCGACCAAGGACTGTCACCAGTGAGGAAACTGCAACTGCGGTTGTTGCGTTGTTTGTGAAAAGTCCTAAACAAAGTACCCGTCATGTGGCCCTAGCATGTGGAATAAGCCAAACCGCCGTTGTCCGGATATTGCACACCAGTAAGTGGCATCCTTACAAGCTGCAGATGCAATATCGACTTAACGAGGATGACCCTGATCGCCGGTTGGAGTTCACCTGTGGGCTACTGAACAACACGAACTGGATCCTTCATTTTCCCATGACCTGTTAGAGTTCATTTCAGCAGTTGCCATAGCGCACTAGAAAATTGCGTTACTGTGCTTGCGCAGCTATGACGACATCGGAAGTCCATATGTTCATACGTATATAACATTAAGAGAGCTTACATTACATCTCGAATGAAACAGGACATCAGAGGATACACCAAGAACATCAGAATTTCACAAACATACTAAAGTGCATAATTCGGCTTTAAAGTGCACATTAGTTATGTCCAGATCCACAAAGAAGTAGGCCCCAACCTGATATTAAGCTTTTCAGTATGGTTTTCGGGATGCAAATTTGCTGCTTGGACTACCAGTGCTATATTGTTTTATGTTTGGTTTTCTATTATGGCTTAATGCCAAGCGTGCTAGAGGATAAAACCATGTACTTGAAATTCAGCAAACATTTGACACTACCCAATAGCACTTCAAATAAACTGACTGCCTCTGCAGAGGAGGTTAATAAAAGCCATGTTTCTTTAGAAAATCGATAAAAATAACTTCACTGTTATGCAAGGCAATTAATGCCTTACTGTCAAAAAGCTGGAAATAAAGTAAAACGTGAAAGCTGCAACTAATAACTTATTTTAGCCTTCCACAATTAAGTGAATGTATTTTAATTCACTTGATAGCTCCCAGCACAAAAATCCATTATGTTTTCATATGACATGAGAGTTATAAACAAATAGGAAACAGCAAAATCACTAAACGTAAACACAGGTCACGTGGAGATTACCCCCTCCCCACAACTCTCACTGCTCTGTGCATGCGCTAATCTGGCACCTTGGGCGCACCAAAAATTTTTTTTCGGGTAGCACCTGGCTGCTTGTTGCCACTGCCGATATGGCACTGCCCATACGCAACTCAACTGTGCATGTGCATGAGCCTGCTGGCAACTGCTCAAATGAACCTGATGCAAACCTTTGTGACGTCACGCTCTACGGAAACGGTTTCGTCCTAAAGCCTTTGACATATTTTGCTGTTGGCAGGCACTTGTGTGTGCACTGTGTTTTGTTGTTGTAAATGGCGATTTCCTTTGCAACTTAAGTTTTGTTGTTTTTCCTCATTTATGTTTTATTGCTGCAGAATTATTCTGCAGTAGCAGGCTAAAGTAAAATTATTTGTTACAGCATTAGTTTTTACAAGTAAAAACAACAAAAATTTAACTGAAAACAAAAACAATGAAAAATTCCCAGAATTCTAAAAAATTCACGTGTTTTCCTGGATGAAAAAATTCCTGTTTTGATCCCGAAATTCCCGGGGGCGTATACGCCCTTTGTGACAAATTGGGTAATTCTGAATTTTTTTGGAAGTAGGAATTTTACTGCGGCGGGGGTGGGGGGGTGGATGGAAAGGGGAGGAGGGTGGGAGGGAAGGGGGGGGAGAGGGGGAGGGAGAGAGAGAGAGAGAGAGAGAGAGAGAGAGAGAGAGAGAGATATGCTATAAAAATTTTTGGTTGTAATTTTTTCTGTTTTATTTCTATGAAATTGCATTTCATATTTTATGAATAAAGTGAATATTCTTTTTTGCAACAGTAGAAAAAGTTTCTCAATTGTCAATTGTTGCACTCGTATTTCTAATTCAGTTTACAGACTGAAGCACAATTTTTTGAGAACATTTGATTTTTTTTTTTCAGGTGCAACTGTAGATACACAGGCAAACTGATCAATGGGAATACTTGTTGACCATAGTTTGACTTTCTGTTCAGAAGCTATTTGACCTTTCTGGTACCAAGTTGTATGGCTAGTTATGTTTAATGACAAGGTGTGTGGTTTGAGGATGGACATGTCAGCCCAAAACCACTAACCGCTGCAGCCAAAATTGTATATTCAAGTAATTAAGACTGACAAAATAAACTTATCAAATTTCCTCACTACTGAACAGTTGCGGAACTACCATCCCGAAGCATCATGCCTCGAGTCAGCAACCATTTTCTGAGTGCCAGAGAAGATGCGACCAGGTGACATTAGCGGAAAATTTGTGACACCGGGGGTCTAATGCACAACAATACAGGAGAAAGAGAGCAGCAGCAAGGAATGAATAACTACATTAAAAATACAGTTCAGTACTGAGAGAGAAAACAGCAGTAAATAGAAGTTGAAAGGATCAATTTCAGACAACCCTCTAACACCCACAGATAAAGAGACAAGTAGACATCTGTAATGGAACATCCAAATACTCTAAAATAATGTTCACAGGAGGAATGTGATGGATGTTTTTGGTCAAAAACAAAAGAACTGGAAAACTAGTAGCAATGATTTGAGAATTAAAAATGGCACATTAGAGGAAAAGCTGAAAAATAGGCAGAGAATAAACCAATACAGATACTACAAGAATTTGTACATGAAATTGAATGCAGTTCCTATGTAGATAATGAAAGGTTTAAGTACAGATATTGCTTTGAGCACAAAAGAGCTCTGCTGATAAATGAACAACATACGATTATGGTAAATCAGAGAGGTGGGGCACTGCAGTAAATCATTTAACATTGGAATCAAAAAGAACAATGAACTGAATGGTAAGAATTATAGTTAATAAGAAAATATGGTTGCTGTGGAAATTTGAAAATAATAGATGATTTGGTATCTATATAAACTATTTGGGTGACAATCTGAGCAGCCGTCTTCAATTGTTTGCAGATGATGCTGTCATTTATCGACTAATAAAGTCATCAGAAGATCAAAACAAACTGCAAAACGATTTAGAAGAAATATCGGAATGTTGCGAAAAGTGGCAGTTGACCCTAAATAACGAAAAGTGTGAAGTTGTCCACATGAGTGCTAAAAGCCGGCCGAAGTGGCCGCGCGGTTCTGGCGCTGGAGTCTGGAACCGCGAGACCGCTACGGTCGCAGGTTCGAATCCTGCCTCGGGCATGGATGTGTGTGATGTCATTAGGTTAGTTAGGTAAGTTCTAGGGGACTAATGACCTCAGCAGTTGAGTCGCACAGTGCTCAGAGCCATTTGAGTGCTAAAAGGAAATTGTTAAACTTCGGTTATATGATAAATCAGTCAAATCTAAAGGCTGTAAATTCAACTAAATACCCAGAAATTACAATTATGAACAACTTAAATTGGAAGGAATACATAGAAAATGTTGTGGTGAAGACTAACCAAAGACTGGTTTTAGTGGCAGGACACTTAGAAAATGTTACAGCTATACTAAGGAGACTGCCTACCCCACACTTGTCTGTCCTCTTTTAGAATACTGCTGCGCAGTGTGGGATCCTTACCAGATAGGATTGATGGAGTACATTGAAAAAGTTCAAGGAAGGGCATTAAGACAAAGACTTTTTCATGAAATTCCAATCACCAACTTTCTGCTCCAAATGTGAAAATATTTTGTTGACACTGATCTACACAGGGAGAAATGATCATTGTGATAAAATAAGGGAAATCAGAGCTTGTATGGAAAGATATAGGTGTTCATTCTTTCTGCGTGCTGCATAAGATTGTAATAATAGAGAATTGTGCAGGTGGTTCAATGAATCCTCTGCCAGGCACTTAAATGTGATTTGCAAAGTATCCATGTAGATGTAGAATACTGCACGTATAGGGGCCATAGATTGAAGGAAGACAAGACATGAAAACAAAGTTGCAGGCCTGATGAAGAGATGAGAGGGGCGATTGAAGGGAAAGGCGAGGAGGCGGGGCACTAGGTTCTCATGCATACATTTCAAGGTGTAACTCCCTGTACACAAATTCATAGGAAATTATTAAGAAGCTTCCCATGAATGAAAAAATTGCTGTTTGCAATGTTGTGTTCACTATGGTGTCTAACTCCACAGGAAAATGGTTCTAGTTTATCTAACAATCAACATTTGGGTTAATCGTTTAGGCTGGGTAAGTTTAACTGCATATGTAATCTTAAGTTAAAAATCTCAATTTTACCTTAAATGGATCATAGTCCAGAGCACTATAAACTAAAGATGCAGTTGTATAAGTGAGGCCTTCCATCTGAAAAGGTGATATTGTAGGTCTCGCTTCAAACAGGTTTGGATGATTGCACACTTTGCGCAGTTGCATCAGCACATTGATCACACTCAGGAGATTTCCACTTGCAAGTGTTTCTCTGGTTCTAAAAACGATCAAAGACATATATATAACAACATGACAAAAATTATAAATTTATTTATATATAACATTCTCTCTTATCCAAAAAGTTTTTTTTATAAATTTTGAATGTGATTTAAAAAATAATAGGGTTATTTCTTGGATAGTGCAATTCAAGTTCTTTATCTAAGTCACCAAATCACTACAGTCATAAGCTATGGATAAGTAGGCATCTAAAAATCAGAAGGAAATGATCCCATGTGAAGGGACACTGTAATTGAAGAAAAGCATCAAAAGCTAGAGAAGTAGCCAAAGATACAAGCAAGTAAGAAATATAAAGTAGATGGAATTAGCAACAAAGTGAAATAGTCTGTCACGAGATAAATGAGAGAAGAGTACAGTGATGGGTACTTTAACAGTAACCTTTTTTTTTATTTTGAGAAAACACAACAAAAAATATAGGTGAAAAAAAAAATGATACTAGGGCATCGTAAACACAATAAACATTAATTAGAGTAATATTGTCTATAAACTCTTAACAATTTATAATGAATGAGACTACAAAACGTTTTTTTGAAGGTAACATTCCCATTTCTTGTTCCTATTTCTTCATTTTCACTTACATACATCACCACAATTTGTAATACAATCAAGTACCTAGAACTCTTCTGAACACTCGCAACATGTTTCACGACAGCGTTAGGTTGCTGCACTTTATTCCTAATTTATACAGCAACACACTATCACAATACTCCTTACAACGCATTTATTTTTTCTTGAGCACCTTGTAATTAGATAGAACATACTTTACAATTGGTACCACTGACATAAACAACTAAAATTACTATCTGTTAAATGAGAAAAGTATGCCCATTGCAGATCAGCTTTAAATATCAATATGAATGGGGAAGAACAACACACTGTTGTCTTAAGTGGGTGATTAGCAGCTGAGCTTTGTAACAAAGTCTTGTCACTTGCTGGCAGTAACACAATACCAAGATGTCTCTGCTGATCCACTGCAGAAGCGGGACAGTGGCTAGTCAAATATTTAAAAAGGAAAATCACAAAACAGCTGCACGATTTGAAACGCAGTTTTTTTTACAAGAAGTTTCGGCATATGCCATCTTTGGGTCCCATATGCACTTCATGTACAGACATTCAAACGTATCGATACATGCATATTAGAGCCATCAGTATCTGAATGACATGAATTTGTTTTTTCAATACTTCCTTATAAGACTTGACAACAACTGCTTGTTGTCAAGTCTTAAAAGGAAGCACTAGAAATACGACTTTACAGCATCCAGATACCGATGGCTCCAGTAAATCAATATCGATATGTCTGAATGTCTATACGAGGTCTGGCAAAAAAATATTTGGAACTTTGCCTGTAAAAATTTTCTACACTAATCTTTTACTTGTTGTGTATGGTCTCCTTCAAAATATTCTCCTCCACAGTTGCTACACTGCTCCAACACTGTTTTTTTCCACTTCCAGAAGCAGTCTTGGTACACCTTTGGCTCAACGGCACAAAGTGCCGTCTGCGAATTTTCTTTTATATCGTCTATTGTTGCAAATCTTTGACCCGCCAGGTTAGCCGAGCTTCCTGGACTCGGTTAGGTGCGCCAGCCCCGGATCGAATCCGCCCGGCTGATTAACGACGAGGGCCAGTGTACCGGCCAGCCTGGATGTGGTTTTTAGGTGGTTTTCCACATCCCCCTAGGTGAATACCGGGCTAGTCCCCACGTCCCACCTCAGTTCCACGCCTCGCAGACATCTGAACACTTTCGCACTATTCCATGGATTACACTAGTCGCAGACAGTTGGGGTGCACTAATTCCTTCCCGGGGGTACGGGGTGGCAGCAGGAAGGGCATCCGGCCACTAACATTGCCACATCCAATTAACGATGCTGACCCTGCGAATCCACTGGAAAAATGGCACAAGCACAAGAAAGAAAGATTGTTGAAAATCTTCGTCCTTTCAATATCTCAACATCATAACCATAGACCCAGATCTAATCACCAGTTAATTGAGGAACATTTCATTCTCTTTTGCACAATCCAAAAGTAGATTGCAAGGCAAAGGTCTTTCTCGTATTGACTCATGAGCCATGGGACCATCTTGGTGTTGACACGATGCATTCCAAGCTGTTGTGCCAGGATTTCATAAACCAACTGAAATGTTACATTCTTCTGCACTCTCTCAGATAGCAGCCTTCTATTGGCACGCACAATTTCGTTGCAGTTCCTGACACGAGCTTCGTTGACGGGTGTCCTGAATGAGGGTCATCTTTTACCTCCATTAGGCCATTTTCAAACCATGTGAATCATTCGTAGCATTGAGAGTATGGCTTAAGCACTCATCACTGCATGCTTCCTGCATCACTTGGTGTGTCCCTGTAAAGGTTTTCTTGAGTTTTGCACAAAATTTAATGCAGATGTGTTTCTCCTCTGACTCTGCCATCTCGAAATTCGCAAACTGTGCAACACAATGTTCTACTCAACACAGCACTAAACAATAACTAACAGATGTACAACAATGACACTTCCAGCAATTACACATTAAATACAGGGATGTGCATTTCACTCCAACACACCATCGGCACGAAATAATGAGTGTTCCACTATTTTTGGGACAGTACTTGTACATGAAGTGCATATGGGTTCTGAGAATAGCATACTGAATGGTTGAAACTACTTGTCAAAATAAAAACAAATCGCATGGCTGTTTGGCAATTTTCCTTGTTAAGAACCAAGATGTGGTTTCATATCAACAGTCATTTATCCTCACATAGATATTAACATACTATTCTGGATTTTTCACTGCCAGATAGGCCTACTTTTTATTTACAAACATATCCTTTGTTCTATGCAATGCTGTTTTTTTTTCTTCTAGGAATTTAAGTCCTTGCTTCAGAAAAAATGCACAGTTATAGAAATGACATCCTACTATGCTTTAGCAACATAATGCATGGCATCTATCATTGATACACAGATTTTTTCAGGTTTTTCTATTAATTATAGCTTATGAATAATCATTTTCTTTCACCTCCATCAACCATAAATTTAAGGCAAGAAGTTTGTTAAACAGTAAGATTTACTCAACATTTTTAATTAGCAGCTACAAATGACAAAGTATTTGAAACAGCCTTACACAATATCAAATCAGCAATTTCAACATTCAACTGGCTATTCCAAATGAATTTCATAATATGTAACATATATTCTATAATACATAATATAATGAATCACTTTTTTTTCCTTTACATGGTGGTCCGTGGATCGCCTTTGATAGACAGTTAGCTCCAATAAGCTAACTAAATGACCCATAACCAGAATTTTGAGGTTCTTAACCCGCATAAGACGCATATGACTTCATGATTTGGCCCTAATAAATCCCAAAACACATGGTGCCAAAAACTTTTCATTGATTAAAAAGGCATTTATTTTAAAGCTACACATAATATCACCTATTGGTGTCTTGATGTAAAGGCAGTATCCAAAATGATGACAAAATCGTTTCATTCGAAAGTTGTTTTAGTCGACTAATGTGAAATGTGTCGGCAATGGTCTGTATGTCCATGTGTAAAACTTAAGCCTCTAGAAACAAGAGCTTGTCACATCAGTAAAAACAATCTCTTAAAATAACAGACCATGTTAATAGCTACATGCCGACTGAGGAAGAGTAGAAAGCATAGATACCAGGAAAACAAATCCTGAGGCAAACAAGCCGATCAACAAGTACGCTTGGTGGTCTGAAGAACCAAAAAGCTTGTTGGCTGTTTAGACTGCCAAGCTTTTCTCACTGATTGCTAATGTGAAGCCTGTCATTGATTGCTAATGTGAAGCCTGTCATCTTTCTGAGGAAGACGGATTTAAATCCGTTAAAACCATGGTAAAGGTTATTTGAAAACCACCATTTACTGCAACTGGTTGATTATCTATTACACCTGCTATGGTACATAATTTAAAAGACTATTACTTTTTGCTAAAGATATACGAGGCAAATGAGTCATTTCCCAACACACTACTGCCACGCAGTATTGAGGGTTCTTTCATTTCTCATTCACCTTAAAAATAGCGAAAATTTATAGCCTATATGGTGAAATAAACTGAAAACTGTGAAGTATGGTGAAAACTGTCAGATAGCAACATCTCGGATGTTTGTAACGTCTCAGACGTTTGTTTGCAAACAGCATGCATTCACAATACTGCCCTGTTTCGACTGCTCAGCACAATGAACAAAGAAAAGTTTACAAGCAATACACTGTAGGTCTCTGTGCTCGTGTCACCACAGTATGCTGCACTGCTATTGGCTACAGAAGGAAAACACACACCCCTCCATGTTATATTTTGATACCTTTCAGTGTTATTCACAGTTTTCAGTTTAATTCATTATGTTCAAAAATTTTTGTCTGTTATTGGTTGAGCACACATGAAAGACCTCTCAATAACACATGTTTTGATGTATAATCTGTGGTCGTAGCATGTCAGAAAATAGCTTGATTACATTGTAACTAGACATCAATTTCAAATTTTTGACGAGTTTTTCCTTTCTATTAGACATCTGTGAGGTTTTAAGAACTGATGAAACTCATGACCGCAAATTATTGTATAAACATTGTACATTTAATTTCCTTCACTTGTTGTTGTTGTGGTCTTCAGTCCTGAGACTGGTTTGATGCAGCTCTCCATGCTACTCTATCCTGTGCAAGCTGTTTCATCTCCCAGTACCTACTGCAGCCTACATCCTTCTGAATCTGCTTAGTGTATTCATCTCTTGGTCTCCCCCTACGATTTTTACCCTCCGCGCTGCCCTCCAATACTAAACTGGTGATCCCTTGATGCCTCAGAACATGTCCTACCAACCGATCCCTTCTTCTGGTCAAGTTGTGCCACAAACTTCTCTTCTCCCCAATCCTATTCAATACTTCCTCATTAGTTATGTGATCTACCCATCTAATCTTCAGCATTCTTCTGTAGCACCACATTTCGAAAGCTTCTATTCCCTTCTTGTCCAAACTAATTACTGTCCATGTTTCACTTCCATACATGGCTACACTCCATACAAATACTTTCAGAAATGACTTCCTGACACTTAAATCTATACTCGGTGTTAACAAATTTCTCTTCTTCAGAAACACTTTCCTTGCCATTGCCAGTCTACATTTTATATCCTCTCTACTTCGACCATCATCAGTTATTTTGCTCCCCAAATAGCAAAACTCCTTTGCTACTTTAAGTGTCTCATTTCCTAACCTAATACGCTCAACATCACCCGACGTAATTCGACTACATTCCATTATCCTCGTTTTGCTTTTGTTGATGTTCATCTTATATCCTCCCTTCAAGACACCATCCATTCCGTTCAACTGCTCTTCCAAGTCCTTTGCTGTCTCTGACAGAATTACAATGTCATCGGCGAACCTCAAAGTTTTTATTTCTTCTCCATGGATTTTAATACCTACTCCGAATTTTTCTTTTGTTTCCTTTACTGCTTGCTCAATATACAGATTGAATAACATTGGGGAGAGGCTACAACCCTTCCTTACTCCCTTCCCAACCACTGCTTCCCTTTCATGTCCCTCGACTCTTATAACTGCCATCTGGTTTCTGTACAAATTGTAAATAGCCTTTCGCTCCCTGTATTTTACCCCTGCCACCTTTAGAATTTGAAAGAGAGTATTCCAGTCAACATTGTCAAAAGCTTCCTCTAAGTCTACAAATGCTAGAAACGTAGGTTTGCCTTTCCTTAATCTTTCTTCTAAGATAAGTCGTAAGGTCAGTATTGCCTCACGTGTTCCAGTATTTCTACGGAATCCAAACTTATCTTCCCCGAGGTCGGCTTCTACTAGTTTTTCCATTCGTCTATAAAGAATTCGTGTAATATTCTTCTTGGATTACAGCATTCCAGGCAGTAATAAACATGCACATAGCCCATAATTCAGTCTCACTGGGTCCTTTCTTTTAGGAATGAAACTGACCTCTGCACTACAGACAATCTGTATTTAGCTTTCACAAGGTGAATTATACCCAGTTTTAGAGGCTGCAGGCAACTTGTACAGTCAGTAGGAAGCAACACATCAATGTTCCTGACTTCCTGCTGCATTCATCTTGGCATCTAACTTCCTAAAAAACTTCGTACAAATTTCAGCAGTCATCCACTTGGGAGTTTAAAATTTTAAAACTGCTGATGGCAGCTATTTTTCACCTCTGTCACTATTAACATACAACAGTGCTGCTTTTTATTTTTGCCTCTCTGACATTTTTCCCTGAACAGAATAGGCCCATGTTTTTGAGAGAAATAAATTATAGAAGCTGCAGTTCCATATGCATTGAACATGTTTCTTGGCTAACATTTGTTATCGGCCATGGAAAAATATCCATTTTCCAAATGTTGGTATTACAGGTTCAGCCCCACACCCCGTAGACAATCCTGCAAGGTATTTGATGCACTGAAATCAAACCTCGAGCTTCGGGCAGTGCACTGAAGCTTCTCTATTAAGAAATTTCCATCTATTAGAATGTTTCCACTTCTCAGTTCACGAAGCCATTTTATTAGTAATAGGATGGTTTCTAACACCTCAAACAGCTCCACACCTCCCGTTTAGCTGCACGGTTTATCATGAGTGACGTCATTTCTGAGCGATAAAATGTATGATTACCTGAGGTAACTGTGTATTTCAGATACGCAGTTCACCTGCACCAGAGACTAGTATTTAGTGACAATGTATCTCACAGTTCCCTCTGGTAACTGCACAGTTTCCATAATCACCTGTCACCTGAAACTCAACCTGTTGCCACTGTTATCTCCATGGAAAAAATTGTGTGTTTTCGGATTTTACTGAAGACTTCCGCAATCTTCCTGAACACTGGGATATAGAACGTATTTCATATTCCAATGGTGTAAGAGAAATATATACGTATGCCAGTTTTAATAAAAAGATTGAAACCTTCCATGACCCAAGTGACTCCTGAAGCTGTAGTAAAGAAATTAAACAGCTTCCAGTCTGCTTTTTGATATGAATTAAGAAAGCAGTACAGTGCTACTACCCAACCAATTGTAATTCTTCTTCTGTTCCAGTGATGAAGCACAAATGTCCTCCCTTTCTAATGTTGAAGGGGCATTAGTTACAGCATTTAGGAATGTCTGCTCTGTGTTTTTTTTTTTTTTTTTTTTTTTTTTTTTTTTTTTTTTTTTTTTTTTTTTGCCATGTAGGAGAATTTAACTTTCTAATTGTATTCAACGTGGAAGATAATTGTCAGCTTCTGCTGAATCATAAGATTTCTTCTTTAGCAGGCTTTAACTACACAAAACTTTCACAGAGTAGAAATCACCACTTTGATAAACAAAACAATGTGACCTATGTGCGTTATTGGACGTAATGCCTACATTTTCTGGAATAACATATGATGTGATCAACATTCGGAAACTGGCACCTGTTTAAAATTACTGGCTAAAAACTGTGGCAATGGGAATTGGTTGTGAATTACTGGCTTTTCTCTATCAGCAGTAATGCAACTCATTCAAAAATGTTTGTCATAACTGGGGTTCAGTTTGCAAACTGTTCAATATTTATTCCTTCAAAGTGCACCTTTTCTTAAAATTTAATTTCAGTCACATTTTTCTTATGGCAATTTCACTGAGACCAACAGAAATATTATTCAACACCAGGAATTCCTCAAATGCAGGTGTGTTGCAACAGGGTTTTACTGTATATGTGGAAGCAATACCATACTGACTACAATGCTAATGTTTTTGTTGATGAGCATGAAATACATTGAAAAGATCTATTTCTCTTTGAACTTCCTGGCAGATTAAAACTGTGTGGTACGCCAGGAGTCGAACACAGAACCCTTGCCTTTGTAATCTGCCAGAAAGTTTTAAGTCAGCAAACACTCCACTGCAGAATGAAAATTCATTCCCCACAGTATCTGTTCTTCAAGGAGTGATAGTCATGCTAGGTATGCAGGAGAACTTCTGCGAAGTTTCGACGATAGGAAAGACATAATGCTGAAAGTAAAGCTGTGAGAGCACATAGTCAGTCATATCTGAGAAGCTCAGTCAGTAGAGCACAGCAATGGTTCCATGTTAGATTCCTGATTCAGCACATAGTTTTAATCTGCCAGGAACTTTCAAATGAACGCACACTTCAGTGTAGAGTGAAAATGCATTCTGGTCTATTTCTCCCATCGGCATCAATTCGGTCCCCTGAAGCTACAGATACATTCTTCTCAACACTGATCTATAACTGTGTGCACCACTGACATCAATCAAGCCACGATGACATAAAGTACTGTTCCTGAAGTGCATAACGGATTAAATTCTGAAGTGAACCACGATCTATGATCAGGAAAGAGTACCAAAAATTTTCACAGACTGATACAAACTGCCTATCATGGGAAATAATTTCCACACAAAACTGTCCATGAGGTGGAAAACATGTATTCTGAGGGCAGATGAAATGGTTTATGGGAAATGGTAGAGTCCACCGAGGATATGGTGCCTGATGTGTAGTGACACATTTTCGTTCAAAGCGTTGGGCGAGTTAATTCATTTGTTCAGAAGGGGAGGCCAACACTGTCATCCAACTTTTGGCTGGTCAGTGATGACAGAATCAAGGCGCATGCCCTACAATTTTTCTCAATCAATTTTACAGACAATATACAGGGTGTTACAAAAAGGTACGGCCAAACTTTCAGGAAACATTCCTCACACACAAATAAAGAAAAGATGTTATGTGTACATGTGTCCGGAAACACTTAATTTCCATGTTAGAGCTAATTTTAGTTTCATCAGTATGTACTGTACTTCCTCGATTCACCGCCAGTTGGCCCAATTGAAGGAAGGTAATGTTGACTTCGGTGCTTGTGTTGACATGCGACTCATTGCTCTACAGTACTAGCATCAAGCACATCAGTATGTAGCATCAACAGGTTAATGTTCATCACGAATGTGGTTTTGCAGTCAGTGCAAAGTTTACAAATGCGGAGTTGGCAGATGACCATTTGATGTATGGATTAGCATGGGGCAATAGCTGTGGCGCAGTACGTTTGTATTGAGACAGATTTCCAGAACGAATGTGTCCCGACAGGAAGACGTTCGAAGCAATTGATCGCCGTCTTAGGGAGCACGGAACATTCCAGCCTATGACTCGCGACTGGGGAAGACCTAGAACGACGAGGACATCTGCAATGGACGAGGCAATTCTTGTTGCAGTTGATGATAACCCTAATGTCAGCGTCAGAGAAGTTGCTGCTGTACAAGGTAACGTTGACCACGTCACTGTATGGAGACTGCTATGGGAGAACCAGTTGTTTCCGTACCATGTACAACGTGTGCAGGCACTATCAGCAGCTGATTGGCCTCCACGGATACACTTCTGCGAATGGTTCATCCAACAATGTGTCAATCCTCATTTCAGTGCAAATGGTCTCTTTACGGATGAGGCTTCATTCCAACGTGATCAAATTGTAAATTTACACAATCAACATGTGTGAGCTGACGAGAATCCGCACGCAATTGTGCAATCACATCATCAACATAGATTTTCTGTGAACGTTTGGGCAGGTATTGTTGGTGATCTCTTGATTGGGCCCCATGTTCTTCCACCTACGCTCAATGGAGCACGTTATCATGATTTCATATGGGATACTCTACCTGTGCTGCTAGAACATGTCCCTTTACAAATACGACACGACATGTGGTTCATGCACGATGGAGCTCCTGCACATTTCAGTCGAAGTGTTCGTACGCTTCTCAACAACAGATTCGGTGACCGATGGATTGGTAGAGGCAGACCAATTCCATGGCCTCCACACTCTCCTGACCTCAACCCTCTTGACTTTCATTTATGGGGGCATTTGAAAGCTCTTGTCTACGCAACCCCGGTACCAAATGTAGAGACTTTTCGTGCTCGTATTGTGGATGGCTGTGATACAATACGCCATTCTCCAGGGCTGCATCAGCGCATCGAGGATTCCATGCGACGGAGGGTGGATGCATGTATCCTCACTAACGGAGGACATTTTAAACATTTCCTGTAACAAAGTGTTCGAAGTCACGCTGGCACATTCTGTTGCTGTGTGTTTCCATTCCATGATTAATGTAATTTGAAGAGAAGTAATAAAAAGAGCTCTAACATGGAAAGTAAGCGCTTCCGGACACATGTCCACATAACATTTTTTTTTTCTTTGTGGATGAGGAATGTTTCCTGAAAGTTTGGCTGTACCTTTTTGTAACACCCTGTATAGTAAAAAAAAATCATTTTTGCTTTAATTGTAGCTTTACACCCCAGGTTATGATGTGCCCACCATTTCATTAATGGGCATAGTTATTGTGACATTTACATGAAAGTACAACACAGCACGAAATTCAAAGAAATTTGCAATGAAAAATAGGGGTCGCTATGATTGTGTGTTTGATGCATATTAGGTAATATGTTGCTGCATATGAAATTTAGCTAACATATTGAATTTTTCTTTAGGCTTGGGAGGAGGTCTTTATCTGTTACCAATCTCATGAAAATTAATCTGACATAGCACACTCATTTAGGATCATGTCACATGGGCAATAAAGCCAGACTGAAATATCCAGAACACTCCTTGTATTTCATAAATGGATTGAGGTATCAAAATGAGTAGCAAATGATAGATGCAAAGAGGGGAGTATTTTGCCATATGATTATTATGCAAAACTTCATTATCTACCATGATATTCCACTAACTACTGACTTTTTCAATGAAAGACTGTAACTTTTAAACACCATCGATAGTTGGTGAAATGAGAAATTGTATGAGTTTTGGAACAACATAATTGAAGACATTACACATATATTTTTTAACGATGATGTGCTTTTTCATAAGCTACTGATCTAACTTTTCCTCAATTCAACACTTAATAAACCACTGTTTCAGAATTCTCTCGCAACTGCATCTGCACATGTTAGTGAGGTGATACTGTGTAAACTCTGCTGTGTTTTGGCAAAAGCAGTAAATTTTAACATGGCAATAACAGAAATGTGCACATTTTACTCAAAATTGTGACACTACTCTGAAAGTTACACATGGTTAACAAACCAAGCAAAAAGGTGTCAATAAACCGCCACATTTTCAGGGGGAATTATTTTTAGATGATAACCAAAGCAAGGGTGGCAGTAGAGCTTTTTGAATGGTCACCATATAGATTTGGGGGTGGAGGCACTCCATCTACCATTTACAAAAAATGTGAGTGTAGACTTCAGATTAAAACGGCGCTTCCCCTCCAGCACTCGGCATTCCCCCTACAGCACCTGGCCGCAACCCCCACCACTACCACTCTCCCCATGAGTGCCCTACCTTCTATGAATCTACCAGCCACAGTATTCTGCATGGACTCTATAACTGGCAAGAAAGGTAAACAAAGTTTATAATGAAATGAATTGCTACTCTTCATATAAAAGAGATGTAGAATTGCAGACAGGCACAACAAAAAGTATGCTATACTTGTAAGCTTTTGACCAAAAGGCCTTATTCTGAATTAGAAAAAACACACACATACACGCACCTATTGGGTCTCACCTTAACATTATTCTGAATGTGACATATTTACATGCCTTATTTTATTAGAATAAAATTAAATGACAGACATCTTAAGTTTTGAAGTGTAACTTATATTCTTGTTGGGCCACAGCAAGACCATTCTGTCAACTTGACACAATGTCAGCAGTCCATCTGGCTGCCATCTTCACGAGAGAACATGTTGTTGTTGTGGTCTTCAGTCCTGAGACTGGTTTGATGCAGCTCTCCATGCTACTCTATCCTGTGCAAGCTTCTTCATCTCCCAGTACCTACTGCAACCTACATCCTTCTGAATCTGCTTAGTGTATTCATCTCTTGGTCTCCCTCTATGATTTTTACCCTCCACGCTGCCCTCCAATGCTAAATTTGTGATCCCTTGATGCCTCAGAACATGTCCTTCTTCTAGTCAAGTTGTGCCACAAACTTATCTTCTCCCCAATCCTATTAAATACCTCCTCATTAGTTACGTGATCTACCCACCTTATCTTCAGCATTCTTCTGTAGCACCACATTTCAAAAGCTTCTATTCTCTTCTTGTCCAAACTGGTTATCGTCCATGTTTCACTTCCATACATGGCTACACTCCATACAAATACTTTCAGAAACGACTTCCTGACACTTAAATCTATACTCGATGTTAACAAATTTCTCTTCTTCAGAAACGATTTCCTTGCCATTGCCAGTCTAGATTTTATATCCTCTCCGAATTTTTCTTTTGTTTCCTTTACTGCTTGCTCAATATACAGATTGAATAACATCGGGGATAGGCTACAACCTTGTCTCACTCCCTTCCCAACCACTGCTTCCCTTTCGTGTCCCTCGACTCTTATAACTGCCATCTGGTTTCTGTACAAATTGTAAATAGCCTTTCGCTCCCTGTATTTTACCCCTGCCACCTTTAGAATTTGAAAGAGAGTATTCCAGTTAACGTTGTCAAAAGCTTTCTCTAAGTCTACAAATGCTAGAAACGTAGGTTTGCCTTTTCTTAATCTTTCTTCTAAGAGAAGTCGTAAGGTTAGTATTGTCTCACGTGTTCCAACATTTCTATGGAATCCAAACTGATCTTCCCCGAGGTCCGCTTCTACCAGTTTTTCCATTCATCTGTAAAGAATTCGCATTAGTATTTTGCAGCTGTGACTTATTAAACTGATAGTTCGGTAATTTTCACATCTGTCGACACCTGCTTTCTTTGGGGTTGGAATTATTATATTCTTCTTGAAGTCTGTGGGTATTTCGCCTGTCTCATACATCTTGCTCACCAGATGGTAGAGTTTTGTCAGGACTGGCTCTCCCAAGGCCATCAGTAGTTCTAATGGAATGTTGTCTACTCCCGGGGCCTTGTTTCGACTCAGGTCTTTCAGTGCTCTGTCAAACTCTTCATGCAGTATTGTATCTCCCATTTCATCTTCATCTACATCCTCTTCCGTTTCCATAATATTGTCCTCAAGTACATCGCCCTTGTATAAACCCTCTATATACTCCTTCCACCTTTCTGCCTTCCCTTCTTTGCTTAGAACTGGGTTGCCATCTGAGCTCTTGATATTCATACAAGTGGTTCTCTTCTCTCCAAAGGTCTCTTTAATTTTCCTGTAGGCAGTATCTATCTTACCCCTAGTGAGACAAGCCTCTACATCCTTACATTTGTCCTCTAGCCATCCCTGCTTAGCCATTTTGCACTTCCTGTCGATCTCATTTTTGAGACGTTTGTATTCCTTTTTGCCTGCTTCATTTACTGCATTTTTATATTTTCTCCTTTCATCAATTAAATTGAATATTTCTTCTGTTACCCAAGGATTTCTATTAGCCCTCGTCTTTTTACCTACTTGATCCTCTGCTGCCTTCACTACTTCATCCCTCAGAGCTACCCATTCTTCTTCTATTGTATTTCTTTCCCCCATTCCTGTCAATTGTTCCCTTATGCTCTCCCTGAAACTCTGTACAACCTCTGGTTCTTTCAGTTTATCCAGGTCCCATCTCCTTAAATTCCCACCTTTTTGCAGTTTCTTCAGTTTCAATCTGCAGTTCATAACCAATAGGTTGTGGTCAGAATCCACATCTGCCACTGGAAATGTCTTGCAATTTAAAACCTGGTTCCTAAATCTCTGTCTTACCGTTATATAATCTATCTGATACCTTTTCGTATCTCCAGGATTCTTCCAGGTATACAACCTTCTTTTATGATTCTTGAACCAAGTGTTAGCTATGATTAAGTTATGCTCTGTGCAAAATTCTACAAGGCGGCTTCCTCTTTCATTTCTTCCCCCCAATCCATATTCACCTACTATGTTTCCTTCTTTCCCTTTTCCTACTGACGAATTCCAGTCACCCACGACTATTAAATTTTCGTCTCCCTTCACTGTTGTTGTTGTTGTTGTTGTTGTTGTTGTGGTCTTCAGTCCTGAGACTGGTTTGATGCAGCTCTCCATGCTACTCTATCCTGTGCAAGCTTTTTCATCTCCCAGTACCTACTGCAACCTACATCCTTCTGAATCTGCTTAGTGTATTCATCTCTTGGTCTCCCTCTACGATTTTTACCCTCCACGCTGCCCTCCAATACTAAATTGGTGATCCCTTGATGCCTCAGAACATGTCCTACCAACCGATCCCTTCTTCTGGTCAAGTTGTGCCACAAACTTCTCTTCTCCCCAATCCTATTCAATACTTCCTCATTAGTTATGTGATCTACCCATCTAATCTTCAGCATTCTTCTGTAGCACCACATTTCGAAAGCTTCTATTCTCTTCTTGTCCAAACTATTTATCGTCCATGTTTCACTTCCATACATGGCTACACTCCATACGAATACTTTCAGAAATGACTTCCTGACACTTAAATCAATACTGGATGTTAACAAATTTCTCTTCTTCAGAAACGCTTTCCTTGCCATTGCCAGCCTACATTTTATATCCTCTCTACTTCGACCATCATCAGTTATTTTGCTCCCCAAATAGCAAAACTCCTTTACTACTTTAAGTGCCTCATTTCCTAATCTAATTCCCTCAGCATCACCCGACTTAATTAGACTACATTCCATTATCCTTGTTTTGCTTTTGTTGATGTTCATCTTATATCCTCCTTTCAAGACACTGTCCATTCCATTCAACTGCTCTTCCAAGTCCTTTGCTGTCTCTGACAGAATTACAATGTCATCGGCGAACCTCAAAGTTTTTATTTCTTCTCCATGAATTTTAATACCTACTCCGAATTTTTCTTTTGTTTCCTTTACTGCTTGCTCAATATACAGATTGAACAACATCGGGGAGAGGCTACAACCCTGTCTTACTCCCTTCCCAACCACTGCTTCCCTTTCATGTCCCTCGACTCTTATAACTGCCATCTGGTTTCTGTACAAATTGTAAATAGCCTTTCGCTCCCTGTATTTTACCCTTGCCACCTTTAGAATTTGAAAGAGAGTATTCCAGTCAACATTGTCAAAAGCTTTCTCTAAGTCCACAAATGCTAGAAACGTAGGTTTGCCTTTCCTTAATCTTTCTTCTAAGATAAGTCGTAAGGTCAGTATTGCCTCACGTGTTCCAGTGATTCTACGGAATCCAAACTGATCTTCCCCGAGGTTGGCTTCTACTAGTTTTTCCATTCGTCTGTAAAGAATTCGTGTTAGTATTTTGCAGCTGTGACTTATTAAGCTGATAGTTCGGTAATTTTCACATCTGTCAACACCTGCTTTCTTTGGGATTGGAATTATTATATTCTTCTTGAAGTCTGAGGGTATTTCGCCTGTTTCATACATCTTGCTCACCAGATGGTAGAGTTTTGTCAGGACTGGCTCTCCCACGGCCGTCAGTAGTTCCAATGGAATATTGTCTACTCCGGGGGCCTTGTTTCGACTCAGGTCTTTCAGTGCTCTGTCAAACTCTTCACGCAATATCATATCTCCCATTTCATCTTCATCGACATCCTCTTCCATTTCCATAATATTGTCCTCAAGTACATCGCCCTTGTATAGACCCTCTATATACTCATTCCACCTTTCTGCTTTCCCTTCTTTGCTTAGAACTGGGTTTCCATCTGAGCTCTTGATATTCATACAAGTCGTTCTCTTATCTCCAAAGGTCTCTCTAATTTTCCTGTAGGCGGTATCTATCTTACCCCTAGTGAGATAGGCCTCTACATCCTTACATTTGTCCTCTAGCCATCCCTGCTTAGCCATTTTGCACTTCCTGTCGATCTCATTTTTGAGACGTTTGTATTCCTTTTTGCCTGTTTCACTTACTGCATTTTTATATTTTCTCCTTTCATCAATTAAATTCAATATTTCTTCTGTTACCCAAGGATTTCTACTAGCCCTCGTCTTTTTACCTACTTGATCCTCTGCTGCCTTCACTACTTCATCCCTCAAAGCTACCCATTCTTCTTCTACTGTATTTATTTCCCCCATTCCTGTCAATTGCTCCCTTATGCTCTCCCTGAATCTCTGTACAACCTCTGGTTCTTTTAGTTTATCCAGGTCCCATCTCCTTAAATTCCCACCTTTTTGCAGTTTCTTCAGTTTTAATCTACAGGTCATAACCAATAGATTGTGGTCAGAGTCCACATCTGCCCCTGGAAATGTCTTACAATTTAAAACCTGGTTCCTAAATCTCTGTCTTACCATTATATAATCTATCTGATACCTTTTAGTATCTCCAGGGTTCTTCCATGTATACAACCTTCTTTCATGATTCTTAAACCAAGTGTTAGCTATGATTATGTTGTGCTCTGTGCAAAATTCTACCAGGCGGCTTCCTCTTTCATTTCTGTCCCCCAATCCATATTCACCTACTATGTTTCCTTCTCTCCCTTTTCCTACACTACCTCCCTTCACTACCTGAATAATTTCTTTTATCTCGTCATACATTTTATCAATTTCTTCATCATCTGCAGAGCTAGTTGGCATATAAACTTGTACTACTGTAGCAGGCATGGGCTTTGTGTCTATCTTGGCCACAATAATGCGTTCACTATGCTGTTTGTAGTAGCTAACCCGCACTCCTACTTTTTTATTCATTATTAAACCTACTCCTGCATTACTCCTATTTGATTTTGTATTTATAACCCTGTAATCACCTGACCAAAAGTCTTGTTTCTCCTGCCACCGAACTTCACTAATTCCCACTATGTCTAACTTTAACCTAGCCATTTCCCTTTTTAAATTTTCTAACCTACCTGCCCGATTAAGGGATCTGACATTCCACGCTCCGATCCGTAGAACGCCAGTTTTCTTTCTCTTGATAACGACGTCCTCTTGAGTAGTCCCCGCCCGGAGATCCGAATGGGGGACTATTTTACCTCTGGAATATTTTACCCAAGAGGACGCCATCATCATTTAATCATACAGTAAAGCTGCATGTCCTCGGGAAAATTTATGGCTGTAGTTTCCCCTTGCTTTCAGCCGTTCGCAGTACCAGCACAGCAAGGCCGTTTTGGTTAATGTTACAAGGCCAGATCAGTCAATCATCCAGACTGTTGCCCCTGCAACTACTGAAAAGGCTGCTGCCCCTCTTCAGGAACCACATGTTTGTCTGGCCTCTCAACAGATACCCCTCCGTTGTGGTTGCACCTACGGTACGGCCATCTGTATTGCTGAGGCATGCAAGCCTCCCCACCAACGGCAAGGTCCATGGTTCACTGGGGGAGGCAGAGGTACATAATGGTCCCATAACCAAACATTCATACAGATCTATTTGATCAAGCCCAAGTACTTTCCTGGTAAGTAATATCTTCAGTGGCTTAAATATTTAACTATACATTGAAATCCTTCAATACTCTCTTACATTACACATTGTTAGTTAAATCTAACAAGAATTGCCTCCTGTCATGATACATCATATTATAAATAGAGATACATGCTATCTTTCAAGTAAAAAGTGGCACACTGTTTCATCTAAACTAAAAAATAAGTCTCAACAGTGATTCATCATTTCTGTCAGTTTTCACATTGGAGTGCCATACCTTCGCTTTATGTTAGAGGGCATCAGCGACTATTTCACTCAGAGGCACATTGGTTCTCTGTAGTGTATCAAACAGCAACTGCTCAACAAAGAAATCAGTATTGATGTGATCACCTGGAGATGGCCATAAAGACCTTTAATATCTAGGTGAATATTGCCTTTTATGTATGTTCTGATTGTACACTTAATACGTAAAGATGTACTTTTCAGCAACAAGTAAAAACTTTGAATAGCAGAATGTTGCACCAATAGCACCAAACATTCATCTTTCTTAACAATGACGGAAATTCCTGAATGGAATAATATATAAACTGGGGAAAGATGAGGCCACAGATACATGGATTTTGGAATATTTGTGGCCGTGTGTGTGTGTGTGTGTGGAAGTGTGTACTTTTGCTACAGAAAGCATGAGCTCGAAAGTTTGTGTAATACTATTACTGTTGCACGTTTCTATGCACCATACGTCAGTCAGCTGAAGGTGAGTCTTTGCCTTTCCTATTTTACCTTTCTTATTTGTGTGAACTAACACATTTTACTTATAAGACTTACTTTGCTCTAGACATAAAATCATCATACAAGAAGCGCTGTCTTTTGGAGAGCCGGCACATAACTACATGCTCATACTTCTTTGGTAACTGCTTCTCCACTTCAATCTTCAAACGCCTCAACAAAAATGGCCTCAGCACCTACAGAAAAGAAAAAAAGGACATGTTATGCAAGTTATAAAATTTACACATCTGTAAAGCCTATTTAGGTGTGAATCTTTTTAAATACTGAGCAAAGTTACAAAGTGTTTCCCCTTTTCTTATGAAGTTGTAAATTTCCCATCATATTAGCTAATAGCACAAAAATTATACACACAACCAGAAAACTTACCTTATGTAATCGCTTGATGATACTTTCATTATACTCTGAATTGCCTTCTATCATTCCTGTTACAGGATTAGAGAACCATTCCTTAAATTCCCGATGTGACTGGAAAACATTTGGCATTAAAAAGTGCATAAGAGACCAAAGCTCCATCAAATTATTCTGCAGTGGGGTTCCAGTCAACAGAAGGCGCCTATAAAATAATATTTTGTTGAACAATAACAAAAGGGTGAAATACACAATATATAAGGAATTAATTTCAAATTATTGTAGCAAACTGAATGTGTAATATCAAGATAGTTAACTAAACACAGTAGTGATAGAAGATACAGTCATATATGTATTAGTCTATATACACTCCTGGAAATTGAAATAAGAACACCGTGAATTCATTGTCCCAGGAAGGGGAAACTTTATTGACACATTCCTGGGGTCAGATACATCACATGATCACACTGACAGAACCACAGGCACATAGACACAGGCAACAGAGCATGCACAATGTCGGCACTAGTACAGTGTATATCCACCTTTCGCAGCAATGCAGGCTGCTATTCTCCCATGGAGACGATCGTAGAGATGCTGGATGTAGTCCTGTAGAACGGCTTGCCATGCCATTTCCACCTGGCGCCTCAGTTGGACCAGCGTTCGTGCTGGACGTGCAGACCGCGTGAGACGACGCTTCATCCAGTCCCAAACATGCTCAATGGGGGACAGATCTGGAGATCTTGCTGGCCAGGGTAGTTGACTTACACCTTCTAGAGCACGTTGGGTGGCACGGGATACATGCGGACGTGCATTGTCCTGTTGGAACAGCAAGTTCCCTTGCCGGTCTAGGAATGGTAGAACGATGGGTTCGATGACGGTTTGGATGTACCGTGCACTATTCAGTGTCCCCTCAACGATCACCAGTGGTGTACGGCCAGTGTAGGAGATCGCTCCCCACGCCATGATGCCGGGTGTTGGCCCTGTGTGCCTCGGTCGTATGCAGTCCTGATTGTGGCGCTCACCTGCATGGCGCCAAACACGCATACGACCATCATTGGCACCAAGGCAGAAGCGACTCTCATCGCTGAAGACGACACGTCTCCATTCGTCCCTCCATTCACGCCTGTCGCGACACCACTGGAGGCGGGCTGCACGATGTTGGGGCGTGAGCGGAAGACGGCCTAACGGTGTGCGGGACCGTAGCCCAGCTTCATGGAGACGGTTGCGAATGGTCCTCGCCGATGCCCCAGGAGCAACAGTGTCCTTAATTTGCTGGGAAGTGGCGGTGCGGTCCCCTACGGCACTGCGTAGGATCCTATGGTCTTGGTGTGCATCCGTGTGTCGCTGCGGTCCGGTCCCAGATCGACGGGCACGTGCACCATCCGCCGACCACTGGCGACAACATCGATGTACTGTGGAGACCTCACGCCCCACGTGTTGAGCAATTTGGCGGTACGTCCACCCGGCCTCCCGCATGCCCACTATATGCCCTCACTCAAAGTCCGTCAACTGCACATACGGTTCACGTCCACGCTGTCGCGGCATGCTACCAGTGTTAAAGACTGCGATGGAGCTCCGTATGCCATGGCAAACTGGCTGACACTGACGGCGGCGGTGCACAAATGCTGCGCAGCTAGCGCCATTCGACGGCCAACACCGCGGTTCCTGGTGTGTCCGCTGTGCCGTGCGTGTGATCATTGCTTGTACAGCCCTCTCGCAGTGTCCGGAGCAAGTATGGTGGGTCTGACACACCGGTGTCAATGTGTTCTTTTTTCCATTTCCAGGAGTGTACATGGCGCCACCATACCCGCAGTTATGTGGTGCCAACTTAAGTGTAAGGCAAAGCAGATGCACTGACCACATTTCATTTGAATTAACCTGATATATTCCTGATTCTAAATGAGGATGTGTGTAAGGGACGTAAATTTATCATCAAAAATTCAGCTGAATCCCGGTTGGTTGGAAATATTATCAGACGCACCTGAGGAATGAACACAATGAAGACCGGATTGTTATTTATTTCCTGTCTATCTTGAATAGGAGTATACGGTGACCTTAAAGCTTCTGTATCAATGTTTTCTCTTAAAAACAAGGAAATTTTTCAATAATTTTGGATATTTTCCACTAGCTGTATTAACATAGTTTGTCTATATGTTCCTATTTAGTAGAAAACACAATTCTACTGCATTTTGAAGGCAAAACTTCTGTCTAGAAAGATTGATGGACACACACTGTGATAAAACCAATTCCCCAATCTGACTCCATTACATCGAAAATGTATTAGAGTTAAAACCAGAATGGCCAGTTGTTGAAGCAGTGTACTCAAGTCACTTCTTTTAACATCCTTTTCCTTTCAAGTACATAGTATGTCACTTTGAGCACGGGTTAAAAGAACTTTTACCTAAAGTCCTCTGCTTTACCACAATTGTTCTCTTGTCCCATTCTGATTCACACTTTAGTAAGAGTGGTTGGGGTAGGGAAATGACAACCAATAGATGCAAAAGGTATAGAATAACAGATACTGGAGCTTCTTCGCTGTTAATTTCTGCTTATTATGATATACAAATATATTGTAATATAGCTCGATCTAACATCTATTTATGTTACCTACTCGCTACTTACTCCAGAAACAAAACACTGTCGGAAATGGAAAGTGCCACATCGTGAACACCTTGATCAAATGATACCAAATGGATACTCCACTATTTCCACACATGTGGGATATGTTAATTAAAATAGTATACTTAAACAAACATATTTTCAGTGCGGGAAGTCATTCCTACAGATGAAGGACAACGTGTATAGATGATAGCTGTTGGCCTGTGGCTAACATTACTGAAGCTTTTCAGTAGAGATCACAACACAGCACATCCAGAGGACATGTACATGCAGCTCATGGGTACGTGACGCAAATTCTGCCACATAATTCAAATTTATGTAATAAATGCTATTCCGTAGTGAACTGTATCCGGCTGTACTATTTGGCACAGATAGTTTAAAACAGTAATAGTTTCTGCATATAAGTATAAAAAAGTAATCAATTTTCAGTCACTGTTATTCCACGACAACTGGCAAAGCCCTTTTTGGAAAGAGACTGTGTGTAAAAGCAGACTGTAAAATAGAGTGTGCACCTATGCATGAATACAACAACTTATCAGAGTGCTCTGATTCCACATCAAACAGCATGCAGCTGAACAGTCCGAAAACATGTGCCACAAATAACAACACAGGAATCAGCCATGTGACCTATCATCTTACGACAAAGCAATGTACAATTGTCTGCAAGTTAAAAACTGTGTGTGAAACCGTGCAAAGCTTTAGCACTACAGTTTTAGATGTGGGCTGTTTTGAACTATTGCTGCATAAGACACTAGTACAAGTCAGACCAGGACTGTCATTTTCATCCCTGTTATGGGTAGCTCGTTATTTCATTTTCTTATTTTGGAATGAGTAAAGAGATTGATTTAGTCTATCACATGATTCAAGCACAACTCTCACGACACCAGGAGGAATTGGGGATCCAAATGACGATACGTCACTACTTCTTTCACAGAATACATAGAACACAGGTATGGGCTAGCTGCCCTACGAGGAGGAGATGGGGCTTCCCCCCCCCCCCCCCCCCCCCCCTTACATATAGTATCATGGCCACCAAACGATGACAACTGACACAGTATGTGGTTTGAGCACAACGATAAACTTCTCAAGATTCTTTCAGATACAGTTTGCTTCCATACCACAACACAAAAATATATTCCTGCCTGCGGTATCACATCTCATACTAATGTTGGAGGTAAACATCACTTCTGAATAAAATGAGAGTTTAATCATCCCATACCTGTCATGTGATGAATACCTGCAGAAAGTTTGATAAATAAATATCGGTTTTGAGCTTCATGGTCTAACACTTTGCATTTCCATCAAATTATTATGGAAGTATTAAAATACAAATATCGCAAAATAGTTACCTCTGAGTCTGAAAATTTAACAGAAGTTGCCATCTTTGAGATTTAAAGTTTTTTATATTTTGAGCTTCATCCAATATAAGATACTTCCACTTCTTCCTTCTAAAGCTCTGGTGGTCCTGAATTACCAGTTTATAGGAGGTTATACACACATGAAACGCATTGGGTTTTGTCCATCCTGAAAATTCAAATGAAAATTTTAAATATGACCAAAATACATGATCTGTAACAAAAGGTAACTTCTGTATAATATCATATTCTCACAGCAATAACTAATTCTCAAGAACCAGTAGGCTTTTACAGTTAATTATTCAAAATCTGATTTTACTACATCATCTTCTGTAATACAAAAAACTTAGTGTTATTCTTTTGTAGGTCACTTAAAAAGCATCAGGGTGTATAGTTTTCACAGCCACTTTCAATGAGATACGAGTTGGACTGAGAGGAATGCTCAAATACAGAGGGGTAGAAGAAAATGTAGACACTCTTTGATAGTTCATACCTCTGGAATAAAGTGACATATCATTGCAATTTTTTGTGGTAGCATAGGCCATCATTTTCTCAACAGATTTTGGTGCATGTTTTCCAGCAGATAACAGCGTAGTGAAGAATGAAATAAGACTGTCATTTGAACAATGCAAGGCTGTGCCGAAGAGGTACTGGAAGTACGAAAACACGATGTAGCTTCAACGACAATGGCGAAATGTGTGTGACTCAGCCACTAACATGTAAAACAATTTATTGTACTTGTGATAAATTTGAAACTGATGGTACTGTCCAGACAAGATGCACAAGTAATTTTTCTTTTAAAGACTCTCATGAAGCACTTCACTTCATTCAGGCTACCTTAAAAATAAATCTTCCACTTTTACCTGTACGCTTCTGTTTCCTTTCCTTCTGAGATCCATAATATGTGAGTATTTTGAAAGCTGGGCACCATTTCTTGAATTCCATTTCCCAATTTAACATCACAGATGTAGGAACTATAATGAGATGTGGACCCCAATTACCTGGAAAGTTAAAGGAAATCTTGTTAATTTTTTAATACAATATATTTCACACACTGCCATAATGGTGTAGTTACATTAAGCTACCTACCCTCATAAATGATATACAACACGTTACCAAAAATTTAATATTCTTTAAGAACTGCTGTGCTACATGAAAATACTGAAGACCGCATAAGTATATCAGGTAACTAATGAGAAGTTAATGAATGGTATTTAAGAAAATGAAATTTATAGAAAACCTTGACTAAAAGAAGGAACTGACTGATAGGTATTGACAGTGACATTAGATCGTTTGCCGATGATGCTGTAGTCTACAGGAAAGTAGTATCATACGAAAGTTGTGATTAAATCAATGAGGATTTGCAGAAAATAAATGTGTGGTGTCACGACTGGCAGTTATCTCTCAATATTAGTAAGTGTCACGTACTGCATATAACAACATCCCCATTAATGTACGAGTACAAAATAAATACCCAGTCTTTGGAAGCGATAACATCCGTCAAGTATCTGGGTGCGACTATTCGAAATGATCTCATATGGAATCATCAGACTACACAAGTAATGGGCAAGTCATCATGAGAGCGTTACAAATCTCTCAGAAAGTTTGAAGTGGGATACACTTACAGACAGACGAGGCGTTAAAAGGAAGGGGCTGCTCGCTAAATTCCGAAATCCGATCTTCGCCAAGGATGTAGAGCATATATTATTACCAGCAACTTTCAAATCACACAATGATCATCATGCAAAGATAAGGGAAATTAGAGCTTATACTGAAGCATTCAGATAGTCGTTTTTCCCTCATGGGATCCGCGAGTGTAACAGAGAGGGGGGGATATGACTTTGGCACGAATTGTGCCCTCCGCTACACACTGCTTGGCTCTAATGGTTCAAATGGCTCTGAGCACTATGTGACTTAACTTCTGAGGTCATCAGTCGCCTCACACTGCTTGGTAGCTAGTGGAGTATATATGTAGATGTAGATGGGTCATATTCTGAATCTTTTAATGAAATGTCAATTTGATAATGGAGGGGCATCTGGAGGATAGGGTGGTGGGGGAAGGGGGCGGAGGGTATTTGTAGAGGGAGACCAAGGCTAGACTGCGCGAGAAGGTTCAAATGGATGAAGATTACCAAAGTTAATACTTTCAAATTATTGATAACTTAACAATTTAAAATCTATAATTTGCTTACTGCAAAATAAAAAAAAGCCAACATATGCCTGTTTCTTACAAATATGTGCTATGTCTGCTTCCATGAGAGGGAGGGGAGGGAGGGGAGGGAGGGAGGGAGAGACTACTGTAACATTTGATCTCTGGTAAATTCACTCTGGAAAAAATTGGTTTCAGTGGCAGAATTAGGACATGGATCCTCTACAAACTGAACCTTGAATTTTCGACTTATTAACAGAATGTCGATCTACTGATCACACTACCACATTAAGTTTTTTATATTATACTAACTGGTAAACAGTCTGCAATTTTGTCATTCCATTTTCAGGGCTCTTCCTCATCTGCTTTGCAAAATGTGATACCACTTGGTGTTCTACTATTGCCATTTCATGTTATCACTCTTACATGAGCAGCTGCTTTCGATTCTGACACAGTGAGTCTCACTGACAAAATGCAGTTTTATGTGCTGAAATGAATCAGTACACAGTCAACTAATTGGCTACTGTCCATCCAAACTTATGACAGCACTAATTCTAATGGATTTACAGCAGGCTATCTTTATGCAGACATTAGGGTCCATATTTTGTTTTATACTGGCAACTGATGAATTTATGTGACTGACTAAGACTGTGGTATTCACTAAGAATAATAATAATGATAATAATAATAATAATAATAATAATAATAATAATGTTACACACTTCTTCTAAATCCATAGAAAACCTGGTTAACATTAAAAATATTTTATCCTTTAAGTTTTGTTTAACAACTAAGTGTAGTAGGTAAAATAACTCAACAATGAGTATATGACACAACTAAAGACAATTTTAAAAGGCCTCCGGACATATCATTTTGAAATTATAATAAATTTCATGTCTCAGTATCCTCTACAACCCTATGGAGAGCTTCATTGTTAATCTGTAACACACTGTGTGTGTGTGTGTGTGTGTGTGTGTGTGTGTGTGTGTCATCAGTTATGTAGGACAAATCAGATCTCTCTCTCTCTCTCACACACACACACACACACACACACACACACACGCACACACACACTGTGAAATAGTTTGCTTACCTTTCTCACATGCTAAATGAGCGAGCAAAGAAATTGTTTGGATTGTTTTGCCCAAACCCATTTCATCAGCCAGAATGCCATTCAGTTTACGATCAAACATTGTAACAAGCCAATCCAATCCGATATGCTGATACTCTCTTAAGGAATGCTTCAGGAGGAATGGTATGGGTGTCACAACCTAGAAAATATCATTACATTAGCATAATGTGTGTATATTTGCCTACATATCCCCCATAAATTTTATATAAAAGCCCGTAACCTCAATTTAAATAAGTGAAAACCACTTCAACAATAACCCACATACAACAATCAGGTTTTTCATCAGAGAAAACACACAAATGAAGATACTTAAAAAATTAATTAAGATACTTTTTACAATCCAAATGGGCCCCACATTGTAAAAGTTATCTCTCAAAGTTATCTCTCAGAGACATTAAGTGGTAAAATTCAGATTGCTACTATAGTAGTTTAATGATGTATTTATTGTGATGGGCCCATTTTGGCTAGAGAGCTATCTTTGTACTTTCTGCCAAAGTTACAAAACATTTATATTTTATTATAGTGTTGGTTAATCATATTTTCGGATGCACAAATTTGCCATTTACATCCATACATCATCCGTATTGTACTACAAAGTGATTTAAGTTAAGGACTCGTGCTATAAATTGTTTTGTGGTTTGCTCCAGTTGTTAATGTTCCTTTCTATTAATTTTTTTATAATTTGACTTTTTATTGTCAGATTTGACAGACTGACAATTGGCCAAAGTTGCTGTATGGTTACAGCTGCTATGGTGTGTTGATGTTATCATTTTGGGCAGTGTGTATTGTTTTCGTAATCAGTCTGTCCTATCCATTATCTTTGTTTAGGAATTCAATAAAATTTTGTATGAAATATTTATGTTTTAAATCCATTTATTTACATTTCCATCTCTTCAAGTACATTCATTATTACAGCTTTAGGTAGTATGTGCTAAATTTTCATTACTAACTCCATACGTTCAGCACTGTAGTAGTTGTTCTTAAGTGGTTGAAGAATGTAGATGGATTAGTTAACTAAATCTCACTTGCTCTCAATATCTTACACTGAAGCTGTGGCCTGTCCACCCTATGTAAAATTTATTGCAATCCTGACATTCAGTTTTGTACATTGGTAATTTTGCTTTTACAGAGCAAAGTCTACGCCAGATATTGTTGTTGGTTCTATAGGCAAACTGGATAGTTGTGTTCCTGATTGGTGTGCTAATTTTTTTAATACTGTACATAAATATGTTACAGATGTGTATGTTTGTTTAGTCTTTTTGGCATTTCTTTTGACAATTTTATGTTGCTTGGTTGGTTGGTTTGAGGAAGGAGACCACACAGCGAGGTCATCGGTCTCAACGGATTAGGGAAGGACGGGGAAGGAAGTCGGCCATGCCCTTTGAAAGGTACCATCCCGGCATTTGCCTGGAGCGATTTAGGGAAATCACGGAAAACCTAAATCAGGATGGCCGGACGCGGGATTGAACCGTCGTCCTCCGGAACAATTTTATGTCCTTTTGTTTTTGTAGGTGTAGCTTTTCTTTCATGTATCTGCACTACTATGTCTGAGTTGAAATAATTTTGTTGTGCTATATATTGTAATGTATCTACTCTTTTTGTATGGTAACAGATTTTGTATTCTGATTTTCCATGAATTTTGAAAATGTGCGAATTTTTATTGTTAGTGACTGTGAAGTCCAAGAAATTAATTGCTTTGTTCATTTCTTTTCCCACAGTGTAGTGCATTTTATGATGGAGTTTATTTAGTGCTTGATGTACGTGTTGGATGTCAAGTTCATCTCCATTTATGAGGGCAAGCATGTCATCCACATATCTAAAATTACAGATAATTTTCGTGGTTGGGGAATTTATGGGTGCAAAAGAATTCTCCTGCTAATGCATTCAAGAAGATATCTGGTAAGGTGCTGGCAACACTGCAAGCTACTGCTGCTCCATCTAATTGGGAGTATGTATTATTATTGAATTCAAAATACTTTTGTGTTGTACTTAAAATGAGTAGGTCTGTTATTTCTTGTATTCTCAATCACAATTTTTATATACCGTGAGAGATTTTTCTGTATGATTGTAATTGCCTTCTGGAACAATTCAATTGATTTCCTGGATCTCACTGTCAGTAACAACAAAAACTCATACATGTTTAAAATTTATAGAAAGCATGCAGCAACTAACATCATAATACATACTAATTCAGGTCACACACAAGCACGCATACTTCCAAGCCATGATCAACAGAGTACAAAATCTACTACTAACCAAACTGCCATACACAAAGAACTTGATACATAGCACAATGAATGGTTTGAACCCCGACAAAGCAATGCAAGCAAAAATTCACAAGGACACAAAATAACCCAACATACATGCCTACAACATCAAACTAGTGGAGAATGCAAGTATCCAGTTCATGTATGAAACCAGCAACAATATCCAGCATAGAGTTCACTCAGGAGAAACATGGCAACCAAGATACACAAACACACGCATAAGCAAAATCTAATGCCAGGATTGCAATAAATTTTACCTAGGATGGACAGGGTGCATCTTTAGCATAAGATATTGAAAGTACACAAAAATTGGTGAAAATAATTCTACAGTCTTCATCCACTTAAAGAAGATAATCACCATGCAGCAATAAAAATTTTACACACATTATCTAAAGGTTTAGCAATGAACATACTTGAAGAGAGGAAAATCTACATACACATAATATAACACTATGTATAAAATTCTGACTGACTCCCTAACCAAAGGTGATAGACAGACAGACACTGACATCTATCCATAGACACATTGATTGCAAACACCATACATACAGCATGAAATGATAATATCAACACACAGTCATAACTTTAACCATATAGCATCTTCTGTCATCTGTAACAACTGTCAAATCTTGCAATAAAACGTCAAATTATAAAAAATTACAAGAAGGGACCATTAACAACAGGAGCAAACCACAGAACAGCTTACAGCATAAGAGTCCTATACTTACTGCAATAACAATACAGAGTAACAGTGACGTCTGATGACACACGGACGTATCTATCAAATTTGTATACCCAAAAATATGTTAATATATCTAAAAACAAAGATGATGTGACTTACCGAACGAAAGCGCTGGCAGGTCGATAGACACACAAACAAACGCAAACACACACACAAAATTCAAGCTTTCGCAACAAACTGTTGCCTCATCAGGAAAGAGGGAAGGAGAGGGAAAGACGAAAGGATGTGGGCTTTAAGGGAGAGGGTAAGGAGTCATTCCAATCCCGGGAGCGGAAAGACTTACCTTAGGGGGAAAAAAGGACGGGTATACACTCACACACACACACACACACACACACACACACACACACACACACACACACACACACACACACACACATATCCATCCACACATATACAGACACAAGCAGACATATTTAAAGACAAAAATTGACATCTTCATACCATCTGTAAAAGTTACGTAACAGTATTTATTTCATTATAGTGTTAGTTAACATATTTTTGATATCAATATAATAGAGGGAAACATTCCACGTGGGAAAATCTTTGTCTTTAATTATGTCTGCTTGTGTCTGTATATGTGTGGATGGATATGTGTGTGTGTGCGCGCGAGTGTATACCCGTCCTTTTTTCCCCCTAAGGTAAGCCTTTCCGCTCCCGGGATTGGAATGACTCCTTACCCTCTCCCTTAAAACCCACATCCTTTCGTCTTTCCCTCTCCTTCCCTCTTTCCTGATGAGGTAACAGTTTGTTGCGAAAGCTTGAATTTTGCGTGTGTGTTTGTGTGTCTATCGACCTGCCAGCGCTTTCGTTCGGTAAGCCACATCATCTTTGTTTTTAGATATATTTTTACCACGTGGAATGTTTCCCTCTATTATATTGATATCAAAAATATGTTAACTAACACTATAATGAAATAAATACTGTTACGTAACTTTTATAGATGGTATGAAGATGTCAATCTAGCTGAAATGGATCCATTACAATAAATACATCTCAAACTACTACAGCAGCAATCTGGATTTTATCACGTAATGAAGACATGTTGCCTATCCTGCTACTAGTGTGTACAAGTACACCAAGTGTAGTGTCGCTGCATATGTGTACTTAAATCAATCACCAACTGTATTGAGACATCCAGGCCACAAGAGGGCACCTGTAGGAAGTGTGTGAACAGCACGGTCTCTGCTGTGGTGTTTACCGGCAACTCGCACCGATACAGGGTGATTCACGAAGACGTGCAAATATTTTAATGTGTTATTCTACAAGTAAAACCAAAGAAAAAAGTTCAAATAAACATAGGTCCGCAAATGTTTAGTTACGGAGTTAAGGCTAATAAAAGATTTTGCCTGAAATTTAGCAACTTAGCAATACGAAGCCACCGCAAAACTGTATGAGGTTACAGTAAAGCACGATTTCCATTTATTTTGTTGTTATTGGTCTGATGAATCTAATAAAACATGTCCCAGATATGAATCTGCAGTAGTTTTCCAGAACATCCAGAGATGCAAAGAAGTAATTTCATAAAAATTTTAAGCAAAGAAGTAATTTTGTAAAATTTCTATTTTATTAACAATTTGGCCCGATCTGTTTTTTAAATTCTAGACAACTGCGCAAAGTTTTCAACAGAAGTCATAAAGAATTTAATATTGGAAAAATGATGGTAATAACGTTCACTGAAACTGTATGAATGTGTCAGATAATCTGCTTTTATTAATACCATAGCACACGTGAATTTATGTTAAACAAGGAAAAAAAAATTACAGAAAACTTACTCATTTCAAGGTTAGGAAACGATTAAAGCAACTCACTAAAGGCTGCCAACAACGACATAAACCTTTCTACATTCTTAATGGAAAGTAAACAAATTTACTTGTATAATAATGTTCGCTTCTCTGGATGTTCTGGAAAATTACTGCAGATACATGTCTGGGACATGTTTTATTAGATTCACTGAACCAATAAAAACAAAATAAATGGAAATTGTGCTTTACTTTAACCTCATACAGTTTTGCAATGGCTTCATATTACTAAGTTGCTAAATTTCAGGCAGAATCTTGTATTACCCGTAACTCCATAACTAAACATTTGTGGACCAATGTTTGTATGAACTTTTTTTAGTTTTAGTTGTAGAATAACATATTAAAATATTTGCATATCTTCGTGAATCACCCTGTATATGCATGGAGCAGTGCTTACCCACTCTCACTATGTTCTTTTGGTCTGTAATGCTCACATCAGTTGTTTTGAGTGTTGATTATGTTGCACCTACTGTGCGATTCTTTTGTCTTGTTACGTGTGGAGTCATGCAAGGCTTATTTCCCTTACTATTCAGAGGTTTATGAATAAGGCCATATTTGGGTTACTTGGATTGTTCTCATGTATTACGTGGTTACTACAGGATTGATCCCATCCTCATCGCCAATTGTGCAGTAACCAAGTTTTACACGAAACCAATCCAAGTAACTCAAATATGGTTTTATTCGTTAACCTCTGAACAATAACGGAAATAAGCCTCTCATGATTCCACAAAGAACAACAAAAGTATCACACAGAAGGTGCAACATAAGTGATACACGGAACAACCCCAGTGCCTACACAAAATCCTAATGTAACAACATTAGTGGTACAAATCTAACAAGAACCTTTTTAATAGTAATTGCCCTCATACCAACACTATTTACATAAACAAAAAATTCTCCGGCAAACACCCACGCCACAATCAAGTACACAAGTTCACTATTATGACAACAGACCAAGTTATTCCAATTCAAAATGATGGACTAACGATGACAATTATAGCTACTGTTGTAATATTGTACACATATGGCTGCCTAAGAAAACACGATACCATGTACACTGGGTGGAAATGAAAAATCAATTTATTTTCTGCAAGTAATTATAAAACAAAAAATTGAGAGATTTTTTTGTGAATGATGACCCCCAAAATAAAACTATGAGGAGGAAAGATAGTGTGAACTTCACTTAACTGCGAAAGTAGGCTGACTACCCCTAAATCATGAATTTAGTGTACCTTCAGTCACACAACACGAAATTCTTTGAACATCTTCTGAAACCAGGCCTTGAAATGGTGTTCACGCTGAACATTATGCCCCCCAAGCCACCCACTGTATCTTTAGGTTTTTGCACATCAGCCTTCCCACCAAGCCATCCACTATAGCTTACGGTTTTCACACATCAGCCTTGTCAAAATACAAAGTTCTCCAAAATCTGTATTCTTGCCATATCATTCATATCCTTGTAAATTCCTCCCACTATATAATTTGGTGAAGGCATCCCAACATCAGTACACAGTACTTACTATAACAATACATCTGGTGCCACCTATTTCCATCAAACCCACAGACACCTGTGAGACAAACCATAATATATATCAATATTATGGAAAGAATAGGCTGTTACTGACCATATGGTGGAGTTATCGAGTTGTAGGTAGGAACAACAAAACGAGTGCTAAACAAATGATCTTTTGACCAAAAGGCCTTCTTAAGCAGAGAAAACACACATACACACACACACACACACACACACACACACACACACACAATGACCACTGTCTCTCGTCACAGAGGCTAAAAATCCAGCTTTGGTGGCCAGAGACAGCAGTCGTGTGTGTGTGTGTGTGTGTGTGTGTGTGTGTGTGTGTGTGTGTGTGTGTTGTACTTGCATGAATGTCTGTGTTTTGTCTACTTTAGAAGAAGAGCTGTTGGCTGAAAGTTCACTTGTTTAGCAGTCTTTTTACCAATCTTTTTGTTGTGCCAGTCTACGGCTCAACATCTCCACTACATGGTGAGTAGCAATTGATCCTTTTCATAATACTACCTTTATTCCATCCTGGATTTTCCATAATATATACCAGATACATGAACTGAACAACAGAAAGTTCAGGTCAGAATATTAACATTATTATGAAAAGGACAGTGCTACTAACTGTAAAGATGGCGTGTTCAGTTACAGACAGGCACAATGAAACTAAAATTATATACAACTCTCAACGAAAACCTTTTTCAGAAAAGAAAAATGCAGATATAGTCTCAGAAGCAAACACATCTCCACACACACGACTGTTACCTCCTGCCACTCGGGTAAGACCAACAGAAATGCATCAAAAGGGAGCAACAACTTGGAGTGGGTGGGAGGGGGAAGGATAGCATAGTAAGAGTGGTGGAAGAGAAATTGGCTCTGCCTGGCAGAACATGCAGGGACTTGAGTTGGCAGGACAGGGTTGTCAGGTGCCACTTCAGGAGACTGTGGGGAAGGGAGGGTGTGAGGGTTGGGGGAGCAGAAAGGAGAAGAGCAGAGAAGGGGAAAATACTGATGGGTCCACTGGCAAAGAGCAGCACACTGCGAGACTGAAGGGAAGGCAAATTGTAATGAGGTGACAGGACAAAGGGGTAGGTAAAAGTTGGGCAGAGGATGTGGAGGACAACAGGTTACTGTAGGTTGAGTCCGGGGTGATTTCAGGTGTGGTGAATGTCTTGTACAGATAACTCCTGTCTGTACAGTTCTGGAAAGATGGTGCTGGAGGGGAGCGTCGAGATGGCCCTGGTGGTAAAGCACTGTACAGCAGCCCTTGAAACCTAGCAACTTATGTACATCTGCAAATTGTGCCACAGGGTGGACCACTTCCCTTTCGTTGACAGTCTGGCAGTGGCCATTCATCCTTGTGGACAGCTGGTTGGTTGTCATAGTAATATAAAAAGCTGAGCAATGATTCTGGCAGAGTTGGTACACAACATGTCTGCTCTCACAGGTGGCCTGGCCTTGGTAGGCCTGTGACAGGACTGGAATTGGATGTGATGTGTCGGTCTTCCACAGGGGCTCCCTTGTCCAGCATGCTGAATGTAACACAGATAGACACTATCCCTCAGACCCAGTAAAAAAACAAATGTTCCTTGCCACATCCCCACACACCCCCATTCTCCCACTACCCCCAAGAAACACTGACCACCTTCATCACGCAATACCACCCTAGAATGGAACAACTGAACCACATGCTTTCCTCTGAGCTTTGATTATGTACCATCATGCCCTGAAACTAAGGACATCCTAACCAAAATCCTTCCTACAACCTCCACAATATTCTAGTCCATTCACATCACACTCCCAATTCCAATCCCTTGCCACAGAGAGCGTATCCCTGTGAAGACATGGGAGCAAGACCTGCCCAATCCACCACTTCCTATTCCAGTCCTGTCATGGGCTTATCCTACCCCATCGAAGGCTGGGGCACCTGTGAGAGCAACTATGTTATATACCAACTCTGAAGCAATCATTACTCAGCTTTTTATATTGGCGTGATAACCAACCAGATGTCTACAAGGATAATGGCCACTGATAAACTGTGGCCAAAAGCAAAGTGGACTATTTTGTAGCATGACATGCACCTGTGTATAACATGCTTGACTTCAATGGCTTGTTTCACAACCCAGGCCATCTGCATCCTCCCCACTTCCATCAACAGTTTTCTGAGCTGTGCAAGTGGGAGTTTCTTAAACCACATTCACCATTCCCGATATCATGCCAGCCTCATCCTCCAGCCACCTGTTCCACCACCTCTGTCCTCTCACTTCATTATAATTCATCTCCACTCACTCTCATTGTGTGCTGCTCTCTGCTGGTGCCCCCATCACTCTTTTCCCTTCTCTGCTCCTCTCTTTTCCACTCCCTGTTTCCCCTCTCCCTTTCTCTTCCCCACAGCCTCCTGACACATTGCACTTAAGTCAGTATTACAACCACAATACTGTCAGTGAGGATTGTCTGTACTACCAAAACAAAATATCTTGTAACAGAGCTTGAGAAATTTTGTTTCACTAATACAGACAACCTTCACTACAACACTGTAAATATGACCTTATTTGGTGCTTCAACACTTCGGTTCTTTCTCCAAACATCAGTACAAGAAGAGTTCCATAGATGGGCACCTCCTTTACTGCGTGTGGTAGGTATCAGCCACCTATCCTCATTTTACGCTACTACCATCATTTCACACACCCATCCCATTCCCTCCCCAATCCCATTTATAGTTCTGAAACTACCACTTTTTATATTTATTTTTATTTATTTATTTCTGCTGTCACCCAGTAAATGAATATGTTGTGTGTTTGCTTCATTGTTGAAGGTTCATTATGGAACATTCAAATACTACCTCTCTTATATACCTGCATAAGTGATAATTCAAGCATAAACAGAACAAACTTGAAGTGATATGATCCTAGATGTCAGTTTCTAGAACACTTAATCTGTATGATATATCTCTCTCTTTAAATTTTGAAGTAAAGGCTGATAGCAAACCTTGCAAAAATTATGTGCAAAGCTTCACAATACAAGACAGACCTTTACTTATGCCAGTAACAAGGTTGAATTTTTGTGAACATTTTCAGGTATAAGGGGCAATCTACCATCAAACATATCTGTTGTCATACCCATAAACATGAAACAGTTAAGGCCTCACCACAAATTACAGCTTTTTTTTACACATAAATAAATGATGCTAAATAATGGTGTAAAATATGGAACCATCTTAAATGTAAAATTTATATTTCACTTTATAAATCGCCACTTTTTAAATATATTTTTACATACACTTGTAGATGACAATGTGTTTCCTTTGGGCTGAATACTCTCTGCCAGTGCTGCAACATCGTTGATTTCTTTACCCGCAGTCTCGTTATCTACAATCTGTACAATAAATAAATAAATAAATAAATAAATAAATAAAATAAAAAATTTCTACTGCTAAAGCAATTCTAAGATCATACTTGTAGTAAAACATGTTTAAATAACTCTTTCACTACAATGACTCTTCTCTAGCATTAAAAAATTACAATAAAAATGTTTCACAGTCATGTAACAAAGTGAATCAGTTTTATCTCCAATCATACCATAGATCTATACCTCAGTCTGAAAGTGAAAGTCCTGGATGGTCCCATGGAAACTAATTAAAATGAGGAAACTAATCACATTTCTGAAATCAGTTAAATGTTATAACAAACTGCCAGTCACTGACAGTTCACTTGGTAACACTGCAACTGTATAGGTTCTACTAAAAAGATAATTACTAGGCACAGGAATCTCTCTCATGCATTCCTGTGTGTTTCTAAAGTGTACTGTAATGTAACAGGAGAATTGGTTATAAGTTAGCAAGGTGTTTAATTCATAAATTAGGTATCTACTCAATCACTGATTGGCAAACTCTTAATCAACAAATATCAACAGTACAACAACTGAAATTTGTTATGAGAGCCAGCATTTTTAGAAACTTAAATTATATTGGTAGGTAAATTGTTAGTAACTTATTAGGGTACACCAAGGCTGGTTTCGTTAAAAACATCCTTAACCTGACAGGTAAGTTTACTGAGGTAAACCCCTTGCAGCTCTCCCATCCACACTCGTCTTGTGTACTTGTGCAAAACAATCGTTATGTGGCAGTCACCAGTATAAGCATATTCTTATTTGAATCAACATGTCAAGTGATAGCCCAGTGAGTGGTGGTGTGATTCTCTGCATTCTTGAAGAATCGAAACATAATCTGAGCGGTATTTTCCACGACCATGGTATGGATGAAGATCCAACTTATGCTGAATCAGGATCAGGTAATTTTGTTGTAATTTTCTATACTTTTCACATATATTTCTTGCACAACTTCTCAGATGAAATAATTTATTGTGATATTTTCTTTTCTTATTTCTTTGCACTTACACTAAATGTTGTTCATATTCTTTCAACATATACATATTATTTCCGAATAGAGCACTGATAGTAAAAGCATGAAGCCAGTTGCTGCTGCAGAACCCTCAGAATTTCTGAAGCATTCACAGATGTCAAGTGGAAGCGAAAGAAAATTTACAAGACAGTCAGTGCAGGGAAATGACGAATGGGATGACACAGATGATGTCCCAAATACTACTCCAATTTATACTGGTGCGAGTGGAAATATAAGTACCGAAAAAAACTTTAAAAGTGGTAGGCCTATTACCGATTTTTCTGTTATTTTCTGGACAATGAGTTACTTGCTCAATTGAAAGAGCAAACAAATCTACACTGATCAGCCAGAACATTATGACCACCTACCTAACAGCTGGTATGTATACCTTTGGCACAGATAACAGTGGTCATACATCGTGGTATGGAAGCATGGAGCCCAGGTAGGTTGCTGGAGGGAGTTGGCATCACATCTGAACACACAAGTCACCTAATTTGTGTAAATTCCAGGGAGGAGGAGCACATCTCACACCACATTCAATCACGTCCCAGAAGCATTCAATTGGGTTCAGATCTGGCGAGTTAGGGAGTCAGCACATCAACTGGAACCCATCACTCTGTTCCTCAAACCATTCCATCACAATCTTGGCCTTGTGACATGACGCATCACCTTTCTGAAAAATGTCACTATCATCAGGAAACGTGATCACCATGAAGAAGTGTACGTGGTCTGCAACCAGTGTACATACTCCTTTGCCATCATCCAGTGTACAATACTCCTTGACCATCATCGTGCCTTACACAATCTCCACCGGACCGGTAGATGCCCACGTCAATGTTCCCCACAGCATAATGGAGTCACCGCCAGCTTGTTTCCATGCTGCAGTACAAGTGGCAAAGAGCTGTTCCCCAGGAAGATGTTGGATTCACTCTCTCCCATCGGCATATGAAGAAGGTATCGGGATTCATCAGACTACGCAACGCTCTGCCACTGCGCCAACATCCAGTGCCAACGGTCACGTGCCCATTTCAGTTGTAGGTGCTGATGTTGTGGTGTCAACATTGGCACATGCATAGGTTGTCGGCTGTGGAGGGCCATCGTTAGAAGTGTTTGGTCACTGCGTGTTCAGACACGCTTGTACTCTGTGCTCATCATTAAAGTTTGATGTTAGTTCTGCCACAGTTTGCCATCTGTCCTGTTTTATCAGTCTGCCCGACATCTGCTATGAGGGGTGGCCACCCAACCCCATGACGTCAGGATGTGTTTTCACCACATGCTGATAAAACTTGCCACAGCACTCCTCAAACACCCAACAACTTGTGCAGTTTCCAAAATGCTCTTACCAAGCCTCCAGGCCATCACAATCTGCCCTCGGTCAAACTCAGATAGATCATGTGCCTTCCCTATCCTACACATGGATAGCATGCTCACTAATACTACATGCACCACCTCTGTGTCTGACTAGCAATCATTCCTCGCCAGGTGACACTGCTATTGATAATAGATCAGTGGTATAATGTTCTGGCTGATTGGTGTGATTGCCAGGTAACAAATAATACAGAAGTGATGCCTGAATCGATTACTGTCAAGAAGCAGGCTAGCAGCATGGAAGACAGTTACCCTGGATGACATTAGGAAATTTACTGCCATCAGTTTGCAAATAAGTTTCAGTGACTAGCAGATCAATGGAGCACAAATACACTTGTGTCATGCAGTTTCTGTCTGAACAAAATGAGTAGAATCAGATTCCTTCTAATACTTTCAATCTTTCATTTGAATGAAAATAATCAAATGAAAGCTAAAGGTCAGGCAGGGTTTGATCCACATTCAAACTGCAGTTAGTGTACGACATAAGACAGTGGTGCAAAAAATGGATGATATCAACTGATTGGTGATATTACAATTCATAAGGGATGTCTCCATTTAGTGGTGATATTAACAACTGATGAAGGAATATGTCCAAATGGCACCTCGGTTTCCAGCTATGTATGCCACAGAAGCCAAGGCATAAAACTGTATATGCAATTTTGTGAACAATGTGGTGTTGAGACAGCTTGATAATTTAGCAGGTAAGGGTCACCATGCTATACACTGATTGATACTTCATAAGTGTAGTGCTGGCAACAGCTCCTGAAGATATATGTTGTGATTTTGTTGACAATGTCAAAAAAAGCAAGAGAGGAATGTCATCAGCTTCGTCTAGTGCTTTTCTCCAGTGCAATGACATTATTTACCACTGTAAGGGAAACATTTTAGCCTTAAGATGGAAAGACAAAAGAGACATGCTACTATCACAAGACACAGAGGCAGACAGAAGAGGGGGAAAAAACACCAGCAGCAGTGCTCATATAGTGCCTTACAGGATATTTGATCATTGTTCAGTCAAGTGGTAGGGAAAGCTGTCATTCCGCCTTATCCTAATGGCAATTTCAAATGTCCATGTGCTTTACAAGTGGGGGAGGGAAAGAAGAAGAAGAAGAGCCAGTTCATTTATGCTGTCTGCAAAAACTTGTCACCAGCATGTGCTACTGACAGTCAGCCTATTTCAAGTGGTGCTGAACTTTCATGACTGGATGAGAGGCATTTCTTGAGCACAATATCCATTCCATCAGGGAAGTAGAATGCACAGAAAACTTGGGGACTGTGTCAGAGAGGGTCAGGAAAGGAGGAGGAGGAGGAGTCACCAGAAGGAAGGATACTTCATTCCAATGTGTCGTACGGAAAGTGGGTTTTGTGTGCAACCCTGTTTACAGTTATATCATTAAAAAAGAACTACTCCAAGTAAAAGTTCATTTGCAGAAATTTAACATTCATGATCTCTGTACACAAAGGCAAACTCTGCCATGAGTCTGTAACATGGAAAAACAATTTTTTTCTTACCTGAAAACAGTTCCTTTGGTTTTGATTGGAGTGACGAAAAGTTTACAAAGCAGGGCACCATAAGTGACATGTATTTGAAGAGGAAATGATAAGCTTTATTCCTGCCCGAGAAAATCATATTTATGATTATTTCTGAATCTGTACTGAAGGGACAAAATACTGTAAAAATGGCTGGCTCTGAATGACAGACTGCAAAAATGGACTGGCACTAGGGTAGTAGAATTGCGTATATGGCTGAGACTCAAAGTGTTAAAACTGTAGGTACATTAAATAAAATTTGATATCATCCTTAATAATGATATTATTTACTGATGCAGTTAAATTACAAGGCATCATAAAATTAAATTATAAAGGTGACTGACAAACACTAGTGTGAACAATGGCCTTGCATCTCCTTGGAAACTTTGGTAAGTCAAGATTGAATGTTACCGTTTTTAATTTTTAGCACAATTCCAGGTGCTCTTTAATAAGACGACTTCTCAATTTATTCTCGATAAGGTTCATGTTTGAAAATGATAATTCACATGAAAATATGACGACCTGATTAAGTAAAGAATAACAGACACTAGTTTTTTCAGCTGATTATGTAAGTCAGGAATACTATTCTAAGTGTTAAAACATTAACATGTCTCTCTTCTCCAGGTCTTTCAAAGCAGACTGCTTGTGCTGTGAATTAAGTTCACATTCGTTTTTCTCCAACATTTATATAACAGCACAAAGATGTTCTGATTTCGAACTCCACAATATATTTTTCTTTTTTTTAATCCAGCAATTGTGTTTCAAACTGCTATTACCAGTGTTAAAGATTAAATTACTTTATCATACTACAGTAGCAGTAAGAGGTTTTTTTCTAACAAATTATAAGGTCATCCTGTTTACGAATTTATGAAACCTGTTGAGAAAAGCTTCCCTCATGTTGAAATGACTTGTTCTGAAATAGCAAATGTCAATATCAGTGTTATTATCTTGATGATATTTCAACAGGTTTGAAAAGGAAATTAAAGTTTCTCTTTCAAAATCCTGATCAAAAAGAGATAATATGTTTTTAAATGAAATACCTTCTTCTAAAACAAACAGTTCCACACTCTTCTGTAGGACAGATATTCTTTCCACTGCTTCATTTTGAATGACATTCACCACGTTAAAAATGATATCATGCACCTGACCTGGAAGCATTATCCACCCCTGCTTTGAAGACATAGTCACAAGTAGTGACAGCATCGCAGGTGGCAGTTAGTGCATGTGGTTTGAGTTCCGAGGGTGTGTAACAACCTCACCTAAATACCCATTTAATGACACATCTTTATCTTCAAAATAGACTCTCCACTCACCCACGCTGAAGACCGACTTTTGTGCAGGGAGCACAAAGATTCAGCTGCACTGTACATGTACTCCCACAGATGGTATTCTGTGGAAATCCCACACTCAAGGTGCCGAAGAGCTGCAGGTGGCTAGTGAGCCACCGTTCACTGACCATTGTACTATATGGTTAACATTGAGTCAGCAATATAATACTTCAACAGGCACACACAAAAGATTTTGTAAATGTCAACTACAGGATGAGAAATGTTTGTTGATGTGTACGTCGCATAATGGGTATTATTTCAAAATCCTAGACCATTGCCTATTGTGACACTTACTGCAGTCTGTGATGGTTACAGAGACACAAGGGAGATTTAACAGGCCACAAAAAGCAACGATGCAAGGTGAGAAGGGAACAAGAATTTCATATTTGATAGGTAGTGACTGGATCATTGGTCAATGGTGCAGTACATTAATAATAACCATTAAAGCTTTCATGAAGTGCCAAACCCTCAAGTCAGCATATCAGTTTACTACATACATGTCAAAAATGACTACATAAATTCATTTGGCACAAAATGTCCATTAATGAGGCAAAATAAATTAATAGAATAAATTTTAGAAGGCAGTGTTCATGGACAGTTCATAACATACTATGTTCTGGGGGTTTTATGTAGATATACAAACTTTCACCTTCATTTCAATACTTACTATTGTTTTCTGAAGTTATTCAGGATTCTAAAATTACAGCAGGGTGCAAACTGAAACCAGCTAAGGACATTTCATAATTATTTTAATCTCTGACTTGAAGAGTTAATGATTTATTTTTTAAATGTCAGCCGTACTCTGTGTTGCATGAGTAAACAAACTCCAGAGACACTGGGTCACAACTGCAAGAACTATATGCAACTACAATTTCAAGAGTCCTGAATAACAAACAAGAGAGCATTTATAAACAGTTTCACTGTACCATAGGCCAGAGGATATAACAGCAGACATTGCCACATTTATTTTTGTGGAAAAGACAACTGTGTATAGTACATGGAAATTAAACAATTTACTTGTCTCAGGCTTGTCAGATGCTCCTAAGCTGTTGTCGGATAACTCAGACTGGACTATTGATCTTTAGGGATATGTATTACTTGGCAAGGCAAAGTGGTAGCTCTGCCATAGCAGGAATTTAATGGTCACATGATGTAGTGTAACATATCACTTCGATTAAGTGATGTATTGCACAAGCGTTTTTGAAACCAACAAATGATGTTCGCCACTATAATAAATCTATTTTCTTAACGTATTGGATAATCTACTGTTTGGATTTATGTTTTATTTACGTGCATGTACCATGTGACGGATGGATGCAGTGTATCGGAAGCCAGGATGACAATAATCATCATACCACTTTCACAGCCATAGTAATGAGACAGTCATGTTACCAGTCATAATTGACATCCACAGAGCAATACGGCAATGGCAAACTAAACGGGAGGTATTGCTGCCTCAGTCTCAGGTTGATTTTTACTATGATAGAACTTTTTTAAACCATTGTTGTTCTGCTTTGAGTATAGTTTGAAAATTAAGTTGTGGAATGATTGCAATGTGCTTATGAAATTATACGGTTAGAAGTTAGATGGTCTCTGTATATCCAGCTCAAAGTAGGGGCCAGGCTAACTGAACCTCATAATGACTCTTACAATAATAATTCTAATTCTATTACACTTGAAAAGATGGAACTCATGAATGCCATAAAGGTAACCAACTAAGGGAGAGCCCCCGACAGCAAAAAGCAGGAGGAGGAGGAGGAGATTAGTGTTTAACGTCCCATCGACAACGAGGTCATTAGAGACGGAGCGCAAGCTCGGGTGAGGGAAGGACGGGGAATGAAATCGGCCGTGCCCTTTCAAAGGAACCATCCCGGCATTTGCCTGAAGCGATTTAGGGAAATCACGGAAAGCCTAAATCAGGATGGCTGGAGACGGGATTGAACCGTCGTCCTCCCGAATGCGAGTCCAGTGTGCTAACCACTGCGCCACCTCGCTCGGTCAACAAGCAGGCATAAAACACTGAGTTCACAAGCAGAATGTCTGGTTTGGTTATGGATCAGTAGTGTACTGAAGATTAATGTTACTCAGATTCTTCACAAAGTATAACCGGTAACAAAATTTTGGCAGCAAACAAAGCACAGAGTGGACAGCAGCAAACAAAGCACAGAGTGGACAAGGAAGTTGGAACACATGGGATGAGCAATTGGCATTGCGCACTGTCTTTAAAAAGCAAGGGCTCTACATTCAAGTTCCATCATAATATAAAGTTTTAGCTTGTCTCAAATGTTTGTCATAGCACATACACTACTAAAGAGCAAATTTCACTGCAATCATTGCAACAATTTATATTTTAACATTTAAATTTGTGGCATCCGTTTCCCACCATTTTTTCTTAACTGAAGGAAAACATCACCTTCTCATCTTTCATTTCTGCCTCTTCATCCAGCAATGTCTTCAAACCAATCTCGGTTCCTTCTTCACTACTGCTGGCTGCAGCTTCGTCCTCCGACTGACTCTCCTCACCTAATCACAAGTAAAGAGAGAGTTGTCTGTAAATTTTAAAATTCATTGTTGTGTGAACATTATATTCGCTGATGCATGACTGGAATGAGTTGTAAGGTTTAAGCATGCAAAAACCCGAATTTTAAATAGGCAAAAAACAACTGATGCTATGAATATTACATTTCAAAAATATTTGAAAAATAGTTCTATAATGTTACCAGTTATCACAACACTATCAAAAATAGAGAAAATTAAAACAAAGCAATACAAGAAATACGTTTTCCAGCTCCAACAATACATCCAAGTCTCAAAGCATGAAAGGCCCACAAGCTCTATTGAGGCTCACCATAATACTACACTACTGCAACCTTGAGCAAATTTCATATGATGTACTGGTATAAGAGCTGTAAGTTTTCACACAAAAGGCCCCATAAATATATCATACAAGGGAGAAATTTCCAACAAAATTATAACTGCTAAATATAATTCTAAATTGCACTGTTTCTTTTAAAAATGAGATTTAATTTATCAGATTTAACCCAAAAATCTTTTGCTACGACATAAGCCACATACTGTTTTCCCAGAAAATCTCTTTTTGCTATGACATTTCCACTACTACTTTTATTTTTAATTCTAAAACCTTCTTTTAGCAGTTAAACTACTGTATAGAATACAGCTAGAAAATGAATCCTACAAGTTGAACTGGGAAAGACAATTGGCACCAAAACTGTCAGACATGACATTGCCTACACCTAAAAGAGCTGATGCAATTAAAATATCTTGGTGTAGGTCCACCAATGCAAAACAGAATTATTTTGTTGTTGTTTTTATGTACCAAACATGTTTCATGTAGTTGCATCATACTCAATGGACACCTATTTCTTCACTAAATTGCATTTTTATTCCACAAATGCTCCCAAGATGAAATTAAACTTTTTTAACGTAAGTCAAACATACTATTTTTGGATCAATGGGTAAATTCACTTGAGAAAATTATAAAACTGGTGTTGTTGTTATTGTTGAGGTCTCCTGTCCAAAAACTGGTTTGATGCAGCTTCCCATATTTGTATTTCTTGAGCAAACATCTCCATCTCTGCGTAACTGCAACAACCTACATCTGCTCCAGACAGAATTTTAATCGGTTTCATAATGAGGACATTTTTATAATTTTATCAACATGTCTGGCTATACACTGGAACCCAGGTAGGCGGTGAGCTATTTATCATGTCGGGCTAGATAACATGGACATCTCTGATACTCCCCCCTTCACTGGTAATACTAAAAATTTTACCCCCTAAAGGTAAGCATTGGCCAGCAATTCTGCATTCATAGTTTTACAATATTTTTGGAAAAAAAATCACTTTTCACTAATATATGTCATGTACGTAACACAATGTGTGGTGGCTGTCATCTTATTTTCTTATTTTACACCATGTGATTTGCAACAACACAACATTTTTCCCCCTGCTGTGAAAATATATCCTAACTTCCAGTTTTACAATCAGGACAAAAGTTTCAGATTGGCACAAATTAAAGATTTTGGACACTTAAAAAGTTGGAGCAGATGTAGGTTGTTGCAGTTATGCAGAGATGGAGATGTTTGCTCAAGAAATACAAATATGAGAAGCTGCATCAAACCAGTTTTTGGACTGGAGACCTCAACAATAACAACAACACCAGTTTTATAATTTTCTCAAGTGAATTTACCCATTGATCCAAAAATAGTATGTTTGACTTACAGGCAAAAAGGAATACAAACGTCTGAAAAATGAGATCGACAGGAAGTGCAAAATGGCTAAGCAGGGATGGCTAGAGGGCAAATGTCAGGATGTAGAGGCTTATCTCATTAGGGGTAAGATAGATACTGCCTACAGGAAAATTAAAGAGACCTTTGGAGAAAGGAGAACCACTTGCATGAACATCAAGAGCTTTGATGGAAACCCAGTTCTAAGCAAAGAAGGGAAAGCAGAGAGGTGGAAGGAGTATATAGAGGGTCTATACAAGGGTGATGTACTTGAGGACAATTTTATGGAAATGGAAGAGGATGTAGATGAAGATGAAATGGGAGATATGATATTGCGTGAAGAGTTTGACAGAGCACTGAAAGACCTGAGTCGAAACAAGGCCCCGGGAGTAGACAACATTTCATTAGAACTACTGACAGCCTTGGGAGAGCCAGTCCTGGAGAGCACGATGTATGAGACAGACGAAATACCCTCAGACTTCAAGAAGAATATAATAATCCCAATCCTAAAGAAAGCAGGTGTTGACAGATGTGAAAATTACCGAACTATCAGTTTAATAAGTCACAGCTGCAAAATACTAACGCGAATTCTTTACAGACGAATGGAAAAACTGATAGAAGCCGAACTCGGTGAAGGTCAATTTGGATTCCGTAGAAATGTTGGAACACGTGAGGTAATACTGATACTACAACTTACCTTAGAAGAAAGATTAAGGAAAGGCAAACCTACGTTTCTAGCATTTTTAGACTTAGAGAAAGCTTTTGACAATGTTGACTGGAATACTCTCTTTCAAATTCTGAAGGTGGCAGGGGTAAAATACAGGGAGCGAAAGGCTATTTACAATTTGTACAGAAAGCAGATGGCAGTTATAAGAGTCGAGGGACACGAAAGGGAAGCAGTGGTTGGGAAGGGAGTGAGACAGGGTTGTAGCCTATCCCCGATGTTATTCAATCTGTATATTGAGCAAGCAATAAAGGAAACAAAAGAAAAGTTCGGAGTAGGTATTAAAATCCATGGAGAAGAAATAAAAACTTTGAGGTTCGCCGATGACATTGTAATTCTCTCTGAGACAGCAAAGGACTTGGAAGAGCAGTTGAACGGAATGGACATTGTGTTGAAAGGAGGATATAAGATGAACATCAACAAAAGCAAAACGAGGATAATGGAAAGTAGTTGAATTAAGTCGGGTGATGATGAGGGAATTAGATTAGGAAATGAGACACTTAAAGTAGCAAAGGAGTTTTGCTATTTGGGGAGCAAAATAACTGATGATGGTCGAAGTAGAGAGGATATAAAATGTAGACTAGCAATGGCAAGGAAAGCGTTTCTGAAGAAGAAAAATTTGTTGACATCGAGTATAGATTTAAATGTCAGGAAGTCGTTTCTGAAAGTGTTTGTATGGAGTGTAGCCATGTATGGGAGTGAAACGTGGACGATAAATAGCTTAGACAAGAAGAGAATAGAAGCTTTAGAAATGTGGTGCCACAGAAGAATGCTGAAGATTAGATGGGTAGATCACATAACTAATGAGGAGGCATTGAATAGAATTGGGGAGAAGAGGAGCTTGTGGCACAACTTGACTAGAAGAAGGGATCGGTTGGTAGGACATATTCTGAGACATGGAGGGATCACCAATTTAGTATTGGAGGGCAGTGTGGAGGGTAAAAATCATAGAGGGAGACCAAGAGATGAATACACTAAGCAGATTCAGAAGGATGTAGGCTGCAGTAGGTACTGGGAGATGAAGAAGCTTGCACAGGATAGAGTAGCATGGAGAGCTGCATCAAACCAGTCTCGGGACTGAAGACCACAACAACAACAACAAAAAGTTGTTGGTTGACTTTAACTTTAAAAAATTGTATTTAAGATAATGAGCAAAATTTTTTATTGTTCTCAACTCACTGCAGTAATGTAATGTCATAAGGACTTGTGTATCTTTTAACATTGGCATTTTTTATGTTTTATGAAGGCAAAAAGTTCAGAATGAAACTTTCATTCTGCAGCAAAGTGTGCACTGATATGAGACTTCCTTGCACAGTAAAACTATGTGCTAGACCGAGACTCAGACTCGGGACCTCCACCTTTTGCAGGCAAGTGCTTTACTGACTGAGTTACCCAAGCACAGCTCATGCCCCGTCCTCATAGGTTTACGTCCCACAGTACCTCATCTCCTACCTGCGAAACTTCACCGAGTCTCGGTCCAGCATAAGGTTTTAATCTGACAGGGAGTTTCAGGTAGAAAGTCATTTGGTATATTGGCTGGATAATGGGAGAAATTTCAATGTAAGCTTCACCAGATGAAACCATGTTGGATAACACGTAGCCCCTGAAATAAAATGCCGGCATTCCAGCAAAAGATGCTGGAGTTGGCAGACTTGAGTGCATGAGGTGTGCTTGCCTGAGCGCGCGCGCGCGCGTGTGTGTGTGTGTGTGTGTGTGTGTGTGTGTGTGTGTGTGTGTGTGTGTGTGTGTGTGTGTGTTTACCGACGAAGGCTGTGGCCGAAAGCTGTATGTGAGTGTCTTTTGATCGTGCCTGTCAGTAACTTGACGCATCTTCTTTACGGTAAGTAGCAATCTATCTTTTCCTAGATTGTTGATGTTCCTACCTGGAGTTTCCATTGTTTGATTTTTTATTCTTTGGCTATTTTCACCTTTTATAGTAGCAGATAACTGCCTTTATTGTGTTGGTTGCAAAATAGATGACAAAGAGATGAGATATAATTGACTACATCTTCAAAATGCAACAGAAGCATACAAATTTATCTATAATTTTTTAGACTTCTAGTCATCATAGAAACAGGGCTGCTTTGAGAACATTTTTCCACACAAATGACTGATCTGGCTGACCTCCATATTTCACAGGCTAGTGTACCTCATGTTCAGCTACACAATAAGACTGACAAGGAAAAGAACAGCAAGACGTAAGCACAAATATGTACAGCCAATACACCTAACAGTTTCCTACCTTCACAAATTACAAATACTACAGTGTTAAAAGTTTTCAATGGCAATTAAGAAAGCAAACTCGAAAGAAAAGTACTATACAATAGCTTAAAAATACCATCTACTAATAATAACAGTCATCGATGAACTTCCAGCTTCCAATTTCCTCATTTCTGAGGTTTGAAATTTATATCAAGAGTTCAAAGTTTGGATAAATTCAGTTTAAAAATGAGAAACAAACTTTTTACTGTGATTGTCATTACATAGTGTCTCACAAACATTTTAACTGCTTGTGTGAAATGGAATCTCCCAGCATATAGGCTGATGAAAAGGTCTCAAGTTTCCAGCCGGGTGGTAGTGTTAAAGCACTGCAATGTTTCAGAGTGTGAGCAGAGTACCCCCTACACCTGGCTACAGATGGCTGGATACTGGCTGGCACAAAGGCGGGGAAGTGGGTAAGATTGTTGAGATGAGTGTAACAGGTGCGTGTTCACGTTCCTGCCTCAGCATTCCGCGAAAGTGCTGGGCCTGCTCTCTTTGCACTGCCTCTTAATGCAGGACTCTGTGCTGCACTCAGTTGGTTTCCTTCGTACTTGTAGACCAGATTCACGTGAATCCCTATTTCAATGGATGCCTTTATGATGCAGCTCCAAGAGTCAGCTGTTCAGGGTAAAATCCTGGTGCTCTGAAATTCAAAGGTGTGATCTTCCTCAATGCTGTGCTCTGCTAGTGGTAATTTCTCTGTATGTCCCAGTCACACATGCTTGACACATTCCCCACAGAGTTTCGAAATATGGGACAGCATTTGTCCAACTTATTGCTGGCCACATTTGCAGACAAAACTGTAAATTCCACGTACATTCAATTTTAATGTGTGTTTCACAGAACCAAGCCACCATTTCATCTTCAGTAGTTGTTGGAAGACAGTTTTTATGCCGGATTTTTCAAGTAGCCTCACAATTTTAGCTCAGAGTGGTTATAAAATGACTTTTATATTAATAATATGCATATTTATATATGTGTTTGGAGAGAGAAAGAGAGAGATTGATTTTTGATTGAGTTTTTTACTTTAAGTCTTAACTGGTACCTGAATTTTGGTTGCTGCCTCCTTGAATGATCAGCTTCGGCACCAGTTGGTGATGTATTATAATTTGGAGGAAGTTATTGTTCTTTAAGGTTTAAAATACGACTCTGTTAGTTACTTGGCCATATTGCGGATAGGTCTGAGCCCAAGTTTTCATAGCTTTTCATACCTAAGGGACCACTGTTGTAAGTACATAAGCAAGCTCAAACACCAATCTGTTTTTTTGTGAGAAAAGGAGATTGCTTGGCACACAAACTTCCTTCAAACTACACGCCCTGCTGCATCAGAATTGGTCAGTGGAGTTCAGCACCATACTATTACACAAGAACATAATCCAATTACTGCAATTAAGAAATTATGAGAGGTTGTTACGTATTGAATGAAAAGTGTAGAGAATGCATTTCCTTTCCTGTATTTTAGTGAACTTTGTACACTTACAGTTCTGCCGATTGATAGCCGGTGACGACAATGAAGTTCACCTCCTTTTCCCAAAAAAAAAAAATATTTCTGTTCTTCACTTACAGAAAATTTGTATACATATATGTTTGGCAATTATTACACATACTTTACTCGGTTTTATCACTGAAATAGCAATTTTCATTAAATGTAACAAATCTTTCTGAGCGACGGCCTAGCAACACATCCTCTTTGCACAAGATACAGATTAACAGTCTTTTTTTTAATTAATAAATCAATTGTCTTTTGAGCCCACACTCAAAGATTCACAACTACTACTGTTGCGGGGATTGTGCGCCAAAGAGCCTCCTACTGTCCAGCCGCGCTTCACTTCACTTCAGGCACAAATTAGTTAAAAAGAAAGGGCAGTGAGGCTCACATAACATTACAAGGACCGGAGTACATAGGGAAAGCAAGTCTCTCGTCTCCGCCTTCCTATTCCTGGTTTGCTGCATCTTTTCTCTCTTTGAATGTCATACTAATATGAAGTTCACTGTACTCATTTTTGAGGAACACCTTCTATAGCTGTGGTAGTTCAGCTGGGAGGCTTTCTTTATCACAGGTGACATGCACCCTATGTACCAATATGGTCAGCACTGTCTGCCACTGTACTCGACAGTGGCAGCTCCTTGTGTACAGATACAGGTCTGTGTGGTTTTCTTTCTATCTGATGAATGACCAAGTTTACAGTCTGCCACCTCCTTTATTAGCATGTCCAAGAAAGGAAGACAGCCAGTCTCCTTTATTTTTACAGTGAAACCACTGTTTTGATGGATGCTATTAAGGTGGTCCAGGAACTCATCCACTACCTATGTGTCATCCTCCCTTACCACAAAAGTATTGTCAACATTGTGGAAGAACTATTGGGTTTCTGATGAACCATTTGAAGGGCCACTTCCACAAAGAGTTCCATGTAGAGATTTGTGACCCTTGGTGCCAGTGAGGAGGTCATGGCCACTCCATGCATCTGTTCGTACAACCTCCTGTTGCAATTTAAAGAGATGGCTGTCAGTGTACCTTCAAAAAGTTTCACTATTTGTGGCTGCAAGAGTCAAGACAGCAGCACTGAGGAGGCTTGCAGAGATACTTTTGTGAATATTGATGTAACACTGAAATTCACAAGCAATTAATCTTTTTATAGTTAAGTCATCTCTTTATAGTCGCATGTCCTTAAAGTACTTCACAAAATCTGTTGATTCTTAACATGAAAACAAGTGTCCCACAAGGGGTTTCAAAAATGTCACCACATATTTCGCCAGTCGATAATTGTGTGAATTAATGGTGTCTGGTATTGGCTGCAGAGGCACTCCTTCCTTATAGATTTTTGGCAATACATAAAGGTATGGTGTCGCTACTTCTTCACTGCCTTTGGCAGATATACGTTCTGCAACACATGCACTGTTTTGCTGGTGACTGTCAAGGTTGGATCCTTCTTGAGCTTCCCTTAGGCTGGGTACTGTAGCAGTGTACTAGTTTTATGATGGTAGCCATCAGTGTGTATCAGCACCTTTGCATTCACTTTGTCTGCTGGACAAATCATAGTTTAACTGCTAATGAAAAGCGAAGGTCTCTAAATGAAAGACAGAGTGCATGTTGTAAGTCAAATCTGTTGTTATTCATTTCTCAAACAAAATTTCATATCAGAAAGTACAAATGCTCCCACTAAGGATAATAACAACTACAATAAAACATCATCGAGGCATAAAAAGACCATTAAAAGGTAGTTGTATTAAAAGTACAAACACAAAGGCACATTCCCACAACCAGAGTACAACTGATTATTAATTATCAATTACTGAAAGCAGTTTCCTGGCCTGATGGAGATGGGAAGGTGAAAGGGGGGAGGAGGAGGAGGAGGAAAAGATTCAGGAGGCAAGTAGGGGGTAGTGGGATCTTTCAACACCTCATTCAGCAGCTGAATAACAAAATGAAAGGAGTTCGGGGGGGGGGGGGGGGGGGGGGGGGGGGGGGGGGGGTAAAACATATTAAACATAAAAGGGAGGCAGTTGGGGAGGGAAGAGAGGAAAGGAGAGAAGGTGAAGATGACAAGGGAGTTGGGAGAGGAGAGAGAGAAATGGAGAGAGGTGGAGATCATAGAAACTTGTGCTGGAAGGGACCATCAAAATAGCCCACATAATGAAGCAGCTGTCAACGTCATTAGTGTTTGGTGTACAGCATGTTTGGCAACTAAATGTTCAAGTCTACAGTCTGTCACAGTTTTGGCAGTAGCCATTCATGTGAGTACACATTTTGTTACCTATCATGCCCAAATAGAATGTTGCACAGTCATTGCAGCACAGCTGATATATTGTACGACTGTTTTCACACACGCCCATGCCATTGACTGGGAAAGAAATGCTTGTGACTGGACTGCAGTAACAAAGCTTTACATATATAATTGACCTCCGAAAATGAAAGAATCGTGGGTCAGGATGTTGCTGACTAGGAGGATTTGGAAAGAGATGGTGGGTTTCGTACCAGAAGGACATTAGGAAAGACACTGTTCTATGGCCACAAGAGCATGGGTATGGGAGATGTTGATGTACAAGGACACCGAACCAACAAGGAGTGTAATGGCAACTGGATACAAACTATGGGGTGGTGGTGATGGAAGTGAGCAGTGTCTTGAATGTATGATGGGAGGTTGCGGACAACAGTTTGCAGGTTTTGGTGAAAAAAGGAAGATGTTTGTTCTGTGTGAGCATTGTTCCCAGCCTTGTGGGATGGTATCAGGATCATGATTGTAAGATCTGTATGGAGAGGTATTGCACAATTGGTGGACACCTTGGGCCACATAGTCTCTTCGATTCATGAGCGCTGTGGTGAAGTCATTGTCTGTGGAAAGGATGATAAGATCTGGATTGGTTTTCAGGTTACAGATAGCTGTGTGTTCCATAGGAGCTACGCTGGACTCACTAGGGAGGGATTTAGGAAAGGAAGATAAGGTCAGGTGCAAGTGACGAATTCGGGAAAGATTACCAGGGAATGAATATTTGGAAGGGTTGGAAGATTATGGTTGGAGAGTGGTTAGAAAACCTACTCCCAAATCTGCTTTGCCTTATCCTTCCAACACAACAATCCAACTTTCTAGATTTCAATTCCAATATCTCAGATGGTTCCTTTAAATATGTCTGTTCATATAAATTGCACCAACCATCGTTGGTACCTCTAATTTTATGGCTATCAGCCATTCCATGTCAAAAAGTCTTTTCCTTACAGATCTACACCTGTGGACTTCACATCTGCAGTGGAAAGCTTGAGTTGTTGAAATACACCAACTGCCATCCATCCAACTTACAGAATATCTTTGTTCATTCCTATTCCAATAATGCTCACTACCTGGCAGCCCATGGGTCATTCCCTTGTGCTCAGCCCTGGTGCAAGACTTGCCCCACATTTCCACCCACCACCTTTTGCAGCAAACCAGCCACAGGAGCACGTGCGACAGCAGACATGTTATACATGAGCTATGCTGCAATTACTGTGCAGCATTTTGTGGGCGCAAGTAACCAACTGTCTACTTGCATGACTGGCCAATACTAAACTGTGGCAAACCGCAAACTTGACCATTCATGTATTGTGCCCCCACAATTCAAGTGCTTCAACAGCTGATTAATTACATGGCTCATCTGGATGGTCCCTTGCAGCATGAGTTTCTCATAACTACACAAGCAGGGATTGTCTCCCCAGCATAGCCCGCATACTTGCAATAACCCTGGCCTGAACCTCCACTAACCCGTGCTCACATCAGTCTGTTACAGGTGAGTGGTTGCCTCTTCCTATTTTATGTACTGTTCCATTCAAGGATTTTCCATTATTATAAAAAGAGAACTTTATTTTGTAAAGGAAGATGTCTACCAAATTATTATAATGACATCAAAAATAAAGAATGACAACAACTCATCTATAACTGATTGCCACATAGTGCAGTGATGTATGTAACATCACAGAGTTTTTGCTAGCTTCTGAATTCTACAGAGTTCACCAGAAAAATGTATACATTCTTTGTCAGGCTCTATCGAGACACTGATATTGTTGTTCGATTTGAGTTATGAGTGTGTTGTACTATGGTCTTTGGCTAAACAGATGTTAGAAATTTCATCTCGGTATTGAGAAGATGGCTGGAGTAAGATTGACATTTGAGTAACGAAAATTGTTTGTGAAGTGATTTCTCAAGTTTGATAACGCCATTAAAGTGCAACATCAGTAGAGGCTGGAGTTTTAAACAGAACTGCCAACCTGCCTAACAATTAAATGCACCATTGCCAAATTTGAATTGCAGGGACAATTTATGATATTCACAAAGGAATATCAGGAAAACTGTGTACAGATACAAGTCCTGCTTCGTCAGCTCTTGTGTTGGAAACATTTGTTACTTCTCCACAGAAGCCTGCTACGCAATGTGCATGTGAAGTGGGGGTTAGCAGTACAAGCGCACAAAGAACTCCAAAAGCTGCAAAGTGGAAAGTTTACATTCCACAATTACTGCTCGTGATTAATGACAACGATCCTGATCGCTGAATGCAATTTTGCGAATGGTATCAGCAAATGGTAACTGGCGCCAAACAATTTGTGACAAAGGTAGTGTGGAATGACAAGGAACAATTTATATGTAATGGAACCATCAATTGGTGTAACAGTGTGTACTGGGCACCGGAAAATTCACATGTTTATGTGGATAAAGCAGTCAATCTACCAAGGGTTCATGTGTGGTGTGGACTGTCATCTAAGGGCTTAGTAGGACCCTTTTTCTTTGATGCTACTGTCAATGCAGAAGTGTACCTGGAAATGTTATGCACGTCAATTTTGCCAGGTATATGTGCCTTTATTGAGCTGATGAAGAGGTCTTCAACCAAAGGGATGGGGAGCCACCACACTACCACCTAGCTGTAAGAGCTTTTCTGGATGACAATTTTCCGGGGCATTGGATTGGACGAAGAGGGCCCATTGAGTTCCCTCCACAATCGCCACCTATGGAGTTTTACTTGTGGGCAATTGTGAAAGATTATTAACATAAGCCATGCGTGCTGGAGGAGCTTCACCAGGAGATTACAGTGACATGTGCAGCAATCTCCACTGTAACACTGACTGACATAGTTGCAGTGACTGCTCGTCATTCTGTTATGTGTATAGCCGGGAACGATGAAGATTTAAAGTAACCTTGTGCTAAACTGGAGGTTGTACAACATGTATGATCAATTATTAAATGTAAAATAAACACATATGTAATACTTTTCGTTCCTTAAGTGTGTATACATTTTTCTGGTGGACTCTGTATTTTTCAGCCCAAACTGAATTCATAGTTATGATAAAACATATCTACAGACTGCCATCAATGCAACATGTGACATGTTTCTATTGGCTGCTCTTTTCTGTGTGAAATGTGAATCCATTGTGCTTAATAATAATCATCTTGATAATAACACTTCAAAAGAATAAACATTCTCCCTTAGTGAAATTACCACTATCACATAAACAGAAACCTACCATTGTCATCATCATTATCGACATCATCGTTGTCATCTTCATCATCTTCTTCTGTGTCTACTTCTGACATTTCATTGACTTCCATTTCCACAGTATCATCCGCTGACAGTGAACCTTTGTATTTGGCCAGGAGATCTTCAATGCTCAATTCACTCTCTGCCTGTTTTGAGAACACAGTGACAAGTTAAGCAATGGAAATGTAAGACACAGAATCACATATAAACTGCATGGTAACACATATGTATTGTAAACCTATGAGTTACAAAAGCCATAAACAAATGAAGGCTAGAGATGGATAGGAAGGAAGGAAAAAAATGAGAAAATATACTAACCCTAATTTCAGATTTTATTTTTTTAGAAGAGTCTGTAAGAAAATCTAGTTTTTCATTTTGGGTGCAGCATCCATAAATTTATGGAAGGATGATTTCATTTGCCATCCTGGCTGTTATAAAATCACCATGAACAGCTGACTTCAGTTGTTTGCCATTTTCAAGTGCATACTTCATACTTGTAAATTTACGCCATCACACCATGTGTGTGGTATGAGCACTTAAAGAGATTGGAAAACAAGAGAATTCCCAAGAAGATACATGAAATGGAGATGCACAGGAAATGACCATGAGGGAGGCAAAGGGGCAAATGGCTGAAAGGTGCGGAGCAGTGTGTTGAAAAAAGAAGCAAGGACTGGAGCACAATGAACACTGGAAGATGTTGGGAAAACAGGACTAGGCAAAGCTTATGTTCCAAACAGAGCCTGCCTGGGGCTGGAAATTGTTCAACATGACTATGATGACCCCATGTGATTGTATACAAATATACATCTGTAATTTTAATAAGAACCACTGTTATAGTAAACACGAGCAAGAACAACATTCTATATTTGTTGACAGTTTAAAATAACATTACTTTTGCAGCAGCACACATACATAAACATGAAAAAGTCATATGACACAAAACCTTGTCCTATGTTTGTGCAATATGAGTCTATATGTTTGTATACATATGTCAGTAATGTTATTTTAAAGCACTGACAAATACTTTGTGCTGTTCTGATTTGTGTTTACTACAAAGCAATTACATATTAAAATACAAATGTACATTTGTATAATCCCACAAGTGTAAATTTACGAGTATAGGAATATGCACTTAGACCAAGACCTGAGTGGAGCAGTGTGGGCAGCACTTAATGCTGTTTCCTCCTCAGCATGCAACACAAACCTATTTGACACTGACGAGATCTAGTTGCAAGTGTTTTGGGAGATACAGGTAACTGACAGTAACAGCAGACAGCAGCATGAGAGTGCAACACAAACCACTTTGTGTTTCTCAAGCACGCAGCAAGAAGCGAGCCATGTCCTTTGAAGAAATTGTCACAGCACTACAAGAAGAACCCGAAATTTGGCAGTCTAGTCCTTCTCAGTAGAAAAATAGGTTGATTGGAAGGAATATGTGAAGTGAAACAGCAATGAAGCTTAATATTGATGGCAAGTACATATTTTTACTGTGTCATTTAATTCTGACAAAAGTAGTTTACAAACATGTCTCACACATTGTTTGCTGCTACTCACATTACATACAATTGTTTCAATTCATCTACATCTACATCATACCTTGCAAGCCACCTGCTGGCGTGTGGTGGAGGATACTTTCGGTACCACTATTTAATACCTCAAACCCTGTTCCACTCGTGAATAGTGCGTGGGACACTCTTCCCGCTCCCCCCTCTGCCTTTCTCTTTCCCCTTTCCTAAGTCTTGAGGAAGGCAAATCCAAGAAGTGACCACTTCTGGTGTTGTGTACATGCACCTCAAATCTCAAGCCAAATTTTTTCAGATCTTCTCTGGCATACATCAAACATATATAGGCTAAGTAATGTCATTATGCCGAGACATTTAAAGCGGTTTCTGCAGGACTCCCTCTGACATAATCCTTCTAAACACCTGATTGTCATCTTCTGCCATCTGAAAACACATTTAGCTCCTGGGGGAATTACCCCAGACTGACATTCCATACTGCGGGTAAGAATGGAAGAAAGCAAACTATGACTGGAGCAAACAGCTGCAGTCTCATCTTATCCTCATCTATGTTCATAAAACAACGGTCCTTTACAGTTCTCTTCATTTCTGGAAACAGAAAAAATGTGACATGGGGTCATATCTGGAGAATATGGAGGCTGGGGCATCATTACAGGATTGTTTCTCACAAAAAAATTCATGGGCAAGAATTGAAGTGTGATTAGGTGCATTAGTGTGGTGCAAAAGCCGTGAATTAAGATGCTGCAAATCCTAGCATTTTTTCAGACTGACTCCTGCAAACAACCTTGAACTTCTAGGTAGTACTCCTTATTGATTGTTTGACCTTTTGGCAAGAAATCATGATGCACTGTCCCATTAAAATTGAAGAAAACGGTGAGCATAACGTTCAAATTCGAACACACTTTGGTCTTGATGTTTCAGAAACCTCCTCTGGGATGACTGAGTCTTAGTTTTTATGTCATATCCAAACACCCATGTTTCATCACCTGTTACGAAACATTTCAGTAGTTCTGCATCATCGTGACTCCTGAGCAACTAGCATTCACCACAGTTTTTGCTCAAAATTCAACATCTTTGATACAACTTTTGCTATCATACATTTCATATGCAAAAAAGATTTTGTGTCACGAGTCAACTGATATGCCATCATTGTTAGCAATTTCTCTGATTCTGATCCAGTGCCCATTCATAATTATTTCTTTCACTTTTTCCATATTTTCATCAGTAGTTGATGTGCTGGGGCAGAATCCTCGTCATCTTCAACAAAATCAAACAAAGGGAACTCCAGGTAGGAATATCAACAATGTAACCAAAGGATAGATTCCTCATTCGTCATACCACTCACAAATTCCTGTTTTACTCACAGCAGACTAACCAAAAGCAATATTCAACATTTCTTAAACTTTGCAACATTTTATTCCATTGTCTCGGCAAAATTAAATGCAAATTCCCTGATCTATTTCTGCAACACATCATTAATCACCACTCATAAGGAAACACATGGAACTTTCTTGACAACTGACAGCAGATTAAACATCCAATATGATTGCCACTGTACTGAAACGTTTCACACAAGTTTACCAACACAAGAATGAAAAATCGTGCACATCAGACTAATACTACCCACAAAATTACAAAATTCCCAACACTGTTTGTATATACCTTGTATGTGTTAGTTTTGACTGTAAAGGACAAAGGCAAAAATTAATAAGAATGGAGAACAGGAGAGTACACACAAACTCCACCTGGGATGAGAACAACTAATGAAGAGTGGAAAAAAAATTGTTGAAGGGCTGTATTTGTACTCTGTTATTGTTTGTATGTTTGGAGATAAGATGAATACAGTATGAAAAATCGGTCAAGCCACTAGTATCTGTAATGCTATCACATGCTGTGACCATTTCGAATATGAAACAATTCAAACATTTCACTCGACTTTGCTATCTTCATATGTCAGTAAATGCAGTGATTTGCTAATCACACATTTTCAGCTTTCTCACGTATCACTAAAATCTCAAGCTGTGTTAAAGATTATTCAAGTTGTTGTTGTTGTTGTTGTGGTCTTCAGTCCTGAGACTGGTTTGATGCAGCTCTCCATGCTACTCTATCCTGTGCATGCTTCTTCATCTCCCAGTACCTACTGCAGCCTACATCCTTCTGAATCTGCTTAGTGTATTCATCTCTTGGTCTCCCTCTATGATTTTTACCCTCCACACTGCCCTCCAATACTAAATTGGTGATCCCTACATGTCTCATAACATGTCCTACCAACCGATCCCTTCTTCTAGTCAAGTTGTGCCACAAGCTCCTCTTCTCCCCAATTCTATTCAATACCTCCTCATTAGTTATGTGATCTACCCATCTAATCTTCAGCATTCTTCTGTAGCACCACATTTCTAAAGCTTCTATTCTCTTCTTGTCTAAGCTATTTATCGTCCACGTTTCACTCCCATACATGACTACACTCCATACAAACACTTTCAGAAACGACTTCCTGACATTTAAATCTGTACTCGATGTTAACAAATTTTTCTTCTTCAGAAACGCTTTCCTTGCCATTGCCAGTCTACATTTTATATCCTCTCTACTTCGACCATCATCAGTTATTTTGCTCCCCAAATAGCAAAACTCCTTTACTACTTTAAGTGTCTCATTTCCTAATCTAATTCCCTCATCATCACCCGACTTAATTCAACTACTTTCCATTATCCTCGTTTTGCTTTTGTTGATGTTCATCTTATATCCTCCTTTCAAGACACCATCCATTCCGTTCAACTGCTCTTCCAAGTCCTTTGCTGTCTCTGCCAGAATTACAATGTCATCGGCGAACCTCACAGTTTTTATTTCTTCTCCATGGATTTTAATACCTACTCCGAACTTTTCTTTTGTTTCCTTTATTGCTTGCTCAATATACAGATTGAATAACATCGGGGATAGGCTACAACCCTGTCTCACTCCCTTCCCAACCACTGCTTCCCTTTCGTGTCCCTCGACTCTTATAACTGCCATCTGCTTTCTGTACAAATTGTAAATAGCCTTTCGCTCCCTGTATTTTACCCATGCCACCTTCAGAATTTGAAAGAGAGTATTCCAGTCAACATTGTCAAAAGCTTTCTCTAAGTCAAAAAATGCTAGAAACGTAGGTTTGCCTTTTCTTAATCTTTCTTCTAAGATAAGTTGTAGTATCAGTATTACCTCACGTGTTCCAACATTTCTACGGAATCCAAATTGACCTTCCCCGAGGTCGGCTTCTATCAGTTTTTCCAAGTTTTTCCATTCGTCTGTAAAGAATTCAAGTAGCAACAATAAAAGTATCTGAATATCAGAATAACTGATTGCCAAGGTGGCAGTGACGACATTAAATAAGAGTGCTCCCCCCCCCCCCCCCCCCCGTCCTGTTCCTGTTGTATAAATTATGTAGTATGAATAAATATATTTTGAGTTGAGCTCATTTTTTTCTGTTTTGACATTGCTGGAGCACAAATGGACCATAGCTTCTGATAAATAACTAAATAAAAAGTAAATAGGTTTCAGTGTTATTTCTTGAATCATAAGCAAACTGACTATTCTCAGCAAATCAACAAACTGAGCAGAAGAAAGATGGTTTCTGCACTTCTGTAATGAAGTAATTGTGACTCTCAATATTGGTAACTGTTCAAACTTCATCGTGTTGCTGTGTCAACTTGAATCTGTAAGGATGACTGACAACACGTATATCTGAAAGCTTACTGCAAAGAGAAAGTACCATAGATTCATATGAATAAGTTACACGTTGATACGACTGTATAACTGATTCATCTAAATGTGAAAGACTACAAATGTCTGCCACACAGGATTCAAACTAGTGAAGAAGCTTGTGTTAATATCTGCAGTTACTTAAATCCATAGGCCACACAGTAACAACAATTTTATTTCCAAATAAGGAAAAAGAAGTAACTACTTTCATAAGTGTTAAAGAATTAGCAACTTAGAAAGGAGAGAGGAAAATACACATCTCCTTATTCACATTGTTATTCTGAGGCAATGAAACTGACAAAAACAATAGTGGGGATTATTTGGATGTGAAGATATCTAAAAGTTTGTACTAAAATGCTAGGAGGCAAATTGAATTTTGAAAAGAATGAGGGGTGGTACTACCAAGTCCAGCCATGAAAATGGTGGTACATTCATTTCAGCACACATTATGTTGCTAAATGAAAGTTTGGTTGCAAATGTACCAACCTCTGAAATTAGGAAAATAACTGAAGGAATCTGAAATATCGTACTGCCAGTAGCAATGGTAATGGTAGTGGTGGTGGTGGTGGTGGTGGTGGTGGTTGTTGTTGTTATCAGTCTGAAGACTTGTTTGATGCAGATCTCCACAGTAATCTATTCTGTGCAAGCCTCTTCATTTCTAAATAATTACTGCAATCTAAACCATCTGAACCTGCTTACTATAGGCAAGTCTTGATCTCTTCATACAATACACCCCCCTCCCCCCTTACAGTCTTCCATTCCCATACTGAATATTCTTTGACAGCTCAGGATATGCCCACTTCTTTTGGTCAAGATGTGCCATAAATTTTTATTCTCTGCAATTTGATTCTATATCTCTCCATTAGTTACTAAATCTAACAGTGTAACTTTCAGCATTCTCCTAAAGTAGCAAAATTCAAAACTTCTATTCTCTTTATAAATGAACTGTTTATCATCCACATTTCACTTCAGTATAAGGTTACACTCCAGACAAATACTATCAGAAAAGACTTCTGAACACTAAAATTTATATTATTTGTTAACAAATTTCTCCTTTTTCAGAAATACTTTCCTTGTTACTGCCAGCACACGTTGTATATTCAGCCATCATTAGTTATTTTGCTACCCAAATAACAAAATTCACTGACTAAGTTTACTTTCTCATTTCTTAATCTAATTCCCTCAGCATCACCTAATTTAGTTTGACTACATTCCATTATCTTGTTTCACTTTAATTGGTGTCCTCCTTAAAATCTCTTTTCAAGCAACTATATATTCCATTCAACTGCTCTTCGAAATCATCTGCTGTCTCTGACAGAATTACAATATCAGCAGCGAACCTCAAAGTTCTTATTTCTTCTCTCTGAACCTGCATTCCATTTCCATATTTCTTCGTGGCTTCCTTTACTCCTTGCTCAACATACTGATTGAGTTACATTGGGGATAGGCTACAACCCTGTCTCATTCCTTTCTCAACCATAACTTGCTTTCATGACCCGCAGTTCTCAACAACTGTGATCTGATTTCTGTACAAATTGTAGACAAGCTTTTTCTCCCTGTATTTTATCTTTGTTATTTTCCTCTCTAAAGTACTAGAGGGACTACAAAATGCCGTTAAGGTCCTAGACCCGATGAAGGGAAACTCCTGATCTACATCTCCACGCAGAAGAGAGTGGGCAACGTCACTTCATGTGATGGCTAACGTAGACAGGGACCGAGGGATGACTGAGATAAGTCATCACCCCAGCATTTGCTGGACAGGGCACCCTCTTGCCCTGGAAATGAGAAATCATTTCCAAAAGCAGAAGAACCAGCTAATGGTCAACGACATAGGATGTGGAAGGCAACAGGAAACCACCATATTAAAGAACTATGGTTATCCCAAGCATCAGAAGTAAACCATGTCAGTATCTTCTGTAAAATTTTCTGGAAATAAAATAGTCCCCCAATCGGATCTCTGGGTGGGGACTGCAAAAGATATAGACAACGTGAAGGAAAAGAATCCAAATTTTAACATAGCCACTTGGAATGTGAGAACACTGCTTCAGTGTAGCAAGCTATAAAATGTAAAACTTGAAATGGAACGACTGGAAATCGATATCCTAGGCATATCGGAGATGAGATGGCCCCAACCAGTTGATTTCTGGTCTGGAGAATACGGAGTCATTCACACTGGAACTGACCAAGATAGACCAGGAATGAGAGGAGTTGGAATAATTGAGGAAAATCTATTGCTCATGTGTCAAGGGATATGTGCAATATAGCTCTCGAACAATACTAGTCAGACTTGAAACTAAACCAAAGGACACTGTGATAATACAAATATACATGCCAGTATCCAAAGAAGAAGATGTAGTCATTGACAAAATATATGAAGAAATAAGTAATGTGATGAGAAATGTTAAGGGAGATGAAAACCTGATTGCAATGGGGGACTGGAACGTGATTGTGGGTGAAGAACCGGAGGAAGGATTTTTGGGAAATTTGGACTTGGAAGAAGAAATGAAAGAGGAGATTGACTTGTCGAGTTCTGCTCGAGGAACCAATTAGTTGTTGCAAACACACTTTTCCAACATCACAAACAGAGAAGATACACATGGAAGGCCCCTGGAGACCTGAGGAGACAACAGATTGATTACATTCTAGTGAAAGCACATTTTAGGAACCAGATAAAAGATTGCAGGAGCTATCCATCTGCAGACATAGGCAGTGATCATAACCTGGTCGTAATGAAAAGTTCACTGAGATTCAAATGTTTGAAGAAGAAGCCAGTGAAACTTAAATGGGAACTAGAACTATGCCGGAACACCTCTTTCAGAGGAAGTAATAGGAAGAGAAGAGCAAGTAGATGAAGATGACAAGGGAGATGGCATTCAGCAAGAAGAATTTGACAGAGCTCTAAAAGAACCATGGGACAACAAAGCAGGGTATTGATGACATCCCTGGAGAACTAAAAAAGAATGCTGGTGACAGTATGAAAATGATGCTGCTTAAACTTATTAGGTCCATCTATAACACAGGAGAGATGCTGACAGACTTCCAGAAATGTATCAATGTTCCTATACCAAAGAAGGCAGCAGCTACAAAATGCGAACAGTACCAAACGCTAAGTCTAATATCACATGCATAAAAAAGTCTCATAAAAACAGTTCTGAAGAGAAGGTGGAGGATATGCTGAGTGAAGATCAGTTTGGTTTCAGAAGGGGATTGAGAACAAGAGAGGCGATTCTGGCACTGAGACTCGTTATTGAAAAGCAATTACAGAAAAATAAACCAACTTATATTGTCTTTGTAGACATGGAAAAGGCATTTGATAACGTTATCTGGCAAGAGATGTTCAGAGTGCTGAGGAAAATTGGAATAAAGTACAAAGACATCTGTGTGATACTCAGTTTCTATAAGAATGAGGTGGCAGTGATTAGGAACTGTCACCATGAACAAGAAGTAAATATTAGAAAAGCGGTAAGACAAGGATGTGCTCTCTTTCCTCTTATATTCAATGCTTACATCCAGGAAGCTATAGACCAAGTTAGAGAAACTACTGAGGTGGGGATCAAAATTAAGGGGAGTCGTACCGCCCTATCACGACAATGTTAAATTGGCTATATAAATACCCCAGTTCTCTCAGGAACTGTTGAGTACATAAATGTGGTGTTTTTATCACATGTTCTCCCAAGTTTTGTGACTATTGCTCTACAATAACTTTAAAATAACAACTGGAAAAAAGTTATGATTTTTTCCCTAAACATATAATTTTTTGGTGTAAATTTTCACAATTTTTCTATTGGCAGCATCTATGTTTCCACTAATCATGTATGCTTCTATAACCTTGCCTTTCTCATCCAGCCAATCCTTCTTTCCTACTTTGGATTTCACATCAATTTCGTTTTTTTTTTTTTTTTCAGACTTCTTTATTTCCTTTTTCCTTTTTGATTTTCTACCTTTTTACACTTTCTCCTTTTGTCAGTCAGATTTAATAAGGTGCATGTTATCCAAGTATTTCTACTAGGCCTAGTCTTTTTGCCTATTTGATCCTCCGCTGATTCCTGTATCTCATCTCTCAAAGCTATCCATTCATTTCCTACCATATTCCTTCTCCTTCTTCCAGTCAGTCGATTGTTGCAGTATGCTCCCTTGGAAACATTTAACCTGTATTTTGTGCAAAATTTGACATACAAATTTAAAATGTTATGCTACATGAGTGAAGACAAGCCTTATTGCTTTGAAAGTTACTGTTAAAAAAGTACTGATTGGGGAACTTTTTGACTGGAATTTCTGTTTTAGAAAAATCTTCAACAGTTTTTTCTTTCCGAAATGGCATTTTTTCCTTATTTGGGCTGTATTTAAGCTTTCAACTAATCACCTTTCTGTTGAGAAGCACATTTTCCCATCAGTGAACTAGTAATGTCTCCAGGTTAAGGTATTTCTGGACATTCTACCTCTTTTCCCTCACAATCTGACGATTAAAAATGTGAAAATATTAATTTGACCTTTTGTGGCACATACTTGACAACACTACTGATAGATCCAACCAGGTACTTAACATAGAAGTAGAACTGAAAATAGCTATTCGCACATTATGGGAAGAATTTAAATGCAGTCGAAATACAGTTGACTGACTTTGTTTTTCGGTCACTGTAGTGCAGAGTGCACACACTATAAAGTGGGAATCAGTCACAACAGTAAGCACACTAAAATTGTGAGTGTCATAAGGAGAAGAATGGTGCATGAAAACAAGCTCTGCCTCCCTCTCACACCCATCTTCTGTAAAAGTAGAACTGACATAATGTTACCAGGATTGCTGACAGCTTCTGGTGTAATGAGAGTCTTAATCGAAACCTGTGATGGACCAATGTTAAGTCTTTTCACTAATTTCAAAACAAGAAAAGAAAGCAACAGGCAGTGTACAGCATAAAGCATTTGGGAACAGCTACCACACAACTACCTGTTGAGGCTGGTGCAGTACTGTAAACCATGGTAGTTCACACCTGACATCTAGCAGTGTCTGACACAACCCACAGCTCAAAAAACCCATCGCCTAAAACTGGCACACTAAAACTGTCCACATTATACAAACGTTTGAGCTGTAGCAGACAAACAAGCATATGCTTTTCTTTGTTCTAAGATGATAGGTCCCATAGGTGGGTACTACAGTGAATTTCGCAACATGTATTTTATACAGGCCATTCAACTGCCCACAGGTGTCAAGGCACCTGAGCATCAAGCGCACTGATACATTGTTGTGTACATGCACTTTTCATTTCACAAACACTTTCTTAGGCACATTATCTTTCCTCACTGGGCTTAACAAGGCAACGTGCAATATCAATAATGGAAAATTGCTTACATTTTTGATATTTACACGCAGAAAATAAAGCTCGTTCAAGCTACCTCAGGTAAAATAGTTCATCTGGATACAATTTGCTATGAACAGTCTCTATTACGTATTTTTTCATTTTGGGGCAGAAATAGCATTTATTGTGAAAGGTGAATTTTTCAGGTCCCTACCAATAAATTATGAACTGAATCCACATCTGCCTCTGGAAATCTGGTTCTGAAATCATTGTCTTACCATGTTTTGAAATCAATGTCTTACCGTTATATACTGAAGAGTAAAAGAAATTGGTACAGCTCCCCAATATCGTGTAGCCCCCCCCCCCCCCCCCCCCCCAAGAAGTGCCACAACATGACATAACATGGACTCGACTAATGTCTAAAGTAGTGCTGTAGGGAATTGACACCGTGAATCTTGCAGGGTTGTCCATAAAGCTGTAAGAGAACGAGTGGGTGGAGATCTCTTCTGAACAGCACGTTACAAGGCATCCCAGATATACTCAATAATGTTCATGTCTGGGGAGTTTGGTGGCCAGCGGAAGTGTTTAAATTCAGAATAGTGTTCCTAGATCCACTCTATAGCAATTCTGGATGTGTGGGGTGTTGCATTGTCCAGCTGGAATTGCCCAAGTCCATTGGAATGCACAATGGACATGAACGGATGGAGGTCATCAGACAGAACGTTTACGCGTGTGTCACCTGTCAAGAGTCGTATCTAGATGTATCAGGGGTCCCATATCACTCCAACTTCACATGCCCCACACCATTACATAGCCTCCACCAGCTTGAACAAACCCCTGCTAACATGTGGAGTCCATGGGTTCGTGAGGCTGTCTCCATATTCATATGTATCCATCCACTTGATACAATTTGAAACGAGACTTGTCTGACTAGGCAATATGTTTCCAGTCATCAACAGTCCAGTGTTGGTGTTGATGGGTCCAAATGAGGTGAAAAGCTTTGTGTCATGCAGTCATCGAGGGTACAGGAGGGGGCGTTCAGCTCCGAAAGCCCATTTCGTTGATGTTTCATCGAATGGTTCGCACACTGACACTTGTTGATGGCCCAGCTTTGAAATCTGCAGCAATTTCAGGAAGGATTGCAGTTCTATCACATTGAACAATTCTCTTCAGTTGTCACATTCTTGCAGGATCTTTTTCTGACGACAGCGATGCCAGAGATTTTGTGTGTTATGGATTCCTGATATTCGTGGTACACTTGTGAAATGGCCGTATGGGAAAATCCCCAATTCATCGCTACCTCGGAAAAGCTGTGTCCCATCACTCGTGCGCTGACTATAACACCACATTAAAACTTACTTAAACCTTGACAAATTGCCATTGTAGCAGCAGTAGCTGATCTAACAACTGCGCCAGACACTTGTCGTCTTATACAGGTGATGCCGACTGCAACACCATATTCTGCCTGTTAACATATCCACGCATTTGAATAGGATGCCTATACCAGTTTCTTTAGTGCTTCGGTGTATAATTTATCTGTACCTTCCAGTGTCTTCAATTGTTTTCTATGACTACGATTCTCTTTTACGGTTTTTAAACCAAGTATTAGCAATGATTAAATTATAAGTTAGTGAGGCCATAATGCCACTTGATTATGTCACCTCTATTATTAAATTAATATACATTAGCGGACCCTGCCAGTAAGCAGGACAAACGCTGAGGAGGAGAAGGAGGAGGAGGAGGAAGAAGAAAAAGATTATATTAATATACATTATCAGACATGTTTATCAAATTAATAAAGGGTTGTGGAAAGCCAATGACTAAAGTCTTTGAGTCTAAACTCTAATGAAGTATAAATTCTCAAAATTTACACTTTTTCCCTCACATGTTGATCTATTTAGGCAATGCTTACTATTACAACTAGTGCTCATCATCTTAAATTTGTTAGCAGTTTTTAGACTCATAAGGGAACCTCCCCATCGCACCCCCCTCAGATTTAGTTATAAGTTGGCATAGTGGATAGGCCTTGAAAAATGGAACACAGATCAATCGAGAAAACAGGAAGAAGTTGTGTGGAAGTATGAAAAAAAAAAAAAAGCAAAATAAACAAACTGAGTAGTCCATGCGCGACATAGGCAACATCAAGGAGAGTGTAAGCTAAGGAGCGCCGTGGTCAGCGTGAGCGGCTGCGGAACAAGAGGTCCTTGGTTCAAGTCTTCCCTTGAGTGAAAAGTTTAATTTTTTATTTTCAGGCAATTATTATCTGTCCATCCGTTATGTTTTCATCACTTTTTTGGGAGTGATTATGACATCCACAAGAAAACCTAAATCGGGCAAGGTAGAAGAATCTTTTTACCCATTGGCCAAGTGTACAAGTTAGGTGGGTCAACAACATATCCTGTCATGTTACGCACATGCAGTCACCAGTGTCGTATAGAATATATCAGACGTTTTTTCCTGTGGAGGAATCGGTTGACCTATGACCTTGTGATCAAATGTTTTCAGTTCCCATTGGAGAGGCACGTCCTTTTGTCTACTAATCACACTGTTTTGCGGTGCGGTCGCAAAACACAGACACTAAACTTATTACAGTGAATAGACACGTCAATGAACGAGCGGACAGATCATAACTTTGCAAAGATAAAAAAAGTAAACTTTTCACTCAGGGGAGGACTTGAACCAAGGACCTCTTGTTCCGCAGCCGCTCACGCTAACCACGGGACCAAGGCACTCCTTAGCGCAGATTGTCCTTGATGTTGCCTATCTGGCACATGGACTACTCAGTTTGTATATTTTGCTTATTTTTTTCATAGTTCCATACAACTTCTTCCTGTTTTCTCGATTGATCTGTGTTCCATTTTTCAAGGCCTATCCAGTATGCCAACTTATAACTAAATCTGAGGGGGGTGCGATGGGGAGGTTCCCTTGTCAGTCACTTTTAGAGGCAGAGTCTCTAAGTGATACAATAGGCCAACAAATAAATGAATAAATTACGATAAAATGAGTGTTTGTCTTCATGTTACTTGACCCTGGGAGAGAATGAAAATGAGAGTCTTTTAAACAGGTAATCACATCACATCATTACAAAACTAAATGGTATGACAGACTACAGTTTTTAAAGGAATATGAGAGGTTATATCAACTTTGCCATCTGCCTTGGCTGAAACGAAAACTATGTACATTATGTTAGATGAGGAGGTAACTGTTTAAAGTACACATTCCAATACATACTTTCAAACACAACTTAGGTGCTTGTAAGAACACAGTTTATAATATACAGAGCTACCACATCAGATGCACTGTCACTATATTTCCTTTATAACTGCAGGCTTTGGGAAATGAAAGTGGGATAAAATGTCATACCATCATTGTAATGAAGTACAGGCTTACTTGTAATTCAGCTAACTCTTTTTTATGGTCAACATTTCCTTCAGTCGCTTCTTGTTCTTGAATTGTCTCTTCATCATCCGTTGATTCTTTATCTGATTCAATAATGAATTCATCATCATCTGCTTTTTCAGAATCTGTTTCATCCTATAAAAGAAAACCAGATTAACGGTCCTGTCTTTGTGTAACTGCAATAATTCTTATTTAAAAATTTAGGTCAAAGCAGAAGAAGTTTTTCAAAAGTATTGAGTGGCTCATAATTACTAAATTTCTTATTACATGGTGAGAGGGATGGAGAAAGGGAAGGAAGAAGTGAAAAGGTAGGAAGGGGAAGGATTGGTTGGGATAAAGGAGTGGAGAAAGAGGCAGGAAGAGGTCAAGAGGTAGGGAGGGAAGGAGGGAGAAAGGGAGAAGCTTCCAAGGTGACAGCAGAATATTTAAAGTTTAAGTTAGTGTTGAGTAAAGTGCATGCTGATATGTTTCACAAAATAGCACTATTAATTACAGTGAATTTAAGCAACACTAGACAATAAAACTCTCTTGAGCCTCAGCAACATTTACTACATTGGGAAAGCCTTAAGGGTTCAATACACTTTCAGTCAGCTATCAAAAATGTTTTAAAGTCACTCTAACAGAATTGTTGCACTTAGATATTTCATAAACAATTAAGTCCTAACAATTTTCATTGCACAGCATAATTACTCAATTTCCAAATCACACAGTTCCTTTGATATCACCACTCTCAAAATGAGATCGGCAGCATAACAAATATTCCATCTTGGGTAAAGATTTTCTAATGCTATATTTACATAGTGGGAGTTTGTTGTAAGTGAGCGTTGTCTTTAGTACCCTGAATGTAGGTAGTAGGGAAATGATACTGTAATAGGACAAGTTGCTTCAAAAGCATATACTGTATTCCTATCAAACGTCTGGACTGAACATTTTTGTCTTCTTAGAGACTGATGCCACTGTCTCCTTATTGATGTCCTGTGTTTCTCACAGTTCTTATCTTTCCATTTTCCTCTTAGCGTTTGATAAACATAAAACACTGGCAAGATACACACATTATAAAGTATCAAAAGGGAGAATTCTACGGAGTGTCTCAAAAAAAGTTTATATTTGTTGTATTGAAATAAAATTAGATTCAAATCTATCGACAAAATCTTTATTTATTTTTGAAATATACAGTTTAGGAATTTACTTCTTAAAAATAATGTCATTTAAATGCAATCCAGCATGCCTATGGCACTTGTGTAAACGGTGAGCAAAATTTTGCATGACTGCTCAAATGTAGACATGGGGGTGGCTGCCACTTCACTATGGACATTTTCTTTCAAGTGCTCCAGAGAAGTCAGATTATTGACATACAGTTTAGATTTGACATATCCTCATACGAAAACATCCTTGAGATTCAAATCTCGAGTGTGTGAAGGCCAATTTACGTCATTCCTCCTGGAGATCAATTTGCCATGGAAAATTTTATGAACTCGAAAAACAGATGCATTGGTTGTGTGTGCTGTGGCTCCATCTTGATGAAACCATGTTCTTTGGTTATAACCAGGAAAGTTTTGCAATTCAGGCACCATCTTTTAACATCAACATTGGCACACAATGCTCTGGATTCACTGTAACTGCACGACCTCTCTCATCCTCGGAAAAAGTACAGGCCAATTATCCCTCAAGCCAATGTCGCAGCTCATACATTAACTTTTCTTGAATGAAGAGGTTTCTCATGCTTCTGTTTGGGATTTGCTGCACTCCAGTAGTGGCAATTTTGCTTACTGATGTGACCGTTGAGGTGAAAATGTGTACGTCTGTGAACAAGATGTTTTAAATGAAGGGCACTCAGCCACATCATTAACAAAATGCAACCTATGTCTGGCAACCTGAGGACTTAATTCTTCCTCCAATTTAAGGTCTTTTTGCAGAATTCAATGCAGTGATGATCTAAGCACATTTAAAGAAGTTGCATGTTTAAGAATCAAGAGGTTAGGACTGAAAAGAACACACCGATTTACACTCTCCAATGATTTGCCTGTTCTTGGTTACCTTGGTCACCCAGATTTTGTTTTGGTCACTGTTGAACCAGTCTCCTCAAATGTTTTCCAGATAAAGGTAACACTCGGAACATTATTTACATTATGCAATCCACAATTACTGCAAAATTTCCTCCATGATATAGTCGCTGAATCACTGTTTTTGTAAAATTCTTGCACACAGAACGTGTGGTCCACTCACAAGAAGTGCTACATATCGACTGAACTACTGAAGGTCAAGCAAGCAATGAATGTATCCCCCCCACTCTACTCCAATTTGTTGCGCATGCACAAAGAGCTCTTCAAACATGGACTGACACCCTGTATACGCAATTTTACATTAAAGCATGTGGAACAGAAACAACAGGAGACAATGTACGTTGATAACTATGAAAGAAGTATATACAGACTGGTTGAATAATTTGTACCTGACAGGCTTAACGAGTTGTTATGCCTTATTTTCAACAGAAATTTGTGTATATGTAGCAATTCCAATACTCTTAGTTGCAACTTTTTATGTTATATTCCCATTGTGAGGCTGCAAATATGATATCAATGTTTCAGTTAACATGTGTGTGAAAGGTTTCATTTTTGAATAGTAAAGTAAATAATTCACGACTATGTGGCAACCTGAGTGATACAAAACAATGAAACTGTCCGTGTGCCGACATTTTGTGACGTATGAATTTTATTATATCTTCAGTGAACTAAAAATTGTTAAATAATAATGAACATCTTTCTCATTTGTGACCTATATTGTTGAGAAATGTAGACATTGCAGTGTCAGTAGAGTAATTGTACATAATTAATCTGATTCTAGCTACATGTGAAAGAAACATTTATTCCTTTCCTAAGATGTGCAACGGAGACTGTGTTTTGCTTGTCTTTCTATACCTAAGATTAAAGTTTGTAAAAACTTTACAGGGAACAACACAATGCACCCAACATTACTGATATAATGCAGTTGCAAATCAGCTTTATTTTTGAAGGTGTTCTCTCTCATAGCAGAAGTCAGTAACAATATAATATTACTCTTTGTTATGAGTTGTATAGAGCTTCAGATTTTCTAATTTCATAAAACAGTATAATACGAAACCACGTCGCACTGCAAGAAATTGCTTGACTGCACTGCCGTCTAACGCAATAATTTAATACTTTCCCCATCATCGCCCTCAGACAGCTTGACGTGGTAGTGGGGGAAGTGTGCAGTCAGATGAGAAGAGGTCCATTCATGTGCCAAGAGCTCCAAATGCATTCAGAGTTCTTAGCCATCCCTGCCTTACATCAAAGCATCAACTGATGTGTGGTGTTAACCCTTTAGCTGCTATGAATTAACTCTTCATGTTCCGCCACTCCCCTGGTGTAGAGGATATTTTTAAACTCATACGTTGGGATTCCCTTAAGTGCTATTGATGCGTTTAAATGCCGACCCTCTTACTGCTGTGGGTAAGTTATTTCCATATCTCAGTGAACCAAAAAAGTTTTGAGTATTTATTGTACAACAAGTGAGCCTCACTGTGTGCTATCAGTTACAAAAAACCTCATTTTGATATCTTGAATTGTTTATGAAACACGATGACTGTTATGATCACATGATTCCCAGTGTGCAAAGAAGGAAATGGGCACATTGTGGACTGTCTGCCGGATATAAAAACTAATAACTCAATAAAAAAATGAGATATCATTCTGCTCTCAATTTTAAACAAAATTTCAATATCTTATCTACACTTCATACACGGTGTTTTTGCCTCTGCAAACTTTTTAAAATATTGTGTAATGATTTAATTAATTTGATGCAGCACAATAAGTATGATGAATAATGAAAATAAATTCAATCGTTTATCGAGTAAAGATACCTTACTGTAAAATTATCAAATGTTTCTTAAATTATTTCACAGCAGCTGGAATGCCACCCTCCAGCACATGTAGCACAACATTAGGCAAGCAGTAAGACAACAAAGCCTCTCTCAACACAGAACATAGAGAGGATTACTAAGAAGCAGCCTGAAATTTTAGTATTTCCTTCTGACAATATTATAAATAAAAAAAGTTTTATAACAAATTCTGCATCACCCAAACACTTTTCCTACGTACATGCAAAAGCTGAGACATGTATTTTTGATGTATGTCTCTCTTTTCTCCTACTCTTATGAACTGATTTAAAGGCAAGCTAAGGAAGGATTAGTATAACTTTGTGCAACAGCCAATAGCAGCTCCTTGTGACTTAACTGGGGAGAAAGAGTTGGTTTGAGATTATGTGGCTGCTACTTACTAATATTTTCATTTTTTCTCCTTCCTTTGTACCTCAATTTCCTAATAATTAGGTACAATGCTGTTTGCCTAAGTTTACAGTTCTCTTATATCTACATACAATTAATCCTTCTCTTCTTTTCTTAGTCCCTACTCCAATTCAACAATTAATTTGATTTCTATGCGTCTAAAATGCCAGTGTTCCTGGTCAATATGAATATTCTCCATACATGTAACTGTGTCACTTGACTACAATCCTATTCTGAGTTCAGAGTCAAACTGAAGGCTGAAGGAAAATTTAAAGACAGACAGAATTCAAAAGGACAATACACCAGCCCCCACACTATCAAGTTAAATGACACTTGAGATCAAAGTAAAAAAGCAAACAAGCAGACAAAAAACGTCTGCTTGTGTCTGTGTGGATGGATGTGTGTCTGTGCACGAGTGCATACCTGTCCTTTTTTCCCCCCTAAGGTAAGTCTTTCCGCTCCCGGGATTCGAATGACTCCTTACCCTCTCCCTTAAAACCCACATCCTTTCGTCTTTCCCTCTCCTTCCCTCTTTCCTGATGAAGCAACCGTTGGTTGCGAAAGCTTGAATTTTGTGTGTATGTTTGTGTGTCTATCTACATGCCAGCTTAAACTTTGAAGCATTTGCATGCATCACCTTCACAAAACTTTCAAATGCAGTGCCATAGTCAAACAGTAATGATTTAAATGCAAATGTATGAAAATTCTTACAGTGAGTAATAAAATTTTAAATATAGAATAGGAACATCCTTTGCTCTTCACAAGTAAAAAATTATGAACTTCACTGAATAACCAAGACAGAACTGACACTCCTTGTCAATATGAGATAGTAATTTAAACAAATGTTATTGTGGTAAATGGATTTATCTTAGGGTTCAAGTCAGGTGTCGTCATGTACCAGCTGAGGTGTCTGAAGTAGAGCGAAAACAAAGAGGAGGAAACCGAAAAAGTGACAATTTTTGTTAAATACTTATGCACTATGAAAAGATTACAGCAGAGATTTAATTTTACGAAAAATAGCTGGAACATTATAGAAGCCATCAAAATTGTAGCTAAAGAATACCTTGTACAATACCACATTTACCCCAATGTAAGATGAGTCTTTTTCCCTGAATTCATCACTATAAAAATATAGGGTCATCTTGGAATTGTAGAAAAAGTAAACAAGGGGTCACTTCACATTTGCAGATGAAGCTTTGGTAGCTGCAGCCCTGCACAGATATGATTTGATGACTTCAGAAGGGTGGGATGAAGTGTGGTGGCAGCAGCTTAGCTGAATGTGGGAGGGTCGAGGTAAGAGGGCAGCAAATTTAGTTGTGTTGCCAACCATGAAAATGCATCCTGCATAACGTCTCCTCCCCCCCCCCCCCCCTTTTTAAAATATCTGCCAAGTGTTAACTGCAGTTTGCTTAAATCTAAATGTACTTGGAACTGAATCGACAAATGGATAAATACTCAGCATCAGTAAGCCTATGTATTTCTACAGGAGACAAAGTAATTCTTACACAGGTATGACTTCACACAACACTCGAAACATAGCACAATAAACGAAACTTGGCTTTCAGCGACAGTAAAAGAAATATTGCTAAGCAGCACTGTTAATTTTAAAATTTGGCAATCTACATCTACATCTACATCCATACTCCGCAAGCCACCTGACGGTGTGTGGCGGAGGGTACCTTGAGTACCTCTATCGGTTCTCCCTTCTATTCCAATCTCGTATTGTTCGTGGAAAGAAGGATTGTCGGTATGCCTCTGTGTGGGCTCTAATCTCTCTGATTTTATCCTCATGGTCTCTTCGCGAGATATACGTAGGAGGGAGCAATATACTGCTTGACTCTTCGGTGAAGGTATGTTCTCGAAACTTTGACAAAAGCCCGTACCGAGCTACTGAGCGTCTCTCCTGCAGAGTCTTCCACTGGAGTTTATCTATCATCTCCGTAACGCTTTCGCGATTACTAAATGATCCCGTAACGAAGCGCGCTGCTCTCCGTTGGATCTTCTCTATATCTTCTATCAACCCTATCTGGTACGGATCCCACACTGCTGAGCAGTATTCAAGCAGTGGGCGAACAAGCGTACTGTAACCTACTTCCTTTGTTTTCGGATTGCATTTCCTTAGGATTCTTCCAAGGAATCTCAGTCTGGCATCTGCTTTACCGACGATCAACATTATATGATCTTTCCATTTTAAATCACTCCTAATGCGTACTCCCAGATAATTTATGGTATTAACTGCTTCCAGTTGCTGACCTGCTATTTTGTAGCTAAATGATAAAGGATCTATCTTTCTGTGTATTCGCAGCACATTACACTTGTCTACATTGAGATTCAATTGCCATTCCCTGCACCATGCGTCAATTCGCTGCAGATCCTCCTGCATTTCAGTACAATTTTCCATTGTTACAACCTCTCGATACACCACAGCATCATTCGCAAAAAGCCTCAGTGAACTTCCGATGTCATCCACAAGGTCATTTATGTATATTGTGAATAGCAACGGTCCTATGACACTCCCCTGCAGCACACCTGAAATCACTCTTACTTCGGAAGACTTCTCTCCATTGAGAATGACATGCTGCGTCCTGTTATCTAGGAACTCCTCAATCCAATCACACAATTGGTCTGATAGTCCATATGCTCTTACTTTGTTCATTAAACGACTGTGGGGAACTGTATCGAACGCCTTGCGGAAGTCAAGAAACACGGCATCTACCTGGGAACCAGTATCTATGGCCCTCTGAGTCTCGTGTACGAATAGCGCGAGCTGGGTTTCACATTACCGTCTTTTTCGAAACCCATGCTGATTCCTACAGAGTAGATTTCTAGTCTCCAGAAAAGTCATTATACTCTAACACAATACGTGTTCCAAAATTCTACAACTGATAGACGTTAGAGATATAGGTCTATAGTTCTGCACATCTGCTCGACGTCCCTTCTTGAAAACGGGGATGACCTGTGCCCTTTTCCAATCCTTTGGAACGCTACGCTCTTCTAGAGACCTACGGTACACCGCTGCAAGAAGGGGGGCAAGTTCCTTCGCGTACTCTGTGTGAAATTGAACTGGTATCCCATCAGGTCCAGAGGCCTTTCCTCTTTTGAGCGATTTTAATTGTTTCTCTATCCCTCTGTCGTCTATTTCGATATCTACCATTTTGTCATCTGTGCGACAATCTAGAGAAGGAACTACAGTGCAATCTTCCTCTGTGAAACAACTTTGGAAAAAGACATTTAGTATTTCAGCCTTTAGTCTGTCATCCTCTGTTTCAGTACCATTTTGGTCACAGAGTGTCTGGACATTTTGTTTTGATCCACCTACCGCTTTGACATAAGATCAAAATTTCTTAGGATTTTCTGCCAAGTCAGTACATAGAACTTTACTTTCGAATTCATTGAACGCCTCTCGCATAGCCCTCCTCACACTACATTTCGCTTCGCGTAATTTTTGTTTGTCTGCAAGGCTTTGGCTATGTTTATGTTTGCTGTGAAGTTCCCTTTGCTTCCGCAGCAGTTTTCTAACTCGGTTGTTGTACCACGGTGGCTCTTTTCCATCTCTTACGATCTTGCTTGGCACATACTCATCTAACGCATTATGTACGACGGTTTTGAACTTTGTCCACTGATCCTCAACACTATCTGTACTTGAGACAAAACTTTTGTGTTGAGCCAACAGGTAGTCTGAAATCTGCTTTTTGTCACTTTTTCTAAACAGAAAAATCTTCCTACCCTTTTTAATATTCCTATTTACGGCTGAAATCATCGATGCCGTAACCGCTTTATGATCGCCGATTCCCTGTTCTGCGTTAACTTTTTCAAATAGTTCGGGTCTGTTTGTCACCAGAAGGTCTAATATGTTATCGCCACGAGCAATAAATGTAGCAGCACACTGTTAGCCTGAAGTGGATCAGTTTCTGCCGATTTAGGACTAGGGAGCAGAGAAAATAACAGATTGTTGTTATTTAGATAACTTAATGCTGTGTAAGAAAAGTAACGTATACGAACTGATTATGGATGCAAATCACAGCCCTCGCTTGAGAAACATGGATCTACAAGATTGCAGTTGACAACTGGTTCATGCATGCGATATGACTAATTTTAAGTTAACAGTTATTCATGAAGCAGAGGCCACAAATAACAATGCAGTAGGAAGAAAATTTGACTTTCGGCAGATCAGATCATGGAAAGTTTCATGAACCGGAGCAGCACATTGTTCAGTATATGGGAGAATAATGCAATTTAGACTTCCCAATTATTCGAGAAATTATTTAAATGAAGCTACTCAAGATGAAGAGGAATTTTACAGCTGCTTGTGTTACAGAACTCAAAGCAAGTGCAAGTTGGAGCATGTCGATGATGAAGAGGGCGGGGCTTTCATTATGATGCAGAACAAAGTAGCTCAGCTACTTCATGTGGCCTTTGATGAAAAACTAGTTGCGTATCAACACTATTTAATCTATCTCAGGAAACTTGACTGTTTACGGCAGATAATGTTAACTTTTTACACAGATCTTAAGATACGTTGTATCACTACAAATTTTTCATTAGTCAGAATATATTCAAGACAAAAATTTCTAAAGAAACCTCATCAAAAAATGGAAGATAATTTATATTCAGGGTCATCTTATAGTCTAGTAATCACGGTACATTCTCATACTGTAAAACAAATTTTAATCAACTTCTTTTCAGTGGTAACACATATCCTTTCCTCTAATTAGTTATGAAAGTTGTACTGTTGAAATGGAGGACAATAACAGCTTTTCCATACAGTTAAAGATATGCATATGATGACAAATAAACAGGAATTTTATCAGATATAATAAACGCGCCTTCTTAAATTCTTCATTACTATTGGTGTCTCTGCTCTGGAGGTAATCTTCTGGGAGCTCTTTAAGGAGATCTTCTAAAGGTATTTCTGATTCTCTTTTCAACATCTCAATTTCTTCTGAATGATTTTGAGTTTCAGTATCTTCTTCAGCCTTTGCAATAGTTTCCTCATCATCTGTGGAACTCTGGTTTGGTTGAAATTCATCTGCAAAGAATAATAATAATAATAATAATAATATTAAAGATCCCAATACCACAACAGATAAATGCAGACTTTGCAAACAACAAATAGAAACAGTAGATCACATCACAAGTGGATGTACAATACTAGCAAATACAGAATACCCCAGAAGACATGACAATGTAGCAAAAATAATACATCAACAGCTTGCCTTACAACATAAACTTATAAAACAACACGTTCCCACATACAAGTATGCACCACAAAATGTACTGGAGAATGATGAATACAAATTATACTGGAACAGAACCATTACAACAGATAAAACAACATCACATAACAAACCTGACATCATACTCACCAATAAAAAGAAGAAATTAACACAACTAATCGAAATATCCATACCCAATACAACAAATATACAAAAGAAAACAGGAGAAAAAATTGAAAAATACATCCAACTGGCTGAGGAAGTCAAGGACATGTGGCATCAGAATAAAGTTGACATCATACCAATCATACTATCAACTACAGGATATTGTGTGGTAACACAATATCCACCAGTACATCAATACAATACAGCTACATTCAAACTTATATATACAATTACAGAAATCCGTAATTATTGATACATGTTCAATTACCCGAAAGTTCCTAAATGCAATATAACATATACCGTACAGTAAAAGGAAGTGACGCTTGATCAAGGTCCGCGTCACGACCCATTTTTAACCAGACTTAACGTTTGAGAAAGTAAAGAAATAATAATAACCTTATTTGTCCATAAACTTTACAGTCTTGGACATTGTCAATTTTTGTACATTTACAAAAATACCATGTCATACATGTAACGCATACACAGGGTGAGGCAGGTAAGTCATAACACCCCTTGTATCTACCCAACCGTAATAGATACAAAGATACCGCTTGGACAGTGAGTTACAGGGACAGGGGCTACTTGAATACATCACATTTCATGTTTGTGCTATTTTTTATTAGGCCATCTTTGTTTTTTTTAAATGGAACCCTATGGTAACATGATGGGCTTAAAAAGACTGTTTCAAACATGTGTATATCATAATATTTAGGCAGATATTTTTTGAGACATATATGTTTTCGTATCATGTTCGTCCTTCGAAGCGGCGTTGTCCAATGCGACCTTTCCTGTTGCGTAGAGTACACGGTAAATGTCGCAAGTCCGTCCTTACACAAACACGCCCATTTACACGACAATAGTAATACATACAGCGATATTTTGCGCAAAAATTAACTGATGATGTCACACAACTATTATTCAGTTATTTGACAACTGTGATACCAAAATAGTAGACAGCATACAGTATTAAAATACTACAAGATGTTAACACATTTTAAGTAACAGAAATACAAATGTAAATGAAGATGCCCTTACTGGTCACAATTATTTCGTACATATTTGTTTTTTATTTGAAAATATTTACTATTGATCACAATACGAAGCAAGTACACACAAAGATGCAAAATACATACTGTACAAGATACAAAACTTTACTGAAGCATGTGCTCAAAATGCTTCCCCTCTGCTGCAATGCACATTTGTAGTTGCCATTCGAATGATTGGTGAACAGCTGTGAGGGTGTCACGCGAGATATCAGCACATGCTTCAATGATACGTTGCTTCATATCGTCTGGTGTAGTTGGTATTTGAGCACACACTTTATGTTTGATTGCTCCCGACAGAAAAAAATCAAGAGAGGTCACTTCAGCACATCGTCCTATCCAACAATCCGGGAACTTCTCATTTAACAGCTCTGTAGCCACATGGGAAGAGTGAGTAGGACAGCCGTCATGTTGGAACCACATGCACAGACGTGTAGTTAGTGGTAACTCTTCCAGCAAAATGGGCAGAATGTTTCACAGGAACTGTGTATAGTTATTGCCATTTAGTATACCCGGAATGACGTACGGCCCCACAATGACTTTTCCGACGATGCCGCACCACACTTTAATACTCCATGGTTGTTGATGTTGTACCTGTCAAAGCCAATTAGGGTTCCCTATTGACAAGTAATGCATATGATGCAAATTCACATTACCGGGGTTGGTGGAAGTCGCTTCATCGTTAAAAAGCACCCGCTGAAAAAATGTTGAATCATTTTTTAGGCGCTGCAGAGCAAACCAGCAAAACTCCTGGTGCCGTTAGAAATCCACACCGGAGAGTGCTTGATGTAATGAGAGGTGAAATGGGTGAAATCTATGCCGGTGCAATATGCATAGAACACTTCTTTTACTTATACCACATTCCGAAGCGATAAGTCGCGATGAAACAGTAGGGTCATTATGCGCCAATGCTAGAATGCCCTCTTCATGTACCTCGCCAGTTGCAGTTTTCTGCCTTGTCCTCTGTATGACATTCCATGATCCCGATTCAAATAGTTTCTTGCAAATAGTGCAAGAAGCTGGCGCGTAGGTCGCTCACAATCAGGATACAGCTCTCCATATCGCTTTATTGCTCTAACAGTATTTCTTCAGCTTTCACCATACACTAGAAGCATATCTAAATTTTCTTCGTTGGTGTCCATGTCTGCTCCAAGAAACTGTGACAGAAATGTGATGTCTCATTACCCCAGCAGCACATTTATACCCTTCTCTCCAGCTACCTCGTGTGTCACCTTGCAGCATTAACGAGAAGCAGGAAAACAACGCTTTCCCTGTTAAGTTCCTCAGTGGTCAACAGGAAAGGTCACATTGGACAACACCACTTCGAAGGACGAACACCATATGAGAACATATGTGTCTCAAAAAACTATTCACCTAAATATTATGATATACACATATTTGAAACCGTCTTTTTAAGCCCATCATGTTACGCTAAAATTTAACATAGGGTTCCATTTAAACAAAGCAAAGATGGCCTCACATCTCTGTAATAAAAAATAGCACAAACATGAAAAATGTCATGTATTCAAGTAGCCCCTGTCCCTGCAATTCACTGTCCAAATGGCATCTTTGTATCTATTATGGTTGGGGAGATACAAGGGGTGTTATGACTTAGCTGCCCCACCCTGTACAACATTTCTCCACCAGACAGTGCAACAAGTTCCTCCCGCATGCCCCCCCCCCCCCCCCCCCTCAAAAAACACCCACACACACACGTAGTGGAGATAAATAAACAGTGACTGGTAACAGTAAACTTGTTGTTTCATTAAATGTCAATAACATTTATGATAAATCCTAACCTAAAATGTTCGCATTTAAAGCTACTTTTTCAATTTGCCTTTTAACACTTTTGCTGCTGTAGACATGTATACATGACCCACTATGCCTTTCTCTAGGTGCTGTGGACTTGTACACAGGCACCGCTTGGGTTCTCCTACAGCACTATGGACATCTGCATGTGTTCTGAGCTGCCGACCTGTCACTACTGCGGTCAAGTTACTGCATATTTCAGTGAACGAAACAGGTGAACTGTTTATGAAATACGGTGATTGTTATGGCCACATTTTGTGATGCGCAAGGACACAAATGGGCATATTGCGCATGACTGTGCATAGGATATAAAATGCTATAACTCGAGAACAAAATGAGATATTGTTCTGCTCTCAATTTTATATAAGATTTTGTTATCTTATCAACATTTAATTCACTACAATGTGTGAGCTAAAATCAAACATACACAAAGTTTACACAACGCACTTTTACACCTGCAAAATCTTAAAATTTTGTGCCATGTTTTAGTTAATTTGATGCTGCACAGAAACTATGACATATAACACAAAAGAAATTCAGTCCTTGATTGGGGGACATATCAAAATACAAGAAATGCAGAAATCAAATTTTTCGAACAAATAATTTTTTTGGAATTAGATGATAAGTCAGCAAGTCTCCATGGACACAATTGGGTGTGTTGTGCACAACTGCCTGTCAGATATGAAACCAAATTACTTGAAAATGAAATATCATTCTGCCCTCAATTTTAATTGAAATTTCAAAATCATCCCTACATTTCATTCACTGCAATGAACGAGCAAGAATCAACCATACGCAAAGTTTACACAATGCATTTCTACCTTTGCAAACTCTTTAAAACTGCAAACAATGTTTTACCTAATTTGATACAGCATAGTAAATATGACTAATAATGAAAATTTTCAGTTCTTTATCAGGTGTAGGTATCATACTGCAAAAAACAATTTTTTTTTCACTCATTAGATTTCAAAATAACAGATAAGTATTTCACATTGACCAGAACACTGTCTTTCAGCATGTTGTTGTTGTTGTCTTCAGTCCTGAGACTGGTTTGATGCAGCTCTCCATGCTACTCTATCCTGTGCAAGCTGCTTCATCTCCCAGTACCTACTGCAACCTACATCCTGCTGAATCTGCTTAGTGTATTCATCTCTTGGTCTCCCTCTATGATTTTTACCCTCCATGTTGCCCTCCAATACTAAATTGGTGATCCCTCCATGTCTCAGAACATGTCCTACCAACCGATCCCTTCTTCTAGTCAAGTTGTGCCACGAGCACTTTTTCTCCCCAATTCTATTCAATACCTCCTCATTAGTTATCTGATCTACCCATCTAATCTTCGGCATTCTTCTATAGCACCACATTTCAAAAGCTTCTATTCTCTTCTTGTCTAAACTATTTATCGTCCACGTTTCACTCCCATACATGGCTACACTCCATACAAACACTTTCAGAAACGACTTCCTGACATTTAAATCTGTACTCGATGTTAACAAATTTTTCTTCTTCAGAAACGCTTTCCTTGCCATTGCCAGTCTACATTTTATATCCTCTCTACTTCGACCATCATCAGTTATTTTGCTCCCCAAATAGCAAAACTCCTTTACTACTTTAAGTGTCTCATTTCCTAATCTAATTCCCTCAGCATCACCCGACTTAATTTGACTACATTCCATTATACTTGTTTTGGTTTTGTTGATGTTCATCTTATATCCTCCTTTCAAGACACTGTCCATTCCGTTCAACTGCTCTTGCAAGTCCTTTGCTGTCTCTGACAGAATTACAACGTCATTGGCGAACTTCAAAGTTTTATTTCTTCTCCATGGATTTTAATACCTACTCCGAACTTTTCTTTTGTTTCCTTTATTGCTTGCTCAATATACAGATTGAATAACATCGGGGATAGGCTACAACCCTGTCTCACTCCCTTCCCAACCACTGCTTCCCTTTCGTGTCCCTCGACTCTTATAACTGCCATCTGCTTTCTGTACAAATTGTAAATAGCCTTTCGCTCCCTGTATTTTACCCCTGCCACCTTCAGAATTTGAAAGAGAGTATTCCAGTCAACATTGTCAAAAGCTTTCTCTAAGTCTACAAATGCTAGGAACGTAGGTTTGCCTTTCATTAATCCATTTTCTAAGATAAGTCGTAGGGTCATTATTGCCTCACGTGTTCCGATATTTCTTCGGAATCCAAACTGATCTTCCCCTAGGTCGGCTTATACCAGTTTTTCCATTCGTCTGTAAAGAATTCTTGTTAGTATTTTGCAGCCGTGATTTATTAAACTGACAGTTCGGTAATGTAGTCTACTCCCGGAGCTTTGTTGCGACTCAGGTCTTTCAGTGCTCTGTCAAACTCTTCACGCAGTATCATATCTCCCATTTCATCTTCATCTACATCCTCTTCCATTTCCATAATATTGTCCTCAAGTACGTCGCCCTTGTATAGACCCTCTATATACTCCTTCCACCTTTCTGCTTTCCCTTCTTTGCTTAGAACCGGGTTTCCATCTGAGCTCTTGATATTCATACAAGTGGTTCTCTTCTCTCCAAAGGTCTCTTTAATTTTCCTGTAGGCAGTATCTATCTTACCCCTAGTGAGATAAGCCTCTACATCCTTACATTTGTCCTCTAGCCATCCCTGCTTAGCCATTTTGCACTTCCTGTCGATCTCATTTTTGAGACGTTTGTATTCCTTTTTGCCGGCTTCATTTACTGCATTTTTATATTTTCTCCTTCCATCAATTAAATTCAATATTTCTTCTGTTACCCAAGGATTTCTACTAGCCCTCGTCTTTTTACCTACTTGATCCTCTGCTGCCTTCACCACTTCACCCCTCAAAGCTACCCATTCTTCTTCTACTGTATTTCCTTCCCTCGTTCTTGCCAATTGTTCCCTCATGCTCTCCCTGAAACTCTGTACAACCTCTGGTTTAGTCAGTTTATCCAGGCCCATCTCCTTAAATTTCCACCTTTTTGCAGTTTCTTCAGTTTTAATCTGCAGTTCATAAACAATAGATTGTGGTCAGTATCCACATCTGCCCCTGGAAATGTCTTACAATTTGAAACCTGGTTCCTAAATCTCTGTCTTACCATTATATAATCTATCTGAAACCTGTCAGTATCTCCAGGCTTCTTCCATGTATACAATCTCCTTTTATGATTCTTGAACCAAGTGTTAGCTATGATTAGGTTGTGCTCTGTGCAAAATTCCACCAGGCGGCTTCCTCTTTCGTTTCTTACCCCCAATCCATATTCACCTACTATGTTTCCTTCTCTCCCTCTTCCTACTGACAAATTCCAGTCATCCATGACTATTAAATTTTCATCTCCCTTCACTATCTGAATAATTTCTTTTATTTCATCATACATTTCTTCAATTTCTTCGTCATCTGCAGAGCTAGTAGGCATATAAACTTGTACTACTGTGGCAAGCGTGGGCTTCGTACCTATCTTGGCCACAATAATGCATTCACTATGCTGTTTGTAGTAGCTTACCCACATTCCTATTTTCCTATTCATTATTAAACCTACTCCTGCATTACCCCTATTTGATTTTGTGTTTATAACCCTGTAGTCACCTGACCAGAAGTCTTGTTCCTCCTGCCACTGAACTTCACTAATTCCCACTATATCTAACTTTAACCTATCCATTTCCCTTTTTTAATTTTCTAACCTACCTGCCCGATTAAGGGATCTAACATTCCACACTCCGATCCGTAGAACGCCACTTTTCTTTCTCCTGATAACGACATCCTCTTGAGTAGTCCCCGCCCGGAGATCCGAATGGGGGACTATTTTACCTCCGGGTCTTTCAGCATAGGCACTACCTTATGGTAAGCTGTACAGCCACAACAAATGCCACCTTCAACACGGAACGCAGGGAGTACAGTTGTAGCAGTGAAAATGTTAAAAGGAATTCCATGGACCTGTTTTACACAGAGTGTCTCTAAAGTCACTAACCATTTCCATGAAAACACAATTTTTTTTCCTCTCTGCAGATACTGGTACCTTTTGCATAGAATGGGTTGCCACTGTTTGTGCATGGCTACACAGATTGTCATACGAAGACACCAGAGCAGAATTTACCCATAAATTCCACAAACCAGCCCCATCAAGGATACGCGTGTCTGCTTGTGAACAAATTTAATCGTACTGGCAATGTGTATGATGAGGCACGTCATGGACAACCACGCGTATCGGCAGAAATAGTGCATCAGGTTCAAATTGCCAGTGACAGGAGTCCGAAGGCATCAACTCGACACCTATTTAGGGAATTGAATGTCCCTCGCAACGCAGTGTGGAAAATCCTGTCTTCACTCTACGAAAACATCCTTATCATATACAGTTTCTGCATTATCTTGAGGACGAGGGTTTCATCTGTCGTCGATGTTTTTGGGAGAGTGTACAGGCAAAACGGCCGAATATGGGCATACGAAGAATCACATGAGCTACTGGAGTGGGAACATGATACAACAAAGGTCAATGTTTGGTTGGGTATGACAAAAGCAAAACTGTACGGCCCATTTTTCTTTGCTGGAGGCCAATAACAGGTAACAGCTACCTTGACATGTTAGAACTGTTTCTCAAACTGCAGCTTCAGGATGATTGTGTACAGGATACAGTTTTGTCTAAGCAAGATGATGCACCACCACATTTTGCACACATTGTCTGTGATTACCTGAACAGAACCTTTCCAAGGAGGTGGATAGGCAGATACAGTTTTGTTTCAGCAAGAAGGTGCACCTTCAAATTTTGCACACATCATCTGTGATTACCTGAACAGAACCTTTCCAGGGAGGTGGATAGGCAGAGGGTCAACTCAGCTGTGGACTGCCCCTTGTCTGGACCTTACCCCTTCAGCCTTTTTGGTATGAGCATAAATCAAGTCCAAAATGTACACTACCAAAGTGAATGGTCTGCCTGATCCACGGATTCGTATTAGGGAAGCAGCATGCCACATTACAGTCGAAATGTTAAGGTCTACATTTTGTTCCACTACTAAAAGATGGAGTATGTAGTGTAGATGGCGTTCATGTGGAAGGGCAGCACAACATGGGTAAAACTTCACAATAAAATTGATTTTTCAATCACTACTGAAATGGTTAGTGACTTTAGACACACACGTTTTTATTTGACACACTATTTTAGAACTGTCCTTGAAGTGGACTGTGGTCTGTAGCTCTCTTATTAGTCAGTACCCCACAACAATCACATCTGATTCCTGTATTGTAATTATGAATTACCTATTCATTACATGCAGTTCATTGTTTTCTTTTAGAAAGAGAAAAGTCTTAAGAATATACAATGAATACAGTTAATAAATTATAATTTTTGAAGTAGTCCCTAAAGGATTGTCTTTACTTCAATTGCCAATTATCTTCACTGCTCTTTTGAAGCCTGAATATCCTATCCATGTAGACTGTGGGTGCCACACCACAAATTTCAACTGCATATTGCAAATGCAAGTGAATTAATTCATAGTACACTTGTTTAAGGACAGGAGTATTTATTATATTTGAGAGATGTTTTAGTAAGTAAATACTGCAGCTAATCTTTTTACAGATATAGCTGATACAATCCATCCACGTACAATGCTCATCCATCACAATGCCTAAAAACTTATGTTTATCAGATGTAAGACAGTGATTAAGTACGAGATTGGTTATGATTCAGAAAGAACTCTGTTTCAACAGTCTTGTCTTATTCAATGTACATTTATTCATTGTTAGGTGTTCTGTGATCAGTTCAGAGTTCTCTTTATTGCTTTGTAATGCTAGCTGATTAGTATGTCCCAGCTAATAAATGATGTATCATCAGCATAGTTCGGTAACTTGCTGTGTTATGTCAGTAATGTATACAATAAACAACAGAAGAATACTTCCCTCCCTGTTGGGCACCACAGTTGATACTTTCGTATGGTCATTTTACTGTTAGAATTTTACTTTCATTCTTGTAACACGGTTTAGTTAACTTTTATCTCAGAGATAAGAGCTTAAGAAGTTCAGTGCTACTCCTATTAGGCACTAAGTTTCTAATTTGGGTAATAGTACTGAATGATTTAAGAATCAAAGGCCTTAGGCAAATCCAGAAAGGCCCCAATGACTGTTACCTTTATCCAGTCCATTTAGCAGTTTGTGGAAAAAAGTTATCACTGCTTTTACACTAAACTCTCACCAATACAACTCTCAGTAGTCTGGCCTCTAAGTAATCCAACACACTTACAGCTTCTAGTCGTTCAACCTGAAATGACACCTACAATAACGAAATTTTGTCTGCCACAATGTTGTTAGTTGATTATAATGGTCAACACTCCTGTACACTCTGAATTATTGCTTTCCTTACGGATCATTATCATGACTTCTAAAGAGAAACAAGTTATGCTTGACCTCAAGCAGAAACTCGAAATTAGTTATAAACTTAATTGAGGTTCTTCGCATAAAACCATTGTTTATGGCAACAGTGTTGGACAGGCACTACTTACGACCAAACTTCAGCAGAAAAGAAGTTATCGTAAACTCACAGGGAAGTTACAATGAAACTGATGAAGAAGAGGACATAGGAGCAGACAACATGAGGATATCTCAAACTGCTGGTGCTGAAGCTGGAGACATCTTCCTGGAATACATTATGCAGCAATCAGAAACATGGCAGGACCTACGAAATGCTTGTAAAGCCGCTTTGTGATAAAGCATACTACCGCTGCATATCATCATGGTGACAACTATAACTTTGGGACATGCTTCATTATGAATGTCAATTGATACTAATATGCATATACACACCCAAGAACTAAGTTTTCTATAAAAATGAATGTATCTTTTAATTTGATAAAGTATAATCCCTGTGTTTATACTAAGTTTTAGACATTCTAACAACCCGGCACTTTCGCTAATCCGGCACCCATATGTGAGAGGAATGGCCGGTTTAGCTAGAGTCTAGTGTATTTTGAATCTGTCTTTTCAGAACCTGTGCTGCGAGATGTTTAATGAGATGTATTTACAGAAGAAAGATTTCCTTTTTCTAGAATTATTCTTCCAAGACACTTGCCAAGTGCTGAAGACAATGAAACTGGCCTGTAATTATTTATGTCAGTGGTTGCTTTCTCTCTATACATTGGTCGTATCTCAGAAAGTTTAAAAGTTCAGAAAAGGGCATTTAGCCAATTTAGCTGTTTATTAAATGTGTTATTGGTTTAATTAATTCGTTTTTGCATTCTCTAAGTAATGTAGATGATATGTCATCCCAGCCACTAGATGTTTTTACTATGAGTTTTGAGATTATTTTTGTTATCTCATATTGTGTTACACTCCTAATGGAAAATGAATTACTCATTTTGACTGAGTTTATTTTTAGTGTTGGTTCAATTTCTTCTTCATACACCTGAAAGCCTCACACAATGTTTGGCTCACTCACCAACATTCCATTTTCTACTAGTGCTATATTACAACATCTCGATTCTCTTTATTTTCACATTCTTTGTTTACTAAATTCCAAGGCGTTTTACTAACATTATTGGATTCACTTATCTCTTCAGTGTAACAGTGTGCTCTTAGAAGCATCAGAGATTTCCTGTAAGTTTTTCTGTTGTTTTTATACTGTATTAGGAAGTATCTCTGAATAGCACATACAGGACTTTCATATTTTTCTTTAATTTGCAGACTTCTGGAGGAATTTATATTCTTTGTGTACTCTCTAGTTATTTTTTACTATTGGACGCTAGTCAACTGTCTGGCACACTCTATGCAAAGATCTGTTTGTAAAACCATACCAGCTGCAGTTGTTACTAACATGGACTACTTGGGACAATGAAATTCGTTCCGACTTTTGTAATGACTTGTAGTAAATATTGGAGGAAAATGGTTTTTCACAGGATTTACATTTCAGTGATGAAGCCACATTTCACATATCTGGAAAGGCGGGCACAGAACATCCACAACAGATTGTGAAACCCTTTCTTGATTCAACTAAGAAGACAAAGTAAATATTCCAGATTTTGAATCAAAAACAGCTGCCAATATGAGTAACATAAAAGTAGATACCCTCTGAGGACTGAAGTAGCTTAAATCACTTAACAAAAGCAAGTCCTCTGGTACAGATTGTATAACAGTTAGGTTCCTTGAGTATCTCATACAATAGCTCCATATTTAACAATCATATACAACCGTTTGCTTGACGAAAGATCCGTACCCAAAAGACTGGAAAGTTGCACAGGTCACACCAATATTCAAAAAAGGTAGTAGGAGTAACCCACTAAATTACAGGCCAATATCATTAACATCAATATGCAGCAGGATTTTGGAACATATATTGTGTTCGAACATTATGAATTACCTTGAAGAAAATGGTCTATTGACACACAGTCAACAAGGATTCAGAAAGCATCATTATATAGTCTCGCTTATGTGACTGGATTCGTGATTCCTGTCAGAGAGGTCATAGTATATGTCGCAACTGACAAAAAGGCATTGAGTAAAACAGAAGTCATTTCTGGCGTTCCCCAAGGTTGAGTTATAGGTCCTTTGCTGTTTCTTATATACAGAATCGATTTGGGAGACATTCTGAGCAGCCGTATTAGGTTGTTTGCAGATGTCGCTGTCGCTAGTAAAGTCATCAGAAGATCAAAACAAATTGCAAAATGATTTACAAAAGATATCTGTGCGGTGCAAAAATTGGCAATTGGCCCTATACAACAGAATGTGTGAGGTCATCCACATGAGTGGTAAAAGGAATCTGTTAAACTTCTGTTACATGATAAATCAATCAAATCTAAAGGGCATAAATTCAACTAAATACCTAGGAATTACAATTACGAACAACTTAAATTGGTAAGAGGACATAGAAAATGTTGTGGGCAAAGCTAGGCAACAAGGTATGTTATTGGCAGGACACTTAGAAAATGTAACAGGTCCACTAAAAAGACTGCCTACATTACACTTGTCCATCCTCTTAGAATATTACTGCACGGTGTGGGATCCTTACCAAATAGGACTGGTGGAGGACATAGAAAAAGTTCAAAGAAGGGCAGCATGTTTGGTTTTATCGCGAAATAGGGGAGAGAGTGTCATTGAAATGATACTGGATTTGTGGTGGCTTAATTAAAACAAAGGCTTTTTTCGTTGCGGTGGGATCTTCTCATGAAATTTCAATCACCAACTTTCTCATCTGAATGCGAAAATATTTTGTTGGCGCCAACATACATAGGGAGAAATGATCACCATAATAAAATAACGGAAATCAGAGCTCGCACCGAAAGATATAGGTGTTCATTTTTTCCACATGCTATATGAGACTGGAATAATGGAGAACTGTGAAGGTGGTTCGATGAATCCTCTGCCAGGCACATAAATGTGATTTGCAGAGTATCCCTGTAGATGAAGATGTAAATCACCTTCTGTGCCATGTCCTCTTCAAAGTTTGTAGACCACTTTTCCTTGGAAAGAAAACTGTTAATGGTTTGGTGTACCTGGACATATGGCAGCAATGACCTGTGCCAAAATCACAGCAAGACGTTGGAGACATCATTTTGCAAGATGCTGCTCCACCACACTTTCTGTTAGATTTCTATTACCTCAATGCTGAACTGCATCAGTGACGGATTGGACCCCCCTCACACGAAAAAACAGAACATACTATACTGCACTTTTTGCTCACTATGTTGCCAACTGCTGAACAATCACAGCAGTGTCTGAATCATTTCAGAGATACAGTTAAATAAAATACACTTTGATAAATCAAATCCACATCTTTCAAATTATAAGCTATGTGATACAAAATCTGTGTAAAGAAATTTCAAACACCATTGCAATATAGCAATAGCAGTGGCCGAAGCTTCTTTTTTATATAGCACTACTGCAAAAGTTAACCACAGAGTAATACCATGGTCACTGATCGACAGTGCAGTAACAAATAAATACAGAATATCATTCAAAATACATGATGAATTTTAATTCAGTTATTCACAATGAAAGCATGTTGGAAGAATAAATCAGTTTTAATGACACAGAATTACTTGACTTAATTCTACAATGTGAAAAAATTAGATAATGTGACAGAAAAACTGACCAATTAGATCAGTTGGGCAACTAGCAGTGGAAATATGTTTTGCTAATTTTATACAAACTAACTTTAAACCAAAAATATTGTGACAAGGAAAGATCTGAGAGGAATGCAAGTAACAGAAATGTGCTTTCTACAAGGAATCCTGGGTAAGACAAGAAGGGACAGGATAAGAAATGAAACAATACAAAATATGTAGAAGATCAATACTGTAAAAGAAACTACGGAGAAAAATAGTCTGAAATAATTTGGCTGTATTAAAAGAATGGAAGTAGAAAGACTGTCACAAAGAGATCTGAAAGGCTAGAATCTGAAAGAAGACCAATTAGAAGATCACGAACAAGATGGAAAGCACAGGAGAAAGATGATGTGAATCTAAGAGGACTACAATGGATTGTGGGAAAAAGAGAAGACTGGAAGAGGCTTTGCGAATATCATGCACAAGCAGAAACGTTTTGGGAAGAAGAAGAATAAGAAGAAGAATGTAACAACCTCATAGTTTTGTACATGGGAAAAATTTCAGTTTCTCTATGACTTAAATTACTTGAATTTGAGATCTGTAGCAGTACCAAATACTTAATTTCAAAGACCTTAAGAACACACATTTAGAATTCTAATGACAACGAATGAGAGATAAGCAAATAACACTTCAGGGAAAAACAGATGCTGTTTTCTCACAATGGTGGCAGCTGACAAACCCATTAGGAAGAAACCATTTTCAAGACAGAGGTATGGTTACATAATTTAGAAAAATTTTACCATGCAGTTAACTTACTGGAAGTAATAATGTGAAATAAGCAAAATCAGAAATTAATCTGGATGCTGGCATCTGCTGTTTGAATGAAGAAGAAACCAACATGTAGATTAACCCAAAATAAGCAGTTTTAACAATGTCTCAGTAAACTCTGAACTAATATGAAGCATGAGAAGTTCACAGATACAATCGTCATTTACTTCACAGATAAACTGATTAGTCATAGCTTAGCCAATGATATAAATAAGCCTAGTCTCTTTTTTTAAATGTGGTACTCACCATCAGACACAGTTGTTCTCCTTGATGGCGATGACAAACGAGATGAAGCTACTGATGCAGGAACACTTACGTTAGTACTATCACCACCTTTGTTCATGCTTTCTGCCAACCAGTTGGAATATTTTTCAGTCTGATCAACAATAAAACTTAGGTGTTGATCTAATGCCTTTTTTCTTTTCTCTTCTAACCTTGTTTGCTGTTTATATTCAACTAACTGTAATAAATAGTAAAATTAAAACAAATTAAAAATATACAAGATCTCAGCAGCTATTACAATACATGTAATTTTTACAGCACAGAAGACAGAAAGGCAAGTATTTGCTTTCACTTCCAGGCAGTGAAAGTAGAAGGCAGTTTCCTAAGTTCAAAAGGAAAATTCCAAAGCATATTCCTTTACAATTTAGGGACTGACAAAGAGTCCAAATCTCCCCCCCCCCCCCCCCCCAATCCTCTCTATATTACCATTAACTGCAATTCAGTTCCAAGTTGGAAACTTTAGGAGTGTTATGGGGTTCAGACAAGGAAGTGTGGTGTTGCCATTATTATATACAATGGTGATGGATTGAGCTGTGGCACCAATCAAGCTTGTGGCGAGTAAGTGGTCTTTGCTTCTGGTCAATATGTGGCATCTTCAGTGGTTGTCAGCAGAGGGCAGGCAGAAGATGAGTGGATGTAGAGGTATGCATGCACATCTAGAGCTCTCTGGTGACAATGCACTTAGAGTAATAACAAGTGGTAGTGCTTTGTCTGCAAGCAGTGTGAGCACAGTGTTTTCGGCAAGAACGCTCAGCTGTGTTTCAGGGCTTGGCATGGTGCATAAGACAACAGTACAGTGTGGATTGCATTTGACAACCGGTGGAAAACAACAAGGCTCAATCTCCTGTCAAGAGATGTGAATCCTTCGGGAGGGTTGCTACCCAGGGGTATAGCAGTCAGATTCACCTCTACAGCTATATGCCTCGGGGGCATTGTGAGAACCGCACAACATTTGGGCTGTATGTTCAAAACTGCACTCAGACACACTGTGGTGGTATATGACCAGCTTACTTCAAGCAGACTGCATTGGTGTTAGAATGGTGAGCATTTGGCTTTACTAAGTTCTTTCAAGAAGTTATCTGCATTGTCTATGGAGCCTACCAGTCTATATCACACCAATTTCCAATCTGTCGTGTGGTGGTTATTAAGTGTTCACCAAGAGCGCAAAGAAATCAAAACTGTTTTTAAAATAACATGTACATCAAGTAATATGTTTTCTGTTGCCTTGAACATAGGGAAGTGTTGCCACTTATCAAAGATTGCTGTGTAATTCTCACCCGAGTGACAGGCAAACACTGTTACAATGAAGTTATAGTAACAGTTAATCAGTATTTCTTAGTTTCTGGCCTAGAAATTTCTTCAACCAATGGAAAATTATTTCAAGTAAAATACTTTAAAGTTAGTGGCTCATTCAGCTGTGGCTGTTGCGTAAAAGTACTTTTGGATCTTGAAGTTAGGGTAGTTTATTTTATTTTACGTGTATAAACGTTTTTGTGTTACAGGCAGCTTATTTATTATATTGTAAAAGTCTTGATAAAATAACCAGTTACATAAAGGCTTTGGTATATGATACAGTAAACAAAGGTGGTACGTTGGAGTCTTCATTTTATACAACGGAGAATCCTTGTATTTTATTTTCTTTAAAGAACATTGAATGTTATTGTCTTTAAGTTCATGCATCTTCACTGAGTTTTACAAGTCTTAATTGTTTGAAGAATTTATTCAAATAGCTTAAAGTTTTCAATAGTGAGTTTAATAATTGCTTTGGTTAGAGTTATTTTTAATTAAATTCATTCTGATAATAATTATTATTTCCTATGCAGACGTGTACTGTAAACCAAAAAGGTTATAGCTGTTGCCACATACTGAGTTTTTGAATATTTACATAAATTGTTTGAAGTATTGAGGTTTGTATTAAACTTCAACACCTTACCATCTAGCTCACTAAAATTTCATGGATGAAATTGTGAAAGAGACAAAAGAAGTTCATTGAAAACGCGAGATGAAGTTACTGCTATCTGCTAATGATGCTGTGTTGTGGGGAACCCGCAGTAATGAAGTACAAGAACAACTATACATACTAAATGAAAAAACTGAGCAACATGGCATGAAATGAAATGTGATGAAAAGTAAAGCTATGCTGTTAATCTAAGGGGATACAGGCAGGAAAGGACAAACTAATATTAAAGGACTGGAAATTGAAACTGCGGACAACTTTAAATATTTAGGAAGTGGCACAATGCAGAATGCAATGATGGCAGGTAGAATTTAGAAAAAAAGAGTACAACAAAGCAATGTGCTTTACCAGTGTGTGAGGGGCTGAGTCTGGGGAAGGGAGATGCCAATGAAGTGTAAGGAAGTGCTGTACGGGGTGTATATTACACCCAATATTGACATACGCACCGAAAACCTAGAAAATGACAAGAAGAGGCTATTGAAATCAAATTCTTAAGGATGTTAGGGAAAAACAAGGTGAGACATAGTAAGAAATGAAAATTTCAGGAGGGAAATAGGAGAAAAAAAAGTTGAATGATAGAACTGAGAAGAGTATGTGAAAGAATGTGAAAGATGGAAGAACGCCAAAATGAATGATGGAAGCCAAGTTTCAGGGCAAGAGGCACACCCAGAGCACGACTGAAAACTACCATAAATGTCCCAACCCAGCCTGATGCCAGATTAAGGAGGAACAAGATGATGACAACAAACAATGTACACAGCTAGTAATCTAGAGAAGAAATTGGAATGTGAATGCTAAATAGAAAGATAAAACAGCATCTGAAACATATGAAATATAAATTATAGTAGTAGTAGAAGACAAGACATAAATGCTGAAAATCAGTATACACAACTGGAAACAACAAAATGTGGCTACAACACTTCTTTCATTTATACAACACTTCTGAAAAATACACAATAGCATGAAACAACTATTCTGGTGAAACAATTATTCTTGCTGAGGCAAGAAGGGTAATAGCAAACACAGAAAACATCATTTCTCCTTCCCCCTCCCCCGTGTGTGTGTGTGTGTGTGTGTGTGTGTGTGTGTGTGTGTGTGTGAGAGAGAGAGAGAGAGAGAGAGAGAGAGAGAGAGAGAGAGAGAGAGAGATATAGACTGCTACTCGCCGTACAGAGGAGAGGTCACAGACAGGCACAATAAAAACAGCGCGGTACGTTTAAGTTTGCACCCAAAAGGCCTTCTACCAAAGTAGGAAACATACACACACGTACAGAGCAAATGCACCTGATGGGGGAAGCAATCTGATGTGGGGGACCAAAAGAGAGAAGCAGAGTAGGGGAAAAACTTGTGGGTGCGTTGGTGGAACAGAAGGCTATACAGTGCTGGAATGAGAGCAGGGAAGGGGATAGGTAGGTGAAGGACAGGGACTATGGGGCCGGGAGGGGAGGTTATGGGAACATAGGATATACTGCAGGGAGAATTCCCACCTGCGCAGTTCAGAAAGGCTAGTGTTGGTATGTACGATCCAGATGGTGCAGGCGGTGAAGGTGTCAATGATGTGAAGTACAGTGTATTGGACAGCATGTTCAGCAACTGAGTGGTCCAGCTCTCTTGGCCACAATTGGTCAGGGGGCATTCACGAGGACAGACAATTTGTCAGTTGAAATTTGCATTCTGCGATAAATGCGAATTCTGCATCAAAATGTAAAACCACCGAATTACTAATTAGATGCTGTTTCAAAGAAATTTTATCAAAATCAGCTATCATTGGATATAGTTTGCAACAGCTTAGTTTTCTGCATACAGTATCAAAAATGTAGGCAATTACTGGCATTGTATGTCATTTGCTGAAGCCCAATTTGGAAAGATAATGTGCACAAACTACTTGCAAAATAAAGTGTACAAATGCAACAATGTGTCAATGCGCTCAATGATCAAGTGCTGTGCCAGTTGTGAATGGCTGAATGGTCTGTTTAAGATACACATTGCTTAATGCAACGTAGTACTTAACCATTGACATGGCATTTTTTGAGAAAGACATGCACATGTTTGTTTGTTACCTAAAGCCCAAAAGATAATATAATGCAGACAATTTTAACTCAGCAATTAGGTGGAGCATGTTTTGAACTATAGTTGCATCAAATATTGCTAGAGGTTGGGCCTGAACTATCTCGTTAATGAGGTTGGGCCTGAACTACGTCATTAACAATACTCAGCTGACTTCAACAAACAATTGCGTGGTAACTGTCCCAGAATGCTTTACGTTGTGCATTGCTTGTTTTTTTTCCCCTTAATCTGCAATAGTAAAGCGACTAATCCCATTCCATCACGGATTTTGATTACGACCCTTCCAACACCAGTAGAGATTGGTGATCCCTGTGAAAATGTATCAACTATGCTGTACGCTACTGCCCAGTGAAATGGAGGTGGAGTTTGTTTCCCCGCACTGCCCCCCTGTGGAGGTCAAAATTCTCATCTATTTATGTTCGTGGCCATCTGCTACAAAGCCTACAGTGCCTGCCCGCTGCGCTATAGCGACTGGAAAACAAAATCTGTAACGTTTTTCAATTGTGCTGAAATTCTTCCCATAATGTTAAAATCAAGTTGCCGTATGCTCAGTTCTACTATTACGGTAAGTGCCTTGTCAGTTATGTCTGTAGCACTGTCAAAGCATGGATCGAAGATCTATGAATGTCCATGAAAGATCGAAGTTAGAAGTCCGCAGATATTTTGATCTTGAAATTGCGCAAGAAAAGACAAATAATGTACAGAAACACCTTCTATCGCAGATGCATTCACTTCAATGGCAGGAAAATGCTGCTGCTTTTCAACAGAGCAATCATTTTGGAAAGCTTAAATACAGCCAAATGAAGAAAACAAAGGCCATTTCGGAAGGAAAAGGTGTTGAAGTTTTTGGAAAAGCAAACATTCCAGTCAAAAATTTACCTACCAGCACTTTTTTTAACAGACAATTTCAAAGAACTAATAATTTGTTTGTCTTCATTCATGTAGCATGACAACCATTTAAATTTATGCATCCAATCATTTATAAAGAAAATAGAAGCGAATTTCAACAAAAGTAGATGCAAACTTTGCAAAGAATTGATGCGAATGTTGCCAAAAATAAATGCTATGTTTTCCGGTTCCTACTCATAGCTCATATCCCTGCAATAGACCTTGGTGCAAGACCTGTCCCACACGTCTTCCTACTATCACCTACCCCACTCCAGTCACAAGCATATCCTATTCCATCAAAGATATTATTCTGTTGCAGGATAATGTCTGCCCACACGTTGCCAATGTTGTTTCGACTATGCTGCAGAAGTTTCACCGGGACATCATTGCAGATGCTCCGTACAGTCCCGACATCTCCCCATGCATTTTCCATATTTCTGGAGCCCTGAAGAAAGACATTCATGGCCGTCAACTTTCTTAGGATGTAGTGAGGCACACAACTTTTTTTCACCTGTCTCATTTTCATTTGATTGCCCCTTACATCTGATAGTAAATGACAATATACTAACCAAAGAAAACAGTTTCAATTTTGATATTTGCTGCTGTGGAGAATAAAATAAGAGAAAATGTAGAAAATGAAGTGTGATTGTGGCAGGGATAAAATTAATAATTTTGCTCCAGTGTCACTGATTTCAATAAATAAATGAAGTCTTGATGCTTTCTCTTACACTTCAAAATGTACTGAGACAATACTGGCAATAAGGTAGCCATGAGTAGGGAAACTCTAAAGCGAAAACTCTCACTTTTTCTGCAACCAAACAATGCAGAAGAAATAACAAAAATGTTTACTATATGCCACTTTTTGGTCATTCATTAAATGAATGTAACTATTATAATAAAACAAAGGGAGTTACACCAATCTCTGATGGTTGAGGGCAGAGCTTATGAGATACCTGAGTGCTATAAATAATTAATACCTACGTAATGAATACCTGCAAACATATTTTTTAAACATGAGCATCAAACGTAACAATCAACATAATTTATGCTTAATCTTAAAATATAATGGTATGACAAAGAATATGAGCCAGAATTAAGAACTTTGACAAATCTGTTATAGTTATAGCTCAAATACAATGACTTTGTGATTGACAGACTGCAGTGCCAGAGAGCAGGGTTACATGCATGCAGAACATCACAGTTGAAAAGGCTCTGCATGTACCAACAGAAGAGACAATACAGCTAGCACATGCACCTCTAATGAGAACTATGTTTGTTTGGTGAATAACTCATAGTACTCAACTCACTGAAATATCAATCACAGAGTTTTTATGTAAGTATAATATGACAGGGCCCAAACAATCACATTCCAGTTAAAAAGAGATTATTAAAAATTTATATGCTAAAGGTAATAAGAACATCACACACAAATGTGATAAATTCCTAACACCCATATGCCAAACACATGAAATTAATATTCAAACATCACACAATGCAATGTTCAGTAAATTGGTGACTTGAGGAGAGAGAGAGAGATATGATATATGAGATTAAATAGAAATAAAGGTTAAAGGACATGTCGCAAGTTGTACGTGTTGTACTTGCGATCTCGTTATCATGTTCTTGTCTGCACCGAGAATAAGACACGCGCGGCGTATAATTCTGTTCAACACTTTATTTGGACGAAAAGTTTATTTAAGCTCACATAACAGCAAGAAAAACATTATGAAACATTTCCAGTGCAACGAATATTACCAGTTTTTTTGGTAATTAATGAGTAAAACCGTAACAGTAGCAGGAATACTAAAATAGTCAAAGCAAATTATTAAATTCATGGAGCGTGCACTGCAGCATGAAGAACGTGTCTCACAGCACACCTGGTGGTCAGTGCATGAACCCTGTTGACATGCACCGGCCAATCAGCTGATTAACTGACATCTGTTTTGGCTGCTACCCGACGTCGCTACAGACAATACAAACTACATACTAAAAGAATTATATACTAAAAAATGTGAAATCTGTGTGATACAACAATGAATAACATCTAATGACTATGAACTGTTGTTTCTGTTATTTAATAGTCACTGATTGTTGTCCTCCACAGATTATTTTGTATTTTACCTTCCCCGTAAAAACTGATTTTTAGAATGAACAGGCCTCTGACTGATCTCACATAGGCTTTTCCAAATGTAATATGGGGTTTTGATAGACAATCACAATGAAGAAAGCACGTCAACATTAAAATGTAAATTCGAAATAAAAAGTCTCGTTCTTGCTCGCTGGGGGACGGGCAACGAAAAAAAGTAAGGGAAAGTATATACAGTAGAATGGTAAATGTGGGTGCCGTGTGATTGATAAGGTAGCTGTGTCAGCCCCACAGGAATCCCTGTATCCTTACGAGTAAACAGAATCAGGAAGGCTTAAGTGGTGCAGGCTCATAAAGAGAATAACACATGATAGACAAAGATACATGACTTGAACAAGAGGAAGACCAAGGGAGAGATGGAGGAAGGGAATGGGCGAGAGTGTTCTGAGAAGAGGAGAAGACTGGAGCAGAATTGTGGCAGAGTGTTAGTAATAGGACAGAGCAAAAGAGAAAGGCTTATGTGCAAAACAGATCTAGCCATTGACTAGAAACTACTGCTAATGATGAATCTGATTTTGCTACATCTCAATTTTTTAGTAAATTACTGAACCGGTTGTGTTTCACACAATAATAGGTTATCCAGTAAAGTTAACTTTGCTCTAAACAAAATACCAACAGCCTGAAACAAAATACTGGAATGATTCCATTCACATACCTTCTCAACATTTGCCCAAAATGTTTTTACTTCTTTTGCCATAAAACCAGCAATTTTCTTTAACCTAAGTTCTTGAATCTTTTCTGCTTTCTGAGCTTGAGCTTCCTTCTCCTGGAAATACTTCTGCACATTTCTGGCACACTGAAAGAATTGAAATATTATTAAAATAAGCACATATTACTATAGGGGCATCTCAGTACACTTCTTAGACAACATACATAATTACATTCTCAAAATAAGAAACACATTTACTTGCTACCATAATGTGCATCCGCAGGCCTTTTCTTTTCTCAGATAGGTGCCAGCATTACATACTTTCAACAGCATAGAAATGGCATGTATTTTATGCGTGCTTGCTTTGTCCCATTTTTGGTAGGAATCTATTCATTATTTTTAGACTAACTGACTGACACAATAAGCCACCTCAGAGAGTGTATGTATTTTACTATTCCAGAAACAGTCACAGACATATTTTATTTTCTTACATGAAATATTCATAGCTGGTTTCCACACAGCAAAGTATTACTGCCACATACAATTTCTGTAGAAGCTGCATTAAGCACAACCTTATCTTACCTAGAAATAGGGATCATTAGTTTTCTAAGCACAATACCTGAATCTTGCAGAGCCTTTTTTAAGGAATGTGTGTATGCTGTAACACAAATGCACTCACTGTACTGCAATTCTGAAATGTGCTTATTTTTCCACGCATTTGCACTAACACACAGAAACCGAAGAATCATGTGGACATCCCTCTACATTCCGCATAAAATGGAAATATTACTGCTGTTAAAAACCACTACCCTGACACTTGGTGCTGTAGCTTTCAAAAATTTCTCCTTGTGCTATCAATGCGATTTCCGGTAAATATGTCAAAGTTTTTGATCAATACTGAGATTGAGAAGCTTTTGAATAAACCGTTTGAAGATTCTGGGGCATTTTTGAAAGTGAATACATTGCTTCTGCTTCCAAAAACAACTTTATTTCAGCATTACTGTTCCATTGTTCTACATTTTCTGGCTTGAGAAATCTGCTATGTAAGCTACATTTCCATTCTGTTTTCAAACGAAATTTCACCTCCAACAAGGCATAATATACTTCCTACTAATCAAGATACTTCTTCAAATGTAGTTTAGAGCCACCATGGAAGAAAAGTCATTCTAGAGTTGAAAAATCTTCAGGAGCAGACTTAGGATGGATGACATCAGACAAGGAACCATCATTGCCAGAGTTCAAAGGAGAGAGTGGATATGTTACAGAAGTGAATGACAGCTGTAGTTCTTTTGATATTTTTTAAAAAATTTGTTTCCCTGAAACAACAATAAACCACATCAAGGCGGAAACTAACAAGCATGTGAAAAGCATTGCAAATAAAATGAGAAGATGCAACAACATGAAACCCACAAGCAAGTGGAGCACATGAACTGGGGTAAAACTTCATGAAATGTATTTGTTCTTGTTGTTATAATCCATGTGTCAAGTAAAGAAAAAAGGATTGCATTATTAGAGATCTACAAATAACTTTGTTTCCACACCATTCTTTGCAGTTCTCTCCCATTTGCATGCAAATGACAATGCCTTACACAGTCCAAGAAATGAGGCTGATCATGATCCTATATGTAAAACCAGACATTTCTTGAATCACTTGCTTTCTCAGTTTCCAGGACTGTTTTCTTATGAACAAAACCTTACCACTGATGAAGATGCGTGGGGATACGGACGAAGATTTTTTTTCCATGTCTACATAAAAAACAAGCTTGACAAATATGGTATCACGCTTTACCTTACGTGATTCAAAGACAGGATATGCTTTATGCACTGAAGTTTACATGGATAAGGGCAGGAAGACATTCAGTCACAGCTCTTTTTCAGAGACTTCTATCCTGCTACTTCAACAAGGGACATACCATTTACAAGGACAGATATTAACCGTTCACAAGTTGTTTTTAATTTTCTGTGGCAGAATAAGACAATGATTGTGGGAACACGCATGCTGAACTGTAGAGGACTTTCTATACAAGGTGTAGTCAACAAAAAGCTAAGGAAAGTTGACTGTACATTTATGAGGAAGATATATCTGTTATGTCAGAACTGGATGGACACTAGATATGTTCTATACCTGTCAGCTCTTCACAAGATGACAAAAACAAGTAGAGATTCATAGCAAAACTGAGATGACATACAAGATCAAACCCAATGCCATTCTACCCTACAATCTCAACAAGACAGGTGTAAAGAGGAACGACCAACTCACGTCTTAATATCTTTTCAAAAGATGGCAAATGAAATGTTGGAAGAAACTATTTTTCCACCTTTTTCTTGTGGTGTCACCGCCAGACACCACACTTGCTAGGTGGTAGCCTTTAAATCGGCCGCAGTCCAGTAGTACACGTCGGACCCACGTGTCACCACTGTCAGTGATTGCGGACCGAGCGCCGCCACACAACAGGTCTAGAGAGACTTCCTAGCACTCTCCCCAGTTGTACAGCTGACTTTGCTAGCGATGCTACACTGACAAATACGCTCTCATTTGCCGATCCGATAGTTAGCATAGCCTTCAGCTACGTCAATTGCTACGACCTAGCAAGGCGTCATTACCAGTTTATATTGAGATTGTTATTAACGTATCAACAAGAGCGATGTACACCAATTATGGATTAAAGTTAAGTATTCCAAGATCTACGTACTTTATTTGCTACTATTAATTCCCTTAACTGTTCCAGACCTCACGCCAGTTTGCGTGAGCTTAAACGCGTGCCTTTCGGCTACCTGTCATTGTGGATTGGCTGTCTTGCCAGTCCACAACATTTCTAATGGTCGTGATGAACGGTTTCATTTTCTACTAAAAAAGTAGAAACAGGCTGGAAAAAGACTGCCATTTGGCAAACTGCTTCTGCAATTAGGTGAGGAGTTTCTGAAGAAAGGAGATATACATCAAAATATTGCTACTCCCCAAAATATGTGTAGCAACAGATTCCTGGGAAGCCATTTTGCTGACCAAATTCCTTCCACAGAAAAGGTGCATCCCACAAGTGTGTGCTAAGTTTCACAGAGAAAGCAAAACTATCCAGTGGAAAGTCTTCTAGAAAAGAGACAGTATGGTGGTGCCATAACTGTACAGTTTCACTATGCATCCCAGAGTGTTTTAAACTGTATTATACAAGGATAAATTATTGTTAACTGTAGTTAAAAAATCTACACAGATTTCTTTTTTCACTAAATATGTATTGAAATTTAAATAAAATATTGTGCTAAATTTGTAGTAAATGTGATTTATTTTGTAATTAGAATCTACAACCAGAAAATTTATCCATGTATGTACATAAGGTTGTAACAATGAAATGGTAAGCACTTGAAGAGATGCCAAAAATGCATGGGATTCTGTTACATGTGTGCTGCTCAGCACCTGGAATTAAATATGTATAATCTAATGATGGATACAAACTTTTAATGGAGCATTGTGATATTGCTGTTGCTAGGATGATGCACAAAGTCAGATCAAAAGGAATGTCAACTGTGTATTACCCGTATGAGATTTGGGCAAATCAAAAGCACATTTGAAATTTTATTTGCCAAACAACAGAGGAACAAGGACGCTTAAGAGTTACAGTGGGAAAAGGAGGGTGTCTTATAATATGTCATGCTAGTTCTGCTGTTACCGATTTTGTGGCTGAAAGTAAACTTGTATTCCAATCAAAATCAAAAACATACTCTGACTACCACTATGAAACGAAAACAATCAGAGAATTGTCTAGGAATCGGCGCTGCCTTATTTGCATCCAGGCTCTGTGAGCCTCGCACTACAAATACAAGAAAAAGTGATATTCTTTCATGGCTGTGAAGCAATAATATACAACATATTGAAATACGAACAAGATCAGAGCTGTTGTAGCTCATTAAGATTTCAAAAGGCAGCATTCAAAAACATGAAACTGATTCCACTGCTCTGCAATGTGGTCACAGGGCAATACAACTACATCCTTAACAATGCCCTCATAATCGCACAGGACTGGTGTGGGCAGAAGTGAAGAGAGATGTGGGAAACAAAAATACTATGTTTAAAGTATCTGATACTGAAAAATCAATCCATAAAGCAATAGACAATATCACCATTGCTGGTTGAGAAGCTTGCATACGTTGCACCGACAAAATGCATGAAGATTACCAGAACAAGGTTGTAAAAAGATGAAATAATGGCTTTGTTAACTGTCAATCTGGCACCCGCAGCCAAGAGACTCACGTTCCAAAGGCAGCAACAGTGAAACATCTGAATAAAAAGGTATGTGAATGGAATGTACGTTTATTTTGTAATTTACAGCACTTACTTTTCTGTCAAGCTGTCTGTGCAGTAGAAAGTACTTCAGAGCATAATCTGGTTTGTAATGGAAATTTTAGTTTACTTATCTCCCTTGTTTGACTGCAAAATAATATAGTATAAAATGTTGTTCATCCTGCTGTAGATATTTCAGATTTGATTGTGTTAATAAAGTAAGAGGCAACAGAAGGTCTAATCTGTTCTCTAAAGTGCAGTTTATTATATAACCCTTTCTGCAGTGTGAGAATCTGTATCACTGCTTTTTCTTCATATCATTAAGCCTGGGAAAGATTAAATGCACATTCCATTCTGTAACATGAATCTCATACATATTAGGTGCACTTAAATTTATTTATCATGAAACGGTTTGTAGCGCACAATGAATCTGATAGTAGCGAAGCAGGTTATAATTCAGCTATTGCAGCTGCCCATAATGTAGCTGCTGTCTATGCACTTTAGTTGATACTGCAGTACTTCTTGTGAGCTGTGCAGTGAGAGGCCATTAACTCTTTCTCTGTCTATAGGGAATGGTCAGACTTGTCATGTCGAAATCTGTGTTGCTTTTTTTACCACTGTGAGTTAACATTGCAAGAACTCTGTAAGCAGAATTTTAGCTGCTGACATGACCTGGAAGTATGTAAACAATTTTATGAAGTAAGACATTATTGTCACATGGTTTCCGCCCTTATAACTGCCTCTTGTACAACCCTGACCTCGCTCGCTACGTTATACCAACGCCATCTAGGGACAAGGTGGTGTTAGCTAATAGCCGCTCTTTTGCCACAGCAGTGAGAGAGCTGATTCCCCCAGTGAAAGCGATCGTATGATAATTAAACATTCGTTGACAAATATGGCTGATATGTTATCTACAACATTTTTTCCAAATAGCTATGAAATAGACACAAATAAATATACGGTTTAGAACACGTCCAAATTTTATTTCTTGTAATTACCGCAAAAATGCAAAATATTGATACAATGCTCAAAACATAGGTTTTTTGTGCACCAAGAACATACAAGCAAAGGCGACATTTGACAGCCATGCGAATCACAGACGTTGTTAGACGTCCGTAGACAAAACTGGGCTGGTGTTAGGAATGAATCAGGCCTAGTATCAGTATATTTCGAGGAGTGCCACGCATATTTAATCAAATTCTGAAAGTGT